>NW_028262324.1:5530833-6217500 GCF_047370975.1 Nipponia nippon | reverse complement strand
CTCAATAATAGCTTGCAATCACACTTGGCTGGGCATTATTTCCCAGACACGCAAGGTCTGCATTACAGGGCCAGAAGCAATGACTCACTCCGCCAGCTGCCGTGATGGCACAGGGCAGCTTGTTATTCTGTCATACATTGTTTTCTGCATGTTGTAAAGGCTTCAATACATCTGATCCCTCAAGAAAACATTCACTGTATATAAGCAAGAAGGTAGGGAGTTTTCCCCATTTCTGAAATATCATTTAAAGTTATTTTTTCAAGGTGGAAGAGAGAAATCAAATTAACTTTTACTCAAAGAAAAAGAAGATTCAAAGGGTACTTTTTTTAAAGACACGACGGAAAAAAAACAGGGTTGAACGCTTTCCACCCAAAGGCAACATAAACGTATGCATTCAATGTGATGCGTACATCTGGATCCACCAGCACTGCAGGCTGTGTATCACTGTGCAGTTTTGAATTGTAAAAGAAGCAGACAAGGCTAAAAGGCTGTGCATCTTTTCTATACCAGTCCTTGTCTAGATCCTCAGCTGTTCAAATTTTCACAAGCTGAAAGCAGAAACTGGAAAGCTAGACTACCAGTTCTATAATCAAAGACTGGCTAAGACAGCCTATTATTTGTGTCAGTAAAACACTTAAAGTCAAGATTACTGTTCAAAGCCCTTGATTAGTCCAACCATATGATCACTGCCATGTTTTAGAGACTGACTTTCTTGTGTTTATGCCTTTTTGCCCTCATGTAACTATTTTCTCTTGTCTAACAGGTATGATATGGGTGACACTTTTAGCTTTATTTGCAATGATTCTCCAAAGGTTTGGAAATGAATAATCATAATTTAGGGATTAACTAAAACTTTATACAACTTCTCTGAACACCATCATTTTTGATTGTTTATCTGAGTTTCTCATAGATTGGCTTACCTCATGAGATTTCTAGGATTCCTCATTTCTGAACTTCCTGGAGATAAGCCTGTCTTTCAGCACGCTGACATTGCTGAGTCTGATCCTGGATAGCGCCCAGACTTTTAGAGGAGCAGTCTATGTTGGACGTATTTTGAAATAGCTTCTTAAACATTCAGAGGGAAATCAGCAATATTTCTTGTTGCAAAGTGATAAGATGAGGGTCTTAGTTTTTCTGACATGTATCATCTGGTTCTCCAGTCTGCTCCTTGCAATAAGTAAGGCAGTAGTCAAACTCTTCAGAAACACACTGCTGTTTTCAGTAGTTTTTATGATTTCTGATTTCCCACTGACACTCTCTTCAGATCACATACGGTGTTCACACCTCTTCAATACCTTAGAAAAACTGAGTGAGTGAGATCTAGTAGAGTTGAAAAGCTTGTACTTTAATCTCTCTAAAGAGGGAAAAACCACAGATAAAAATTTCCTGCTTGAGGGTATAAGCTAGCCTCTACATGCCTGAGGTTAGGACAGATGGTCCCTTTTGAGCATGTAATTCCAGGACTGTCTGCTGTAGGGTTTCCTTGCAACTTTGTCAAGTGGGACTGGCCACTGTCAAAGGTATGTATTGACTAGATTGCCACAGCCATTGCAATATAATAGTGCGCTTCTAGTCTTAGCATTATAATTAATTTATTTGTAGTTTCATCTGATATACTGCCCCCTCACATTATAATAAACGTCAAAACTTTTAGCTGCCACAGGAAAAGTAAGTTTGTTCTCTAGAGTTAGCAACAGTATTTGTACAGTAACTGAGGTTGGGGCATCATTTAACACCAGTTTCTCCACTGCCACAGAAAACAATATATAATGGGTGAGTTATATCTGGGCTTTGAAGCTTAAGTTTCTGCTTAAATTCTTCAGAACCAGGGAACCTGAAGCAACAGTTTTGCAGATTTTGGCAAAAGTAGTATGAACGTTCCATCCTGAAATCTGTAGCTAAAGAAAGGAATCTTGCCTTACTTTTAGTGCATCTTCTATTTATAGTCTTCAGATTGAAGATGCAGAGGAAGCAAGTTGAGGAGGAATGGTTCGCACATAAAAGGACTATTGTACCACTGCAAAATTGCATGTGACCCAATTCAGAGCACAAAGCATCAGGAAAGAGCAAAGACAGCTGAGATGGCAAATTCACAATCTGAACACTTCGGAAATTTTCCTCAAGGTAAAAGAAAGAATAAGACAGAATGAATGAGAGAAAAAGACAATGAATGAAATTACCCAAAATTGTTTGACTGAATCCTAATAACGAAGCATTGAGATACATCTTCAGTTAAACTAGCAATACATGTTGAAGAATCCCGTCTTAGTTGTTCACAGCAGCTGAATGCCCAAATCCGTAAGTACAACCAAGTTAATGCCACAACATTTATCACGCTTGTTATTTAGTCAACAGTCAGATATGACAGTTTTATTCTGGGATGATACAGAATAGTACAAATCACATTTAGTTACAAACCCTGCTAGAACATGGAAATCCAGTAAGAATTATGCAAGTATAAATAAATACTGTGAATGGAACAATTAGAAGAGCTACGTATCCCTAAGCTTCTCCACATCGAAAATATAGTAGACATCTGTTTGTATTTGAACACACACTGAAAGCAGATCCTTAAAGATTCACAGATTTTGCAAGTATATCCATTTGCAGCTATATAAACTTTCAGACTGTAATGTTTATTGTGTGCTTAAACCTGATACAGATGCACCTAGAAACAATAATGAGACAAAACTGAGGCACATACTAACTGCTCACCCGTTTCTGACCTCAGTGGGAGCTTTGCTGGAGTAAAGGTGAAGCATTTCGAGATATGAACCAGTTTCTGTCTGAAGATGCCTTCATGTCATGTATGCATAGCTTTCAGATAACAAGGTTCTCTCAAAGATTTTACAGAATTTTAAAAGGCTTTAAAATGTTGGCCCATTGCATACCTGATAGATATGATAGATGATTGCATACCATCTTAGCATTTACTGTCTTTGAAGTGATCTGAAGAGCCTAAGATAACAAAGTGGGTGGCTTACGAAGAAAGAATACTAAAAAAAGATTTAAAATTTTTTTGTGTGTCACAGAGTCCTTTAGCTATAACACAACATACATGTACTTCTCTAACTGTACCTAGTTTACACCTCCTTTTGTAGCACAATATTATTCTGCCATTTATCAAAGACATCAGAAAGGCTACACATAAAACTGCGTCATAAACACTCCCCCAAACACAACACCATAAAGGATCTTATAGTATCAGAATTACAATGTAATGGGCAGTAGTCTGTGGTCTCTCTGGTGTCTGCAAAGAAAACCACAAAACCTGTAACATTTGTAGTCTCTCATTCTGAATGGATGTCAACTCCTTCATTCACAGGCTCGTTCCTTCAGGTCTCCCTCACTCAGGCACCGCCCCGACCAGTTGCTAAGCAGCTCTTGCCATCTGCTGAGGTAGGGCCTTATCGACTGGGCAGGTTCCGTTAAAACCACGACGGGGAAATGGACCGTTCCCATTTGCACCAACACTGGCAAAAGCACAGGTGCAAACGTCATCAGGGATGTAGTCATTCCTGTAACTTACAAACATTAGGACAAACCTTTTGTTAAACCTCATTCTAAATTCACCCTCTTACCCTTTTGCCCTCTGTTGTATTATTGTCTGCTACATCTCCTGATGGATTGACCCTATAAATGAGGTAAAATTTCCCCACTATTTATCTAACCATACACTAACATGAAAGCAGAGGCCATCCACTTGGGTCTCACCCCTGATCTTGGCTCTAATATCATGGTGGATTCATGAATTCTACAAAACGCTCACAATCAAAAATCTATCACGAAGCTTTACTGCATCATCTGGATGTAGTAAAATATGCACGGCATGGCACACTGCAAGTTGCAGACACATTCTAATACTTAGTTGCACCTACAGACCAAGACTCTCAAACAACCACATTAAGATTTCAGATACAGCAAAGTTCTAAGGTATTCTGGATTTTCATTCATTAGCCAGTGAATACACCTGCTAACCTCAAATTCATACATTCAATTTTGGTGCTTAAGTTTTCATATCTTTACATTTCTAAAGATTATTCAGTTTATTTATGGTGTCATCTTTGTTCCCTTTTCCTTTTTTCTTGTTTTCCCTTTAACAAAGTAAAAGACATTCACCAGGAGATCAGGATGACAATCTACCTTTAGCTGTCAAAGTGTCCTCAAATACAAACACACTGTAATCACTATTGGTTTGAGTCTCTGTTTATATTTACTTGGAATGTCTATCCTGAATTGTACCTTAATTATTCAAAAACTTATACGAGGTGAGTGGTCACTTCTATTAATGTTACTAGCATTACTCAGCTACTTATTGCTATCGTTTCCTTAGTCTCTTCCTGAGCATAAAGTATCACTGCCTGAAAGGAAGAGAGAAGATGAAGAATACAACTTTCCCACTTTTAGCACACATCGCAGTACCTTCTCAGAAGACCTGCAGCTGCTGCACAATCTGTACAGAACAATCTGTAGCTCAGAGCTTTGCCCTCCTCCTCTGTTTCTTTCTTGCTGAGGGTGAGGAGGGGAACCTGCTACATCTCTTTGCACGGAGCAAAGCACTTTTTTGTTCTCACGCATGCAGAAGCAACCCTGGACGGTAAATAATGCTCCAAAAATCAGGACACAAAACATTCTGTCATAGGCTCAGTTCCCCTGCAATGCAGATAGACCTACAGTCTGAGCAAGATCAAACAGGAGAACAAGCAGGAACCTGTTCCTTTCTCCCTTTCATGGTTTAGTAATAGCCACATCAGCCTAAGCAGAAGTAAACAGTGTTTGTCTAAAAACATCATCCAAAGCACACCACAGTGTTTCCACAATACCTGGAGCTGAAGAAGGACTATGAATATTTTACATTCTGGGAATCAAGTACTTGGTGATAAACTCTGACTGCACTTTAAAGTAGTTGCTTTCAGCTCACAATTTCATGCTTAATTCACATTAACACTTGTCTGAATTTCACATTGGCTACTAAAATACCAGTGCGCAAAGTGGAGATAGGCACTAGTATATGAAGAGTGCAGACATTTACAGCTATGTAAAGATCAATACATGAGCCTCTCATGAGATAAGAAGTGCTTTATTCCTCAGCCTTTGTGCTTCATCTCTAAGATTTATTGCTGCACAGATAAAGTTTAAGTTATTGGCTTTACCTTTTCAAGGACTATGGAAAGAAGGGCAGTTATGAGTACCTATTAAGTGTCCACTTCATTTGACTGTATATCATCGTGAAAGATTTCAATTTTATATATTTAAAACAGTGGAAAATATATATGACTGATCACAACTTTTTGTTAGAGTCGTGCTAATTCTTCAATGAACATGTTAAAAGAATGATCATGATTCATTCTGCCTTTTAAAAGAAAAAGAACTTCAGCCACCCATTGCAGTTACACTGCTCTCAGAGCTGGAAAAACACTGAGATGCAAAACATGTACTGATTAGGAACATTTTAACTTTGAGAAGAATTAACAGTTGTTTCAGCTTTGTAAGAAAGGCCTGTAGCCCGCACTGAATACAAAATATTCTAGTATACATGGACTAGCAATGGCAAAGACACACTACTTTTACCACGATCTGAATTTTTTCTTTTCTTCCTTATGTCCTATTAATCTGCTTTCACATTCTCTGTGGATATGTTGTTAGCGTACAGCACAAAGGATGATATCCTTCCTCAAAAGGCCACAGTCCTCTTCAGTTTCTCCAAACTGTCCCATGAAAACATGAAGTACCTCTCAGGCAAGAGCACAAACTCTTCAGAATTTTGTGTCCAGACAGCTGATAGTTCTTGTTTCAGACAGATGTAGTCTCTCGCTGCTAAAATTCACTAGCCTGAACATTTGCAATTTAAGATAATTCTGTTGTGCCTTAGGCTTGCGGTGCAAGAAAATGCTAATGAAAGCTCAATAGATATTCAAAATCATTTGGCAGGAACTTTCTCTCTGATTCTTCAGAAATAATTATCTCAGTCTCCTGTACATATTTTGATTTCAAATATAAATTAAAGTTACTAATTCGTACAGCATGGTGTTTGCTCTGAGATCTTTAGGTCAGAAACAGAAGTGAGCTTTTAATCAATTAAGAGAAAAAATTAATGTACAGTAGTGCAAGTGTAGAAATGTAAGGTATTCTGGTTCTCTCAGCTCTACAGGTGACTCCCTCTCTCTCCACATTAGATCCGGGAAGTTCAGAACATGTGCAGGTGGCCTAAAAAGACTCTTCAATACATTTTCCAGTTTAGAAATAGTTTCTTCCCTTTATTTTGATTTCAGAATGTTGACAATGTTAGGCATGTTTTCGCATCTCATTACTGGTAAAACACTTCTGTGACTGCTTTGCTGCTTCCAGCACGGTTTGCTTTTTTATTCTTTTGTTTTGTCTCTCAAATGTACTGTCCTTTGCCATACCGTTTATTGTTTTGTAATTTTAAGATGAATTCATGGAACTGAAAACAATGTGATTCATAAGATCTTCTCAAGGTCAAAGCTAAAAACAACTATAAACTAAGAGTACGATGCTTCAGGATCAACATGCTATAGTAACTGTCTCAATACTGTCAGAAGCAGGGAGCAATGCGAATTTTTATACTTCACAACAATATTGAAGGTCACTTCAGAAGTTTCTAATTCAGATTTTCCAGCAAAAAGACTGCCAAAGGTAAGCACGATATTTCTGTTTAGGACCAGTTTCTGGTGCGCTAACTCAATCTGGATGGTACATTAGCCCTTGAGAAGTCCAGTGGAACACGGTGGAACAAATCATGAAGGCAGTGCACAGCATGAGTAATCATGTTAGGCTATATCTGTGTTGCACAAGAAGTAGAGGTGAAGAATGGGAAGTTTATTTCCCAAGCCCTACAATTTCTCTGTATGAGAATTTTCTCAGGTAATTTTTTGCTGTTCTAGCAACAGAACTTTCTCAGTTTCCGCTTTTCTTTGAAAAAATACACTATTTATTATACTAGCGACCTCACTGAGAAAAATATACTCCAAATTACGTTGTGCACCTTTATCTACACAGAATAAAGCATGAAGGAAAATAAGTAGTTCAAATTAGGCAAACATTATGGTTTTCTACATCACTTCTGTGTTCAAATACATCTAGAATAAGTAGTAAAATTATTCTCAACAAATTCGAGAGAAATTGATGGGGGGGGGGAGACTGGGGAGGAGTGGAGAAGAGAAGAGGAATTTAAAATTCCAAACTAAAAATAAATTCTAATCCCATACACACTACAGCTAAATCTGATCAACTGTTGAGGACTTTATAACCTACAGAAGCATCTTTATTCTGGAGATTATCCTCCTCTTCTTACAGACAGTTCTCTTCAAGGCACTTTTTTTCCCCCACAAAAATGCCTTGTATTGATAATGAAATTCAGTGACAAACCTGTGGGTTCTCCAAAGACAGATTGCACCTTTTGGTGAATTATTGTGTCTCCTAAAATGTGAACACAGACTGTTTTGCTCAACAATTCAAATAGATGTCAGGAACACGGTAGGTTTATGCATACTATTTCTTTTGTATAACACAGACTTCTGTAACATGCAGGAGCATATCTCTTTTTAGAATGCATTTTTTTATATAATTTTTCCATGATTCAACACCATAATTCAAGTAATATAAAAGACACAAAGCACTGAAATCCCACAAAGAACTCCAATAACATGCTATTATGCCTTGAAATTTATGAGATTCATATAACACTCTTTGCATTATGGAAACAATTTTACCAAGATTGCATACAAAGTTTGATACTTAAGTATGACTGTGTTCTATTATTCTCTGTCGGAATGCAGTGTTTGGGTGTTTTTCCTCAGCATTAAAATAAAATTGACAGAATTCAGTGATGCATAGAATCAAACAATCATTCTTTTACCTTCAAAGAATCTTCAGTCTGACCCCTAAGTCTACACTTCTGACAAGGAAAGTGAAATGGCAGAACATTTCTGGTGGTGACAATGAAAGGAAATTGATTGTTAATATGAAATAGGTCACCTTTATGACTATGTGTCAGCTGCAAGCGAGTGATAGATGCCTAGGAGAGATGTTTCGCCCTACAGATGTACGAGTGATACATGAAAATTCTCAAGCAGAAGCTGGTTGCATAAAAGCCAAAGAACATAATGAAGAGGAAGTGGTATCTGACCTTTAGAGGGGAGAAAAATGGAGAGGGATTGTGTAGCTGACTGATACTTTTGTAAAAACAAAAATTAAAAGTTCAAACTGTACTATAGTCATATTGGGGCTTGTTCTTTTTCTTGTACAAATTACTATTTTACCTGTGATCTTCGAGATAACATTAGTTGAAATAAGAGGTACAGAAAGGGTGGAAAGAGTTACAATATTACCCTAGGACTCTCTAAGTATAGACATTTTGTTATTCCACGTTTTTTTAATGACAGTGGGTGCATCATATGTTGTCTGTACAAGCAGACACACTGCCTATCTTACCTAATTACATCCTATGATTTTTACAATATGAATGTCTCCTAGAGTCTACATATAGTGTATAAACAAGTGTCACCTCCCCCCACCACCACCACAGTCTCTTGGAAGAGAGGCGGAGTGTGTCTCTGAAGTGGGGAGATGCTCAAGGAAGGAAAGGCAGGGAGCATGGTGAAGCAAGTTCCTGCTTGACCGGGCTCTCTATTGGCCTCGAATTTAATGACAGCCCCTTCTTCCATGGGACTTAATTTATACTATTTGTCAAGAACAAAAGAACATACAGATTAGTAGCTCAGTATTAATCAGCTGCAATCAGCCTCCTGTCATTCTACTCCCACAATATTGAAAGCCCTTTCAAAGAATCAGTGCCTTGGAGCTCTGGATAATCATCATTTAATATTTGAAACCACCATTCAGGAGGTACCTATCTATCAACATGTCACTTTACATACTAATAAAACAATTCTTCTTCTATTGTACCTGAACTTAAGAATCTCAAGGTGTTTCGGAAACAATAAGCCTTAACATTCTTATGGGATTCTTGTGACTTCCAGTGAAAAAGTTGATTTGGGGGCCTCGCTGGTTGCCTGATTTCTGGAAAGAACTCAGTTCTGCCCAGTGAAAATTAAATCTCTTTAAAAGTATGTTTAGTTTAATGCTTAAAACTTGAAATGCCAAAAGTGGTCATCCACCTTTAAATTTAAGCCAGTAAATGTGTCAGTAACTACTGTGTCAGTAGTTACTAATGCTGTCTGCTGGATCACCTATTAGACACAGAGCCTTCAGAGAACACAAAATGCATCACATGCAAACCAAATTTGTAAAATGTTTTATGCTACTTGATCATAACCTCAAAAAAAGTATTGATTAAATTTAAGATATAAAGAAAAAAATGCTAGCGACAGATATCAAGGCTGCTGAGACATCAACATTTAAAAGCACTTTGCTGAGTTGAGTATTTCTTTTTATCTATCCAGAATGACTTTTGCACATTTTTATATTCTAAAAATACAGGATTAACTGCATCTGTTAGATCAATAGCATAAAGTAGCAATGCTGTCTTCCATAAACACCCAGTCAGTTTTATGAACCAGATTATTAGTAGTTAAATATTTAAAGATGCTTGCCCTTTGGATCTCACTTTGATGCTTGCAGCCAGAAAATACTATCTTCCAACACCACATCCAGGCTCCACAGTGTGGGAGGAAGATTTTGAACCAGTTCAAGAGCAAAATTAATTTTCCATCCTTCTAGACATAAAAAGAAAACCAAGAACGTATTCAAAAACAATACTGCACATTTTGGCTCATTAGAGATGGTCTTCAAGGAATGATGCAGAACGAACCATATGAGAAAAGGCATAACAAATTTAGGAGGGCAGAGAGTTAGGCATAAGGGTTTGGTTATTGCGTATGAGAGTCCTGGCAGACACAAAGTAATAGCACAGCAAAAGAGTGACTCAACCAGTCACTTTTCCTTTCTTTGTGCCATTTTCTGTTTCATGACTTTTCTCTTTCCTCTGCACCTTCAATCCTTCTCTGTGTTTTAAGTGCATCGTGTCTCAGTCTTCCCCATGATTTGCTCCCCCCGCTCTCTGTTCAGCTTTGAAAGTTTAAAAATAAATGTGAATTAGAAAAGATGTCTTCCCCTGCCAGGGACCATCTACTACAAGTAACTCCTTGAAACAATATTTCAATTAAATTAAAATGACTGGACATCCACAAAGTGGGAGGGCATAGGCAGCAGCAGAACTAGAGCTGTTTAGCAGGAGGATTCAGGAGCTGATTCAAGAATCCCAGGTGTATCTATAGGAGAGGGGCAGCGAGGGGTAGACAGGGTAATGGTAATGGTGCTACATGGGACATCTGGTCCTTTCATCCAAAATAGGGTCAACGCAGCACTGAACAAGGAACAGCACATATAACCTGGAAACAGGATTGTCTCCCTGGAATTTTGCCCATTTACCCAGAGTACTGTTCAACTAATCAGGCTGTGCACTGAAATGTAACAGTTGTTTTCAAACAAACTAACAGTTACACTACACTAAAATTTTAATGGACTGAAATCCTGCCTGATTTCATCTCACAGTAACCAAGGAACAAACTTAAAGAGCTACAGAGTAAAAATCAAAGCAATCCAATACAAAAATACAGTATTTTGCTAATTCTTGGCATCCACTTGTATTTAGAACGATCCTTTTCTCTGTTGTCTTTTTCTGTTCCTTCAATTGCACGCTTATCTTTGGGGGCCCACCAACATGCCTCCAAACCCCCTGTGGCAGATAGGACAAGACTCACATTCTCTGGACACAAACATTATTGAAGTTTAGAAGAGCACTTCAGCATCCAAACCAAGGGGATCAGGCACTGAGGTGCTGGAAAGGTTGCTTATAGAAATACATTTACAGTGAAATTAGGGAGATCTAAGCTAGACAGCATCTGTGAACAGCAAAGAAGAAAGTGTAATGTGTGGTTAGCTCAGATATGCTGAGTTGTCTCTTGACTCTGTAGGTGATGCTCAGCTAGTACTTGACAGCTGAGGACAGGACTGATGGAATTCAGAGTGAGGAGTACAAATGTTAATTAGAGCCGTACCAAGACTGACTCCCAGAGAGTCACCAAGCATAGACCCCATTTCCAAAAATAAGGGATATATTTATCTAGCACGTTGTCCCCATGATTGCTACTTAGCTGCATCACACAGGAAGCAATCCAATCTGTTCATACATTTGTACGAACTGTACTTGTAAATTAAATAATAAATGTGCATCCCAATAGACTCCCATTGGTTTAAAAACACACTGCACTATATTTTAAAGCTAAATATATGCATGCAAATTAGATGCTTACAGTGATTTCACAGGTTGTGTGACACACAACCATTTCACCGGCTAGTGGTAATAAGCTTGTCACCATAACAAATTAGCATATCTGTGCAAAAATGTACTTGTACCTGCAAACATCCATCGGCAGACATATTTCCGTTCCTGTTTTAAAAGTACTTCATATAGTACCATATCAAAACCAAAAAAAGTAGTCAGTACTGGTATTTACATGAAGTCAGTTAAAGTAAGTTAAGATACCAAAATCGTGTTTTTGTTTCCCTGAGACTTCTCTATCAATTCATTTCAATTTAAATATTGCATATTAGTTTTCCCTAAAATAGCAGAAGGAAAAAGAAATCATCTTTTTGTCACTCGGAATCACATTATCTCGTAAGTATAATTCACATAAAACAAATTAAGAGGCTGATCAAATGCTCTGTTAACATAATTCTTTAATAATAATATCACTTAGATCTTAAACTGCTTAATTAGATTTCAGTCATTGCAATCAACAGCCTCATTGAAACTGTTCATTTATAATTTATACTCTTTGCATTTTACTGTTCATTTTAAAAACAATAAGAGCAAACAGTAAGTAGAAAAAAACCCAATAGTTATAATTAAAACCAAGGTGATTTATAGAGAAGTTACAGCCTTGAGGTTTTGGGATGAACTTATTTCCTGGTTCACTAAACATCAATGGAAATATTTCAATTGGCTTGAATGGATTCATTATTTCCCCTTGGAAAAACACATTTAGACTTTAAACACAAATCTAGATCCAGCCTTTTGCATTCGACCACAAATCTGAATTGAATAAAATAAAATAAGATGTGCTTTTATTGAAAAGTTGACAAATGAAACAGATCTTTCAGACACACTTGAGGCCTAAATACATTCAATTCAACTTCCATTCATTTATTAGATCTTTCTAGATAATGAAGATGTAAAGAATAGGCCTAGCCAATGCAACATTTGCTGTTGTGAAGTAGTGTTCTTTATTTTAGAGAACACTTTTGCTTAGAACAATGTAGATGCATTCTGTAAAGAAGGTACTTGTGCATTTATGCATGTTTGAACACAACCATGTTCACAGGTAACCCTTTTTTTCTGACTGCAGATAGAAATAGGTCATCCAGGGTCAGATGACTTACTGTCTTGGGATAAATTACAATTATATCTACGATGGTAAAGTATAACCTTTGGGCCTGGCCTGCAGGAAACAGAACTCCGTATTTGATACCATTCACCCCACAGAGCAAGTGGAATATTACAGCTCCAGGACTTAGATAAGATTTATGAGGACTGTGGTTCCTCTTTGAATAAAGAATATCTTAATGTTAATGAGACAGGCATTTTGTTTTTATTCCTATTATTTTAATAGCTAGATCTTTATCCTCCTGCTGTTATTGCAAGATTATCTGTTTATATATTTACATTTTTATATATTTATAATTATGCTCCCTTTAAATAAGCAGTCATGGGTTAACACATTGGTGTTTCTTCAATAACTGCTTTAGCTATTGAAACTGAACACATTTCACTAGCATCTTCCTAGCAGTGCACAACAGACCCCAGCAGAATTTTAACACCTATCCCTCTAGAGCATTCTGCCGATATGCTCAAAATATACGTGTAAACTAGCAGGCATCTGCTGAACTACTAGTGAAGTATCCAGTAAGTAAATAAATGCATCTGGGTTGCAGCCACTGAGATTTATAGCACTTTTCCCTGATTTCCTTTTCACACTACAGTAAATACAGTAATGATGCTGGCTAATAAACAGCCATAAATCTGCCTTCCTGTTTTTATGATGTTTGCTGATTGAAAAGTAATGCTGTGAAACCGATGAAGTCAGTGACTATGAATGCAGGAAGGCTTTGTGCGCTGGGAGGGGTATGTTTTTAGTATATTTGAAACAGTTTATTTTGCAGGACTTTTCAACTCGCACATCAATAAGTTGGGGCTTTCTCACAACCTTCACCCTCTCTATTTTCCACATGCTGTAAGCTAGATTTTTATTCCTAATAAATTCAACAGATCCAGTGCAGATGTAGAATGGAAGAGGAGGTCTAGAGGGTTTTTGGACATAGCTTCTCACCAACAACTTAATTCAGTTCCCATGAAGTCGTTGGAAAAATTCCTGTAGACTTTCTGAGAGTTGAATTGGGCCTCTATTGCTTCCTTCCTTCCACACAATTTCTTTTACACCCATTCTTCCATCCTTGAAGAAGCAGGACAGTTTGAGAGCAGTGGTGTACAACACACATCTGTCCTTACAACTCAGTTAATAGCGCTGTGCAGCACTTCTAAAAGCGCAGGAAACATTGCCTGCAAGATCTCTGCAGGCAAAGCATGGCACCCTTATAAGAATATCCATTCTGTTTCTGTCAACACCTCAAATTTTGCTGAGCCTGATGGCACTGTCCTTAAAAGTCAGACATTTCTTTTCAAGCGATGACACTTTTGAGAAAAGTGTAGAAAAGTGATAGCAGTTTTTTCCCTCAGACATTTCTTGGTGATAGTATGAGAACTAAATCAGAAGCAAACAGAAAAGGTGGATTAATTAGACGATTTTATCTTTAGCAACTCTGAAAACAACTTATTTTATGAACTGAAGGTTTGCCACTTCTCTAAGTTGGAAGTGCTATACACTTGTGAGAGGTAGCCCAAATATTAATTAAAGCAGTTTGCAGACGTCAAATCTGCAAGATGTCAAGTGATAGTTACAGGGAATTAGCTGTGTTTATATTTCAAAAGAGGAGAAATATTTTTCCTTCCTACCAATGAGAAGATAGACAGACTGTTGGCATCAGCCAAGAGAAGTGAGTACTTTCTTAGCAGCTCATCTAGTCTTGCCTGCGTGCATCATTACCTCCTTCCCTCTTGCCAGATGCACAAATTTCAGGAAAGTTTAAAGTGAGTTCCTTCAAAGAAAACAGTTAAGACAGGCCTAGCTATGCTGATCTGTAAAAGCTCTCCCAAAAGGAAGCTTAATTTCATTTTGACAGCCTTTATCCCCTCCAGCAGTTAAGGCTACCAACTTTGCAGACTGATGTAAAATCCCTGGGGCTATAGGAACCTCAATACAAAGGAAGAGGTGAGACCTTATGACTGACTAAACAAGAAATCCCATTATTTTCCTTCCACAGGAGCCCATGCCACAGTCTTACTCATCCCCTCACAGTAAAACATGTACTAATGCTAAAGGGGAAAAACCTCAAATCAAACACAGCTATACAGTAAGAATGCCCACAGGAACCACAGGAATTGCAAGAGACTCTCTCCTCCTCAGCTATTATTACCTCCTCAGAGCTGCCCAAGCCCAGCAGCTGCTACGCCCACAAGACAGGTGAATTGGCATGAACTCATTAGAGTTCACAGAATGGGGGAACATTAATTTTTTTCCTTTTTTTGATGCTTAAGAATACGAAATGTGAAAAACAAGCAGTTGCAGGAACAATGCAAGTGGCAAAATCCTTCTTTTTGAACATGAGAATATTTTACTTTCTGGAATCAAATTATATTTTGCTCAATATTAGTTAAAACAGGATTTAAACTGTACATCAGGACCATCATTGGTTTGATTCATATTTTGCAGGAGGAGAAACTAAAACTGTAAATTTCAAGTGCAAAAGAAAAAACATCACGGTGTAGCTCTGTAACACTGAAAGGTCACTGCTTGTCTTGCTTTATCCCCGGCATTCCCAGTTTATAATTTCTCTGCCGTACATGGGTCTGAAGTCCCATTTTTATTAGTGCTAAAATAGACTGTTCTCCCACTGTCACACCATCTGTCTCTTTTCCTCCTGCCTGCCAGTATACAGAACATCTAGGAGTTGTTCTGAAAAGAGAAAAAAAGGAAAGAAAGAAAACTATATTGTTTTGGTCGCACGCTCTGCTGGCGGCAGCCTGTTTCCAGCAGCGACTGTCTTCACAGAGGGACACATTCAGCCTTCACCAGCCCACGACATACATTTATTTAAAAAAAAAACAAACCAAACCAAAACAAAACCCTCACTGGTTTGGAATGAGGAGAAATGTGATTTCTTTTCTGCTCTCCCACTGTGTGATTTCAGAGAAGGGCAACTCCTCCCAATATCAGCGCTGCCTTGTTGACATTTCAGGTTTTGTATCGGAAATTTCTCCTGACAAATTTCTGATTCAGCCTGAGCCTGAATCAGCAGCAACAAGACCTGTTCACAGCACACACCAAGAATGGGATTTTCAGAAAGTGACAGAAAACACAATATGGGCTGTTGCTGCCTTTTTAAAATGTACTTTGACTTTAAATCTACAAATGCTTTTTTTGGGCTTTTTAATACAGGCATCAAATTCTTTTTTTCCCCAATATAACAGCCCTCTGTATGAGTAGCAATCTAGGAGATTGCAAATTCCACTATATACTCAAGAAAAGATAGAAATTAAAAAGTACTGAGTGGCATAAGTGGGGCAACAGGCTGTTATTACAAGGAGTGTCCTCACATATAATTTTATACCTGCCTAACACAGATACCAGCAGTCACAATCTCATGAAACGAGTTGCATCAGTCACTTTGCATTATGCGTTAGAAGTAGCTGTAGACATTTTTCTAAGGGTAAACAGACTGAATCAAAGATCTATCAGCAGGAAAGGAAAAGGCAGTAAGAGTGCATCATTCAGAACAGATTATCAGGCTGACCATCACCTAAGTCCTGTGTACTAGAAGAGTGAAAAGGACTGAGCAGCACGAGACTCCTGAAACTGTCAGTATACAGGGTCTCTGTCTACTATATTTAATACATAAAAGTTGTATCTCAAGAGAATATTAACATTTGTTTAGTTCCTGGGTTGGTGAGGCACTTAAGGTGCCTCCAGGAACTCCCCTGCTTTGACTACAGGATACTTCAAAAGCAATAGAAGTGTGAGGTATGACAAATAAGGATGGATAAACTAAAACCAGAAACATACACAGACTTGGAAAGTTCTAGAAGCCATATTTTCCACTTGTTTGCATGTGTGAACCCTTAATAATAAAACTTAGTTTCACAGAAGTAAATCCCAGCACCATATGAATCTATTCCAGTACATGACAGCATCTCATAGCTCAGATTGAGAGGCTAATTGGGCCAAACTGACAGGAACAGCTTTGAGGAGCTTCCATTTGATTTTCATCCACTTCCAGAGCAATACGGCTTCTTATTCTATTTAATAGTCCTTGCAACACCCTGTTTGTTTTCTTTGGGCTAAAAATGAATTTGCATTGAAGTCACTTGACTTTTCAAACTTTCAAGATTTTTCATGGGAAAATAGCACCATCTGTAGGAGAAAATGGACCAAATTTCATTAAAATGTGTTTCTACTTTCAAGTCATTAAACAAAAGTTCCTACTTTCTAAGAGAGCAGCTACATTAATTTTCCAAGTAGGCTCACGTTTTATCCACAGAGCAAGCCAAATGGACTTTCACCGGTCTCAAGAAGGAATGACAATGTCATTCCCATCCCATGATAAGAGAGAAGGTGCTAAGACAAAAAGCTTGGTACTCTAATCACCTCTAACACAGTTCAGAGGGCCAGTAGTCTGTAGCCTACAAACCCCAGATTCTCTTTTGGCAGCAGCAACTGAGCCTTTACACACCTCAAGAGTGGGTCCTGATTGGTTTTGTCCCAACGGCCATCCTGTAATGACAACTCCCTGCTACGTTTATGTCCAGAGTCAGTCTTGCAGACACTCTGGCCTCCATAAATTACAGTCTTCATTTTCCAAAGGACTTCATGTGATAGACACTACAGTGCCAGATGCTCTGCTGGGTAAATTCTCTTATTCCTAAGGAACTATATTGACTGGCACCAGCCAAGAATCTGGCTTAATACTTATTTAAATAAGCATGTATACTGGAAATATTCTATATTTAATAGTGAAGCACTTTCATTTTCCTAGCCTTTTCAAAGTGGCAGTATGTCCAACATCCCGGCTCACCACACATTTAGTTCTGTTTGCTGACATGTTTGGGCCCGAAGATGAAAATGTTTTGGGTTTTTTTTCATGATTAATATAAAACCATTATAGGAAATTAATAAAGTCATATCAAACATTTATTTCCTGAATGGAAGCTTACCTGTAACTACAAAAAGCTAATGTTTGTAGCTAGTCCAGACCAATCAACACACTAAAGGATGACCATGCTCACAGAACAACTAACAAACAAGTTATAATTCTGAAATAGTCCATGCAGATTCAACTTTTATCTACAGCTGCAACTATAACCTGGCTGTTTTAAAGAAGGTGACAACATTATATACCTGACAGACTGGCACTATACCACGCTTTTGATTCTTCCAACCTTCCTGTGCAACGCAAACAGCAGAGGCCAGAAAGCAACTGTTTGAAAAGAAGTTCCAGCATCGAACTCTGAGCAGGGGCCTTGCAGATTACACACTTACAGAACAGCCCAAGTTGGAAGGGGCCTCGGAAGATCATCTGGTCCAACCTTTCATGGGAAAGGGAGTCTAGGTGAGATTATCTAGCACCCTGTCCAATTGCATCTTGAAAATCTCCAGTGATGGGGACTCTACCACATACCAGGGGAGGCTGTTGCAGTGAGTGATTGTTCTCACTGTAAAAAAATTTCTTATATCGAGATGAAGCCTATCCTGGTGCAACTTGTTCCTGTTGCCTCGTCTTCTCCACGTGACTCCTTGTGAATCATTTGCTGAATTTGTTATCTGACTATACAAGAAACACGCCAGAAGTATCTGTGTAAAAATGAACTCTCTGGCAGACAGCTGAAGCCTCATGACTAGTCTGCATGGGACAGTCTTTCATCTTTGCTAATAAATAACATTCTAAAATAAGCACCAAGCATTCATTTTTCAAACGTAAATAGATAAACAAATTTGCTGGTAAGATCATCACTACCCAGTTGACACTTTACAGGCTATTCTGCTTATTAAACCACTTTCATAGGTTCACTAAGAAAATTCTAAGCCTCTCTTCACAAATGATTAACAATTTTTATGCACAGATGATGATACTCAATGGCCACATTCAATAGATGTTTACTATTCCCATCCACCTAACACTAAAAGGTTAACTTTGCTGCAAAATACCACCCATGGTGGATAACAGCATTCCTGACTTAACTCAAAAGGTACTTTGTGCATATAATGAGCATGCACATTCAGTACAATTCATATACCTCCCTCCAAACTCTCTTTTCCATTCACTTCCCTCTCTGTTCAGAAAAGCACAGAATTCATACATGCACTCAAAGAAAGGGCAACATACTGAACAGCTATTTAGCAATGGTGCTAGAGAGTACTTTGTAAGGAGATGCCAGCAAATTCCACACAGACTGCGAGCTGACTAACACTGCACTAACACGGCACTGAGCTTGAGCTAGTAAGCACGGTGAGACACATCGATTACTTCACATGTGTTCACACAGCTTCTGGCTCTGAGAGTAAAGCAAGCATCTACCGTAACATATAATGTAGATACACCATAATTCTCTGTACGCGTCCATACAGAATAGATGTAAAACGGAATCAACAAACTCAACCTCGCATTCTTATGTAAGTATGAGACACACAAAGGAAATCTAGGAGAATATTTTTAATTTCCAGCATGTCACACAGAGAGCAGTATATAGGGGCAACAGTAATTTGTACAACAGTCTGAAATGTCCTGTTATTTTTAAGTGTTACACAGGAGAAATAATAATTTGGCGGTGGGAGGGTAAGAACTGAAGTAATTCGTAACTGTTGCAAAAGAGCTCTTGGATACCTGAATGCAGCTGACAAAAAAGGGGGCTAAAAGGCACACAGAGACAAAGAAATTGATTCAAGCTTGATCCAATGTTCACTGAAACAGTGAGTTGAGCCTTTAAGATCCTGTACCACCATGAGGGCAAACATATCAGTCTATTGTTAGAAATATTTCTCAGTTATTGCTAGGGAAAAAGAATCAGCCCCTTCAGTAAAGTTCCCTGACTGTTGGCCAAATTTAATCCTAACATACGTGCCCATTATCTTGCACTAAAGCGTACATATGCACTAGAGAATTTGGCTGCCTGGTGTGAATGAGTAAAATGTTCAACAAGAGAAGGAGTTGCATAAAGATTTAAAAGATTTATTAGTTCCATGTTCTTATTCAATCAGAGGATGAAACATTATCTCAATTGACAGGAATACACCAGCAGTGATAGTAACTATTCTGTGAGGCATTTGCTCTCTAAAGAGAAGAAAAGAATTCCCATTGCTAAATACTCCCTAGAAAAAGTCACTACTCTGGGACCCAGTCATACTTCTACCCTCATCTTGCTGGACAACATTGTAAAATCATTAAAATATTCTGTTTAAAATACAAGGAAAGCCTGTCGGCTTTGGAAACACTTATAGTTTATTTCATGCTGTTTGAAATGTTTATATATACTGTACCTTATTTCCTAGCAAGAATGTCAGGCAATTGTTTGAAAGGCTTTAAAGATGTATCATGGCATTTGTTGCTTTTAAATGTACAAGTAGCATTTCAATTAGCCTAATAATGGTTTCCTAGGAGAACTGACGATTCACTTAGAAACACCGCACAGATCAGAAAAGCAAGTCTTCAAGCAAATGTGTGCGTGTAGGCACGCTTCTGTCTGTCTTCATGACATAGTCAGGATAGTGTTGTTATTTGCCTGTGGACCTTTCTCTTCTTAATTTAGCCTTCACATTTCACTGCAGTTTCTACACTGACCTTTATTTCTTAATGGCAGTTGACTACGCCTGAAGGCAAAATTAAAGACCCATCCTTGTTCACCATTGCCTACAGAAAATCCTTGTGTATTTTTTTTATAGTAGCTGCAACACAGCTGCACAAAGTGATAATTCAAGAGATATTCCGCTTGTTGTTCAACTGTTAACTGCATCAGATAACATTATTAATGCAATTTTATTTGTCCAGCCTTCAGGTGAGATGTGGAAGACCGTAGCTATTATCAAAACACCCTCAGCTTATTCCAGCTGTTACATATGACAATGTAAAAAGATGATCCAGCTGAACATGTTACCCTGCCCCCCCAGCTAAGAAAGCAGTCAGATAGTAATAGGGCTCATAGGAAAAAATCATCTAACAAGCCAAAAAGCCAAAATAGCACAATTTGAAGAGGCATGTGCAATGTGTTTCCCCCCTAGTCCTAGCTGTTACCTCAAGAAAAGATAATTTCTGTAGAATAAGCCAATCCTGTCATTCAAAGGTAACCACAACTCTTTTCAGAACTACAGCAACTCCTCCCTAGGCAGTCAGAGGGGCATGTAAAATCATTCTCTCCCAAATCCTCATTTTGAAGCTACAGAACAAGATGCGAAGAGTCAAAGAGAAACCTCTCCTTCCAAGATCCTACTGAGGGCTAATCTCACATGAAATGCCACCCTATTCCTTTTGGGAGCATTGCTTTCTGCAGTTCATAAGAAAATTTTATAGAATCGGTTTGCAGACAGAGAGGTTGGGGGGAGGGGGGCACTTAAAACAGCAGCAGCTGCAAAATCAAGCCTTGAATGAACTGAACAAGAAAAGATTCAAGACAGCATCTATGCCAGGTGGCATTAGCTTTCAGTGAGATCTGGGCATAAAAATAAGATACATGCTGTTCTCATCAATGAAGCACAGGGAGTTTGTATTTAGTAAAAACTGTAAAATTGTTTGAACAGCCCAGGAGATATTAATCAAAGACTGATTTGTAGCAATCTGCCATTCCCTCATCTGTCTTACATATCTGGCTTTGAAGCTGGAGTGTGACTTTGAGTCTCTGAAGTTACTTTCCATTTTATAACATAACACCACCAGCTGTTGCTACCTTCTGGGATAACACACAGACTAAGTAAAATTCACCCTTGTGGAAATAGCTAGCTAAATGGAGCCTCCACTCCATTTACATGCTCCTTCAAGTGCACATACTGATACAGATACATTCTGCAGGATGTCTGCTCCAGGCTGAATTTCATTCAACTATCTCTTTCTGAATCTGAAGACCTTCTTACACAAAATAGTGAGATTTTCTTAAGCTCTCTCATGTATTCAGAAGCCAGGATGCTTAGGATGATCAGTTTTTATTAAAATGTTTAAATAAAACAATGTTATGTTTATTTTACTCTGAATTTCCAGCTTCTCAATAGCCATAAAGGCTAGAAACTCAGTTTAAAAGGTAAACTAAAACTACCACCACATGAATTGAAGAGGTTAAGATTTGAGCAAAACCTCAAGTATACCAAACTTTATAATAATGACATCCCAGTATGCTGATACCATCTTGATATTAAAGTAGAAAATACATAGTTGAGACTTGTCCATACCACAGCTTCTAACCAAGTTTGAATCCAGAAACTGGCACACTCAGTTTTCTATGATGTTACACTTAATGTGCTGAAATGGTTCCACAGAATATAGCCAAATATAACTGGCCGATGGTGCTTACGGCCAAAGTAAACTGTTTAGAACAAGAGCTGGCGTTTGTGTTCATGAGGCATCTAGGACAACAAAATCCTGATCCACTGCGAGGGGTTTCCAGACATTACTACAACATAAGCAAAAGTTAGTTTTAAAATGCTTGTGAAAAGTCAAGAGTGCACACGATACACAATTTTAATAGAAAAAGAGCTTACATTTATTCATGAAGACTGCATATATAGAACAGTTCAGATTTAACAATGCAATAGAAAGCAGCACCAGCAAGGACAGGGGCAACAGAAAACGAGTCTGAAAACTCAATATGGTTTTAGGACCTGATTTTAATTTTCATTAAGAACTTTCTGCTTCACTCCAGCACCACAGAGCAGATTTCATAAAAGTGAGAATTTTGTTCTTACTGTTCTCTCTCACATTCTTCTCATGCTTATCATTTACAGCACCCTGAGATTTGAACAAATTGTGCTTGATCAGAAAATTTCCAGTTTGCAGGGCAGCTCCCCCCCCCCCCCAGTGAAAATTTATGAAAGTTGTGCTTTCCTCTAGCTTTCTCCTGTGGAGACTATGGTTAGATGCGAACCTAGACTCCTCACCAAAATGGGATGAGTAGGAATGGAATAAATGGGTCAGGTTTCAAGAGATATCTAGCTTGGAGTGATATTTGAAGCTCAGGACTGTAAACCGGCAGACAAGCTGTCATGGGAGAAACACAGGAAGATCTCTTCGCATATTAAGTAAAAGTCACCTTATCACAACTCTTTTTGCCGGCTTCCCTTGCCTTACCTGCAGCTAAGGAAACAGGGTGAATTATAATAACCTCAGCAGTTTCATGAGTGTAATTAAACTTCCAAATTAGGTGACAAACTCAAGAATAAAAAGACTTCACTAAATTCTACAGAGCTTTGTGCAAGTATGTGACTTGGGCCTACTTAAGCGAATTTCAAGTCCTTACAGTTTTGTGCTGAGTTTGTAAAATTGATGTGTACACATGCCTTTCGTGCAGAATCAGATGGAAGCTTAACTTCTCCAGTTGCTTTTTACTTTCAGCCTGGGTCCACTGGAAACTATAAACGATAGTAAAATTTGGTGGAAAAGAAGTGATGCAAAAGGAATGAATTTACATAACACAGAATCTGAAGGCAACATTTGCACAAGCTCCTCTGAAGCCCAAATCCCAAGTGGCACAGCGCACCAGTCAGCATGCACTGAGAAACACAAAATATTAATGACACTATGACAATGCTTATATATTTCATCTCAGGAACTAGACTCCTACTGTTCATGTTTATATTTGATTTGTAAAAAGTAAGAGCACGCATCACAGATGTTGGGATTTCTGCTGCTCTGATTTGACTTGGAAAGGCACGATACAAACTGATAGATGAATACCCTGAGAGTGATTGTCCCACAGAGACGTTTTCATCTTTCAAGACCTATCACACTTCACGGTATTGCATTGTGTAGCATAACAATGTGATGTGTCTGAATAACAAATCACTGGCTTCCTGCTGAACATGTGAAGAAATAATAAACATACTTTGCCTTCCTTTTTCTTTGGTACATATTCTTCTGAGTGAAAATTATATGACAGCATCTAAAGTCAAAGGACTGACAAAGAATGCTTCTTTGCCAGCATCCAAATTACCAAGGATGCAAATGTTTCATTTGTCTCTGCTCAAACAAGGCGGGCTGTTTTTATTTTTTAATGCCAGCATAGACCCATTTCCCTACAACTCTCTCACATGGCTCATCAGATGCATGCTCTACTTAGAAAACTGTCTTCTGATGTTTAATATTGATGTCTCTGCAGACTGCTTTCATTGCACCAATTAGAAAAGGAACAACAAAGTAACTCTCAAATTACAGTATAAGGAGTCTTAAAGTAGATGTAAAGGTAGTCTTGTAAAATGAGCTAGAGTAAATGTAAACTGAGTCCTCAGAATATCAGAAAACAGTGGACCATAGGGAGAGTACAGGCACATATGGTACCATAGAACTGGACACAAATTCAGAAATTACCAACAGTGACCCATGCCAGGACGCCCAGGGAAAGCAGAGTTGGAAGGGTGCACCAGCAGACAATGTAGTCTCAGCACTATGATCCCCAGTATTCCTATTTGCAGAGCTGCACAAAAACAAGCTCAACCATCTCTGAAAACTGAATGTCATCTTGCCTTAGATCTGTTACTCTTGAATAGTTAACCTGTGATTTATCTTTTACTCTTAGTTATCATCTTCTTGACAGTAGTAGACAATTCCCTGCTCTTCTATAAAAAACCAGAACTTAAAAACAACCATTGTTTCAGTTAAATAAACTTACTTTCAACTTCTATAGTTACAGAGGAGAGGGTAAAGGTCTTCATGTCCAGCTAATCTTCCAAAATAAAAATATTAACATAATTTCAATATATCATATTCTTTCTTCACTCCAGAATACCCTTGGAAGTAATCACTCACTCCCTATAGGATTACACCGAGCAACTCTACTTAGATGTCAAGCCAAACCTCTAAGCTCCACTCTCCTTCCAAGCCTGTCTTCAACAGGTCATCTGCCTAAAATCTATTACGTGGCTTTATCCCAGCCTCTTATGAAAGCTTAATCTCTTAACTGAGCTACTTGCCTTTCCCCACACATTTTTGTTTTAAATGAGGACCAGAGAATCACCCGATTCATGCCCAGAAAAAAATCATCCAGGAGGCTTCTTATTGTCATTATAAGGGATAATTATTGTCATTATTGTCATTACAGGGATAAGCAACCTATGTGTAAGGTCTAGAGGTAATGGGATTACAGTTCCTGACTACTTCACAAGGAAATCCAAGAAAGACACTACATTTTCAAAAAGCAGTTTACAGTCAAACTGACTCTGTTTTCCCTGGCCCAGTTTCTTAAGGCCACAACCAGCCTTTAGAAGCACTAGTAATTATACCAGTGATTTATTTTATACAGTGGGAAGAGGATTAAAGGCATTCAAACAAAATTATGAAAACAATCAATACAAAGAAAGTCTTTAAATTCTTATTTTTTACACCAACCACTGCTTTAAAGAATCACCAGCCTTCACCATCTGACACCACATAGTTCATTAGGATTCTGTTACTATTACTGTGCTAAAGTATTATCTTCCAAAGAAAAAGACACTGGTTGCAAAGAACATTTTTGGAAAAGACCCTAATCAGGAGGAGCATGTAAGAGTCAAGAATGTGCCACGTACACTATCATCTATGATATTTTTCCAGTCTTATGACCTTCATTAAAAATTTTTCTACACAGTCAAGTGATTAAAGTGATGAAAGGTCATTTAGCACTTTCTATTCCTTAAAGGCACTCAGTCACACTTTGTGCTGCAGAGAGTATTTGTCCTCTCTGAGTGTTTAGCACTACAGGGATGGCAACCAACATTGTCATGATGATACAGTTGTTCATTTCTCTTACATCAATTACAGTTTATTACTAAAAGCTTCTGTTAGCTGACTCTTTTCTGTTGCTTGTTGATTACAGTGAAAGACAAACTACTGATGAAACTTCTTCATAGATTGAGTCAGTCTGGCCTTCTTATATTCTTCCACTAGCATCTTCTGTAAGCTGCCATAGGGCATTTCCAGTCATAGTGCCTGTGTTTTAATATACTTTTACTAATATTGATACAAACTAAGTTTATCCTGCATTGGTGTCAACTCTCAAAGCTATCACAAACAATAATCTTCAACTATAACTACCACAGTATTTAAAAGAAAACCTCATTTCCTGTAATGGAAAATATCCAACATTCTGAGGATTAGCAAGTGTTTTCCTGATTACCTGGTCCACTCTGCCAAATCAGACAACAAAAATCTTTGAACTGGAGTAAGCTGCTGTGGCTCACTATAACCTGGCTGCTAGAACAAATACAAACACTCCAGTTGTAGGGAGCGTGAGGACTGGGAAACTGAGTGCCTGGTTTATTTGTTACTGATTATCAGTACTATACAGCAACACCTAAATGTCCCCTCTGAAACCAGATTCCTTGTGTCTTAAATGTTATAAAACATAGATTGAGACAGAGTTCCTGTCCTGAATCCCTAAGAAGGTATCAGATAAACAAGATGGAAGTAAGCAAGTATTGTTATACCCTCTCTCTGTAAGAGAGAAACAAAACCTTAAATGATTTAACCAGACTAATACAGCAATTCACTTTAAGCTCCAAAGAGATCTCAGGTTCCCTGAGCTAGACCCATGGGATCTAAGCTCATGATCTAGGTGCAAGACAACTCTTCCACTCAAAATGCAAATGTGAAGAGATGCCAAGTAAAAGAAACCTTGAAAAAGTAAAAAAAAAACCAAACCGACTTGTGCACTTCCTAAATTTCCACATTATAGTGGGGACTAGAGACAAATAGCAAAAAAACTTTTGGAAGAGCTGTTGTAACTTGTCTTTATATATTAATTCCCTAGTTTGCAAGCACTTCGTTTTCAAAGCTGATGTTCTGTCTGTGCACGTAACATATTTGCCACATCCACTACAGGTGTAATGATGTGGTGAGCTTACCTTGCATATGGATTTCTAATGATTTGCTTTAGGTCAGAAAATACAGTATCATGCTTTGCTAGTGGCATCCATAACAGATTGGGACTGCAGGTGCTACAGGACCAAAGGAAGACTTACTAAGGATATTCACTGTGAATTTCTAAGAAACTGCCTTAAAGGCCAGTTTAGTAAGGCTGAAAAAAAAAAAAATCAATGCAAGTGCCCAGCAGAGAAAGGCAAAAAGTGGTTATGCAAGCAGAACCATCTGGAGGGGAGTGCATATAGATGGATGGGCAAGTAAGTATTCCGTTAACTCCAAAGCTATAGCATATGCTTAGCTAACAAAGGAGAAGTTTAGCAACGAGTCTAGATTTCTAGAAAGCAGTGTTCCTGTATGTGAAGGCCTGAATAATACTATCCAGTTATGTCACTGTTTTTGCAGTTTTCAAAGGATATGCCTGGTCACTGGAAAATAAAAAAGACAAGACTGAGAAGTTAAGGCCCTGTTCAGCATGATTTCCCTGCCTAGCATACTGTAACTCTCACTGTAGAAAACCACTTAGAATAGAACATAAACCCTCCAAAGAATCTAGTCGTTATTTCCCAATAAAGTTAGATGGCAAATAGAGAACGCTTTCTTGTCTCTAGACATGTTCTTTTCTCTCCAGATTACAGAGAAGAATGCTGTCTGAGAGATTAAATTAAGCCTAATTCTATCATAAACCTGAAATTGGGGATAGGAAGAAAATTCATCTAGAACTCCATTTTTCTTTCCTGATCTTTCCTGTTGTTGTGGTTTAACCCCAGCCAGCAACTAAGCACCACACAGCCACACGCTCACCACCACCACTCGCCGCCCGTGGGATGTGAGAGAGAATCAGAAAAGTAGAAGTGAGAAAACCCATGGGTTGAGATAAAGACAGTTTAATAGGTAAAGCAAAAGCCAGGCACGCAAGCAAAGCAAAACAAGGAATTCATTTGCTACTTCCCATCGGCAGGCGGGTGTTCAGCCATCTCCAGGAAAGGAGGGCTTCACCATACATTACTTGGGAAGACAAACGCCATCACTCCGAATGCCCCCCACTTTCTCCTTCTTCTCCCAGCTTTATGTGCTGAGCATGACGTCATATGGTATGGAATAGCCCTTTGGTCAGTTGGGGTCAGCTGTCCCAGCTCTGTCCCCTCCCAACTTCTTGTGCAATCCCAGCCTCCTTGCTGGTGGGGTGAGAAGCAGAAAAGACCTTGACTCTGTGTAAGCACTGCCCAGCAGTAACTAAACCATCCCTGTGTTATCAACACTATTCTCATCCTAAATCCAAAACACAGCACTATACAGCTACTATGAAGAAAATTAACTCTATCCCAGACAAAACCAGGACACCTGTTTTAAAAATTTGTATTACTTTTTCTATTTTAATTCTTGAATCACAGATTACTTTAAAGCTGATGTAAGCCAGTTTTAAAAAAATCCTATAAATGCGGGCTATATACGGGGCATAACCTTAATTCACTTTAAACTTGGTTTTGCCAAGTCATCATTCTAATTGGTTTGTTAAATAACTGAAAGTTTATAAAATCGTGGAAGCTGGTGGTTATGTTTGCACACTGACTAACCTTTTCTTTTTCTGCACAAATTGTTCTATTCCTTGGAAAAAATTAATAAACAGATTACTAAAAAAAAAAAAAAAATCTAAATCGATGCATGAGTACAAACAGTTTCTCAACAACAACCACCACCAACATATGCACACATACACCGATACAGAATCACGATCTCAGAAGTTTCTTAAAATTGGCAATGAAGCCTCTCCTTATATGGAACACAGGTAGAGGAAAAAACACACAAAGAAGTTTTAATGGTCAGAACTACCAATAATCATGACTGCCAGTATAAAAATGTCCTCACGATTTTGGTTTTGTTTTGTTTTATGGTACATTCAATATTAGCTTCCATTTATTTTCTAGGAATTAATGGCATTGAGCACAACAGCTTGCAGGCGTTCTCATGTCATGCTTGTAAGTTCCAAACAAGACAATTTAGAGTTAGGAAGCAGCCACCTGTGTTCTACGCAGTTTTTAACTCCATGTTTCTTAGACTGGACATGAAATGCATACAGTCTATATTTTGCTTGCGTGATGCGGTTAATATTTTTAAATGAGAACATCCCTCAATAATGGAGAAATTCTTTTCTCTGAAGGATGGAATTCATCTCAGTTACACAGTAGAAAGCTACAGTTGATCTACTATATAAGATGCAGATGATTATGGATTTATCAATAGGAAGTCTCATTGACTTCCATGGACAATGGAATTAGTTAGTAGAAAAATTCCAAGTTCTGTAATGTTTTCATTCTGTGGCATTTATCTGGAAGTTGTTCATCAAAAATTTCTCAAATTTGTATCTGTTCTTTCATGCTGTCCTATAAATTCAGTGTTTCTGGTATACCTAGACTTTCAAATGGAGTCTTGACAATCAGAAAAAAGACTGCTCAGCAAGTCAGTTATATTCACAAGCTTTTTAGTTCTTTAATATCATAATGGAGACAATACTAGAGTAGATCAAAATGCCCAGTGCCTATGAAGACAGGCCTGTTCAGTAACCAGCACTGCAACTGTTACCAGTGTTTGAGTGGTTACAGCTTTGAGTGAGCATCACCTTTAAGGAGAAGGCACATTCTTCCTTTCTACCATCAATATAAATGAATAAAGTATGCTACCTATCATTGCCCAGAAAAAAATCATGGAAGAAGGAATTAAAAGTTAATAAAAATTCCTGAACTTACAACACACTTGCAATTTGGAATTTGTTGGAGACATAAAATGTACATGCCATTCAAAAAATTCCTAAAATGTTCACCCATAATTGACAGTGCTCTGACAAGCACAAAAAGAATAAACAGTTAGCATGATACAAACCAAAGAGTACCATGGGGTTCAATGTGTTGAGAGAAGGTTTTGTTTTGAAATGGATGGTCTCAGTGGATGTCTTCTCACATAAAGCACGTGTAAGCACTTTGGAATCAAGCCCAGAATTTTTAAAAGAAAAATACCTACCAGAAAACTTTAAAGAAAAACATAGAAAGGAAGGAAAGAACTCATTCAATTTAGGGTATTTTCATGTTTTCAGGTATTTCCATCCTTTTCTACTTGTTGGCTGACTTGAGCTGCAACATTAAAAACTTGGGCAGAAGAGAGCAGTGCAAGAAAAGTGTCATATTTCTCATTATTGCTAGTACCCTGTGGACCGCACCTCATCAGCATGAAGAATCTCATCCAGATGAAGTACTGTCACCATAGTCAATGACAAAAAAAGCCACATCGCTCTTGAAAATGAAATTTGGCTGGAATAGTAGCAAAGAAGAACAGAGTGCCAAGCATATTTTTGTTTTGCCAAATTAAAGGACATTCTATCATTTCAGCTAGAACCCATATGTCACTCATACCAAGGGATATCAGTAACACGTTTTCTTCTGAAGAAAGAACACAATGAACCAATTAGTCAAACCTTAAAACTGTGAAGAAAATTATTACAACCATTTGTTAAAATACAAAAGGGCATTAAGAAAACAAACAGTTCTAGTGAGACTTGCTATGGTTAATGCAATGATATTTTCAGTGTCCTAGGTTTACAGAAAATTGGCACCTTCTTTCCAGGATTCAAGTGCTTCTGAAGAAAGAAGTTTCTTAGTGCTGCCCTCTGATTTACTAAAAATGAAGAGACTCATTCTGTTTCTCTTTCTACCTACATGAATCAGGATAAGACTCTTGAAATAAGTGTGTTGGATTCTGCACTGGCTCAAGTCTTTTTTTATAACTGTGCGAGGGCATTTTGAAACCCTCCTAATTTATGTACTTACTTTCCATGATAGATAGGAAAGTAGCGTTAAGCGCACCTAACTTCAACCAGAAGTTATGAATTTATTTGAAGCTGGTTGCCTAAGCAGTCGTTGTCAAATGAAACAGGCACCTCCAAAGAGTGGTGAATCCTATGAAGGTTGATAGCCTACAGCAAGTGGAATGTACTGACAGTTTGTTTCATCTACATATCTCATTTTTAGACACGTAAAACTAGGCAATGTAAACTATACAAAATACCAGGAAATGGAGAAGGAGTTTCAACAAATAAGTTTACTTAAAAATATGTCTCAATAATTTAACAGTCTCAAACAGGTCTGTGGCATCAAGACTGGAGTACTACAGAGATGGAAGAAAGCAGACACGGCAGCTGTTGAACCATAAGGCTCCACCTCCCTCATGTGATCAGAGTTCACATTTTACCAGGAAGCGCAGGTGGGGCATCTGTGTCGACTTCAAATACATTTTCTGAAGTGCAAACACATGTAACTGTACATTTTTGGTATTGTTCTTTTAGCCATAATCATCTAATAACACTGGCAAGGCAAAGTTCATAGACAGAGGTACTCTCTCTCATTAGACCAAATAGTAAATCCTATTGTGTTATCTGTGTATCTATCTTTGATTCCACACGTCAGTGAAGCACGTGACTATGCAGTCATTTCTGAGGTACAGCTGTATGACTAGACCTTTTCCTCCAGAAAAAAAAAAACAAAACTCTAGAGCATTTGCAATAGTTTTGCTGCCCTTTTCATTGTCATTTTAAAATTTTTCAGTATGTTGGACAGAAAATCTGTGCTAATTTCATTAACAATGGGAGTAGTTCCTCTTTATATCTTCTCCTTTCTCAGCAGTAGTGAGGTAAAGCTGAAGTGAATCAAAAAGTATGGTGCTGTTAAAGCAAGTACTGGACGGTTCACAGCCCGCTGCAGATTAATTTCATTTTATCACAACATTTTTGTTTAGAAACAGAATGAGGAGCCCTTCCATATCCTAGGAAGCACTTATCTGTAGTGTTAGTGCAACCAGCTGGATAGCTTACGTGAGTAAGTACCGATCTGACAATACTTCCCTTAGAAGAGGGACCTTCTTATAGAGATATCTGCAGAAGTATAATGAGCCTGTAATTTAGTTCACCCTATGCGCTACTGAGGCATTTAACTCATAGTCTTCAGGATCTTTACACAGGTAGTCATATCATTGGTTTCAGCAGAAAGTCCGGGTGAGTGCTAAAGCTTCCACTCTAAAATAAAGAAATTCAAATCAGGGCCCTCATTCCAAACAGTTAAAACCCTTAAGCATCTGCATGCCTGCTTGAATGAACAGTACAAGTGACTAAATGAGACTGCTAAATCTGAAGTTACACATGAGGAGAACCTTTGCAAGAGCTAAGAAAAGAAGTAAAATTATCAAATTGGAAATGCAACTGTCAGTCATTTAAATTACAAAGGACAAAACACTAGTGGTTATTAGTCTCCTTATTTAAATGGTGTTTAGAGCAATTAATTAACAGAACCCCAAGATCACAGATAATGCTGCCTGCATGGAATTTCTGTTTCCACACCATACACACATGAAATGCAAAGTGAAAGGCTTAAAAGCCTAATGCAGTGAAGACAGAAAATATCAAACTTTCCAAATCCTCATTTCTCTGGCCTTTTCCTCACCCCAGTCTCCTATCACTTTTTTTTCCTTAAAAGACATTATGTGTTAGGAGAGCAAAGCAGCCTGGGGAGGTGATATTTTACCATCGTCTGTGCCATTAATGCAGTTAAAAAATCCTCAGACTGGAAAAATCAGACAGATGCATCTTCCAGGTTCACATGTGCCAACTCCATCTGTTAAATGATTAAAACACAGGCTTGGCAGATTCTGGAGAAAAACACATTTGTTTTCACTATAAAGAGGAAGAGTAAACTTTCTTTCTGTTCTTATAATTCACCCCTCCCCCATAATTACCTTAATGTGAAAGCCTGAATGACTGGGTACTATTTAATATGCTACTGAAAGAGGTTTTCATTGAATTGGGATATTATGTGTTAAATTATATGTCATAACCTGGGTTAGTCAACGATCTATTAAACCAAAGTTTATAGCTACATTAAGATGCTTCATCATTTGCCTTTTTATTGCATATATCTTGTTACAGCACCTAGTTAAACACTCATTTTCCTTACAGGAAAGAACCTCTTCAGGTTATGTTTAAAGGTGCAGTTTACATAAGGACCAGCAAATCTGATCAAAGCAAGCTGCCAAACCTCAAATAAAGTAATGGATAACAATAAACCTTTTTCCAAATTTGTAAAGAAAAAAATACTTTCTACTTTCAGGATAAACAAAAGCAGCAAAATCCTAACCTAAATTCAATACCAACATCCTCTATTTTCCCAATATCAATACTAAATGTATTTACACATCATTTTTTCTACTACAATCACTGCACAACCATTCTTCACTATGGCAACATTACCTATAGAGGATATGTCTAAATATTGAGCCTTCTGAATGCAACTAAGTATGTCTAGGTTCATCGTATTTTGTAAGTATGACAGTGTAAATATTTTAAATCTCATGACCTCCCACAGCTACTATTAAAAAAAACAGATTGCTGCTGAATGCATTTCTTTCTCTTTGTATTCTACAGAGGAACAGAATTTCATTCTCCAGGCAGGGTTTTGTATTCTATTGAGGAACTGAATTTCATTCTCCACGCAGGGTCTGATCCCAAGAGCTTTCCAGACATTAATATCGAGAACATTTTTTGAAAAGAGAAGCATCTTTCACAGTGCATCATTCCATAGATGATCACAGACAGCGTTATCAGCAGTAAGGTGCAGAGCTAACAATAATTGCTAAAATCACCTTCTACTTTACACAATGCAGAAACACGACAGCATTTTTTGAGATGTACATGGCCATTTCACATAGCTAGAAAGGGCTTTTTCGTTTCCTTGAGTAATGATAAATAAAATGATCATGCTTTTGAAGGAAATGTCTTCCCATGAGACTAAACTTTTTCTAGACAGTAAGCTTAAAAGTACATAGTGGAGAAGTTATAATTATTATTTCTGTGAGCATCTCTCTCCTTAGTATGAGTATCCACCCATGTATTAGAAGCAGTAGAATCCCTTCCAGCTCAGTAGTAGAGATTCAGACATAGCTGTAGTGGTTAGAGGGGAAAACAGAAGATTTCAGGAAGCTGACCTTGCAGAGCTACTAAAGTTGTGGCTAGCTGCGAGAAAATGACTTGGACATTTTTACCACGAGAGGGAAAACATTTTCCTTCGGCACAGAGGAAATCACCTTTCAGTATCTGGGACCAAAACAATGTAAAAATTTACTACCTTCTCAGCATAAGGCATTAGTCTTCTCTCTGGGAAGACCTCAGAGCACAGGGACAATTGACCATTTTCCAAAGGAATTTAAATACAATTTTGCTTCCAATGCTTTCTTTTGGGAGTATAAACTGAGCCTGCTATAACTGATAGCTTTTCCCCTTAATATTATTAATATTTATCTATTTTCTTTCCCATCATTTAAGGCACTCAAACTATGCCCTGCCCCCAGACCAAAAGAATTCACTAAGTTTATTAGTGGATAGACAAAAAAACCACTTTATTTCATAAGAATATATATTGTAAAATTTAAATTTATGTAATGTCATAAAAATACCAACAGAAGTGGTTAAGATGTGCTGAAACAAACCAGATATCAGCTTTACTTCTTGAAGCTACACCCTGGCTCAGAATCTGATGAGGAAGAAGCAAAGACAGGCAATGTGATACAGCAGGGTACAGGCAATTCCTACTTCTGTATTACACACAAGCTGATTCATTTGGTTCCATGGTCTTTTTTTAGCAGTTCAGAAACCCTCTGGAGGTTACATTTAAAATTTAGCCAACGGATTACATTTTAATTCCATAGGATGAAACATCTCCAGCAGTTCCACAGACAGCAATATATAGTGCTAAATTTTGTCTTAGGTCCTTAGTTTGCTGCCTGAAAAGATTAGCACGAGGCCAAAAGGCTGCTTAGTCCTACATAAATCAAGCTGAACTCAGGCAGTATGGGGGTCTCATAGAGGCACTCTACCCAGGATAAATATTCCCTCTTTACAGACTATAGGGGTTTACATGCTGCAGGTGATTAGGTTTGAACTTTCTATATCAGACTGAATCTATATAAGGCTTTTTATTGTGTAAACTGAAAACACAGCATAAGACTGGTGACCTAAACTCATATTATTAAAACACTGAAAATGATGGTCACTTTAAAAGAATGCCTTATAGATTTAGAAGCTAGAACCAACATGTTTTAATTTCATAAAATAGGCTCAATGACTTCATGGTAGAGAAATTACTCTCAATTAGTCTATCAATCAAATCTATAGGCTTTTTAGTTCCTATAATAAGTTTAAAGGTACAATTTTTTACGGAAGATTTAGATTAAGTCAACATATGGAACAATGACATACCCAAAAATTGAAACAGGACAGATTGAGAAGTGTTTGCTAAGTGGCAGACGAGCATGCATCAACACGAGAAATGGACCCGGAATAAGACTACATGCTAATGCCACTGCAGTGCCAAAGCCAGACCCTTCCTGTCTGGGGCCCACCTTTCAGCAGGGGAGCAATTTTATATCCTGCCCCAGAAATCAAGATGTCTCAGCACAGTTCTGGACATGCCAAAACCTCTGTCCTTCAGACAGCATTACTAGCTGCTGTGAGCACAAATAAATCTCGCAGGTGTGAAGCAAATATAAATGGTACGAGAGCAGTAAAATATCTTTCAGAATCACTAGAATTCCAGGAAGGATGGAAGATATCAGAACCGTTCACTGATTAATGAAAGCCAGCAAGAAAAAAGGGAGACGAGACCCATATCATTTACTAAACAGGATGTTTCATTCTGGTATCATCAGTGGTATTGAATTTTTTGTGAATATTTTTGAATATTTGTGCATCAAGTGGTATTTCATTCTGGTATATCAGTGGTATCATTGCTCTCCCAGTACGGTCGAAAGCCAGAAAACCTATAGATTTATTTAAACCACACTGAGAACAACAGGCATGATCAGGAGGCCCCAGGAGCTGGAACTCTTCTTGCAAGTCACAAATTTTACATAAGATTGTGATCTGCCTACAGAAACAAAGATATAATGGAAACCTTGCACGTTAGAATTATTTCAATGCTTACTGATGTAATTTTGTCACTTACAACACATTCAATCTTCCAAAGTACCTGAAAGTTTTAACATAACATTATCAAACCTAGCACAAGTCACACTAGTCATACCCATGACAACCTACAGAAGTTGTGCAGCTGTTACTGAAAGCTTGATCTGTTTCACTGGTGAATTCACCAGTGAGTGATGATTTTGACTCCAGTTTTAGTGAATTCCACAAGGAGTAAAGCATTCTGCATTGACGTTCATTTCATCACAATGCGTTAACAGATCCAAAATCCCAAGCCTTCACCATTCTCAAACAACAGCTCAGTAAATACAGTATGTCATTCTAACTTAATCTCTGCACACATTTCACTGCCTGAACATAGAATCAACTTCACTGCAGTAAATGTCTTGAACTTCTTGTTCTGCTGTTACCTCAACGTAACTCCACAGATATCAGGGTGGGCTGGTAAAGAAAGAGATATGGCCAGTACATTGCTATTGTAGGTGTTAATAGAAAAGCAGTGTAGAATGCTCCTAGAAATAATTGAGCTTTCCTCACGCTTGCAATAAATTAATTGTATTCATAATCTATAGACATGTACTGGAAACACATTTTATCAGTAGTCTTAAGATTCTTCGGAATGCCAAGATATCACTTTAATACTTCTCTATTGGAAATGTTGAATATACATCCAGTTGGTGTTTTACTTTCTTTCTGATTACAGCTTCCTAATTACTTGTGTTTTCAATAATGCCAGTAATTACGTAAGCATGTTTTGTTGATAGTTTTAAAATTATTTACTGAGAGGTCATTAAGAAAGAGAGAAAAAACACTGGAGTGTTTGCCATTTTCCACTTCTTATGACTTCTTTGTTGTTTTTTTTTTTAAAAAACTATCATCTCCTTCTCTTAAAAGAAACAATTTGAAGGATTTCTGGGAACTTTTATAGATTTCATTGATACAAAAAAGAGATTTAAAGAGTAGAAGTATCTTCATATTTGTTTAGAAATATTTACTACATATCCTGAAGTTCCATGTACTTCATTCATTCCTATCTAAGATGTACAAATCTTTTCAACCACACAAATTCATGTAAACAAAAGATGAAGTAAGTGTAACCAACAGGGGCAAATCTATCAAGCACTATAAAGTGAGCCCAAAGCAAGTGATGTGTACTTTTACTCTCATTATACACACTTAAACCAATCTGCTACAAGAGTAGGCAAATTATTGTGTTGCTTGTTCTTTAAAAATGCAAAAGAATATTTTATATTTGCCTACCTAGAACAGGTTTCTATTAACATTTAAATACATGTCAAAATCTTACATTTACAAGTTCAAACAGAAATGCATTAGTAGTTTGAAAAATGTAGTGGTAGTATTATATAAATTACCTTTATATTTGAATTGGATTCTGGTTCATAGTTAACTTTAAATAACATATATTGTATTTAAACCCAGCAGTTGTGTTTAGAAATTTTATCTGACTTTTTTTGTTTGCTTACATTTTTGTAGCTATTTTATATCATCATATTAACAGTCATTTTTCCTTTAGCATTCTTAACAGCAAAGTGGAGAAATTAACAGCTATTTCACATCAAGATATCTGGTTTTGCAAAATAAATACATTTTCATAAAGGATATTCCATTGCACTATCCTGAAGTTTCAGCAGGTCATCATCCCCTGCCATGTTGTGCATCAGGGCTCATAAAATAGACTTCAGCCTTGAAACTGAGATCTCACTTTATGTGTTGCATAACTGCAACTTTTAGTACTGTCAACAGTCCCCACAAAATGGCCGTGGGAGCTGCAGTCCTTTCCCAAGAAGGGGCTGGAACAATTCTTGGACTGGAACTGGTAATTCTCCTTCTGCTTTTTGTAATGGATGAACAGCATGCCGATCTTTCACACTCCCCCTCCTCCAAAAAACTTCTGAAAGATCTGATGGGATTTATTCTAACCAGCTATCTTTGCACAGAACTGATGATGCACTATGTACTCCACTATCAACAACTAGAAGTATTATTCTTGTATTTATGCAGTCCCAGAAGAGTTCTTAGACCCTGGGAAAACTGCAGAACCATTGCTTTGAGTCATCCAACACTTTCCTCAATATGCTCTTTCACATTACCATATTTACATATGGCTGGGGTCTATACAGGGCACTAGTTACAGCTTCTCCACTGAACGTCAACCTTGGTGAAGATTAAGTGGAATGGAAAGAGTTCTTCCAATATTGAGCAACATATTTACAATGTATTTACAACCTTACCATTTTTATAGCATCAACATAACTTCACTGTCAAAGCTGTCTGTACTCAGGTAAGACTAGTCTAATACAAAAAAAAAAAAAAAAATTTCAAAATAAATGTAAGAGCAAGCAGAGTACAACATGAATGCACCAAGTAGAAAAAACAAAACATGGGCATATCACAGAACACAAAACAGAAAGAGTACGTTAAGTATTTTCCAACAAAAACTCTTATTGTAAGTATGTAATTTCTTTCCAGCAAGTAGTTTAATGCATGCGCTCAGAGAATGCACAGGGAAATGTTACCCGAAAGACAATAACTTCATCACATTACAGCTGCAAATAGAGAAATCTGAACTAATAACAAATACCCTCTTAAATTAGAATACAATTAGATGCTGATATCCATCATTGCCTACAATCACCCTCAAGGGAAGCAAAATGGCATGGGACTAACAAAACGTTCACTTGTTTTAAAATTTACAGGAGGCTCAAGAAAGTTTCACATGTATTTTACCTCAGAAACAATGTGCTACTTATTCTTCCTAGCAATGGTATTTTACATAGCATTCTGGGATCAAACTGTAATTTCAACAATAACATATTTTCTGCTGTTCTCCAAGGAAAAATTACTAGTTTCTTCCCTCTAAAAGGATTTAGATGGAATAACATCTGTGTTGAGATTATTGTGAATATGTTAAACTGACAGCAAGTCTCTAAGGGGCACTGCTCATTAATGTTCTGTGCATAAAATTAAAACTTGAAATATATTTTTCAATCCATTTTGAATCATTTAAGCAATTCTCATGCAAAGAAACTATTGTGCTGCAATAATATATTTGCAGAGTAGGATATGAAAGCTATTAAAATGTCCTAGACCCCCTGCCTTTCATGCAAAAGGAAAAGAGGCGACTCTTTCTGATTAGAAACATGCACTGTATTGAAACAAAAAATACTTTCAAAGACCATGAAGAGTTTGATTTCAGTTTATACGATGCAACAAAATTCAAAATTATGTCTTTTTCCTTCAGCTCTAATTCATATTGTGCCTAGGTACTCCAGCATGTATGAGGGGGAGAATTCTGGTTAAGTGTTGCACATAGGCATTTACAATAAATTTTTACACTAGGCAAGCTAGAAGCGGTGGTCATGTTCCATGGGTTTTGAAATTGCAGTAAGGCAGCATTCTGCAGGCTCTCTGCAACTGGAGCTGTGGCATAGTGCTCAGAGACAATGCCTATTAATGAATACTTTTAATGCAAACATGTCCTCCAATTTGAAAGCGACAAAGCCCTCCATGTCACTAGCAGAAATAACTTTATTTGGAGGGCATGTATACTTATTCCACCTGGTACAATACAAATATAAGTGTATCCATCAGGTATAATGTGAAGAAGTATCTCATGTAAATCCTTAGTTTGAACAAAAAGCAATGCATCTGCTCAAAACCAAATAACACTCCAGGAATTATTGAATGGTACCTAAATTCAATTAAGATTGTTCATGCCTTTCAAGCACAGAAATCCACATAAAGCTATAGCTGTAAGTGCTGTTTTCTGGAGAGAAAAGAAAACATTTTATTGTTGGAAAAGCAGACACACCACTGTTCAAAAGTCATTGGATAATTACAGCCACAATAAGATGACAGTTCTAAATTTTGCTACAAACTATAATGGTTCTAACCAGGCCATTGGGTTCCTTTCATAAATGGAAATCCAGGAACTCTAATTAACATATTCTTGATGTGATAGACTTCAGCAGGTTTTTTTGGAATGAAGCCAGAGCCTATAGTGTCAATAGGACTTTGTTTACTTAAATCACAGTAATCATAACAAAGCAGTCTACCACTCAAGCTGCCTGCATCTGAAATGTTATTTAGAAGCATTAGCAAAAGACACTGAAGTTATGTTTACAATCTCCTCTATTAGACTTCCACACTTAATATTGCAAACCATGGGGTAGCAAGCACAGAACTGCCAGTACTAATTAATACTTTTGGTAAACATTGTCAATGCAAGAGCATACGCATAGATACACAACTGCATATATCAACACCTCAGCAAACAACTTCATTTTCAAAGGTGCTGACATTGCTTACATTGGAGGGGAAGAAGCAAGCTCAGTGCAGCTGAAAGAAAATAATGAAGCTGCTTTTCAAGTTTTTAGATGCAAAGCTAGCAGTGCTTAGAGTGTGAAGTGCAGGCCTTCAGAAACAAGACTGGCATGCACCACTGTGGGTTTCCTTCAGGACATTAGCATTCTCCTCTCCCTCACTGCTATTATCTCCCATCAGTGCAGAGCATTTGTTCTACTTTTCCAGCCATCGAACTGACTAGTCAGAGCACTGACAGTTGTCTCTACAGAGCCGCCAGACATCCCACAAAAGCTGTAGCACAGCAGGAATGTATGGAACTTATTGGTCACATACTAGTCAGCAACACAACTCTGGGACAATTCCCCAAATCACTAGCATGTGCTATTCACAGCACACGTAGTACATTGCACTGCCTGAACTCCTCTGATAGAAAACAGCATTTACAAGCAGCTGCCCCAGCAGGACACAATGCAACAGAAGTTGCACGGCCCCCTGTGCTATAGCTGTTCCCGTAAAGAAAGAATTACTAGCTATAATGCCCATCTCTTCATAAGAAAATGTATTTCTGTTATACCAGATCTTTACAGTTGCTAGTTTCCTTCAAAAGTATTCAGAAAACAAATACACAATTCAAAGCTTCATTCAGTGACAAATGCTTCTCAACTTGGAAGCTTTTAGATCACAAAAGTGAAAAACAGTCATACTTTTTCGTTTGCATTGTTGCTTTCCCATTGACTGTAACAGTTACTACAGTTTATGATAAAGTACACTGTTATAGCATGGGATGAGAACAGAGTGGGATGAAGAGTCTCCCAAGCACTTTTGTGCTGCTACACACCTGAGTCTACCGAAAGCTGACATAGTCCTTTCGTGGCCGAGGCCTCCCCTAAGTCCAGCCAAGCAGATTAGTTTCTCAGGGAAATGTCCTGCCCAACCACAGTATTACGTGCTGTAGTGCCCCAAGCCAGTTCTGCCTACATTTACCTTGCATGTACGTAGGGCCGTAAAATAGGAATTATTTTACATCATAGGATTATTTTACATCATCCCGTACTTCCCAGAGAGGATTCACACCTGTCTTTTGGGGGGGGAGGAGTCATGTGTAAATGTCCATTATGAACAACGCAGAGCTTCTCATAAAGAGATCAAGGATTTAGATCTCATTGTGATTCTGTGATGAATAATTTAAAATAATAATTTCTGTTTATGGCCTAAGAACCAGCAAGTATAAAAACACTCAAAATACCCTTTATTACAAAAAATAAACTTTTTCTTTAATTTTCCTACCCATTCTCTGACAAAAGGCAGAAGACACTAGTCTCTACTGGCAAGAACATTAAGTGCAATAAAACCTGTGTAGTTGATAACATAATGCTGGAATTAGGGGCATGATCTAGGTCTGGCCTTGTAACTGAAGCTGAAAATTACAGAATAGCTGGTTTAGAGTATTGTAAAGCAGAAGGTATTTTATACCTGCATCTTTAGCACTTAGGCACAAGTATCATCTAGAATCAAATCTCAGCATATTCAGTGGGAGTGGAGATGCTCATGAACAGCACTTACAAACACTTACATAGAGCCCAAAGGAGAACAGGTTTGTTCCTTTCAAATAATTTCAAAGATTATCACACAGAAAGCTATTGTGTGCTAACCTGGACACTTTTCTCCATAAATAAGCAATATAAAAAGCCTTAACATTAGGGTAGACACGAGATGTCCGGAAACCAAAAATTAACTCAAATCTTGAAGACCGTGAATGACGTTAACAAAGCCATCATTGCATTATACAAAGTCTTTTGCAGCAGTAGAGGTTTAAGATATCCACCTACCCTGGGTTGTTCATTTCAGCTCACGCATCACCTTTTCCTGTCTCCATTCTGTCTGCTGCCTTGATTGCAGAAGCACAATTGCTTGTGGAACTGTTCTGTGAAACAGATTAAAACAGCGATCTGACTTTCTCTTTCTGCAGAGTCTATTTAAGTCAGTTTGGTTCCCTGACCTATTTCACAGAGTGGTACCACCTATATTTGTGTCAACACAACATCCTAAGGCTGTAGCTTTGTAAAAACTCGGACCTAGCATTATCATCCAGCACTTCCCTCCTCCAAACCCTTGTGCATTGCCCCATCATGTGCTGGTAGAAGCATCTGTGCAGCTACACAGAAAACTTATTTGGGTTAAAGCATCTTGATTTCCACTTGGTTAGTTTTAATCCATCAGTAACTCGGCCCTTGTCAGAACATAGCACCGCAACCACTTCTATCATCTGCTGGGAGAAGGGAGTACACGGTCTGTAAAAAAACAAGACTGAAACTACTTTCCCAGTGGTAGGGTGATGCCTTATGCAGGTGAAAGGATATCTGAAACTCAAGATACTAATCTGCAACTCTCAAGTTATATACAGGATGTAAATTCCTGAAGAGCAGTTGTGAGTTCTCAAAGAATGGCTACTTGATCAACAGCAGCACTACCGAGCACCTGAATAATTGGATAATTCCTAATTGGAAGAGGACAGGAAGCATTAGCACTAGGATTTTAGCATTTATGGCCATAGCCAGGTTAGAATTTACCCATCTTAGAAGATGTGAATGTTGCTTGGAAGGACCAAGTATTTAGACTTGATTCTATTTAACCATGTACCTTGAGTGACGTAGTATCTACTTCAACATTTGTCATGTGATGACAAATGCTGCTGTATGTAGCTACATGATCCAGACTTCCAGCAAATTACTTTTGAATCTCAACAGACCTGTATCACTGAGTCATTCAGTATAGTTATTAGCTCATTAAAAGCCTATTGCACTTATTTTCTCATAGTGCAAGTGCAATTCTAATTGTCCTGTGCTCAGAAGAACCTAGTAAGGCCTAAAACTAAGTACTCATTTACTACATTCCCTCATCTGAAAAATAATTCAATTAAGTACAAAAAGCGAAAGACCAAACATTATGAAGTCCTATTTTTCACAATGTTAGTATAAGAAGTTTCATTCTCTCTTGACAAGTGCTACTGCAGTTTAAATCCTGACACATAGTAAACTATGAATTTGATTGTTTTCGTTAACAAATTACTTTTTTCACAGAAAGCATCAAGGCTGTAATAAGAGGGCTCCTGAAATAAATGTGACTAAGCAGCAGGAGTTAATTAAGTAGGACAATGAGTAAGCATTTATGGGTGTGATAGGAGACCCAGCTGATTTAATTGCTAGTCTAATTATCAATTACAGAATGAAGCAATGACATGTAAGTGAAATATTCTATTTGCTGATAGTTTAGAGACCCAGAAGAACAGTATTAATTGCTATTTTAGGACTACAGAAGGGTTTTTTTTTTCTCCTCTTACTCAAATAGAGGTTCTTAGTACTTCTAAAATGACTAATAAATGTGTATACAGTCTTCTCATACTCAAATATTTAAGGCCTTTAGATCCTTCACTCTATAAAAAAAAAACCAAATAAAAAGCTAGCAATTAAGCATTCAAACACACTACCTATAAACCACTCAGCTTAGGTCAAAACCTTTCTGCATTTATTTTATAATAAGGATAATAACTGTCCAATGGTGTGAAAAAGTCACATTAACTATTTACAGTGTGTTTGCACAAGCCATTTTCCAGACAAAAAGAAAAAGGTCAGGGAACTATTTAAACCCATAAGGGCAAAGAGCCAGTTGGCTACATTAATTGTTGAAATGTTTTATAAGGCAACTGCAAGAAAATAAAATTACAAAAAACTGATGGAGAGCCAAAAATATTAATATATTGGAATACAGTGAACTTTTTACAAGCTGTAAATATCTTTTGGGTTCTCACATATAACCCATAAAGTATGTTGAGGTCTTTCTGAGAACTTCTAATATTAGCATGTAGTTTGTAAAGAACATCTACCAGAAAGAGCTCAGAAAGACACTGTATGACACAAGACCAATGTTATTGCCCACTACAATTACCAAAAGATAATTTTGCTGTATATCAAGGGGACCTAGAACTGGAGATAGAAGGTTAAAAAACTACGAAACAGAAGCAAACACCCACCATAGCACAAACGGTCTCAGCTTTGGACATGTTAGCAAGCTGATTCTTATCAAAATAAAAAAAACAGCATCCTTCAACTGCTTTTCATGTCCATTACAAGCAATTAAAAATACTGCAGGTTTTTAGCTGTTTAACAACTCCCTTGTCCAGGTTTAAAATAGACTGTTAACAACTCAGTATCCAGAAAGGTGTCCAACTATTTGTTTTCTGCTAAGGTGAGCCTAGCTAATCAGTAAATGATAGAGTTTAGACAAGACCTCTTCCTCTGAGATACAGCTAACTCCTCAAGCAAGGTAACAGCTTCTCATCAGCTTAATCCAAACAGGTTTTCCTGCTGAATAACATTTAAAAAAAACAAACACTCAAAGCCACCCCCAAAAAAATTACTGACAACATCAAGTGCACTTTCCCTGGTTTCCTGAGGGCCCCGAAGAAAACACAGAAGGGGCATTTTTAGCCTTTCACCTGAGGGACACGGTTATGGTATCACTCCAGGAGGGTTACTCGCCAGTGTGGGGGACGACAAAGGACACGGAAGCGAAGGGGCCGCCGCCAGAGCCGGCCATCGCCTCAGGGAGCGCAGGAGAGCCTCGACTGTCCTTCCCGCCCTTTGGTAACCGCCGCCGCTGCCATCGCCCCGCACCGCCCAAGCTGCGAGGGCCCGGCCCGGCGCTCGCCCCGCGGCGCAGCCCCGCGGCGCAGGCCGGCCGCTGCCCGCCGGGGCCATGGCGCACCGGCGCACCGACCTGGCGCAGCCCTGCAACTTCGTAGCGCGGGACAACTGCTGGTAACGGCCCCAGCCCTCCCCTCGCAGCCGACGGCCCCGGGCCTGCACTGTTGCTTCTCTCCGGCCGCCTCCTTCCCCTCCCGCCCAAGGCAGCCTCCCCCGGCAGCTCCGCGCTCAGCGCCCGCTTTCAGGGGGGCGGAGGCTGAAGGAATTTGATCGTATGTTCGCTTCATCTGTGTTTGTAAAGCGTGTGTGCTCACGCAGAAGCCTGCCACCTGCAAAAAGCCCGAGGTTTTTAGGACCCTCAAGTGGCATAGCCCTGAGTTGGACAGGCGGAGCAGTGAGTGACAGACCCGAGGCAGCCAGCGCTGCCCATGTCCTCCAGCGTCTCCTCCATCCGCCCCCCGGGGCTGAGGGACGGGGAGCAGGGCCGGGGCAAAGGGTCGTTTCGTCAGTCAACACTAAATGCAAGTATGTGTGAAAGGAGATTTCAAAAACTTTTCAAGTTTTTCAAAAAATGTGTCATAGCAAATTCGACCTCCTCCGATTCCTAACATAAACATAATTTGCAAGGAAGTGCATTCACACCTACTGTTTCATTTCCAACCTACAGAAAATATTTCCCCATTACCTCCAAGTCAGACAATTGCTAACTTGCTGTTTTCAGGTAAAGGTCTAAAGATTCATGCTTCTGCTTTGTAACTGCTGTTGGGTTTGTGTTTCGTTTTGGTTTTTTTTTTTTTTTTTTATGAAAGCTTTCAAAGTCATCTTAAATAATTCTCTGTTTCAGGAAAAAATACATTGAAAGTGAACTAGAAGCTGCAAGAAGATGGTCTCACAAATGGGGATTCTTGAAAACACCTCCTGAGGAGGTAAAATTGAATGGCATAGAAGCAACACATGAAATTTACTTGTACACAAATTTATCTGGACACAAAATTCTGAGATCACAGAAGACTAGAAAAGTACTGAATATGCTTTACAAAGCTAGGTTCCGAGGTAACAAGTGCACTACTTTTAAGATGGGTTCAAAGTTCCAGTTTTTCTCTGAATAAAATATGGCAAGTGGTAATTTATATGCTATGCATATTCTGATATATTTCTCTTGAGAAACATGCCTCCCAATAGTGTTAACAAGTACTAGATGCACACTGACAGGAAAATATTTCCCCTTTGTCTATCCATATGGTAGTTTAAAAATCAAGGGGAAAAGGTTCTAGCTAATTAAATTTTCAGTGGGGGAATTTACAACAAATGAAAATATTTGGAGAGATGTCTATTCTCAATGATGTTTAGATATTAGAATATAGTAGCACGTAGTGTTACATTTGGACTCACAGTATTTCGTTGCTAAAGAACAGGATTGATGCAGCCCCTGAATATTTATAAATGTACTTTCCATGGGGCTAGAAGTACTTAATCTGTTCTAGGATTTTTTGAAGATTCCTGTAGGCATCTAAGTTAGCACCTCCAAAAACTTTCGTCCTCTAGGCTTCAACATCCATCCTTGATAACTATGGTCTGTCACGCATACCACCTTTGCACAGTACTAATAGATCCACAGCCGAAAAGTTGACAAACTATGCATTGTCACTATTGGTGAACATGTGTATTTAGCATTTATTAATCTTTGTTTTGTGGTCATATAAGATGTATTTCTAGCCCTTTTTGGACCAGTGATGTAGTTAAGAGAGTTGGAATCACTCAGCAATATTTAGCCTTTCATCTGAAATTCAGAATTACATCACTTTCTGAAACCAAAAAGTACATTACAATAATTTCCAAAGCACTACAGTAAGTAGTCCTGTTTTAGATGGAAAAAACAAGGAGTTCAGATGTAACAATGAGGGGAATGGTGTAGATATCAGATATTACAGCACATTTCAAAAGATAAAGAGTCCAATTTTTAATGTTGATGTTTTGGTTTTAGTTGATTGAAGATGAAAAGAAAGAAAATACAAAGCCCAAGATACAGCTTCCAGAACATCTTCAGGTTCGACCTGTGACACCTGTGGAAAAATACATTAAGGTTAGAAAGTTAGGTTTTAAAATTGCAATACAACAATATCTGTCTTAAGAAACCACACAAGCTCTAAAAATCAGTTGTCTTGTAGAGGTGGGCCTTTAACTAAAGGTCAAAGTAAATTGTATTTGCAACCCGAGCAATGCTTTAAAAGCATCCATTTAAGACAAGGAATTGCCCTTTGGATATGGTTGTTAGTTCACAGAGCTTTCACTGTACATAATCATCTTTCTGTAAAGCACCTCCCCCATGCACTCCTTTGTGACATCTAGTAACAGAACAGTCAACTGTACAGCTTAGTACAGAGGAGTGCTCACAGAGCCGTTTACGACTGCTGACTATTCATTGCTCAAATATACATATACATGTCTTACTTCAAGGCTTATCATAACCTTAACTCTCAGTTTTAACTATTGGTTAAGATGCTGTCGTTTTTCTAGATTTCAGACAGTCGTCTTTTTGGCAGAGACAATGCCACTGTCCTCTTCAGTGGCACAAATTAGATTAGCCAGGGGAAGCCAGTGCTAATGATCCAATTCATAACTATTTGATTTTATATTGTATGATTTATATTCACATATTCAGAGTCTAAAAGTTGTCAGACAGCTGGAAATGAGAGTTGAATGTGACTGATGGTTTGATTTATAAATATACAGTGTCAGAATCACCGATGAATAGGATAACTATACAGGCAGCTAAATCAGTGACATTGGGAGAGGAACATATTCATAAAAGGGGAAGCAGAATATGGTAACGAAAAGGAAGGTTAGTCCACTTAGAGAAGATTAAGGAAACAAAAGAGATGATTGGAAATTCCTACTTGCTGAACTAGCTTTCTTTTAAAGGATTCCAAGGGTGGGGAGAGAAGGTGAGGAAGTACTAAAAGCTTTTACTGAGATTAAATTGAAACAAAAAATAAGAGCTAGCGCTGAGTGTGGCAGAGAAATTAAATGGCAGCATTTCTGCCATTAGTGTTACTTGTTCTTCAGTTTTGTCTCAAGCCTCCATTTTCAGTCAAGTTTGCCTCTGCTTCAGCACAGTGAGGGTGTATGTGTGTTAACAAATCACTCTGACAGTTATCAGCTGCTAAAGTAGCATGCATAGCCTGGTGCATACTGAAACAGGAATCAGAGTTTCAATTTCACCTCAGAATCTCTATTTGCTAAGGAAGATAAGGGTTAGCTGTGATTTAGGTCACCCTCTACATATTCAGAGTGAAGTTTCTTAAGTCCTTACCCAGAACTATGTGTCTCCCAGCACATTTACCTTCATGGTAACAGTCATCATATCTGTTCTTCTCTCTAGGTTAGATTAATAATTGCTTCTTCATAGTCCCTTCCCCCAGATCGTAAGTGGGACATGATTTCCTTCATTATCCTGCTCAGTGGGTGGCACTTTTGGCCATAAAAATTATCTTTTCAGAGGAACTGCTCCACCTAAATATCATAAACATTTTCTAATCTTGGCCAAAGAACAAAGTGAAGCAACTCTGGCAAGAGAACTGAAACATTGTTCTCTTGCTGTGTATTTCTCTGCTAAGTCCCCAGATGCTAAAATGATATAACGTGCCCAATTGAGATGATTCAGCCAAAGTAAGCACAGCAGTCAGTGAACAGAGGCTGTTGACTTTTGTTTTGTTTCCTTTTTAGCTAGATTAGTTGCAGATTAACTTGATGCTTATCCATATTTTAGAGCAGAAAGAAGGTGGAATGAATAAGTAGTTCTTGATGCAAAAGCCAGCTTGGTCAGTAATATCTTTAACATTTGGCCACAAAAGTATTATTCTGTAGCTGCATTGCTACCAAATACATTACAGCAAGTATAAAATGCTATTTCTCCTGTTTAGAGAAGTTAACTAGTTTTTTAGTTACAGAAATTATTATTATTCTGTAAGGAAAAAAGCTAAAGCTGAAGATAAAATTCTTTTCCTAATTATGTAAAGCCAGTAAAGCCCTTAGAAAGGTATTGAGCAAAACTTAAAAAAAAAAAGTATGCTAACATATGCTACTAAACAATAACTTTGCTTTTTTATTTCCAGTTACACATACCGATTTAAGCACTAAAAGATTTTTTTTTTTTGAAGGGTAGTAAATGAAAGGTAGTTACTTCATTGGAATTTGGCCATTTTACTTCTCTCTTTCCCTGTGCCTTGCTATAGAGTGGGACCTAAATTATTCTAATGACTTTTTAAATTATAAACTATCCTGTATTATAATCAAACTTGCATGCAACTGAGCTATCTTTCGGAGTTCTTGTTTCCTTCTATTAATGTCAGTGTGTGTTCAGGATATTAATTCATCAAATTGCATTTAAAACCACTATTTTTGATAAGTTCTCATTTCCATCCACACTACAGCACAAAAGAGGATTACAGTCAAAAACCTTTTAATCATTGAATTCTACCTGTCACTTTTATTTTAGGTGATTCCATCTCCTCCAGTACCTAAGACTACCCAGGGATTTATTGGCTGGAGATCTGCTGTTCCAGGGTTGAAACTTGAACGTGGCTTCCAAATCCAAAGCCGCAAAGGTACCTTTTATAAGGAACTGAAGTGGCCATGTGAGCCCTCTGACTGACATTAAGAAATAAGTTAGGCAAATAGATCCGTTTGCATCCCTAAGTTAACATTCTATAGTGGACTGTTGGACTCTTAAACATTTATGCTTTAAAAACTATTTATGTAAACATCCACAGTCATTTTTGGTAAAGTGCAAACATTTTAATGTAGCATTTTACTTGTTACTGATTTTTTTGAAATCTATGGCATCCAAGCTGTTAACACTGCTTCAATGAATAAAGTCATATAAAGATCACAGAGCAGGTACTACTTTTATTAGCATTAGTAAGACTGTGATTTTAAAGTATTTATTGGAAGTCTTTAAAAAACTTACTTTGTAATGACAGAGCACATTTTTATAATTGTTTCTCCATGAAAGCCTCCATTCGGACTCAGTTTCACAGCAGTTTTTTCAAACATAAATACAGACTGTCATGTTCCTGACAATCCTACCCCTACCCTGCTGCTCAGTCCCAATTAATCACTTACCAGTACTGGAATCTGTGTTTAGAACTAGTTTTCAATCAGCACTCTCAACTGGCTCACTGTTGAGTTGCTCAGGTGCCTGTCCTAGCACAAAGACATCTCTTTTGTACAGAAAGGGGATGAGAAGAGTAGCAGGCATGACTTAAATTGGCTCAAGCTGCCATGGAACTGCATCGTTACATTTGGAAAGAAGATTTCCTCATTAAAAAAACAAACCACAACAAACCAACAAACAAACAAAAAACACCTGCAGAAAAGATAATCATCAGGCTTCATCACAGTGTGTCCACTGCAACTTGAAAAAAACAGGCAAATCATAAGTATAGTTAAGTCATAATTATTAAATGCACTGTGTTCTGTGTTGTGTGTGATTTACAGGCAGTTTGTGTAGTTACACACATAAGTAATGGAGTAGTTCCCCGTGCAACTGCTTGATTGGTATAAATAAAGCATACAAAGGCCATTTAGCAAAATGAAGTCACTTTCAAAAATCAGTTTTGGTATCAATATAGGTTTTTTCCAATAAGTTGATCAGAATGCAAATGTGTTACGAAGTATTTATGTTGCTTCAATTTTGCTTATACCAATATTTATACCAACCAGGACTGGTGAAAGACTCGGAAACAGTAGGGGACTGCACTGGGAGTTACTGGTATAGGTACCTCAGTGCTATGGAGTTCAGTCTTGCATTTCATTACCTACCTGAAGATTTGCCAGGACTTTTGGAAATTCAGAAGGAGACTCATTTAGTTGTAGCAACTATTTGCAGGATATAGTTCCAATTGGCTAATGTGTTTAAACTTGAAGATTGTTTACAAAATAACAGCCTCCAAGAAATCAACACAGGCAGTTCTTCATAACTCCTTATTTCTTAAAGAGGAAGGACTTTCCTCTTTAATCCTGCTGCAAAATCTCCTTTGTATTCTGCAGCTATCAGTATCTACTTCTTGAGTCAGCAGTAAGTCCTTGGCTTTCATAGCAGTAGGTCAGCAGCTAGTGTTTGTTCTTTCCTTCTTCCCAAGAAATGACTCACAATGATGAACATCCCACCTATTTTTTTTTTTTACATCCAGTTCCAAATGCCCACAAAATAATAATATTTTACTTTTTCCATATTCTTTACAAATAATGGAGAAGTGACTCATATCCTTTGGAAAGATTACCCCAGAATGAGAATACATGGCAGAAGTAACTTCAGACACATTACTTAAAAACCAGAATAAAGAATAACTTGGAATCCGACTCTGGAAATTTAAGCTAAATTGCAGTTTAGCTGCTAACTATAACGTGTAAACTGTTCTTCGAACAAACAACATAATTGTAAGAACAATATTTTAAATCAGTGTGCTTTCTTGTCATTGCTAGGTTTGTATCTCTATTTTAATCACATGGTTCTTATTCTTCAGGTCACGTATAGATCCTCTTATTCTTGTCTGATTTATATAAACGGGTATAGTAAAGATTAGTATGTAATTTAGTAGCAACAAAATTACATGTATTCAGGCCCAATGAAAGGGGAGTTTCAAGACCACTATTTTTTTAAAAATGTTATATTAAAAAACCAGAGCTGGCACCTAATATCCCGTAGATGTTTGTATGAAGCGAAATCCAAATCCATATGAGTCATGGTTTTATTTTGAAAACCAAAATAAATTCTTTGTCCAGCATCTACAGTTGGACATTTCTGAATCTTATTCCCAGTGTCTGAATATTAACTCTCTACTAACAGTAAGGTTTTTTTATCATACTTTCCATCATTTAAGGTACCTTTACTTCAGGACATAGTTTGATATAGCCTAATTTGGGATGTGTAAGGAGTATTGTCTAAAATTTGAACTCATTCCTCTGGCATAAATCTTTCAGTTGTTAACTGATCCGTGTATTTGGGGTTTTGGTGTTCAAGAATATGTGAAACTATAAACCTGACTATTTCTTTTCCTAACACTTTTAGTTTGACCCTTTATACCTGAAAAGAATTGTGTAGAATTTGTGGATTTGCAGCTGACAAAGGACTGCCCAGTCAGCTGCCCCAGTTGTGAATCCAAAAGGCTGATACAGAATTATTAAATTGCCTTGTAATGTTTCAAACCTGGCATTTAATTTGCGGAAATTAACCTATTTATTGGAGCCAAGTTGGGCACATAAATGTCACTGCACACTGTAAAATACCACGCCATCTCCAAGGTCAGGACAGTGTTAGTAAACTCAGTGCACAAAACAAAACTAAATCAATTCAAAAATGCAGCAAAAGTCAAGACAGTTTTAAGCCTATATGAAAGTCTTAGACCTGTGCTTCTGTGCATCTCAGAGCAGAATGGGATGTTTCTAAACATATATAAAAAGTTATGCAGTTTATTTTTAACCAGAATTTGAAAATAAGATGCAAGTGTATTTAGCTGTCTTCTATGCTTCGATTTAAATTTCATTTGGTGTAGTGTTTCGTAAAGCTTTTGGTGGTCTAAGGTTCACGTTAGCAAAGTGGTATGCATATCAATTCCTCTTCAGTTGACCAAAATTTTTTAGAAGACTGAAGGCATCTTGTCTTTTGACTGTTGTTTTCAGACTAACTAGTTCTTTGGTAGCAGGCTTATTTTAAATAGGAACTGTGGATGATGCTTTCAGAATTGCATGTGCAAAAATTTTACTGTATTTGATACACAGTCACCACAGCAAGACATGAAAATAGGTCAGCCATACATCTTCTGCCACCATGGATGTGTGCCTGCATATACTTCCCTGCGTGTGTGATGAAATAATAGTAGAGGCTTAAATGACAGTTGTATTTAAGTTGAAGGGCTATGAAATCAGAACTATCTTTCTCACAAGCACTTGCTTTATAAACAACAAAATTGGGTGACAAAAACCTGGTGCGTTTGCCTTCACAGTGTGTTCTTTTCTGTACTGTTAGAACTAGCATAGAACTGACACTTCCTTTTTGTAATTTCATTAAGATAAGATATTTTACCAGGAGCTCAGAGGTGAAAGATGGTTGTTTATTTAAAATGCATTTTGCATCAGAGAATAAAAATTTTTGATTAGATGATAGTGAAATGGTGATTCTGAATAAGTAGCACTACTCAAATTGCAGTCACCATACAAGTGTTGCTGTACATTTTGAAAGAAGCAAAATGAAAAGCAACCACAGCATGTGCATAGCCAATTGATCTAGCTAATGTAAAAGGTGGCTGCTTAGAGAATAAATCTAATCACTATTCTGCATGAGACGTTTCTACAAAGTTACATGCTGTGACTGTTTTAATGGATACCCACTGCAGTCCTAAGTTTGTGCAAAAATAACTGTCTCCAATTCCTGCTATTGGCTACTCTGTTAGCCTGAAGTAACTTTAATTCTGAGATCATTTGCCTTAGAAAACAGGAGGTAGATATTTTTTTTCTTTTCAGAGACTTAAGGCTCCTCATTCAAACACATCATTTCCCCCTTTAGTGGAGGATTCTTTGTGGTTTCTTCCACATTCTACGAAGTCCCAAAGCGACAAATGCTGGTGTAACATAGTCATTGGCAACCAGAGCAGAAATTTCTACTCCCATGTGAAGCCCAACCCAGTCGCTTCTTGCATTAGGTTCCTAAATGTGTTGTATTTAGCTCCCCTTGAAACCCTAAGTGTTAGCGTAGCAAGACAGCTAAGGCCCACTCACAGACTATTACCTTCTTCCTGACTCCTGTGGTTTTCACATCCCAACAAATTGTTATTTAACTAGTTGAAAGCATGTCAAACCATTTCATAGGACCATAGTGTAATAAATTTAACTGTACTGGAAAATGATACCGTTGTGCTGTGAAACTGATCCGGTTGCCAGTGAACAAAACATTGCCCCTTCAGTCTGTTCTATCATACATGGAAAAGATCAGCAGTGTTGAGAAATAAATTCAAAACAAACCCAGAAACTTTGTGAAAGCAACGCAAATCTGATTCATGTTGCACCAGTGAAACAAAACACTGGAAAGGGTCATTATTTTTGTCAGACGAATTGGAGATAATGTTGACCTTAGGGTTGCGGGCTGCTCACACACATCTCAAGACTTGCTCTGTTACACGGAGAACAGTTCAAAGAGATTAAAAGAATGCTCTTTCCTGTATGCCTCAGTGGTGGATTTATTTCCATAAGGGTTTCCAACTGGAAATTCTCTGATATAACCTGAAGAGTACCACAGGGCAGCTTTTCATCTCAGTGCAGAAGGATGTAGTGTTGCCACCTCTGAAGTAAGACACACTTACCAACCTGAGCACTGGGGTTTGCAGGCTCTGACAGAGTATGAAACGTCCAAAACCATCCCAGGATGGTGGTAAGCCACTGGACATCTAGCACAAGGCTTGCAGAGAAACTGGAGGTTGTGTTCATGAAGAGTGTTCTGAAGCATCTGCATTTTCCTCTGCACCATCCATGAACTGCCATGGCTTCAGATGGCCACCACGCAACGCTGTAGCTTAGGCACAGCATCTCAGCATTTAGGGAGGCAGTTTACCAGATGTGCAGAGAAGAAGGATAAGATGGGGCCAGACCATCTGAGAAGTATAAAAGTAAACACAGCAGGTTAATTTAATTCCTTATCATTTAAGCAAATGCAGCTGTATTTACTATAACATGCAAAGTTCTAGCTGGACACGAGGCAACGTATTCTTCAGAACATCATTATGTCTGATCCCCAGTGTAAGGTTTTTCCAGCCTTTAATGCTTTAGTTTTTCTTAGATCAGTACATTGATCTCAAAAGTAACATTACACAGCCTTAGTAAACCTTCTAAAAGTAGAAAAAATTCACTGTGTGTTTAGCAACAGCACAGGAAATTATAGATCAAAGGCTGGTTGTTACTTCTTCCTGCTGCCTTTTTTTTTTTTAAGAGACGAGAGCATATGAAAAATCTGAGCTTAGAATAAGCATACTTCCTATTCTTTGGAAATGCATAATAGAGGTTACATTTTATGGAAGAGATGTGCTAGGTACATTATAGTACAATACATTAAAGTATCTTTTTTAGAGAGTATCTCTGAGGATAATTACCTGTCATATCTTTTATATCATTTATTACTCCTGACTTGTGTCAGTAACAAAAAGCTCAGGATTTTAATGATAGCTAAGAAAAAGGTAATCATGTTTCACACACGAGTGGTGCGTTTCTTTTTTTATTTCAGTAAATAGTAAGGTCTTAATTTCCTGGTAACAGACTAAGAAAACTCTGACCAAGTTTTTGCTTCATTTCTCCACAATTTAAAATAATCCACAATAAATAAATAAATTTCAAATTTTAGGTTTACTTTTAAAAATAATCAGCATAAAGATACTACATGGGACAGGTTTAAGCTGATGCTGCCACAGGCAGAGGGTTAAAATGGAAGATTGTTCGGAATTCCTTCCAGTCCTACTTTCCTATGTCTCTGTAAGACCCAGAAGACAGCAGCATCCCAGGGTTCCTTACATATTCCTCAAGCATTTTCAGTGTTGCACTACAACCCGTATCGAAGCATGTCTAAAGCCATATGGCACCCAAACCTTTGAATGCTTGGATGCCTATCCAAACTTTAGATCAGACAGAGGCAAAAACTACGTTTACCCAACTGAAGTTGCTAAGGCTTGCTGTGAATTCACTCTAAGTCAAAGGACCTTAAATCTATTGCCATCAATGTCCACTGCACACTTATTGCAATAATGAGGCAAGCTACTGTTTCAGGGATTTTCAAGTTTGTAGTTATTCATTTAATTGTTTGGAATGGAGAGAAGGGATTACATCAGTGAACCTGAAGTCCAGGAAATGAATGATAATAATGGAGATGCAGTTTTACCATTTTTATTGTGAGGCAGCTCACTAGGTCTCTGTTCCAAGCATTATGGTTTCTGTATCATATGATAACCTTATGCATCCCATTTTAGGTGAGGTGCACACTGCAGTTACATAGCTATGTTGAAATCCAGCTGAAATTTTGAAGTGATTGGTCAGTACGATGTGGTTTTATTAATGTAAATTACACCTTGTGGTCGCAGGTTGCGTATGTTGCCCAGGTTTGACTCAACTTTGAATTTGGCTGTTTCCCTCGTATTTCCCCCCTCCATGCTTTATCTGCTTCACTAAAGAAGTGAAATAAACTAAAGATTCACTAAAGATTTAAATAAACCTGAGAACTTCAAAGCACAAAAATAGATGCAACCATGAAGAAATCAACAGAACAGAAAGAATCTTCATTCTTCCCCTCCCCGTCCTTTTCAGTTAGGTGGCTCCGCTGACACCAGCTTCACTGGGTGCAGTTGACTGCAGGATCAGGCCTCGCAGGTACCCGACTGCGATTAAACGCAGCTGGGCAGGACTCTTGTTAAGCAATGTTTTTAACAGCTCCGATAAGAGCATTATTTAGAGTTCTAATATAGGCAATGTAGAAGTGGCCATTTTCTCTCTCTGCTTCCTTGATAAAGGCTCTTTATTCGATCCATTTTTCTGAGTCTGCTTTCCAGAAGGATCATCGTTGTAGAGAACAGCCTTGCACCAAAACAAGGCATGGCAGCCTTCACCCCCCCACACCCTGCACGCACACACTTCTGTCTCTTGCTTTTTCCAAACGATGCCTCCAGGCTGCCGTGTGACACCCAGCTAATCTGTCCTGCCGAGCGCGCCACACAGCCCTCTGCTCCAGCCTGACCTAAACCTGACAATGCCTTCTCATTTCTCGCAGCCTGAAAACAGCCTCCCCTTCTCCTCCTGAAGTGAGAGACGGTTAATGCTTTCATTCCTCACCGGGGAGCAAGATGAACGCAGCTATGCTAGTGAATCTCCTTTGCTTGCTGACATGCGTCAGACACAACATTCTCATCCTTAAAAGCTGGAGCAAAAACAAAAACAAAGCAAGAGCCCAAAAAACCCCAGTGAGCTACAGTCCCTGTCTGGAAAAATTAAGCAGCCATTGTGCTCCTATTGCCAGAGCACAGTCATGTTCTTTGTTTAAATGAAAGCTGCAGTAATTTCTTGTGCTCCCCATTATGTGCGTTACAGCTTCCATCTTAGCATTGTACTTGCTTAATGAACAAAAGCCACATATTTACAGTCTCATAGTAGAAGCCAAGATGCAGCTGGCAGGCTGGAGAGAAAGGGAGGGGGGACACTGGTTATTGGTTCCCTTGGCCAGAGAGATGTTGTCCCCCACCTCATTTCCTTCCTGGCTGTAGTCGCAGGCAAAGTTGGGCGCTCTCTGTGGCAACATATCCTTAGGGGCAACAAAGTCCTTCTCGCTTAAGCGCAAGTCCTGAGAAGTCAGGCTGGTTGTGCTGCTTCCGTCACAGGAAAAATGAGGGTGTACGGGCAGTGGTGCCGCTGGGCCAGGGCCTGGGAGGAGGGAGAGCTCTGACACCCCCTGCTCTTTCCCTGCAGTGCAGAGCACCAGGAGATGGCCCCCGAATCTTTCAGGTAGGGAAATTCACTTTAGCCTACACTTCTGGGGGGTCTTGAGCCAGCTCTGACCAGGGCACAGTGCCAGAGTAAAGGGAGCACTTTGCAGTGCAAACTAGACAGTAATGTGGCTCTCAAGGAGCACTGCTGATGGTTTTGTTTTCCTAGAAGCTGTGTCCTTAATAATTTGGGCATATGCAAATGAGAAAACTTTCACCAGCTCTCACCATAGTATTGACCAAAACAGATTTTTCACCACCTTTTTTTGTCCTTCTATTTGTTTAATGTAGGAGTGCTGAGAAAATAAGCATTTTAATGGGCTTGCCACTAGCAATGGACAGCTCAAGACTAACTTCTTCACCTTGGGTCAGTGCTATTTAATTTGAGAGGGAACAATCTTCTTCATACTCAGCAAATCACAATTAAAATGTCCCTCGTGCATTTGTGCAGTATTTTACACTTAAAGGACTCAAGAAGGAGAAAGGATTGCCTAAATCTGCTTTTAATTCTCCTTTCATTTGCATAGTTGGAGTCATTGCTAATCAGTCATTAGCTGTCAATAGTGACAGGCATTACCAGGCTGGTTCTGCTCATACTGTTTTCTGCTCGGGAGCCAGACTGTACTGCTGTGTGCACCTATTGGCTTACTGGTTCTGCTGGAGTTAACAATCTGTTGAGGTTTCGTGGAACACAGAAGACACCAAATTACATAAATGCTGCAATTATTTGGAATGTATTTTATATTCATTTCATGTGTGTATTTGGCAGTGTTGCGATAGTTGTTTTGGAGCTGAATAATGCACATGCAGATAGTAGTCATGGATGTGATAAAAGCATCCGAATATGAGAAATGGTCTTCAAACCTAGTGAGCCAAATCTCTTTCTGTTTTAAAGAAGGGCTCTGTACTGATGATTTTCACATTTTGTAAGCCTATGCTTACTGAATGGTCCCCATAAGGCCAGGTGACAGCCAGTTTGTAGAGTTTGTCCTATACCTCAGGTTCCAAAAGGTTGTTTTGTTCATCTGGTCTCACCTAAACCCAGTGAGTTTTGGATACCTGATGTAAAATACATCAGACCTACTATCTGACAACGCTGGACTAGATTGCCAACCTCCCCAGGTCTGTGCTTCTAGGAAACAGTTCTGAATTCAGACTTCAGCTGACTCCCAGGTCCTCTAATCAAGTCACCACTTGAGGTGGGACCATGTCTGTCCAAAATGCAGAGAACAGATTTACAGCCAGATTTAATCATAAATGCTCCTTAAATTAAGCCTAGACAACAGCTGACCCAGGGCCCACAGAGCCAGAATAGCATAAAAGGACAGGAAGCCAGTAAGTTTAGAGTGCAGGGCAGGATATGCTGCTTAAGGAAAGGTCCACAAATGGGAGAAATAAAGAGTTAGGAAATAAGTTCTTTCTAAGACATCATAAAATATTAAAGCTTATAAGACTGTAGTTCCAGTTCAGGTCTCTCACAACACTAATAAAACAAGCAAGCTTCACTTTCTCTCCTGATGACTACAGACTTCTCTATAAAATTACAGCTTTATTATGCATAATTCAATTTCATCAACTGCTTTTCTTTATTGTCTCTTCTAATTATGCACACATATACTTGTCATTTATTAGAATACATAAATCATGCCCAAAGAACTGCACAGAAGTACATACGCACTTCTTATGTAAGGAGAATGGAAAAATCAGTCAGGCCAATCAGGAATTTATTTACTCCCCTGTCCCATGCTGGATTTGGAGGTGTTTGTACAGATTCAGAAACCACCTCTGAATTCTGTCTGAATCTCCCTTTGCTTGTTACAAGGGCATTAATTAGCTGTATTCCATAATGTAGCACAACACCTTTAAATGGTTTTTATTTCTGAAAAACAAGGCCAGATGCACAAAAGCTTTTGTGCTTCTGACAGCCTATTGATGACAACACAGTCACTCAATCTGTTGCTTGATTCTGGCTCAGAGAGACTAAGGTCAGTAACGTTTGATATTTCACATGGATTAATTTTAAACCTCTCTGATCATGATTCAGGACTGGAGTCCAAATTCAGACCTTTAAATGATACACTACAGGATCCTTGCTTTCCCCACAAAGCTACAGAGGGAGCCTGGGCAATAAGGTCTTATCTTTAGACTTCAAAAGTAGTTGTCTGAAACTAGTCAGCGTGGATAACCCCTTCAAGGCAAGACACCCGGGCTGTACAGGCAGAGAGCGTATTGAACTTGTTCCTGCTGAGCCTACATTTACTGTGCTGACCACTCACCCTTCCCTTCAAGAACATCTGCATAGAACAAAACCAAGCAAAAAACTTGAAATGTTTTTTTCAGCACATATCAGAATACCTATGGAATATAACTAATCTCATCCGTACATCGTATCTGCAAGGTGTCAAGATAGCACATAGTCCAGAGGCATTTATGTACAGCGAAGAATGTAATGCCTGCAAGTGTCTCTCTCCTCTCCCAGAGGAGAGAGACTTAACAGGCCACTGTAATGGATGGTTTGTTTGTTTGTGGCATTGATTTATTAATTTGTTACATGCTAATCATTAATCAGCATCTGGTACGCAGACAATACAAGAGGTCAGACAATCAGCCATGCAGTTTATTACCCACTGGCCTGCCATCTCTTCTCCAGAACTCACAGAGACGCTGGAATTTGTTAAAACACCAAACAGGCAGATGAACTGAACTCCAAGCCCAGGAGGGGGATGTTTCATAAACTAAATGCCAGCACTGTTTTGCACTCCTTGGGTTGAGCCCAGCCATGAAAGCACTCCTAACTAGATAAGGGAGAACTTGCCTCATGTCCCTAAGGTCAGAATTTGGCTAAGCATATGCAGAACATGTTTGGCTCATTACACATGTGCATATTAAATCTACATTCAGCAGCAAGGGAACAGAATGACAATATATGGTAAGGATACTGGAACTGGACTTCAAAGATCAGGATGCAATTCCACGGACTCCCAGGGTGACTTTGGCCACAACAGTCACTCTCCCCTGCTTCGGTTCCCATCTGTAAAAAGCAAAATAACCATCCCTCATTTTTACTTCATCCATCTTTGCAATTTAGACTCAGAGTCCTTTGTAGTGGTGTCTCTTTCTCAAAATACATCCAGCTCCCAGCACACAATGTCCTCCTCAGAACAGCCTTATGGAAATGTTTCAAAAAAAAAAAAAGAAAAGAACCTTATAGAATATCCACTGATGAGATAAGACCACCAGCACAACAATGCAGTCAACAGCTGTAATCTGTGGGAGGATTATTTCTCTTTGCCATAAATGCCATCTATTTTTCGAGACACAAGTTATTCCCTTTCATAGAACAGTGAACTCAATATCTGCAGACAACTTGCCTTCCAACCAGTACATTTTTCAAAAGCTCCCAGTAGTTTGTGACATTAAATAGAAGGTGTCACATCTTAATGACAAATATTAGTACTAGCCTGCTTGATTAACATAATTTGTTTCTTCATTGGATATTTTATTCCAGATGAGCTGCTTTTCATCCATATTTGCTAGGGGAAAAAATATGCATTCTGACGTGCAATGCTAATGTGCCCTCTGCAAATGACCTCTTATCTCTAACTTTTCATTCTCACCTCCCATTCTCTTCAGTGCATGAAATGAGCTCTAGCAGCAGCTATTGGTCAAGAGTCTCATACGTTGGATACATGCCAAGGCTTTTGGGGTGTTTAGCACAGACAAAAGGTCTATTCTTATGACACATACATTTAAATTTAGCACTAAACTGGTAGAAAAAAAGAGAAAAATATGTAAAATGTCACTTTCTGACAAGCAGAAAATTAGAATTCATTCCCCTGTGAATTAAATGGACTTTTCTGCTTCCAGTCACTAGGTTAACATTTTTCAGTCTAATGACTAAGGACATTAAATGTGCATGTGAATAAGAAATAAAATTACTAGAGGGTATTAGCTAAGTGTGTGACAACAGCCCAAACTGACAACAGAACTCCAAGGATGCAGATTCTAACTAACACCGACCATTTGCCGTGGAGAACCAATGGCTAACAGAAACATGGGGCACTAGTACATGGAGGTCATCTTTCTTTCATTATTATTATTACAACAACATAAACAATCACAGGAAGATCTGCATCTCTGGGTGGGGGTGGAGCGCATCTGAAAGCGCATCCAGCATGCTTCCAGTATCCCAGGCAGGGACACTGAACCGGGCAGCATGTTAATCAGAGGCCACAAAAGCCTGAAGAGACTCAGAAAACTTCCAAGAGCATCTCTTATTTCCTCAAGGATTCTTTCACCACTCCCCATTCGTGACTTAATTCTGATGTGACGTAAGGATTAGGGTATGAGATCAAGTTATCATTTGTGACTTGCCTTAGCTTCTGTCCTTCCCAGTTCAGTTTTCCCTGCAGCTCCTCACTGCCTTACTCAACGATGGCAAACATAACACATGCGGCTATGGCTTACAGACAATAATGGATTTCCATCTAATGCAGCACCAAGCAGAGAGGACTCAAAGAAAAAGAGAAGTCTGTGTGTTATTGATATGCCCTAGGTATTAAGATACTGGAAGTTATCAACTATTGGGAATCTTTCTGAACATAAATCAAATTGGGGTAGTAAAAGGTAAGACAGGAAGATTACATTTTCAAATATCTAATTTGTTCTGTGAAAAATAAGTGTAAAAATGATGTTTAGGGATATGGGTCAAGTTTGAGAAAGCACTTTTAAACAGGGGCGGTTAATATGTTATCTAACAGAATGAAAAAAGCTGCGAGGACATCAACAGACTTCCATGCAGAGAGCTCTCCTTTTATTATTTCTGCCTTTGATTGGGTTTCAAAAGCTACTTGGCCACAACTGAGAAAAATCTAAAACTTACAATTTAGGGGACAAATGAAACATTTAAAAAATGAAAATAGACATTAGAACTAAAAAGAAGGAAAGAAAACCAGAAGAAAACAAGTACTTTCAAAACCATGGAATCTACCTCCAGATTAGCCAACTGGAAAGATTCACCAGTTTCTCTTTGCTTTACTGTGGCCCAGCAGGGTGCTCATTAGTCCGAAAAAATACATTTTTTTATTTTTCTAGTCTGAAGTTAGTGTGAGGGACGATTAGGCAGCTCAGTTACAGATCGTGTTTCCTGTAACATCAGAAACTGGATTCTCCTCTATTTATCTGCAACTAACAGACACGCATCTTAGAGCATCTGAAGGATTTTTGCTTGGTCAAACCAGCATGAAAGGATTCCTGCATGTTTTTACACCAGTAGATAAGGCCTGACTCTGTCCCTCTAATTCGTGCTAGCATGGCTGTGTTCCCTCCGTCTTCCTCTTTGCTTTACTTGGTTTGCTCCCAGAAAGAGGTACAACCAAAGAGAAAGATCACGTTAAACCCAGCTCTCATTTACAAGCCAGCTCATGGCCTGACAATGCTGAACAGGAACCTCTTTGGCAGGACCAGCCATTTCTCAGCCACGCAGTGCGCGCCGCTGTAGAGCTGAGCTCTGTAAGAAGAGAAGCATCGAGACAGCGATCCACCTTAGACGCGACTTCCCCCGGTGCCGCATGTGCCCTTTTTGCCATGCTCTGATCTGTATTCCACACTGCTCTCGCTCCGACTGGAGTCTGATTGCTTTTGGTCCCTGGCCTCATTACCTCACACTTCCTACAACAAACTGCATAAGCCACTTATCTGCCTGTAATCCTGATAAATCCAAATCATTCTGAATGAGTTTGTTTTGTTCCTCTGTCCCCTACCCTCCTGCCCCTCCAACTTCCTCGGCCTTATTTTATGTCATCAGCATATTTAAGGCACTTTTGAAATTACGTTCTGCTCAAGGTCACTGCACCGAATTTAATTTTTCCCTCCCGTACAGCACATCAATGTTTTAACTCCCATCTGATTTATTTATACTGTTTATTATCAGGGACCAATTCAATCAATACAAGCTGGAATTCAAACACACACACACACATTTGAATTATGCATACAAACCCTCATCAAGAGATATAAGACAACTGCTATAGTCCAGATCATTCCTCTAACATATGGCCAGCTTATAGGTGAGGGAGGAGGCTCATAGTGATGAATTTTTATACCTTGCCTTTTGCTTGACCCCAGTGGTTGTTTGGTTGCTGGAAACCAAAGGAATTGAAATAGCGTCACAAATTCCACAGAACAGGCTTGGACAAGGAATCTCTGTGTTCCTTATCCCAAGCCCGTAGGACCATATTTTAAGATGGGCTTTCTGAGTTTACAGTTCCTTTATTAGCTTCGGTACACACAGGAATTCTAGAAAACACCATCAAACCATACCAGACAGTCATGTCAAGCAAATGTTGCAAACAGAAGAGTGTACGGAGAACTGGAACTTGAAGGAAAACCGAAGCACTAACCTCAATTGCAGCCTAGGTTAGGCATTAAACCAACCTAAACGGGATGCTGGAAGCATGCTAGAAAGTGAATAGCTTTTGGCTTCCCTCTGCAAACCGCTATCCTTTCTAAATGTTAATGGTCAGCATGATCCTCAGACACGGTTCACAACCGGCTTCTGGTTGTCTTTGAACACAGTTGGTGGTTACAACTCAAGGAACACTGCAAATTCAAAAAATGAAGGCAGAAGAGCATGCATACAGAGGTTCTGCTATAGGCAGAGAGAGACTATGCACACTGGACTGGAGCCTTCAGAGATTTGAGGCACAAAGACTGATTAATCAGAAATTTCAGCGGGGTGCATGAAGTTTGGGAAAGAGGAGTGCACGTTGTTCTGTACGAAAACATTTTGCGTCCGCTTAATTAACTTCAACGCTAACAGGAGCCTATCATGCCAAGTAGAATGCAAAATGGGACATAAATGTCCACCATCATCAGTTTGGGGATCTCCAGGACTAGAAAGCAGATCCCTGCATAGCTGTCACCTTCGTAATGCCATTCTCCAGCTGATTTGCAGTTCTTTCTCTTTGTCCTTTCCTACCCTCCTTATTGCTCTTCCCTCTCCATCCTCTCCCTAGCATAGATCCTTTGCAACCATCTCTCTTCTAGTCACTCTTCTGAAAAAGCTGTTGCTCTTTTTCCTCACTGATACAAGCTCTTCTGTCACACCAGAGCTGCAGGGGTTCATACCGTATAGAGGCATGGCTTAGAGCGTCAGGGACTAAACCATGGCCTCACTGAACTCCTCTCGACTTCGATAGTGTCAAACTTCACCCTTGCATCTTCTATGAGTCCCAGGAGTCTCTTTGAAATTTTGTTTTAATATTTCACCATTTATGCACAGAGAATATTTTGGCTTCTCTATCAATACATTTCTGCTCGGTAACTCCCAGTTTGAATGCTGATTGTGGTTTGCATAAAATTAACTAAATTGCAGCCCTTCTGTTTCATTGGTACTTTTTGTCTGCTTCCTTCACGAACAATGTCAGGGAGATTGCAAGCTGACTACAATTCTCTTCCCTAAGCAAGAGGAAAACAACATCTAAGAGCCCAATCAGTACAAGTTTCCTGGTGTCTGTTGGGTTTTACAAGCTATATTGTACTCTGGCATTTAACAATTTCTGTTCATTTGATTCACTTTAAGAAATGAATGTAATGATTGCCACAGCGTTGTGCACTACTGTTGTCTATTGATAAATATGGAACAGGTATAACAACAAGCTTGCTCTTTTTTCTATTTAAAAATTCACTGAGCTAACAAGTTATTTGTGCAATGCCAAAGTAATCACAGGTCTTTGCTCTCGAGTTTCAACATTCGGTTTCCGTAGGGGTGTCTGCTGTAGGCTGTATTTCACAAGTAAGACTAGATCAACAGTGGTGGTAGGCTTCCAGGAGTGTTGATAAAACACATGAGCGCAAAACTCTACTCAGGTGTTGCCTGAATCTAGAGGGGCCCATGTTCCCCCAGGTATGGAAGTTCCATCAATAAATGGCATGTTTTAAAAGAAATTACCTCTCTGTCTTCACTGAAAGGGACGTTAATACCAAAGAAGTTTCAGGGCTGTGAACTGGGAGCGGAGGGAGAGGCTTGTCTGCTGCCTGAAGCGAAGCACAGCTCTGGGTCCAGCAGGTGGGATCCACACGTTGCACAGGGAGACACATCATTCGCCTGCGGGCCTTGGGATACGAAGCAGCAAAATGCCTGAAAATTAATGCTGCAGCATAGACTCTGCTATCCTTCTACTCCGGTATAGATACATCCATTCGTAGCATCTCACTTTTGGCAACAGCACCAAGCCTTTCTCTTCTGCAGCAGGAGCCTGGTGGGACAAAGTAAACATAAGCAAGTCCGGGGTGTAACTCAGGTGCAATTAGAAACATTTCTAGAGAAAGAGGAAATGTTTGGGGAGCATTTCACTGGTGTTTGAAAGTATCAAAGGTGACAGTTCCGAGACATCCAAGGCTCTCCCTGGCTACAGTGACTTTCTAAACAGCAGCAGTCACGGTTTCGGGCCTGCTGAGCCTTAGCGTTCTCCAGGCCGTGGGGGGACAGCAGCCAGCGTGACGGCTGTGAGCGACACGGGGAGCCTGCCCGGGCAAGGAGAGGCGGGGAGCTGATAACGATAAGGAAGCGTGATGAATTATTCCTGTGCTTGTCATCTTTATTTAAGTTACTGCCTTTTGCATCCAAGGGAACCACAGTCCTTCCAAAAGAGTTGCTTTGGATTTCTTAATATTAGGCGACAGTTGTGACGTTTGTCCTGCCCTGGGCATAATTAAACTCAAGGCATTTTTAGTGCATTTTCTTCTCCATAATGATCTCCCTGTTTCTTTATCTGAGGAACCCAAAGTTCATTAACAAGTCCTCGCTAAAGTCTCCTGGAGACTGATCCCTTCCCTGTGCTGTAGCATGGAGAAGAGAAAGTAATAGTTGCAATGCAAAATGCACAAATCGTTTGTTTGCCTGTTTGTTTCCTTTCTTTGAAATGGTTGTTATTACAGCTTCCCTTCTAGAAACAGACTTCTGCACACCAGTGCAATAGAGAAACAACATTTGCAGGGATTTCTGATACTGTATAAAACAGAAATCAAGTTCTCAAGATCGTATATGAAGCAGCAGCAGAGCTGAGCGGGGATTTCAGGAATCCAGAGCCTCAGCCTCCTCAACAGTCACGTTTCTGTCCGAGCTCTGCATCTCAGGCTGCTGTCTCCCCTGATGCTTGTGTCTGGGGCACACTACAGCGTAGCTGGTTACTTTAAGACAGGCAATATTGTCTGCTTTGTCTACATCTGATTTTTATTCTTTGGAATAGAAACCTTAAGCAACAAATACAACGTTGCCACAAATAAAATCAGCATCCAGCGATGCTGCCATGCAGCCCAAACAGTTTTCCAGACCATTACACCACACAACAGCATTCTTAAAGGCACAGGCGTTCGGTTAGGTCTCTTTGCCCCACTCCTCCCTAACAAAAGCTGCCAAACGCATTCCGATTTCTGGTCTTATTATCCCAGCACTTTCCTTCAGTGTAAATAGCTTTGTAAATAGCTTGCTTACCTCCCTGACATTTATCATCTAGATAAGGAGCAATACTGTCCGTGCACGGTCCTTTCTGTCGGCTGTGCCCTACTCTCCCGGCCCTCTCAGGAAGAGGAATTCTCTCCTTTCGCCTGGTTAACTTAGGGGTCTCTTCTACCTTGAGTTCACCTTTTTCACCTAACCAGAACAGCACACCCTGTCCCAGGGCTTGTCTCACCCAGGCATTAATTCTCTTCTAATTTGCCCCAATACAACTTTGGATTGGTGCACACCAATCCATTTCCCAGCTGCAACACGTTGGTGACTTCTGTCCTGTTCTTTCCAAAGGATGAGTCTCCAGCTTCCAGCAAAAACTACCCGATATTTGCCCCTAACGACTGCATCATTTCCTGCCGTTCCTGGATGCCTTGTCCTGAGGTCACCCAGTTCTCTCCATATGACACGCGCTGTTCTTTCCCAGAGCTATGCAGCATGCTGCGTATTGTCTAAAAGCAACTACAAATCCTCTCTCCATTTCTAGAAGCCTGGGCACAGATTAGACAGTCTAGACAGACAATAGGAAGAAAGAATAAAGGATTTCTAAGGACTTTTCTGTATAATCCTGCTTGCAGTATTCAGCTGCTCAGCAAAATGCCAGAAGCACCATCTTTTTGTATCTTGTCTACTGATCCCTTTGATAAAATTCGTGATCTTCTCATTCTCCTAAGCAGTTAACAACAATATATTTAAGTCACCTAAAATTAATAATCAGCATAAAACCTGCTCAAGAGAACTTTGTTTAAATGACATCATGAACACGTCCCCTCAAACCGAAGGAATTCTGCGCTCATCCGTTCAGCCCGATGTCGGCGTGGGTAAGCATTGCTGTGTCCTCCAGAATGGCAGTAACGGGCTTCAGAAGTGGTACTTGCCGTAGCCTGAGGTTCTGGACCTTGCTTTACTACTTAATTAAAATAAGGAATTGAAAGATAAGAGGTATTTATCATCTTAGATTTGAGAGACTTTAAGTACGAATACCAATTCAGAAGGAATACGGGGCTGCTGCCTTTGGAAGACTGGGTAGATTATCTCCACAGCTGGATGCAACTGAGAAGATGTGGCTCAGGAAAAGCAAACAGCTTTTTCACCCAGGACTGGTGAACACGACACGGAGCAGAGGACGAGGGCACACGCGCTCTGCCGACGGCTCCGGAGGGGCCGCTGTCCCGCAGCCCTCGCCTGCGACTCCGGCTGTGTAACTTCAGGCGATTCAAAACAGCGACCAGGGATTTTCCCTTTAGGCTGCGACCTTTTAAACTCAAGAAAAGGAAAGCAATTGCAACAAAGTAGTAAAGCAATCGCCCCGAGGCCCTTTCAGTTTACAAAAAAAACCTGAAGTAAAGGGATATTTTTCTTAGCTCGCTCTCTTGTATTTTCCGTTTCTCCGTCTCCATTCCTGGTTCACGCACGCTGTTCTCAGAACTGCACATAGTCCGGTGGCAGGGAACATCCAAGGAAGGCGCAAAGCCCTGCTTTCAGGCTAGGCATCCATCCAACCCCCCACCCCCAATGAGGCAGGCAAGTGTTTCGGGGATGCAGCTGCATTTTTGAAGCATTCCACGTTAGTATTTTAACTTTACTAACACGGAAACTAGGCTTCGGGACTTACTTCCAGGAAGCTGAGGGTTGTGCGCACAGGGAAACGATTCCCTGGACAGACAAAACTCTGTCTCTGAGCCGGGGTACCGGCCATGTCACGCTTGCTGGGCTCCCTCTGAGCAACACTCCATATTTCTGTCTGGGACTACCTGACAAGAAGCGTACAGGGGAACGTTATTCAGATCCCCTGGTTTTTTTCCTGACATACAGGGCACCTTTGCTTGGGTGCTACAAGCTCCTGCTTTGCAGCCCTTCCTACAGGACCAGGTCCCTGCGACTTGCCTCCATTCATTCGGAGCACACAACGCAAAGCTGGGAGCAGAGCACTCAAGTCAATCCTTAATCCACGTCATTAACCACGATCTCTCCCTTAAGGGACATAAACTAAAGGTATCCAAGTTCGCAGCCAGCATCCTTCTGATCCGCATTTCACCAATTCATAGAAGACAACGCTGCACCACAGGACGCTGATTTTTATCACGTTCTGGATATGGCTACTCCCAGGCACTGATCTGGAACCCAAACTTAACTATCGAGGACAAAATTCCCTAATTACCTGGATATTTATGCAGCAATCAGTTAAAGAAACTGCCCTGACACGAGGAAACAAGAACACCTCGTGTTAGTTATTTGTAGTCTCCCAGCTGTGCGTGGGGCCTTGCAAGCGACAAGGCAGCGGGCCAAGTTCTCCGGAGTGCTCAGCTCCCACTGAGAACCACCTCTTCTGCAGTTCATTGGAAGCTACGTGCCGAGCTCTTTCGAAAAACGTCTCTTTAAGTGAAGCGATGGAAACTGCTCAAGATTGAGCACCGAGTCCTTAACAAGCCCTTAGGAAACAGCCCAGCAGCTCAGCTTCCTTCTGCTTATCATAGAGGCCTGAAGAGACTGTAAGTGGTAGTTTTGTTTTTAAAGCATCTAAAGAATCTGGGATACTAAGAAACTTTGAAAGCAGATGGGCAAGTCCCTTCACCCCATCACCTGCTTTAGGAAACCCCAACCTTCAAAGCCCTGAAGCTTAAAACGTTGGAGACACTAAGCAAGCCCTGGGCAATCGTAATTGGCCTCTTACATGCACATCAACTTCCCCTGCACCCTTCCATGGCAGACAAACTGCCCTACTTATAAAATAGCCCTTAACTGATCTGCCAGAGGCAATAAAGCCAGTCAGGGCCAGAACTGGATTAAAGATCTAGGGATTTCCAGTCCCCTGAAATACCCATTAAACTATATCGCCCTGGTCTGTTGCCAGCCATGAGGAAATGACCCTAGCAAGGAGCATTCCAAGGAGAACTTGCAGACAGGCGCGAGCTCTCCTACAAACCGTATTACCGAAATGGCCGGTTTGGCTAGGGAACAACGTTGTAAGTACTTAAGCTACAAATTAAGACCGTGTTTGAGAGCTGTGCTGTCAAGCTAGTTGTCATCTTAGCCGCAGCGTCACCAGTACACGAGCTTATTTCATAACTAAAACCTGCAAATCCCACCCAGTGACCGATATTTAAAGTGCAGGTCTCTGGGAAAGTTACTGACTGTCCCTTGAAATTTGCCAGAACCAAGTCAGGCCGTATGTTTTTCAGGACGTGGGAGCAGACGCCTGCTGCAAGGCCGGATTCATAGCGCCGGAGGGTGGCACGGCGCCAGGGGACCTCTTCCTCCGCTGGAAGCGAACCCCGGTGCCTCCGCTCCGCTCCCGGCCCCGCAGGCGGGCAGGGCTCCCCGCAGGGCTCCCCGCAATCTGCCCCTCGCTGCCCGGGCCAAGCGCCCCGGCCCGTGGCCCAGGCGCAGGTCAGCGCGGTCACGCTGGCCCGCGACAGCGGCGACGCGAAGGGCAATCCTTCCTCGCCGGGTTTTAGAATACAAATCTGCACCTGCAAAAAAATCATACAGCGTCCGAGTGCGACAAGGCATGGGAAAGGAGGTAATGCCACCTGCGGGCCACAAGGCACCATTTTTTTCCTGACAGCAGATGCAGTTTGTTTTAGTCACATGTAATCAGCGGCTTTCACAAACCTGTCTGGTGAACAAATGCTCCTGCCCTTAGCTCACCCGCAACTGGAGACTCTGTTCCCTTCAGGGGAACACTGCTAGCCTTGCCGCAGCTGGGCATTGCCATTACTTTTGTACTGGGAGCTCTCACTTACTGGGAGAGGACCATGCCCTCGGACAGGGACACACGGGGAGGCGGCCAGGCTCAGGAGCCCGGCCTGAAGGGAGCGCCCTCAGGCAGGGTGGGATTTCCCCCTCAGCACTCACTTCCAGTGATTAAAAAAGTGATTAACACATGTCCTTTCATTCACAAATGTCCTTTCATTCAGGAGGAGCAAGCGAGCTCAGCCGACCCAAAGGACTGTCCATTGTGCAAGTGCAGGTTTCTGGGGAAAGGCGGCTTATTGAGTTGCAAAGCAACAAAAAAGCCCAAATGTCAGAGCCATAGAACTTGTGCTCACAGCTCTTCTTGTATTTCAGTGGCTGATAAAGCACTGCAGGGGACTGATAACAACTGAGCATTTCAAGTCTACATCAGAACCGAGAGGCTGAATACGTTCTCCACCTCAAATACAAAATGTGTGAGGCCATTTGGGCAAAACCCTATGGCCGGGGTGAGCAGGAAGGCGGAGTGGAGACTGTTACCGTGTCTCAGGAGAAACTCGGCAGCTTCAACACGGCCTCTGTGGCTGGCAACAAACAGTGCCAGGAAGGCTCGGCGTGCCACCCGTTCCTTCTGCTCCGGTCCCAGCAGCTCCGCGTACGGCACGGTGCCCGCAGAGTCCTCTAACTCCCAGAGGGGCCGGCCGCAGGGTGAACACACACCTTTCAGTCCCTTCCAAGAGAGCAGTCCGATTCTTTTTAGGTATCAACAAAGTCTCGTATCCGTACCTAGGGGATGCTCGCCCACGGCATAAATCACTCCAAGATCAGCTAAATAATACCTGCTTGTTGCTTATTCTTCTGCCCCATCCTGATTCTCTACCATCTAATGATGTTTATTCATGGCCACCCCTTGGAGGGAACATTAATTTGGGTCTTCCTTTAGTTATTAAGCACCACAAAATCTTACAGAAACTGGTTCTCTTTGTGATCCCTGCCCTTCTCTTAAGCTTGTTGGTAAGTGACCCGAGTTTCTGGGGAAGGAGGACAAGGACAGCCAGCTCCGGCCACATAAGCCCAGGTTCCTTAGCAGCTAGGCGAGACTTTGGGCCTTAACTCCGGCAGACAACTCATACACCTAAGCTGCCTCAGGAAACCATCCTGTATCACATTCTTTTCCAGAAGGAAGGCTTTTTTTTTTTTTTGTAATAAAGCCAAACACGTCAGTTCTGAAGTGTTGCTGAGGCCTCTTAGGAACGATTTTCAGGTGCCTCATGCTGCTGTTCTTCCTGAGAAACCATTTCCAGGTTGGGCTACATCTTCCACAGTACACCATGGTTTTCTCATCTAGTAAGTGGAAGCACGTTATTAGAAGAGCTGTACAGTTATTTCTTGAAAAGAAATTTTTTTTTTTTTCATTTGAAAATCGACAGCGTCAACAAGCTGTGTATGGGCTCTTATGCCCATACACCTTTCATTTCAGAGGAGACCATTTGTCTTCGATAGCCCATCCTTCTGTTTCCTGCTCTACACTGAGGAGGAAGAATCTTTAATACACAGGGAACTCAAAACATGGAAAAAAAAACCCAAAACAAAACCAAAAAAACCCCAAACCCCAATTTGCTCAATACCGAAAGGCGAGCCACTTGTGGCACACGGCAGGACAGCTGCTCGCCAGGGAACCGCACCACTACACAACGGCTAACGGAGATCGCTGCGGTAGCCGTTCGCGGTGGCTGGGGAAACGCAGAGGCACAGAGCGTGATTAGCCAGGTTGGGGTTTGGCCAGGGCAACCGGCTCTTTACGAAGGACGCCAAAGGATATTTCATGACCACATCTGTTCAGGCCTGGAGGTTTACAGTACAAATCAGCTAGAGCATCTCGTGTTTCTGCTGAGACAACGTTTCAGTCCTAAGTCAGGAGAGCAACATGCCCTCTACCGAAGTGCCACAGAAACCAGTTGTTCTATAAAAGTCAAAGCTTTCTTACTCATCAGACTCAACAGGATCACAAGCGCAAGAGGGTCCGTAAGCTAGCACCAGACAGAGCGGACGAGACAGGGAACGCCTTCTGATCCCTGACTTTGGTACCGTCGTGTACCGAGTCCCGTTCCTACTCTGGAGCCAGTACGGCCAGAGGACGGACTACGAAACAGAGTTTTTGCCTCTTATTCTCATAACAGCAGCCAAGTCACTCAGCCTCACTGGAATACCCAAGAACAGATAATCTCAATCTTCTAGTGATGTTTTACGACAACTAAGAAAAAGGCCTTGTTTACATACTATGTATCATTTCTCCTATCTGTATGAAAAACTCTGGGATTAAGTGTCTTTTGTTGAGAACGCATCAGACAGGTAAAGTGGCAGGCAGCTGAATACAAAATGCAAACATTTTTTGGACATCAGGATAAGCAGGGACAAGAAAAGTAAGCTGGAAGCGTACTCACATCAGTGCTACAAAAAGTTATAAAACAGCGGACAGAACTTGCACTCCGAGTGTACGCGCTGTTTACTAGCAACAGCAAAAAGAAATCTTATTTCCAAACTGAACAGCCCGCGGGGGGGATTGACTCCTTTGGATTACCAGCCCCCTTGAAATTCTCATTTTCACTGTGAGCTGTTGCCAGTACAACAAACCTACGTAGTTTCTATGGCAAGTCTCTCCCATTAAAGACTTCTCCGTCATTTGCTCTGTGCAGCCTTGCTTTGTGAGAGTACTCGCACCTTCAGCAATAGGCTTTTAGCCCTTCGGCGCGCAGCACCCCTCCCGTCCACCAAAGTAACGAAATCAACCTCCACGGTCTCTCCCTTTGCAGCAGCTGCCACAAGATGCCCCCAGCCATCTCCTCACCAGGCGCGCATCGTAATCGTTCCACCAGGGACGATGTCATTGTCCTTAAACGCAGACTCATCTGGCAGATCTGCTACAGGGAGTTAGAAAAGCAAAGCAAAGCAAGTCAACGTGCCCTCAGAGAAGACAACGACCAGCTTAAAAAAAAGTTAGATGGCGACTGAATTCTTTTAGCCGTGCTGGTGTTCTCCAATTTTACTGTTGTAATGCACCAAGGAGACCTCGGGTCCCGTTGTGCTAAAGCTGTGAAAACACCGATACACTCCCAGCCTAGAGAAGGCTACAGCATGGTGCCCTTGGGATAATGCGGTTGTAACCCACAGAAAGCTACAGCTGCTGTGCGAAGTACCAAGACCGTAGGAGAAAAATACTTCTGTATCCATACACGCGTGGTGTCTTTATTCTAAAAAGAAAGCACCAAGTTTGTTTGATCTGAGAAAGCACAGAGTAGGGAGTTTTTTAAACGTGCTATTTAAAACAAAACAAGTTTCAATGGCCATCTCTGCTTGTTACCTCCAAAGCCAAGTACTCCAGCGCCACACATTCAGCTGATGTAAAGGGGGAAAAAAAACCCCCTCTGCTCCACACAGCTCCAGCCGCGGAGAGGTCAGCCAGGGCCTTGCGAGAGCTGTTCTAGGCTGAGGTGAACCAGCCGGGCACTGGCTGCTGACAAGGCTGAGCAGGAATTGGGAGGTCAGCATTTGCCATCTCTGACCTAAGGAGACCCTGTTGAGCAGACCATTGCCTTTAAGGAGCAGGAAGCAAAGCGTTAAGTCAAGAGCTGAAATGCAAGTGCAGTACAGTACAAAGAGGAAAGCCGAACCCTGACCTTCATCCGGAACCTAAATGCAGCCATAACCGGCAGGTAAAGAGATACTAGGAATAACCTCCAAGACCCCCAGAGGTTACAGGTTCTCCCCTTCACCCAGGTACTGAAGCCACGGGAAATGAAGGGGGATCCCAGCCAACACTTCGAAATGGGACTTCAGCTTCTTCAGAGTCATTTTGGCATTGAGGCAGCGAAAAGACCTCACCAGTTCCAGCCAGACGGAGCTGGACGCTCAAGGTGCGCAGGGGCCAGGAAGGCATGGTGATGAAGTGGTTCCTGACCAGGAAAAGTTTCAGAGACTTGGCTCTTAGAAAAAGCTTGGCATTGTTATAAGGACAAGGGTCTGGATCCGGCAGTAATTCCTCCCTCCCCTCAACGTTCCCCGTGTATGAAAGCCCCCCCTGTATAGATGCCCGTCTATCGTAAGCACGTTGCGGTACCTAAGCAGCATGAACTGCCATCACAGCAGCACAGGCTGCACGTGGGATGGAACAGCCTAGCTGAACTCGCCAGAGACCACCACAGGAAGATTTTTGTTCCTGCCCATCGTTTCATTTTCACTGGGAAGACATAAACTTACTTGGAAGACAAGCAGCGGAGGAACAGAGTAGTAACTCGTGTAAATACCCAAAGTTGCCTGTATTTTATGTTCCTGTTTTCTTTGTTAAAGTCTAGATCTCAATCTACGCGTTTAGTCTAACGTGTAATAAAAAAAGAGCATACGGCTGTTTGATTTGTGTTTCCAGCTCACGACGTAGGGGTCTCGTGCCCTAACTCAAAGCGTGCGGGTAGGCGTTACCAGGGACTGTTTGTTCTCCTCACTTCTGCTTCAGCTGAAATCCTGCAGAGTCGAGAGGGGAGGCCAGGTATTCTCTTGCAGCAGTTGGCAGAAGTTCTAGCGCACAGGATGGAGCAGCCAGCGAGTGTCTGCAACAGCCAAAAGGCTGACTGCAGCAGCAGGAGATACAGGAGACTCCTGAGATTCAAAGCAAACCCAGCCATCTGGGTGTCGGTGATTCATTCCCTCTCCACTTCCCAAGGCCCAACAGCTACACAGAGTCCATTAACGTAGGATGCCCGAGAGCAACACCGCACTGAAAAAACAGTCCAGAATGTCCTTCCAGGCTGAAGTTTGGAGAGGGAAGGATTTAAGATAGAGATCCGAATGCCAGTCTCACCCACCACACACGCATTCTCTTCATTTAAAATACATCGCGTTACAGTTTCGGTTCTGACAGAACCATTTTAGTTTCGAAGCACTTTTGGCACACGCACTTCAAGGAAAAAGCACAGCACGAGCTACTTCCCATCTCTGGACATCTAATGGATGTTTTACTGCCCAGTATGATGAATTCCACACTCGACCCTGGTTTGACCGATGACGGTGTGGATGCTAAGGAGACCTTTGCTTATCCAAAAGAACACATTCATGTCCCGTTTATGACAAAAGTCAGTTACCACAAGTTGGTTTATAAAACAGTCACAGGATTTATTGAGATAAATACAAAGTTACATAGATTCTCTATTCTGACAAATGAATGACACTTCCAGAGTGTCCCCGCTTAATTGGGTTCTAAACAACACTGTGCACAGACAGACCTGCTGCTAGGGCAGCACCCTGACAGACGCCAGGTGTGTACCACACACCGGATACCAGCGAGCCTGGATTCTAAGCAACATGGCTAACATGCTTTGGATTACAAGTGCTCGATAATTTCCTATAGCATCCAAGCAATATTGCACCCGCTAACGTTATTTTCATGTTCCTTAGCTAGAAATGTTTAAAAGTGATATTCTTACTGCTGCTGTAAAAGTGGATCAACTACCTAACTTTGCTCCATCTGGCTTTTAAAATACATATTTTTGCATAATTTAAGCAACCCAGAGAATTGTACGTGAACCTACCGCTCTACTCGTCATTGCATATGTTTGCCTAGTACAAGAGGTAAAGTGCGGTCTTTAGTCATGCTGAAGTCGTTCCTAGTTTAAAACTGAAAAGACAAACCTTGGAGAGGGTAAATCTGCTTAACAGACCTGCACATTGTCTACAAAAAAAACCACCCCAAAACTACGATGTCCCCCATTAGTGCATGCAACTGTAGAGTTTTAACAGAAGTATGCTCTACTGAAATCATATCATTTAAAACAGACGTGATTTCTGGAGCCAGAGAGGTACCAAAATATTGTTAAAAACAAAGAACTTTGTTCAGCCTTTTAGTGAACTTTTATAGCTGGTGGCTTACTGTTTACACACATCCTAATTAAAAACTCTTAGTGAACACTAACAAAACATGCTAAAACATATGGAAGCTTGTGTTTTCCAGCAGATTATTGCAAGTAAAGGTAACTATTTAAGATTATCTGACAAACAGAACCCTGGGTTGGGTTAACGTTCAAAGTATTTAATTTATATACAGTACATTTCAAACATACTTACATATACACACACACTTAAAAAAATTTGTTCAGTGCTGAGAAATTTAATGAACTGATAATAAAAAACAGAAGTAAAACCTTGTCAGAAAGGCCTTAGAAAATACCAGTATAATGCCAGCATTAGAAAAAGATATTAGAACTAAGAAAAAAAAAAAAAAAAAAAAAAAATCAAACTTGAGAGGTCTTCTAGTTAAGAAATTGCAATCATAAAAAGTCTGTACTGAAGAAGCATTTGTTTTAAATTATAAAAGAATTGTAAAAAATTAAATGTAGACTGTTGCAGAGTTTACAGAGTTTATACTGTTTGCTGTAGTAGCAGTGATAGCAGTGGTGTATTTCTGCCTGCAACTTCCAAAAAGCATTTTGTGATCTCACAAGAAAACAATTTGTTACAAATACTGTACATATCATACAAGACTAGTTAGTTAAAGTTATACAAAACTGAGCCCTCCAAAAACACAGAACCCAGCTGAGGAACCTACTTGCTGTATTGCAGGCAAGCCAGATTTAAAACAAAACCAAAAAAAAGTAATTTCTGTAAAACCTTCCTTCACCCATGTGAACTACTTACTAGTATAATAGTGAAATAAGGGGAAATATTTACACATGTCTGTTTACGATAAAGTATTATGTTCACAGAGACAAAGTAACTGTTATTATATGAAACCATTTCTTTAGTATTTAAGCATTAGTTTTTGAACAGGACAAAGTTCCAATCCACAATCTAAAAAAGTAAGACTATTTATTTTCCAGCCCTCACATTATCTGCAGATTTGGGACACAACAGAAGACAGGATTCACCAAAAAATATTAACTTTATAATTTTTCTAACTGGTCAGAAGCTGTCCAATTTTATTAACAGAACCGTGTTCTATCTGTATATTCTTTCTCTCTTCCGAAAGACTGTTTAAAGACACAGCAGACATCCTACTTAAGCTTAAGGATCTCACTAACCTTCATTTGTCATTTGCCCCAAACCTTACCATGCAATCAACAGAAGTTACGGAGCAAACTGCGTCACCACCTTTCCCCTGAACATTTGTTATTTGGGGATTTTCAGAATTTAGTGGGGCTTCGTTTCTCAGGAACAAAGTAGCAGGCTTCGAATGCTGGACCAGTTAAAAGGTGTTTTTTTTACATGAGGTGTGTAGGTAAAACAAACAAACAAACAAAAACTTAAGTCTGTAATACCCTTCCGCAGATATAGCGCATATTGCAGGAACGGAATCCCCTAAATGAAGTGACCTTTGCTAGGGCAGAACGAGTCATTTTCAGTCTGGGAAGTTTACAGACTACCTACCACTACCAGAGCCAGCAGTAACCAAACCAGACACGTTAACACCTGTAAGGGTATAGCTCAGAAATAACAAACTAATAGAAAAGTCACAATATACAAAGAATCTTGAGCTCTCTGTGCTTTGAAAAATATCACATTATATTAAGTAAAAATGAACCACGCTTTAATTCTAGCGGAGTAACTACTTTATAAAATGAAATGATTTTTGAGCTTTTTTCCACTGATACAGAATTAAGTTCTTCATCGTTTTTTTGTTAAAATTCAACCCTATTCACATATATACACTTTTTTCAGTTAAAATGCAATACTTGAAACAATACAAAAACTACAATAAAGTGAGGAAAGAATATTGTCGCGTAAGTTTGCTATAATCAGGTTTTAAGATTTAGAAACCATTTTGAGCTATAGCAGACCGCTCTACTACTGGAAATGTTTTGTTAAAAAATGAAATATGAATTCCAATTACACTGAAACACTGCGGATGGTGTAAGACTTTACATACAATACTTCACTGCAGGCGAGATTAGAGTTATCGCCCACATTTACAAAGAAAAAAAAAAAAGGAATTACTCATGCATATCAGACTGAAACACACAGCTGTAGATGAAGGGTGGTCATGAAATGCACATCGTAATGTTTCTCAATAGACCCTTTCCAGCTCCAGCAGGTAACAAAAACCTTCTTATTTGTCCACATTATTCATACTAACTGCAAACAAAGTGAATAACCATTTAGATGTTCAGCATTTACTGCAGAACAACACATTAGTTTTGTTTTTCAATGGTAGTATTGTCCATGTTACCCTGTTTTAGTTTTATGGTGGCAAAGAAGGACACATCTTGATCTCTGTCAGATTGCAGGGCTAGAATGGTCTCTTCTGCAGCTTCTAGATGAGGATTGCCGACACTTTTAAAATAAGCTAGAACAAGAGGAGGAAAAAACAATTTTCATCAAAGCCAAAAGAATAAACCCTAGGGCATAAGTAGTGCAGAAATATAGACGATGCCAAAAACATCTGGGGTAGCTCATCCAATTTATAGGCTCCTTAGAGAAACTACAGCAAGCTAAGGAAGCTGAAAGAGAAAGAGAAATATGCTGCTTCTTACTCATCCTATTAGGTACTTATTAATTTTAAGAAATTAAGTATTTCTAAGATAACCTCTTTTTGCTGGGCCCTAAATAGAACTGTATTGCAAGCATGTATGTATGTAAAGCAAGCTCAGGAAGCTGCCACTGTACAATGTTTTATAAAACATTCTCCATGCTTTATTCTGAAAAAAGGTAAGAGGAGATTTCTGTGCATCTTCCTTTGAATAATCAGAGATCAGCTGATCTTTTTGGTTTTAAGGAATTGTAAAACAGGAAATTGCAGCAGCAGACAAAATTACATTCTTTCCTAGTACAACTGTTAGCTTAAGACTAAAATGACAAAGCAAACCATTTCAGAAAAAGGTATAACGCTTCATCTGAAGGACCCCAAAGATGACTACTTCGTTAGCGTAAAGGTTTGAAATGTATCAAAATAATCTACTGTGATGTTTAAGAAAAACGTATTTGCCATACACATCACGGGTACCAAAAATAACCACCTGCAGCAACACCCAGTAATTGCTGTACTTCTTGCTATAAACAAGGACGTCACTGCCCTCTACCGGCTGACATCATACATCTGTCAGACCATCGGTGCCGGTTTCAGGCCCCTTAGGGATGATGATCAAATATTCTAGGACAGAAAAGCCATTACAGTGTACATTCCTAAATCGGAACTTAAATGCAGTATCCCAGATTACAACGTATAATTCTCTTTCCAGTATAAACAGAACAAAACAGCCTTTTACCAGGTGAGCCAATTTACAGAGAACTGCGGTGGCAGAGGAAAGACAGCATTCATGAGAGGTTAGTTCTTTCAAAGGAAATGAATGACCACACCTTTCTCCAGTAACGTCTGCCTTAGAGCCTTGGCGAGCAGAACCCTCACGTTTGGCACAGGATCTGAAGCAAGACTTAAAAGACTGGGGAGCAAGTGTTCAACAAATTGGTCGACAGGCATACATTCTTCTTCTACTACGGCCTACGTCATGAACACAGAACATGAGAAAGCAAGATTTATGTTAAAAATACACTATTTGCCATTTCTTTCCATCTTGTCCTTAATTTGGCCTATTAAAAAAGTTACTGTTTAACTCTGAACATATACACCCTATGTTGGTGAAATGAGTACAATCTTTGAAATACTGTTATGAAAACATGTCTTACCATTCTAAAGTTCATCGGAAGGTGACCCAACAAGAGCAGACAACTTTCAACTATATTTTAGGAAACACTGCTCTCTTGCCTGTCATCACCCTTTTGCCTTTCAACATTCAGCCCTTGCTCCTCATTGCTGGTGAAGTAAGCATTTTTGGTTTGGAGGGGGGTAGGTAAGTGGAAATAAAGAGAGGAATAGTTCCTGGCATCTAGCACCCATTGGTAGTTTGAAAAGCTCTTCTGAACCTTTATCCTAGCATGTCTAAGTATTACAAAATCCATCTCAGGTTACAACTTAATTCTTGACTTTGCTACTAGGATACCAGAAAGTACAAGGATCACCTATTTCAGCTGGAGGCACAGAACAAAACAAGGACCACAGCTTCGAAACTGGATAGCCATATGCTAGTACCGAGAACAGACCAACTCTGCCACTGTCTTTTGTCAATCCACAGAATCACAGAACCCAAAGAATGACAAAAAAAAAAAGTTCGAGTCCAAATGTCAGTTTTGCCCACATTGCTGAAAAGCCTCAAACTAGCTCCAAATTAAATGTACACAGAGAAACACAGAGAACATTCCAACCTGACAAATGAAGGCAAAAGCTTGTCTTCCAACCCACTTGGAGCAGTGACGAAACCGCACTACCAGTTCATTAATGAAATTTAATCCCAGTGCATTTGCATTGTTTGCGTAGAACTTCTGTAGTATTGCTACAACCTGTGAAGCAAAGGAAGGGGGAAGGGGAAAAGGAAGGGGGGGGGGGAAGACGAGACTTAAGTTGTAGCCCTTAGAAAGTTAAAAAAAGCATCCTTTCATTTGAATCCTACAAAGGAACGCCAAAAAAACTGTATTCAGTGTAATCATCTGCGCTTGCAGAATTTAGTAAGTTATTGCGCTTATTCTGGAGAAAAGAAAGCATCAGCTTTAAAAAAGCTGCTTGTTCAGGTGAAATGAAAAACACTAAAAGAAATTAAAACAACCATTAAAATAATGCCCCTTTCCATAGTGCCATAAAGAAAAAGAACAAATTGAAGAAGTCTTTCTACTCGTTCAGGACATCTATGGGATGATGGCATTATCATGAAGTTCCTAACAAATTAAATCAACTTTGAGGAAATATCAGTAGCTTTTTTATTTTTCCCTCCCAGAACTGGGGGAAGGTCTCAAGTCTTCTGTATCCTTGTTTTCATCCAGTTGAAAATACATTTATCATTCACATACAACCAACAGAGAAAGATTTTACTCTCTGTGGAAGCCTGACAACTCAAAATATTTTATAAAGTTTTCATTTCACTTTTTTCCATATTGTTTACCATGTTTATCAAAACATGTCTGTATTCACCCTACTTGTCTGAAAGAAAAGCAAAGTCATTTCAGGTATCCCTCTCAAGGATCATTTTCCACTCTCCTGCCAGGAAGCGAACTAAATCCCCTACCAGTTTGAAGGAGATCCACCGAACTTCTGAAACTCTATCGGAGCAGAGAGTTAGTGCAATATGTCTTAAGTAGTCATAGACATCATTGGGATTGTAGAGTTCCAGTATCAGGATCAGCTGCCTGAGACACAGAGAAAGCGATTAACTCTAGCAAGTGCAACACTAACCAGCTCCGATTATACCATCTATTAAACACAGGGAAGGATCATCTGGAGCCTCAAAAATACCATGGCTATTACAAAGCACTTGAACAGTTTGTTCTTCTCTTTATAAAGGTACACACATGTATTAAAGAGGTACATGCTTTAATTCATCAAGGAGTCCAAGAGAAACTTTTATCCACACTAGATGTACCAGTGAATCAAAATTATCCCAAATCATACCATAGTACAAACAGAAGTACAATGAGAAGTTTCTCTGCAACTTCAGACCAATATTCTGTACATTCTTGCAAAGTAAAAATGGAAGATTCACTTTGGTGTAGAAATCTACGTTTCAGAAAATGGTTTCTATCTCAGAACTGCACAGAACTCATTCTAGCCACACCACTGCCGGTATGTTACCAGCAGCTGTGCACAAACCAACCACAACGTGACAGCTCTCCACTAGATGTCAGGGAACTGCTGTACAACTGTCTCGCACTGGAGTGAGATTTTGTTTGCTGTGCCAAACTACGAAGGGAGAATAAATCCTCAGTAGTCCAAACAAAGCAATAAGATAAACATGAAGGTCAGATTTTAGCTGCAAACTATGCCTACAAACATTCTCTGGGTGCTCCAAATATCAACAGGGCTTGCAGAAAAAGAATTGTGGGATGTTACTCTGTCTCCATCATACACCCAGTTATATGGAAATACCGAATGAATAAACTAATTTTTTAAGAACTGGTTTTTCTTTCATACACATTAGAGAAATGACTTTTTACATACATTTCACTGATTTTTACAAGGCAGTCTAGAACTGAATAAAATCTGAAATCTCACTGAATAGTATCTATCAGACTGCCATATTTCATAAGCTGCACACAAACCAGATCTCCATTTTGGTATAATCACAGACATTTAAGTTTCAGTCACACTTGATTAAAACAGAACTTGCCAAAGAAAAAAGAACAAACCCCAAAACCCAAAAAACCAAACACCCTCCCCAACAGCCAGTGGCTCTTAAGTTCAGTTCATTAATAAAGAATGATTGCAATATTTTAGTTCCTAATTAGAGTGTGCTAACTTCTGAATGTAATTATCTATTTCCAACTTTGTAATGTAGATTAAAAATCAGAAGTTAACAAGATTACATACTCTGCCAGCTCGTAACGAAACCTCCAGTTCCTGCTGTTATCTGTCACCACAAATTCTTGAAGTTGGTAAAGATACTCTCGCCTTTTGTCTGCATGAAGTAACTAAAGGAAAAACGTTACTTGTATAAAACTGATAAAATTCAATACTTGCTGTTCTCTGGTGTCTTACTCTATTCACACCTATGTGCATTTTCCTACTTGAAAGCACGTGATCATTCACAAAATGCTTACTAAAAATTGCACACAACCAGCTGAGTGCCTGAACACACAAGACTCACATCCAAAAAAGGACATTAAGTCATCACTTCTGCAAGGATACCTGTCAGAGCACCACCTCTGGGCATAAGACTGAGCAATCAAAAACTAAGGATTTGTGTTTATTATGTAGCAGCCCACCAGGATCTGTTCTCTTCTCTCCCAGCCTCAAACACAAATTGCTAATGGTCCAACTTTCCAGCTGGACTCCACAAAATAAGTTCCTCTACAACAGCTAGGAGCATTTACAGCCACATTTACAAAGGGTTTTCAGTTTTGATATTTTGTTGGGATATGAGGCAGAAGAGAAGTGAGGGACCTTAAAAAAGCAATAGACAAACACACAAAACAGCAGTATTGCACAAAACTAAACATGTAATTAGATACTGATACCTGCACATCTCATTAAAAAACTCTCTTAATATACTGGAGTCAGAAAAAAATTTATCTTGAGAAATTAAGTTACACTTTCCTACCTTTAGAAAGTCATACAGATGTTTAAGGACACCAATACGCACTTCATCCAGATCTTTCAAGAATCCATTGAAAATTGGCACCAGATCAGCAGCTGTTAGCTGATCCCCCAGAATAACTGCTAGTTCATGTATGGAGAAAGCTAGCGTTCGACGCACCTTCCACTGCAAACAGTTTAAGAAGTGAACTAGATTAGGCACCATAACTAAAATAAAGAAGCTTTCGAACTACACCTATGTGAGGATTCAGAGAGCAGAAAAAAACAAGGCTAGTTACACAGCAGTAGAAAACGTTAATAATATTTATGAAGTCTGATTTAAATGGTGAATTTTATATTTTTAGTACACATTTAATCCCTTATAAGAAAGTATACGATGTTTAACTTCAGTGCAACAAACTGAACAGAAAAGCTACTGAAAATTCTGATTTATCATTAAAAAACTTTTTTTTTTACCTGTACATCTGAGGCCAGCGTCTCGTATGTATCTTTCAGGCAGTGCCAGTTCTGCCTGCCCAGTGTTAAGGCCACCCCAGGAAGACTGTACGCACAGTGTTTGGCTATTTCGGTATCAACAGTCTGGGCTCGAGCAGGGTCAGTCATTGACAAGTACTGGTCTAACAAAGGTTGAGGTATGATATCCTATAGATAGAGGCAGTACATCAGAAACACACACTTTAATTTAAGATCAGAAAGAAAATACACCTGTTATGCTACAGTATTCTCTTGCTACCAACCAGCTGGCAGCAAAACACTAACAGTGGCAAGACGCCCCTTTTGCGGGCTAGCTTTACAAAGCATAAATGACCCTTATAGTTATTTGTTGTCTCACTAGGATAGAGGAGCCAGCAATAAACAGTAATTATTACTTTATCAACGTGTTGCATCAAACCACACTGAGAATTTCTTCTTTGCTGAAGACAAACAGTAAATCCAGTGACAACAGCATCATCAGTGCCTACCCTGGTTGCACAGATCGCCTCTAAGGCGCCAAAAACGCAACAGAATTTTTCCAGCTTTCCGATTTAGAATAGGATTCTCCACAAACGCCCAGAGCATTTCTTCACATTCTGCAACTGATCAACTGCAAAAGCTATCACTGTATTAAGGATAAGATGAACTGTATCCAGTACTCCACTAAAGCAGTTAGATGCTATTTTAAATCACCTGTAATTTTGACTTGTCATCTTCAAATGGTGGATTATTTTCTTGCTCTTTCTTTAAAAATACACTGGTTCCTCTGTGTTGTTCATCCGAGTCCTGTAAAAGCACGTACTAGCTAGTGAAATGAATTAGACTTACTGCTGTTTGGGATATTTCAAAGCATCACACTACAGAACAACGCAATTCAGATACAGAATAGCCTTGTACAGACAAAGCCCTGTACAGGCAAAGCCCTGTGCACTGTCCTTATACAAGTACAAAAAGGCAACAGAGTTGTACACTGAGGCAAAAACTATTAAGACCATAGCAGCAGCAAGGGGAACAGGAGTTAGACTTACTTCTAAAAAAAGTAATCTAATTTAACACAATAAACCCAACATTCATATAGATTTTGGATGGCTACTTTTACTATGCTCTTAAATAGTTTTTATTCTTGGCATGAATTTAAATGATATTAAACAAGACAGCTTAGCAGTTGCTCCAAGTCAGTCATGATAAAAGCTTTACTTATTTTACAACATATTGCTGGAAACTCCCAAGCCAATCAAATTACGAAGCATGCACCTCTCCCCAAATACCAACAGAAAGCTTCGAAAGAATTAAAAGGTTTAAAAGACCAAAACCATACAAAGTTCAAAGTTCACACAGTATTTTACGTTTTTTTTCGTACAGGTTTCACATGCAATTTTTGTTCATAGACAGGGAGAGTTTTTCTTTATATATCACAATTAGCTCCAGCAACATTAAATACTGTGCAAACAATTTTTGTTACTCCTATCTGTACATTATAATCAAGAAATAGTAACCAGGAACTGTGTATGTGACACCGCCTGATTCAGCCTCCTGTCTGGAGATAAAAGACTAATTTTAGATTCATTACAGGAAGAGGTCAAACTGGACTTGGTACATTTCATCCGAAAAAACCTACAAGACTACTGAAAAACTTTAACTCTTAGGTAGTTTGTGTGCAAACAGAAGTAATAGCCCTCAAAAGCTTTTCTTTTTCTTTTTTAATTCAAATAACTAGTATATGATAGTTATGGTGTAGTAATGTTCAAAGGCTTTAGATCAGAAGTGGGTCAATTATGTCAGGGACTACATGAACACACAGAGTACTTCAGCTGGTAAGAATTCATTTCAGACATGGAGCACAATGCATACTTACTGTGCTTTTCAGTACACTGGTGGTAGACTGGTCACTGGTGTTATCCTGGGAGGCAGGGGATGGAAGATCATCTTCCTCCACCTGGTTGCAGGTAGCATCTGAAACAGCTGTTTCATCTGAAGTAGTTTTGTTCTGAAGTTTGCCACTGCTTTCTTCAATTTTTTTGGTCTCATAGTCACCAACAGAATCAAACTGAGCAGCTCTGAGGGCAGCAGACAACACTTGGACCTGAGCTGTATAAAGCAAAAGAAGACTATTTAGTCTCCCTTCTGCACTTAAAAGCATTGAACTTGTAATTAGTTAACCTTTAAAGATAAAAAGAAGCCCAGGCTGAGCTGCACAGAAATGGTATATTAGCAAAAACATTTGCTCTTTGAAAGGAAAGGCCCATTACTCTTCCACAAAACCATCACAAATTAAGAGCAATGACTTGGATGTATTAACATTTTCATCAGAAACATTGTACCAATTTTACTACTGAAAGATATTTCTAATAAACCCCTGTAACGAGGTATCACAGCATACTGGCTCACCTCCTATTCTTCATACTGTCAAACATTTTAATACAAATTCTTTTGTTATATTCTTTAATTGATGTATCTGCTTGGAAAAGGCATCAATGTGCATTTAAAACATTTCTGAGAAAAACTTTATCCAGAGGAGGGAATTAGTCAAACCATCTCTGAAGCAGGTAGAAAACAAAAGATCGGGTTTACCACTGCATCACTAATAAAGTCAGGACAAACTGTAATGTGCACATTACACTACACTGCTGCTAAGAACATTACTAAGAGTTCAGAATGCAGAAACTTCGATATAGCTACATCTGCACAAGCCTACAGCAAGTACAGCCTTAAGGTGAAACATTAGAGCATACTTTAAAGGTGAAGAATACTAGAATACTTTGGAAATAAGGGGAACAGACAACTTTAAAAGACAGAAGAATGGATTACAGGCATATTTATGAGTGTTTTAGCAGTTAGAACAGGAGGAAAACAGAAACTAACATCCACAACTCCTTATTCCAAGAAAGGAAGCCAGATGGTTCAGCTGAAGACATAATAAAAAGGGCTGGGGGGGTGGAAATGTTCTTCATTGTTTTCTCCCATGCCTCTCCACACCCCTCATTTCTCACTGTATAGCTGTCAAGCTAACATCTCACCATTTGTCTCAGTTCTACATAATTTTTTTTCTCTTTTCCTTTTGCTTTTACTCTCTGCTTTTTCTTTCTAAAACTCATTTACACTTTTTTCTCCTTTCACTCATTCATTTCAATTTCCACTTTTCCCTTTACTGGTTTAAATTTTTTTTTTCTTCCACCTCTTCCTCTTTCTTTCTGATCCATTGCCTCTCACATGTGAAGAATTTTTTATTTTCCTCATACCTTTCCAAATGGCCATGGGGAGCCACCTAAATATGCCATGCTGCCAGTCGGCTTACTACTCACTACTACTACAGCAAGGAATCGAAATGATGCTGCAGATACTACTTTGCATACAGAGAAGGGATGAATAAACAGGCAGATGAAAACTGTCAATTCACTAGAGTACTCAAGAGACTTAGTGGAACAAGAAACTGAGTTGACTATGGATGACAGGCTTGTCAAGAGGGATTTGGCCCAGGAAACACATATTCATCCCACTATCAGGCTGTCATCACTTCAGCGTGTGCATCAACAGGCTTGTATGGGGAGGCTAAGGAAAGATGACTTGAAATTAGGACCATTCTCACTCAACCAAATATTAGATTAATTCAGCTTATAACAGGTAGCTCTGTCCCTAAAACCACAGTACTTAGTTACAGTACTTAAAGACAGTTTTAACAAATTTCAACAAGCTCGTTTCCCTTTTGTAGTTAGATCCAAATTATTTCTCATGCAAACAGGAGCTAGGAACACTTCCCCAGCTGTTCGAGAAATAACTCAGGTCTTGTGAAAAAGGCTGTTGCATAACCTTCTACTGTAATTTACTACCCAAGGAAGTCTCATCATCTTATGAATACCAAGCCAATTAAAACACAGTCAAGGGTTTTGTAAAGGCCAGGAGAAAACCTGCTTAGAGAAAACACGATTTTACTGTTAGAGTCTCACCTTGAACATCTGGATCATCTATGTGCTCCTGTAAGCTTTCTAGAACTTTTTTTATTTCACTACTAGCAACACAGTTGTTACACGGCACAGAGCAGCTATCTTTGTGCTTTTCAGTCTTGAACTGAAGCAACTCCAGATCCTGACTTATATCAGGCAGAGGAAGGCGCCAGTATAGAAAAGTATTGAATACATCCTCAGCAGACTGTAGCCTTGAGTTCGTTCCAGGAAAACTGCTGTCCTTAGTGACTTCTATGACACCAGCAGCAACTTTGTCACCCTGAGACAATCGAGACACATCTTCTCCAGGATTGGTACAATAATCTGAACTTTTTTCCCGTGTATCTTTATTTAGGTTCTCAACTGAGAGCTTTGTATTAACTTCAGCTGAAGTCTCCTCAGTCGATGATTCTGGTTTGATTTCCATTGGTTGTTCTGAACTGATAACAGACACACACAGTTATCCAAATAAAACTTAAAACGTACTTTGTAACACTACTTTTCAGTGAAATACTTCATAAAAGACAGCATCAACTACAACAGCTTATTTGCTCTGCAGAAAGACAGAATTTATGTTACCACTATGCTTTACTTCCCCAGTTTTCCCTTTACCCTCCTGTGAAGCCATCAAAGTAAATTTTTCAATAATGTGGCTACACTCAAATAGACAGGTGTGTGACCTCACTCTTCATACCTTTTCTGGAACTACATTCTCAAGTTGAGATTTTTAGCCCTGAAAGGTAAATAGAAGAATTACCTTCTTTCTTCCCCCTTCCACTACACCACATCTTTCCCATGGTTTTACCTGGACAATGTAGCATTTGTACTGGAGGTCATTAACGTTATATTGTTGCTTGGCTGACAGGAATTGGAATCTTGTGTTGATGGTCGGATACTCAGCGTCCCATCTTCTCGAATGTAAAGACCAGCACTTGAAGGGTTTGCAAAGGTAGAAATAAATGGGCCAAGAGACTGAAAAGCAGCCTGACGAACCTGTGACAGTATAAAGACAACAGTCAGGATTCATGCAACTCCCATAGAATTAATGCTGAAAAATAAAAATTTGGTTCAGTTTTTTTAGTAAGAACCAATTGATTCTTACTATAACAGCTCCACTTAATACCAGATATAACCAATTATCAGTTACCAAATAAGTGACACCTAAGCAAAGGGTGTTAGAATATTAAGCATGTATCTGCAGTCATAGTAAGGAAATTTTTCAGAAGTTATAAACTTCAAGGACATCACTGTCTACTTCAACTAATACCCTTAACACAAGCAACCTGTTCTCAGAAGTGTTTACACTTAGAATTTCTATCAACAGGTTTTTTTGTAAGTAGGAAGAGAGAGAGGAAAAATAAGATACTATCTTATTAGAGGAGATTAGATTTTAGTAGATTAGACTCTAATCTCAGCAAATTCAGTTTAGAGAACTTTTACAGCACACTTCTGACTTGCCCATTATTTGTGTATGATCTGCCTGGGAAGATGCATCAATTATAAAGTTACTTACCCATCTGCAAGTGTCACTAATAAGACTGATAAACAGCGGGGATAGTTTGCTTCTGCGAACTTCTGGGGATGTGGTGTAAGACACTGCCATAAAGCATTCAGCACAAGCTTTTCTCATTCCCCAAACACTATCAGAACAGAGTTCAAAGAACTTGGGAATCTGCCAAAAATAAGCAAAACCAAGATGAATTAAAGACTAAACAAAGACTGCAGCAACTTACTATCAAGGTATTTGCTGAGAAACTGGAGACAATGGTAACTCAAGAGAGAATAAGTGAATAATAGAAGAAACAGGGACAAGCTAAAAACATATATTAATTGAAGAAATTGGAAAAAACTATCTGTCTCCCATTTACTTCACTAGGATTTTATATATAACTATATGCACTAGGAAAGAATAGAAAGAATTATTAATGGCCTGTTTTTCCTGAAATTGTAGCTTGACTGATCATCTAGTTCACGGCAAGAAGAAAGAGTCAGTAATTCTAAAGTGTGTGTGCTGTCAGTTACGTTTTAAAAAGTGTTTTGCAAAACAAGAACTTTGCATTTCTATTCATTCTATTCATTCCCGGTTTTGCTATATAATTGCAATCAAAGCCTCAGCCAAATCAATTTAAAAAAAACGCATGCACACTGATTAATTTACAGAGAAGATAATAAAAGAAGTCATTAATAAACCTTTTGAACTGAGAAATACAAGCCTTGTAAATTGATTTTGACTTTTACATACCAGCAGTCTTTCTGTGGCTTCTTGCCCAACTGCATTACAAATGTCACCAAAATTAGCTGCACAAATCTAAGAAATAAAAAAAGTCATTAATAACATCCTGGCTCTTTCAAGTGCATTAGTTTTGTTATCAGCTTCACCATGCATTATTTATCCTATAACAACTGCACAATATACTACTCAAATTTCAGCCATGTAACTACATCCTGTAGTATTAACTCATCCCTAGGAAAGACTCATTAGAGCAAGCTTCCATAAGCCACATGCCTTTGAAATCAATAGTAATAAGGGTTTCTACATGAAGAACATCATCTACTTCAGTAATCACTAAAAGGGACAATAAGCCTACTAAAAGTTTAAATTACTTTGCACAGCAGCTGTCAAAACCAAAGCAGACTAAAATATGATACGAGGGTCAGGACTTAAATGTACTGACAGAACTATCTTTGCTATGGCTGAGACTGGCTTAAGTACTTTGCTGAAGCAAAGTTTAATCAAGGTCTCAAGTTAGTGCCATTTACAGTACATTACAAATGCTATAATTAAGGCAAAAGGGACATTCCCTCATGTTGGAAAAAGACATTGCCAAAATCTGAGATAGGACTGTGCTGACGTATGATTTATTCATTCTATATGCTTATTTAGAAGGCTGTAATGAAGCTCAAATTCCAACAAGTGCAGCTTATGTTAAGGACCAAGCTGAAGCTCTGCATGACCCTTAAATCTATTCAAATATTTCAAGACTTCTTACGGTACAAATTTCCTTTTGTACTCGACCACAAATTAAAGTAAGTCTTCTCCTTTCAATAATACCAGATTTTTTTTTTTAAAGGAAGGATGTCTCAAATAGCTATTATTTTTTAATTTCTGGTTTTAAAATAAGATGGCGGAGATCAGATAACTTGTTTGCATCCTATAACCAAGCATAGGGGCTTAAAAAAAAAAAAGGTTGTGCAAAACTATTAAACATGCAAGATCAGTTTAACTGCTACACCAAAGCTATTCACCAAGGACTTTTACCTACTTTTTTTACTGAACTACAGAAACTACAACCGTGTCAATAAATTAAAACTGCTCTTCCAGGCTCTTTCAAAGTTCATCAGCTAAAGTTATGACTAAATTATTCATGAAGGCATTTGAACAGCAACATACATGTTCATTTAAGTGGTTTAGGGTTGAAAACACACCAACCTTTCGGACTTGAAACAATTTCCCATCACTGCACAGTTCACAGAAACGAGGAAGCAGCATGTGTTCAACTGTTGTTTGGCTCAACATAGAAGCCATTTTACAGATTATCTAAAAATCAAGAAGGGGATACGTGCAAGGAAAATAAAATTATAAAGCTTGTAAGCACGGCCAAATATTCCTCCTAAAAATTCCTTCCGAGAGCAAGAGAGCAACTACCAAATAGATTTAACTGCTATACATTATTTGTATTTCCATACACCTGTTTTATGTGAAGCACAAATAATAGCTTTTATTTTAAATCACTCTACACCACCGTGCCTGAACATAACATTTCTGCACATAATTCATTGTCTTTTTTACCTGGTTAAATAGACTTTTATTAATAAATGCATTTTCAAGGTGTTTTACAATGGGGCATATGCAGGTAATGTGTACGGAGGAGACAAAAGATCCATTGCACTAGCCAGCACACAAAATCACACTCTTTAAGCATATTAGAAATATCTCAAGCTTAAGCATGCAAGTAAGCCCCTTGGCTTTAAATAGACTGTTCAGATACTTAAAAACAAGTACAGCCCCAGCTCTTTATAGGCTCAGACAACATGATAAACTAGAAGTTTGCCATACAACAAGAAAGAAAAGGGAGAGTAAGACAAACTAGTTATATATGTGAGCTAATGCACACTTTACAGGAATCATCCTCAGAAACTTTAGGAGTTCACATCAAGTATAATTAAAGAAAGTTAGTAACATGCTCATTAATTCAGCTTTCTCTGAGGAACTGTCAATTTCAACTACCATTACAAGCCAATGTTTCTGCTGTGAAAATCAGGTGGTTTGGATTGTACCTTTCCTTTCAGCTCCCACTTTCTGGGATAACTTGCTCCTATGCACCTTTCTATTCAACTGTTCTGCCTGCAGCACCAGGAGTTTACTGCTTAGACAAGTGTTGTCAGATTAACAGTGCTCACCTTTCTATCTTTATTTTTCCAAAATTATTGAAGCTTTCTACCTCCACAAAAATAAGCTTTATTCCTAGAAATGTTTGCTTTTGTAATAGACTGCTAAATGAGAAGTAAGGAAGACACCATTCAAGGACTTTCCTACAAATTTTCAAACTCCTAAAAGGCGCCTGGTGCTCAAATGTCACCCTGGAAAACTGTCTAAGCAATACCCAACTCCCAAACAAGGAAGAGGAAAATCTAGCTGGTAAAACTATTTTACAGGTCAAGCATCAGATATCCATGCTGAAATGTAATTACACACCAGCACTTTTCTGTGGAGTCAACCGATTTCTTGAAAGTGGACAGGGAATGTTTTTTTCAAAAATGTTTAAGAATTAAGATCAGGTCATCATTCATACTTTACAACGTTACTGTGAAACCTGGTAGAGCAAATGTAAAGAAACTGTTGGGGAACATAACGTTCTTAACAAGAATTAAAACAAGGTTGCCAAGAACCAACTGTATTTTAAAGTTATTTTGCTACCATTTTGACAATCATTTAGCATCCTGAAGTATAAAGATGGTCTCTTTAAACCTGATCTTTTCAAAAATTCAGAATAAAAATTAAAGATTTGTTGTGTTAAACTAAAAATCAAATATGTTAATGCATAAACAGCAAAGGTTTGATTGCTTATTTTATTTAATGTCAGCACTATTCCTGGACCTCTTCTTAATTACTGTTATAAATGAAAAGGAGTGGTAGTTCTTGTTAATACTCAATATATCATCAATTATCTATAGGAGAAAGCCCCTCATCACATATCAATCATCTGTTGGAAAAAGCCCGTCATCATTTTGGGAAAATAACTTCTACTAAGTTTGAAGATCTGACACTTTACATTTTTAAGCATACGATAACATTCTTGTTGCCCAATTACTGCACTGTATAGCTCAATTTTCAAGAAGCACTATTTCAAAAAGATTCCTCAAGCACTTCACTGACACAGAAGCCCAGATTTCTTCATCACACAAAAGGTATAGGACCTAGAGAAAGCTTACCCGAAGTACCTCTACACTTAGGCAAAGGCATTAATAAATAATACTCAGTATAACAGTAGTCAAGACACCCTTGCTTTCTTCTTGAATTAAGATAATGTTTAACTTCTCAGTCCAGTGCATCAAGTCCTGACTCTGTTCAAATTGTTTGAGAATTCACATTGTTTCAATGGTGCTCAACACTAAAAACGACTAAGAAACCTACAGATTGAAGGCTTAACAGTTTAGCACGCTTAAGCTTCAACTGTATCACAACAGTGGTTTCTCAATTCACAACAGAGCGATTAACAAATACCGAAGGAATAGAACAAACTGAAATAGTAATGGTATAGAAAGTTTAAGTTCAATGATTAATGTAAAGCTCTCAGGACACTAAGAATGCAAGTACAATTTTTAATTTCTGGGTTTTATGCTCATGAAATCTCACACAAAGTTGTTGCATTCCGAAAGAGCTTTATAGTAGCACTGCTAAAAGACAGAGAACGAAAGCGATTGAAAAAGAAAACAAAAGAGTAAAGATGTAAGATTTCTTCCAAATTCACTTACATTCACAGCTTCCACCTTGTACTCATCATCACTGTCAGGAGCAGAGAGGTCCAACAGAATTGGGCACACCTTATTTTCAATGTCACTCTGAGCAACAAGATCTTGTTCTAGCAGTATAAGCAGCGCTTCTTGACCTGCCTTTCTAACCTATTAATATGAACAAACAAAACAAAGTGCATCACTGTAAAAACATTTACTGATAGGAGAACCACAAAAGGTATGTTTTCAATGAACACATGGGTACAAGTGTCCTGGTTTCAGCTGGGATAATTTTCTTCCTAGTAGCTGGTATAGTGCTGTGTTTTGGATTTAGTATGAGAATAATGTTGATAACACACTATGTTTTAGTTGTTGCTAAGTAGTGCTTACAGTAAGTCAAGGACTTTTCAGCTTCTCATGCTCTACCGACTGAGAAGGCTGGAGATACACAAGAAGCTGGGAGGGGGCACAGCCAGGACAGGTGACCCAAACTGGCCAAAGGGCTGTTCCATACCATATGACATCATGCTCACCATATAAACAAGGGGAAATCTGGCTGGGGGGTGGGGGGTGCTGCTCAGGGACAGGCTGGGCATCAGTCAGTTGGTGGTGAGCAATTGATTTTCATTTGCATCACTTGTCTTTCTTGGGTTTTACTTCTGTTGCTTTCCTTTTCATTACAATTTATTATTATTATAATTTATTTCAATTATTAAACTGTTCTTCTCTCAACCCACAAGTGTTCTCACTTTTACCTTTCTGATTCTCTCCCCCATCCCACCACGGGATGAGAGAGCAAGCAGCTGTGTGGTGCTTAGTTGCCAGCTGGGGTTAAACCAGAACAGTGTTTAAAAAAAAAAAAAGACAACACAGAAAAAAACCTCTCAGTTTTAACAACATAAGGAACTAATAATAAATACTAAAGTTTAATATAATCATTAGATGCTCTTTCATCAAATACTAAGTAAAAGCCAAAAGATGAAGACAGGACTTGTAAGTCATGACTCCTGTAACAGCTTGTGTCAATATGCTGCTAGGTAAATACTGTAAGTTTCCCATTATCTGCTAAGCAAAGTATTAAAAAAAAAAAATTCAGACCTCCCTAGCAAAGTGTGCTGAAACCAATAAACACAAAGCACTACGTAAAAGCTAGGTATCAATCAACATGGACTTTCCTATTCTCTCTTCCTTATGCCTCAAATTCACCGAACCACACAGAAATTTCCAATGATTCAACTCATGTAGTCCATTTTTCCTACCTGATTGTTAACATCTGTGAGGTATCTCACTACTATGGGCATAAGGTACTCAAAAAATGCTGTTGGGAATTTTGGTCGACTTTCTTGCAGAAAAATGGCAATAGGAGGTATTTGTTCCATCAGCTCTGTACGTACAGTTGGTTCTAGTAATAAAAAGAAAGTCAAAACTACATCAGTAAGTATGAAATCAAGATCAAGTACCTTAAGAAAAAAGTAGCTTTTTTTTTGTTTAATGTTTCACAACAGAGGAAAATTAAAAGACTCAAAACGTAAGAAATATCACCACCGAGATTGCCTGTTCTTAAAGGAAAGCTGAATAAAATAGAACAGCCTTACATACATCATCACAATCCAGAGACTTGGGACCAGATAAAATGAGAGCACTAGCTAGAAAACCCAATCATCATAAATGTATGCACATGAAGTATTAAAGCGTCCAACTGTCTGTGCCACATACACCACACATTCAGATGTAACAAACTCCCTGAAAATATTACTTTGGGCCTTATCCTAAGTAAAAGACTTTCATTTATACACCTACCATACAAAACACTTCAAAAACAGAGAAAAACATTAATCTCATTTTCACTGACAGATATTGCTGTTAGATGATTTCCTGTCTTTAGTTCACACATTGCCTTCTCAAAATTGAAAGTTATTGCCTTCTATATTGCAGCTTATGGAAAATAAGTTACAAAAATTAAAAAAAAACAACACACAGACAGACACACACAAAAAACCAAAAAAAACCCAAACAACTTGCAAACCTGCATCTTCAGAGAGCCTGACCACTATTTCCATTACAGTCAGGAAGTCTTCTTCATTGTTACCGAAATCTCGAAAGACATCCAAAAGACCTCTGGCAATAATTTGCCTGCAGAGTGAACAACACATTAATTGCCTTAATATGCTGCCAACGACATGCAGATAGGATGCAAGGGGAACTTACCAAATGTCAACAGGCACCTTAAAAAAGATCAAGCTCTTCTCTGAACATTCAGACATATCAGTTATACAGTTTCTCCACATCCCAACAAAACAAAGATCGAGTTGAGAAATCTTATTCAGATGACCAAGACTGAAAACCTCTTTTTATGGGAATGTTACATAAAAGTTATTCAAACAGAAATAATATTAGGCATGTGCTTAGGAGAATGATAACAGAAGTTATGACACCTTAACATCCACAACGCTATCAGACTCAGGTTATCAAGTGTAGCTGTTGTACCCTTACCTGTTAAATATGTTATCACTGAAGGCATATTTTTCTAGACGAGCCAGTGGAGTTAAATTATCCTGTCCAGGAATATCCAAAAATGCTGTTATCCTCATGCTATCACAGTCTGGTCCATAATCTTCAAACCCAACTTGAAAGACAAAAAGAGTAACCCAAAAAAAAAAAATAAATCCAAGAGTCAGCAAGAGATGTTGCAGTGTAAAATACACTATACCAATAACTCTATTTCTTTTTAGAGCTAGTCTTCAAAGGAAAAGCATCTGTACATCACTGGAAACAGCTTACAAAAAGATCTTAAGTTGTACCTAATGAAGTCAAGAGCAACACTTGCATATAGACCTGTAAAGTCAAGCTTTGAAATTCAATTAATTTCAACTGCCATAAAATCCTTGGCTTTTAACACATTTTACTTCGCAATTTGAGTGGACTAACCACATGCACTATGAGTTAAGAGGGCTCAGCTGACAAAATTGCATGCCACAAACTAACAGACAAATTCAAAAGGAAAATCCATCCCACTAAAAGAAATTGAATTTTTAACAGTGACAGAAAATCCCAAACTGTATTGCTTTAAAACAAAATTCTTGGGTCTGTTTCAAAGCTACCAAGGTATGTTTTTCTCACTGTAGTTACTGGGTCCCATACATCTAAATCAGACTGGTAACTTCGGAAAAACTTCAACTTTACCTTACTTGTGAACATACTGGGAGCTTTCTACTACAGACCTATCAACTACAGACTTTCCCATGCAAACCTACTCTTTTCTAAATCTTTTTTGTATTTGCAGCTTGAGACTTTTAACCAAATATTACCATACCAACTGTTAAAATTTGCCCCACTAAGTCTTACAATCACGTAACCCAGTAATGTGCACTTGATTACAGATTAAAAGCAAAAAGTAAGACTGTGAAGAGGAGAGGGAATAGAATAACTTTGCTGCCAAATTTTTCTTTTAATCTTTCAACCTTAAAACAAAGGCAGTGAAATAACCTGCCTGCAACACAAATTCCGTCATTTCAGCCATGGATATAGGAACACATACAGCAACCAAATCCACACAGAGTTGCACTAGAGTAGCTGATATTCCTGCTCTGGGTTTATAACTTTCCCAATTAAGCAATCCTAGAATTATGCACGCTTCATCCACATAAGTAATATAGCAACTGTGATCATACTTAACTCCATGTAAATTGAGCCAATACTGCTTCTCAGATGCAAGCAGTAGTCTCTCAAACCAGCGTATGTGTTGAGAGTGACAACCACTGAAGTCAGAAACTGGCTTGTTGTCTTGGCAGGACACAATGTTAGGTATTTAAATAAGTAAAGCAAGCACAAAACTGGTAACAACTTGAAAGCACAATGACAAGCCAAATAGGTTTTATTTGAAACTGTGCCTATGAGACGATAGTCTAGGCACTCTAGGTTATGCATCTACAGGAAGAGACCTCCTGTCTTCGGGCAGTGCAACTTAGAGGGTGCCTCCATATTAAAAAACAGCAGAGCTTTGGCCAAATAGCTGAAAGCAAACCAGGACTAGTTTCATTTATAGCACTTATGCATTTATAGCATTTATTTCCCATTTGTAAAATGGGAAGAACAGGAATCCCCTCTCCCACTGACACACTTTGAAGATTAAGAAATGTGTATGTAAAGTACTATACAAAATCCCGACCTTCAGCATTCTGGTTTAATTAAAAAAAAAAAAAATTACAGTCCTTCCCAATATGTCATCCCAATTAGTACAAAGCTTTTGCACATCTTGAAGGAAAGTCTGTTATTTCATAATGAACTCTGAAACTGCCAGGGGGTTAAATTATGTGTATATGTAATTCCATGATCTCCAATATAACAATTTCTTCAGGACTGAAGTGGCTATACCTTAATCGGGATAACTAAGCTTCAGCTCTACCCTCACTCTTATTTTACCAGTTTTATATTACAAACACTCTTCCTAAAGAATCCCTTAATCTGAGACCCAACACAAAGACCTTTGGCTCTAAACTACATTAATACCCATTATAAATCACTTTTAATATTAAAAAAAAAATCCTCTATTACTGAGAGGAACAGAAAAATTACAGAAAAATTCCTATTTCACATATAAAACTCTGCTTTACAATTACTTAACATGAGCCAAAACTTTCTCAGAAATACAGCTCATTTAAAGACAAAATCATCTGAACATACTTGGACCAAAATGTTATACCTGGGTCTTCAGGGAAAAAAGTAAAATGCAGACTGGTTTAAGAAAGCACACCTTCTCCAAGGAACCCAGTTGAATTAAAAGACAAGAGAAATTCTGAATTCTGCAATTCTTGCAGACAATATGCTCTGACCAACAAGTTCAATGGGATTCAAACAGAAGAAAACTGTAGGATTAGACTAGATGTTCACATTTCAAATGTATACACAGATACTACAAGTGAACCCACAGCTACATGATCAGAAACATATGCTAATTATTCATGGCTTTTTATAATGACTACATATTGTACTGACACCCTTATTTCCATTCAACTGGTGATTATTATTTCTAAGTTCTGTCAGGTTGAAAACATTTATCTGCACAAGTGTATATAATTTACATTACACAGATCTGTCTGGGATTGATCTGTCCACATGCTCTAGGGCTAGCTTTCCCACCAAGCATAGTAAGATACTTCTTAAGAGGCAGCATCCAGTATTTGCTGCTTCAAAGAAATCTACTGTGCCACTGAAAGCCCACGGGAAGTTATACAGCGTATGCAGGATTGCGGATTTCCTTTCTGAGGTTGCAACAAACTCTCCATACCCAAACCCAACTCTGACCATCCTTATATCTGTACGATTATAATATAAATATTTTAAAATCCACACAGATTGGACACTCTTTCACTAGCTAATTTTTGAGCCTAGCCACCTGTTATACAAAGCAAGATTTATTAGGGCTTAAAAAAATAAAAAACAATACACTTGCCATTAACTTTATCTAGTGCTCACTTGTTCTTGAATTAAGAAACAGTTTAAAAATGAAGGCTCTCATCAGTTCATTTCAAATATTTCAGAATTCCTACCAATTCAAATGACAATGAAGTAAATCTCAATTCTAAGTTTGACTACAATACTACACCTGGGACTAATTTTGTATACATGATGAACATGCTTAATTTTACTACTTGGAGTAGTTCTATTATTCATTTAAATTAGCTAAGCACACACCAGTGCTTCTAGGACCAGAGGGAAAACAGAGCAAACTACTTATGCTCAGGATCAAGAGAGTTAAATACCTCAAATTTTTTCCACACACTGAGTACACATAAGTAAGGAATAGTCACAGCAGAATCCATTTTGTCTTCTCTCAAAAATTTTAATTTTCTTTTTCCGTAAAATAAGAAGCCATAGGTACTTACAAGTTTCAGAATACATCAGAGTACTAGAAAGTAAGTTACAGAAAAATAATGCACTAGTATTTAACTTATCTAATATTCTTTCATAGGTGAATCAAACATTCAGTATTTTTCCTTCTAACGATATCAAACAAGCAAGCTTGAAATCTGTCCACCTATAGGCAAGAATAAATGTGACGGTATTCACAGCTGAACTTGCATTCGCTGTCCCTTAGTTTGACCTAGACTCAAAAGCTACTTAGAGCCTATAAGAAACACCTACAGGGTCACAGGTTTTAACTATGCAATTCAACATCATTAGCTAGTATCGCTATCCACTTTTGCCAATACAAAATAGTAAATACCAACGCAGAGCGCAATGATTTCACGAGCTCAAGGAGGTAATTTTCTCTCCATCTGTTTTTAGAAGGAAAAACAATTTTAAAAATACATTTTCTTTATTATACAAAGGGCATAATTAAGCTAATTATTTTTCTAGATGATCTAATAACTCACCTTACAAAAACCAAGTTTTAAATTGTACTCAATGAATTTAGGTAGATTTTACTACACCTCTTCCCCAAATTCAAAGGAATCCCCCAGTCTCTCTGTTTGTTTCAATGGAATTGATCTTCAAGGTGCATAACAGTATTTTATCAATTTAGTTGAGAAAGTAAAAATCCAGTTCCAATTATTTATTTCACTGATACTTTCCTAAAATGCATCATGAACTCTTTGCTAGACTAGTCATGGGATTAGCACAACAATATCTCAGTCTAGATGGGACGTCTGAACTCTGCTGTAACACAAATAGAAGACAGCTTTAAATACCATAATTCTAACTGCATTGTCAAATTAATGAACTTAATCAAAGAATATTTTTGAACCATAAAACAAGATTTCAATGATGCTCTAAAATGCACACCCCTTTATTTACATGCTCATCCTGAAACTGATAATTTCTTTTACCTAAATTTTAAGTGACCCATATAAAAAACTTATTAACTACTATTTATGGCAAAGCTTCCTTTATCTGAACATTTTTATTAACTATTAACTCAAACTAGAGTTTTGCCTACAAGCATCAAACTTCTTAATTGAGTTATCAGACAAATCCATTACCCAGAGTCTCAACAGAACAGCCAACGACTGAACACTAACGGAGAAGGAACACCTAACTCCTAGTAATGGTCACCCTGGTTCAAGGCCAGGACCCATAACAGAACGCTACAGGAAGTTTACATTTATTTCCACTGCTTGCACTTTACACACTCAGTAAACAGAACTCAAATGACACGCTAGTGTTGGTTTGGTTTGGGGTTTTTTTTTCTCCTTAATACAGAGAGAAGAAAATTGGAAAGGGAACTGGGAGCAATCCAGAAAGACCCAATCAATTCAAATAGCTAAGCATTCATTAGCTCTATCAAGGATTTCATTTGTGGTTTTTTGTTTGTTTGTTTTTGTTTTGGTTTGGTTTTTTTTTTTTAAATTAGGGCAGAAAGATATTTTCAACACTTAAGTAAGATACCACAGCAACACCTGTTGCAGCTTTTCCGCTAGAGGAACTCACTGCAAAACAGTCTTTAAATCAGCATAAGCACGTTGAAATGTATCAGCTATTTTCTTTCTAACTTAAATTTTGTTCAACACATACATGCTTTCTGTCATGTTAGGTGATGACTTCTTACAAACTTCTTACATTTACTTACTGCAGCAAGCAATAATTTTTAGTACCTGTTTTTAAGCAACTTTTTACACTGTTATCAAAATTTTAAGTCCTTATGTATTAAATATGTGTATTTCAAGGTACTATCCCTCTACACTTATTACATTTTTTTAGATTTCTAGCTTTTCAAATAGATAACTGCATTAAGGAAGGGGGATGCTTTTTGATTACAGTTTAAAATTAATTAAGACTGACAGAGTTACAATTTACCTGTATAAGAGAAACGTTAAAGATATTTTGCAATACACAAAAATACAAACATAAACCCAACCAAGAGCTACATACACAATTAATCTCACCATTTATACATCACAAAAGATCCCAAACTTTTCTTTCTAAAACTTAATCAAAATACAAACGACACATCATTCTTTCCTGCTACCCACTAGTGAAATGCAGAAACCTCAAAGACTGAGAGCAACAACACCTAAGAGCAGCAACTAACAAGATCCCACAGAACGACCTTCTGCCCTCAGAAGCGATGTCTCTGCACGTCTTTCCGAGGGAATACTTTAGATCTCACCTGTGTTCTAACATTTTCCCTGGTGTTCCTGAAGACCACTTTCTTCCTACATTAGCTTGCTCGTGCTAGATTAGGGGTGGAGGGGAATCCATCTATTATGCATTTTCAAGGAGTATTTAAAAGATAGCATTTAAAAGTCTCACCTACTTGAGCTACCTCAGTCAGGAAATCCCCCGGCTACTCCAGGCTAATTTCACCGACCGCAAGAGCGGAGCTAATCCCTACACCACCGCCGGCCGGGCCCGTTCTCCTCCCCTGGAGACCGACGGCGGGCCATTGTCGGCGGTGCTGTTACACCCGACCCAGCCGTCCAGCGGCCATTCGGCCCCGCGGGGATGGTCTCTCGGAAGGCCGGCTTCCAGACGCCGCCCGGGGCCTGCCCCTCGCCCGCGGGACCCCCTTCCCCGGCGGGACGGCAGCTGGCCCCCCCAGGCCCCACTTGCAGAGCCTGCCCGCCCTTCGACGGCTCGACCCGCCGGCCGCCACTCCGAGGCTTGTGAAGCACGGGGGAGGCGAGGGCCTGCAGCTGAGGGAGGGAGCGAGCCCGCTCCCCCTGTCAGCACCGCGCTCCTGCAGACACGCGAACACGCTCTTAATTCGTGAGCCCTAACGTCCGATGAGCCTTCGCCTACCAGTGCAAACAGCCTCAAAATCCTCCCTTCGCCCTAGCCTAGATACAAACGCGGAGAGAGAGAGGGCGACAGAAGAACCCCGGGGTGGGAGCGCGGGGGAGGGCCTAAACAGGGAGCAGAAAAATAAAAAACAGTTACTCACAATCATCTAAGTCATCCTGCAAATCCACAAAATACAAAGGGATCCCTACAAACAAAAGCAGAAGAGAGATACCGGGGGGTTGGTTTCGGAGGGCTACGCCGAGGCCGGCGGCAGCCGCGGGTGAGCCGCCCCAGCACACCCCGCCCGCCCGCCGGCCCCACTTACCGGCCATCTTGGAATGGACATGGGCGAGGAGGAGGAGGGGAGCGGGAGGGCAAAGGGAGGAGCCGCCGGTACTTCCTGCCCCCGGGTCAGCCCCCGCGCAGCCGAAACGCCACCGGTTTAAGAAACCGCCGCTGCCGGGGGGGGGGAATCGCCCCTCAGCACCCGCCGTCGCCTCCCGAGAGGGAAGAAAACCGCGGCGGCGGCGGGCGGGGGGTGTAGTCAGGTGACCCCGGCGGGCCGCCCAAGATGGCGCCGCGTCCGCGGAGCCTGAGGAGGAAGGTTTACTGGTAACCACGGTGCGGGGGAGGCGGGGGGCTGCCCCCGCAGGCCTCGGGCGTACGCGTGCCTCGGGAAGGGCTATGATCGTTCTGGGCTGCGTCTCAGGCGCTCGTTAAAGGCGCAGCCTGCCCGGCCATGGCTCTGAGGGAGCTGAAAGTTTGCCTTCTGGGGGTAAGTGCTCTGTGGCCGTGGGGCCCCGGCGCGGGCTGGGGGCGGCGGGCGGGAGGAAGCCTGCTGAGGGGCTGGCTTGGAAGGCCCCTTCGGTGGCGGAGAGCCTCTCCGTGAGCCCCAGAGAGGCTTTGAGCGTGGGGGTCCTTTCTCTAGGCGACGGGTGGGCCTCGCCCGCGCCGGAGCTGCCGGCGCGTCCCGGCTGTCCGGCCCCGTCCCCCGGAAGGGCCTTCCCCTCCGCCGAGGGAGGCGTTTTCCAGAGGTAAATATCGTTCCTTTTTTTCCGGTGTTTTCCTTTAGAAAAGAAAAGAGAGGAAGCACGAGCATCCAGTGTATGCTTCCCTCTGCCTCCCAAGCTGTTTCGGGCTTGGAGTTCACCAAATAAATAAATAAAACCACCTGAAGTCAAACTCACGGGGGTGGGGCGGGCTGAACTTTTTTTTTTAACAAGATATGCAGGCTTTGAAAGTGCCCTAAGCGTTGCAGGTGGCGAAAGAAGGAGACGTCAAGCAAACTGAAGTAGAAGCTTAAAAAAAATTAAGGCTATAAAGCTGTGTGTTGGCCTGGTTTGGTCTGAGGGCTTCACTGGAGAGCCTCACGTTGAATAGGTGGAGTTGTCTCCACCTGTATTGAAATCCTGTATTGTACAGAGTATGACAGACTGAATTGTTTTCTGCTTCTAAATGGCCACATTGCCCTTCAGAGGGAAAACTATGTGTTTCTGTGCTCTCTGTGTTATGAAGGTATTTGGGTTAACTACTAGCTACTGTTTGCATTCACCCGACCTGAGAAACCTTTCATCGTGTCAGAAAAGGAGAATAAGCACCCAGGAAAACTGGTCCTTGAACTCCCCGAGCCAGGAACTGCATCTATGTTTCTCTTTTTAAGATTGGCTCTGCTTACTGAGACTGCAAACATAAAATACAGAACTGAGATGATAATCCTTTCCTCCTTGAGAGGAAAACAGCTTGAAAAGCTAAACACAAGCATACATACTGTCCCCAAATTTACTACAGTATTCGGAAGATTCAAGCAAATGCATGAATGGCATAAAAATTCATTTTCAATGAACTTCATTTTCAGTTTTTTTTTTTTTCCTTAAAACTTTAATGACTCTGGAGATGTAAAGCAAGAAGTTTGTCTTTACCTGTCTTAATTAAATGACCATTTAAAACGTCCACCTGCTATTGAGAACAGTTTTACTGCTAATAGTTTGTTGAGTTATTTCACTCCTAAAGTTGCCTTCTATATATCTTTTTTTTTTTTTAACTGTGGAGTCATACATGACCCAAAATTTTCATGTTACATTTCCTCTTTTACCATTTATAGTTATGTGGAGCTGCATTAGAAACATGTTTCAGGTGTGTCACGAAAGAAATTTCAAGTCTTTCATTAAGCAGGGTGGGACAACATTAGTCAGAGGTTGAAATGCATGTGTCACACTTGTATAATTTAATGTGCTCCATTGGCTTGCAAAGTTGGAGTACCATACTCAATTGCTGTATATTTCACTAAAAGTCGTAGACAGTCTTTCCCTACTCCTGTTCAGTATAATTTGTGCATACCTTTGGGGAAAAAAAAAACAGTTTGAATAACTGATAATAAGCATGAATGCAGATTTTTATAGTCTTTCATAAAAACACCTCTACAATTTTGTTTAGAATACTGTAACTTATCAGAGATCTTTAATATTTCTACTAAATGAACATAATACCTGAAGAATTTCAGAATCTAACTTATCTGAGATTCTCTGCAGGAACATGTTATTCATGCACAGTGTAGTGCAAGATTTGAGGACAAGAAGAATTATCTGTTTATAGTAACTAATGTCTTTTTCAACTGTTTCTGGTTTGTTTTTTTTTTTTTTTTTAGGACACTGGTGTGGGCAAATCAAGTATCGTGTGGAGATTTGTAGAAGATAGCTTTGATCCCAACATCAACCCAACAATAGGGTAAGAAACTAAATAAAGTAAAGGTGACTTATTCAAGAATAAAACCAAATTGTATGAATGTATATTTGTACCTCATGAATAGATCACTTGAGGATTCTCCATGTGCGGCAGCTAAGTGTGGTAATAAACATGACTGCAGCCTTAATTAGCTCATGAGCTACCTTAGGAAATGTAGGAGTGTATTCGGCACTCCTGTGGCTTCCATTTTCATATGTAAGTTCTGGACCTATTTTGTGTTGTTAATCTAAGCTAACAAAATCCTGCTAGGAGTTCTGGGTTATGAATAAATTGTACTATAGATCCTTCTGTTGAAGGAACAACATGCTTTTCTCATGCACTACTCTTCAATTTCAAAATCTAATTATTATGCAACTACATTATTTTTTTTTAAGTGTTTGGTTTTTTTTTTTTGAGTCAAGTACAATAACAAGTCTCCTAGGTTTTTGAAGGTAGTTAATGCTAATTCAGGTTGTAGTTCTCTTCATGAATTAGTTCTAATGTTATACATCTATATGCAGTACCCACGCTCGTTACTGATAAAATTGTTAATGCAATTGGTCTCACCTCAGAGTAGCAATATTACTGAGCTCAAATCTTCAAACGGATAGAAGGAAGGGCAAGCATCAGGAATTCTTGGAGTGGTTGGATCTTTTTATTTCTTTTGCTGTCTTTTTTGCTTTGCAAAGTGTCATATGGGCTGCTTTGCTCAGAAGTAATTCTTTACTTACAGGAGGATATGACTTCACTTGACTCCGAGAAGTGTGTGTGGGGTGTCAGTGCAACTTCCTGTCTCAGTGTCACACAGGCTCTAGTACAGCTTTGACCAGAAAAGATCCTGCTGATAAAAATGAGCTGTCTCTCATCTTGTCCTTCTAAAAAAATGTGGTTCCCGTGACACTTTTCTCTTTTCCTCCCACACCACTCACCTCTTTTTCTGAGTGAAAATACTGGTATCAAATTGCAAGATATTCTGTAGGAAGTATGGTTTTTTTTAATTCCCCTGTTAACAAAGGTAGTCTTTGAGGTAGATTGCTACGTAGTTTTCTTAGATCTTCAAGGGTTGAACATTTTCAGTTACTGTCAAATTAGCTACAGTAGAGATTCTTTCTTGGAGGGCCACAAAAATGATGTGTAGATAGTAGTCATTGCTGTTTGCTTAAGTAGTGGAGCAGGCTGTCTTAAACATTTGAGTTCAGGTTGTATAGAAAGTTCAGACCTACTGCCCATAGTGTTATCAACTACAAGCAGAATGTCTTCTTCAGGTGGACACTATTGAAAGATCCAGTTGTTTTTATTACCTGAGGTGTTTGAGAAATTGGTTATCTGTCTTCATTCCTAGTCACCCAGATACTTTTAAAAACAGAGTCTGTTAAATAGTTGGCTAATATGGGTGGCCCAAAGTTAGCCATTGTGTTCATGCATGCATCTGGGGCGGGGGGGATACTAAAGTCTGCTTAACTAGTAGGTGACCAGGTATGGTAACACAGACTTAGGTTTTGCAAACGTGAGAGGTGCCTATTTATTTGGCTGGGGTGCTCTGTTGTATAGTTAGATATATGTCACCACACATCTAGACCACATGGGTTAAATGTTTGAGTAACCCAGTACGGAATTTGCATTGTCTCCAATCACATGTGAACTGCAGCCTCCTCAAGTCTGCTTTCAGATTCTAAATTCTAAAATACTGTGCTTGATGGCTGTAGGCTCTGCAGTCTGCAAGAGTGTCTAAAGCTGCAGAGCAAAGACTGATCTGTGATGCTTTTATCCTGGCAAAGTAGAATTTTCTATTTTCTATTCTAAAACTCAGGAGAGGGTTTTGTAATGTTTTTTTCTTTTTTCTTTCCTCCTGGGGAAGGGTTGAGACTGGAATGAACCTCATCAAATCTTGTTGTCTTCTGTCCAAAGTCGATTTCTTTAAATCTGGTAATTTTCTCACTGTGTGGTGTGTGGGTTGATTTTTTTTTTTTTTTTTTAATTTTTTTCTCCAGCCTCCAATGTAGCACCTATCTGTTTGAAGGCAGGAACCCAAAGAGATCACAAGCACATGTCTTCCCCAGGCAGTGTCTGTAACAGATACTGTGTAGTAACTTAAGGTGCTGTTAGAAGGTGCTAGCCATTGTAGTAATGAGGCTAATGTGTAGAATAGAACTTGTCTTCATTTGCTTAATGACAGTACTGGGATTAGTATACTTTCTTGAAGTGACAGACTAAAAATCTGTATCTTTTAGCAGTCTTAACAAAATCATTCATTGGTCTGAGGACTTGGTATCTTGGTAGTTTGCTATAGTAGTATCAATGAATCAAAACTTGCCCAAACGTAGGGATTGTGTGAAGCTCCAATAAGATACAGTCCCAACATTTTAAGGACTGTCGTGGTTTAACCCCAGCCGGCAGCTAAGCACCATGCAGCCGCTCGCTCACTCCCCACCAGTGGGATGGGGGAGAGAATCAGAAGGGTCAAAGTCAGAAAACTCGTGGGTTGAGATAAGAACAGTTTAATAATTGAAGTAAAATAAATTAGAACAGTGAAATAAGCAAAGCAAAAACCGTGCACGCAAACACAGCAAAACAAGGAATTCATTCACTCCTTCCCATCGGCAGGCAGGTGTTCAGCCATCCCCAGGAAAGCAGGGCTCCATCACGCGTAACGGTTACTTGGGAAGACAAACGCCATCATACTCAATGTCCCCCTCCTTCCTTCCTTCTTCCCCCAGCTTATATGTTGAGCATGACGTCACATGGTATGGAATAGCCCTTGGGCCAGTTTGGGTCAGCCCCCCTGGCTGTGCTCCCTCCCAGCTCCTTGTGCACCCGGCAGAGCAGGGGAAGCTGAAAAATCCTTGACCAGTGTGAGTGCCACTTAGCACCTATTTAGCAACACTAAGCACTACTTAGCAAGAACCAAAGCATCAGGGTATCATCGACATTGTTCTCATCCTAAACCCAAAACACAGCTCCATACCGGCTACCAAGACGAAAATTAACTCTATCCTAGCTGAAACCGGGACATAAGCAAATTCATTTTGAAACTTTTTCTAGACCTTGTTTTTATTTCCTAATTGAGGAGGTGGAAAGAACAAAGTAAGGATTAGAGAGGAGTTTTGAGCATCTTACAAAACTAAAGCTGAGAACGTTTCTACGTTTACTCCTGGGTTTTTGTGTTCGTGAGATACAATCTCATTTCCTGTCCTGTTTCCATTCCTCTTAGAATTGTTTGAGCAATCATACTTTGTTGTCATGAATGTTCATCATTCAGGTTCAAATACGGGCAGCTGTAGAAACCCTGTCAGAATTCTGCAACTTCTGTCCCCTCAGGATGCTGAGGACATATTCTGCTTTGCCTGACCAGCATAGATCTCTAGGTACCGCAGAACATCTAGTCTTTCATTATAGCACCAAAAAGAAATTTTGAATAAGCATAAAACTACTTTCAGGTGCATCTTGTTCACGTAGTTAGAGTGCTTACTTGGCTGGGAGAAGCAGCTAGGAAATTTCGTAGTGATAATACCTGTTTTCTTACTAGAAGTCATTGAGGACTGCTCTAGTTTGGAGGCTTTTCTTGACCCAAAAGTGGTTTGTCTTTGAGCTGTTTGTTCTCTTTTGGTTTGTGGTGGTTTGTTTGTTTTTTGTTTTTTTTTTCCTTTCTTTTTTTAATTGACATCTGTCACAATGAAAGCTTCTACTTGTCAAAGAATTTCAAGTAGCATTTAACCTCTATTGTCAGCTACCATTTGGTATGTTTAGTTGTGATGTGAATTAGAGCAACACAGCTGTTCAGTTCAGATTGACTGTACAGGAATGCTTTGGTTTAGACAGCCAAGTAAGATAAATTTTCAGTGAGAATCTATGATTTAGCAAATTGGTTCCATATTGGCTGGAGAATTCAGAATTGATGCTTAATTTGCAGCAGTCTTAAGGATGTGGAAGTCTTTGCTGTGCTTTACAGCAGATACTCCTACCACTTTATTTTCCATTACTCATTGCTAAAATACATCGTCTAGTTAACTGTGTTGAAGTGCACTGCAGTTAGACTCTTTCTTTTTAGGGATGCTGCAACCTTATATTTGGCTTAAAAGAGTAATCGGCTTTGGAGATTGACATACTATTTGGCAAACCACCTGAGCTTAAGGAATGGGGAGGGAGTTACCTCTTAACAGTGGAAAGTATTGTGTAATTGCTCCCTTTATTTTAAATGTTGATAGCTGTTTTGTTCTCCTATAACATTGAAACATGTCCAAAGACTCCAATTGTATTAACTACAAAAGTGTCATGGACGTCATTAAAATTTATGCCCTGGTGGTACTTAAGATTCAAGGTAGACTGAAGTTCAGAGTCTTGGAGACTGGTATTTAATATTGCTGATCATGCTGAAAGACTCTTGTTCTCTGACTTGGAATCTGCAGCAAGTTTAGTGTATTGTAAGAAGCTCCAGTACAGGCCGCCTCCAGGATCCTATCCTCCATCCTGTTGAAAGCTGACAATAGAACAAGTTTGGAAGTCTGCAGTATTTTCAAGTGACAGGAATTAAGCCTACAAAAGGTGTTCAAGATCATAATGTAGAATCTCATATGCTTAAAATAATTATGGCATCTATAGTTCCTATTCTACAAGGATTTGAATTCAGTGTGTGGCTTTTCTAGTAAAAATGTGCCTATGGGTAATAGATATAACAAAGAACTCCCTCTTGTAAAAGATTAGGTCTCTGAATTACTGTTCTTGTGGGAAATACACTGATTCATGTAAAGCACAGAAGTACTTTACAGTATTTTGCAATATTTTACTATAAAACATGTAGAAGTTGAGGGGGAGCAGCTGGAGCATAGGAAGAGGTTTTTTTGTTTGTCTTCTGGATGTGCAAGAGCATCTGCAGACTGAAATATATAATGACAGACAGAATTTGGGAGCTGTTCAGAGTGCAGACAAGAAGCAAGTTACTCATTGATTTCTCTGTCCTCTTAACACCTACCAATAGTGACATGAATCTCCCATATTTTATTCCCAAGTATGGACTTACCAGCATTTATCTGAATGTTATTACAGAGATTGAAAAAGCTGATGTGAAGTGAAAGGTCTTGATCTCTTTCCCTCTGGAAGTTTCCGGTACACACTTAACTGCTTTGCTGTGATGATTCCTCCACTCAGGAAGAATGTTGTTAAAAAGGCAGATCTTCTTGATGTCTTTAGCCAAACATTCTTTATTTTTATCAAAAGCTTATGAACAATAAAGGGTTATAATTTGTGTTCGTGTTCCTTCTGTTTTGTTAGTTGAATTTCATCCTCTGAGGCCCTTTGCCTCATTCATTTCAGCCTTTATGTATGAAAATCTTCATCAGTTTTGTGTGTGTGAGGAAAGCACTTCTATTAGGATGTAAACCTTTTAAAAAGTTCATAGTGGTAATGCTCTAAGAACATATTTATATTCTGAAAAGCATAAGCTGTAATTTTTTTCCAGAGCCTCATTTATGACCAAGACTGTACAGTATCAAAATGAGCTGCATAAATTCCTAATTTGGGATACAGCTGGACAGGAGCGGGTAAGTAGAACCAATATCTGTGGTGATAGTTCTGGCGGGGGGAAGGCAGCAGCTGTCTGTAATACCATTTCTACAGTTGAGTTTTAAACATTCAGCTGCAGTATATGCAGACAGTGCAACTGGCAACATGAGAATCTAAGTGAAATGAATGATCATGTTCCATAGTACAAGTAAGGCCCTGATTCTGGAAAAATACACAACTGCTAACTCATTCTGTTAGCTTCAGTGTTAAGGTTATTCCTGTGAGTAGGATGTGGGCTTAAGCGTTTAAGCGGTGTTATGTGTGAGAACTGATCTTTCATTATTTTGTAAAGTTTTGCTTCTCAAATGTGATAGTGTTAGAAGCTATGTCAAGAAATCTGTTTTGAAATTTAAATTTTAATTTGGTAGTTTGGGGTTTTGATCTCTGAAGCATGCATAGTTCTGAGGGGAGGCAACAAAAGCTTTCAAGAAAATGACTAGTCAAATGAAATGACAATTAATTTGCATGATTTTACTTAAAATTTAAAAGGAAAACTCTGCTAGTTAACTTGCTTGTTTATGGGTTACTAGTAACAGTGCTAGAAATTATAGTAGCTGTATTAACAGTGTTTATTCTTGCAGTTTCTTGACTGTTAACTACTGGCAACTGTCAGTTACTCGTGATGAGTTTATTTAGGGTGTGAACTAACTGTAACGCCAGAGCTGTCTCCAGTAAGAGTCAGTTTGATCAGGTTGGGTTATTGCTTCAGGACAATAACTGGCAAATGCAGCTGTACTATTTTTCAGGATTGGCTCAAGAAACAGAGAGCCCAAGCAAAAAACCCCAAAACAGAAAAACCCCACCCCCACCAGCAAAACCAAAAAAAACCCAGCCTTGTAAAGGGTCAGTCATCCCTGTGAAGAGTCACTTGACCTTTTGTAGTTCTGGTGGAACTGACTTGCTAGCTTTTTAGCTTGATAACAGCCTTGATGGCTAGAAAGTAAGTATATTTATATTGCATTTCAGTGCTCTAGATTTTGAATAACTATTTATTTCCTTCCAGCAGCACCATGTAAAACAAACTTGTGTTGTCAGGGATGTGTCCCAGGGATATGTCCAATAGTACCCATGTTATCAGAAATATCTGAGTCCTTCCATTACTAGCAGTCAGTCAGCATTTGCTGTAATCTGTCTTAAGCGAACATCCTAGCCCATGCTGGAATGTGAGTGTTCTGAGAGGTAGAGTATGAATTTTGAGAGCCTGATACTCTTAAATAGAAAGCTTTATAAATATGCGTGCCACAACTTGGCAGGAAACATCCATTCCATGTTAGCATTCCATCCCTTTAACTGTGCTTACAAGCAATGGGAGAACGCCCTAATTTGGATTCAGCACGCTACAATCTGAGGAAGCGTCTCTGTACATGACTAGCATGTTCCTTGTCTTTCTGTTTTCAGACTTTGGGTAACATCTCTTTAATTTTCTTCCATACAAGTTGCATGATATCTTTATTGAAATCCAAAAAGGAAAGGTGACTTACCTGGGCTCTGACCCAAGAGCCATGGTATCTGTGATGCTTATGTTCCACACCTGAGAGAAGTCACTGTAAGGCCCCAATATATCCAAGGAAACAAGTGAAATGGGAGCAAGGATATTTACTTTGGAATGATGCCAGTATCTTCATAGATGATTCTTTCTCCAAAACAGAACAGTGCTATCACTTACTCCTAGTCATAAATGGTCTGTATACTGGCCTTGCCCTGAAATCTATAGCACAGTTTTCTGGTCATGCAACACATCTGGCAATGAATTATCAAAGGGATCCCATCCTTGGTGATCTGGAATACCAAAAATGTCCACACCATTCTTGGAACTAAAATGTGTCTGCTGAGCTATGATGTGTAATGCACAAAATTTGTAGTCCTGGCTTCTTGAGGAGCGTTTGCTATTTTCCACTTCAAAAGCCCGGTAGCGAATAGTTCTACACTACACTGGGCACCCCCTTGTTCTAAATGGCTTCAGAGAGTGGCTGGCTAGCTTCACTCCAATGGTGGAAATGTGCACTAATTCACTTTACATAGCTCATTTCTCTACATGCACATGCCTTATTTCTTCTCTTATTTCTTTTACACTGAGTGAAGTTGATAGGAGATTACTTTATAGCGATTAGGATTTTTGCCTTCTTACCTAACAATTGTGACAGTTTCTCTGGATAATTACATTATGTATTCTTAATAATTCTGTCAAAACACAAATCGGAGGCTGGAGGGCAAGCTGAAGTCTTTGGAAAAATAGCAAAAGGAAAATTCAGTGTTCTGGTAACATCTGTTTTGTTAATGTATTTTATCTGCTGACTGCTCTTAGGTGGAAAAAAGTATCTAAGTGTTAGCAGGCAGGAAATGAGAGTAATACAAAATCAGCAAGTGAAAGTTGGTTTATTCCCAATGTAAATAGTCAAATAATCAAAAAGCCAGGTTGCAACCAGTCCAAGTGGTGGTTTACCAAATATGTTTCCCTTTACATTTTAGTACTTAGGAGGAAGAGAGGGATTATGTCCCAACATGAACTGAATGCCTGCCCATGTTTCCCTTTCCCACTATTAAATATTTTTATATTCTGAACTTTGTGTTCAAAATCCTATTTTCAAAACAGAATTTGAGAGCCAAATGTAAATGGTCTGGAATTCTGCTTTATAGCAAGATTTTTATGATTTATAATATTGCTCTCAGTTGAACTGTACTAACCAAAAGGAAATTGACATTTTATTGGAACCAAATAAGCCTTTATGAAAAACTGTGTTCTATTCGTGATTTTTACCCTGAGTAATAAGATGCACAAAAGCTCTAAATCCCATGCTTACATCAAAGCAGTACATGCAGTTTACTGCGCACTTTGACTGAGAGTTTTAGTTGCTAGATTAGCTGTCTGGTTCTTTTTAAATCAGAGTATCACAGTGTTTTTATGCTCGATTGATATTTTTGATGCAACTTAATCCTGTGCTCTATCACTTTTTTTCAGTCCTGGATTCATAACGCTGTGCCAGTGCAAAGGTACAGGCCTGGTTTATACCCTGCAAATGCACTGCCAACCAAATATGCCTGCTGTAGTTTTAATTCTGAAAATTACAATAAAATTACTGTAGCCTTTTACTATCTAGTGTGTTCCTTAAAGCTCTGTTTGCAACAGGTCACATAGTTGTGGGCTTTTGCAGTTTTCAGTTTTAAACATGCCTCTAACTTTTGAGTTTTGAGGAAAAACTTCAGTGAAATCCCTAAAGCCATAAGTTAGATTACACAACATTTCTAGCATTTAAGAGTGCAATGACTGATCCACGGGGCTAGAGGTTGACACCAACTTCTGAACATTTCAGATCAGCAGTAATACATGCTAGTTATCTTGAAATTACTTTTTGTCCAAAAGCATGAATGTCTTAAAGAGGAAGAAGTGAGTTCAATTTTGACTATTTTCCCCTTGCTCGGTGTTTAAAGTTGAGCATATATCCTGCAGGTTTGAGTCTGTGTATAATCTACAGTCTTTGAAATTAGAGATTCTAATCTAGTCAAAATAAGGTCAAGTTTGGCTTCCTGCTTTTTGCCGTAGGTGTGCTGCTGGTCCCTAGACTATTTATTGGTTGGCCTTTGTAAAACCATACTTTCATGGAAGTTTATGTACTCTACTGCACAGCCTCTCTGTAATTGTAAAGAAAAATTTTCCACTAATGTGAACTTCAAAGCTAGTTTTCACTTTTTTCAATAATAATAAGAAGAAGGAAATCATGGAGGTCAGCGGAAGATCGGAGTCATAATGTATGGTGTCTTTCTTTCAGTTTCGTGCTTTAGCCCCAATGTATTACAGAGGGTCAGCAGCAGCCATTATAGTGTATGACATCACAAAAGAGGTAAGAAATTTGATCTTGACCCAGCATTACAATTTCTGCGGTTTTTTTGTGTCATTGGCCAGTTCTGACTCTTAATTCTTCTGTTTTTTGTTTTTTTGTTTTTTTTCTTTCCACATCAGGAAACTTTCTCAACATTAAAGAACTGGGTTAAAGAGCTTCGACAGCATGGACCTCCAAACATTGTTGTAGCTATTGCAGGAAATAAGTGTGATCTTAATGATGTAAGGTAAATAACCATTGACAGTTCGGAGGCTTTCACTTAAGCTCATAGTGCTAAATATTTTAAGATTTCAGAGCAGGTGAAAGGTATAGAGCAATTTAAGCTGTTTTGCACTAGCATCATAGTTTCACAAGGGGTCTGAGCTGTTTCTACTGTCAGAAGATCTGGTTAGTCTGCCCTTGGACAGTCTTGCCCACTTCCTCCCCTGTGTTGGTGTGAGTACGTGTGTGATTGGGCAGTAAATCAGACTGTAAAATGGATCCAGATTAAAACTAACCATTTAAAAAAAGGAAAACTGATCCAAGTGTATTTATCTTGCTCACACCATGAACGCTTGCTGGCATGACAGAGGTGGGATAGCAGTGTTAGGAATGAGCGGTTTACAGGGAGACAGGATTGCCTTCTCTGGTGGCAGTGCCAAGTTACACAAGCCTAAACTGCCTGTGAAACTACAGTGTAATACAAGCTGTTTACCTCACTTTATAAGAAGTACCCCTGTCAGTCTGTAGCACCTCATTTTGTTAGGAAAAACATGAAGCCTGTTGGAAAGCATTGTGTAGGTTTTTCTGACTTGCTTGTTCAGGTGCCTTCCTTCCCTGCTTAAATATCGGGGTGGAATTGGCTGTGGCTGAAATAGTTGCAGGGAGCAGGCCCAGTTCTTGAGAAACTTTATGAACAGCCAAACTTTCAAGAAGGCATGTACTAAAAACAAAAGAAGCCCTTCTTTATTGATGTCCTGGTTAAATAAGCCAAAATTCAGAAAGAAAGTGTGTGCAAACTTCTTGATTTCATTGGAAAAGGTACCACAGCTGGTGTCTCGAAGGAGACAGATGGTTATGTGTTTAAAGAACCACTGCGAAGTTGGTTCTTAGTATGGTTTTATAAATTGTTAATATATAGCAGTTATCTAGTGAGCTTTAATAACTTTTGTTGGAAGTGGCATGTGTCGTGAAGGAAATATGGCATAAAATTACTTAGAAGACAAATATAAGGCATGCAGTATTATGTCTCATGCTTATTTCTTGGTACTTAGGTGGCATCACAAATTATGTAAACATTGCTCTTCAAGCTAATGAGCAAGGTTTCTTGTACTTTAGTCAGAGGCAATGTTTGAGTCACTGATCCAAAGTCTGTGCCTTTGATATCTTAAGTCCCTTGTTACTGAAAGTAGCTTATGTTTTCTAGAAATTGTATGTAAAGTGATACAATGTATAGTCCAGTCCTCTCTCCACCTATGGGGGTTTGGTTTTTTTCATGTTGTTTAAGGAAACATAATTCATTATCAACTTGCCTACTTAGCAGTGCAGAATAACTTTTTCGCTTCTTGGCTCTGTTGTTGTGTGCTCGGTCTAAATAGGTTTCTGTTTATGGCTATGTCTTCATGCTTTGTGTAGAGTAAATGCTACACTAATGATTTGTGCAGTGTTGTGAGATACTTGGTTTTGTAAACAGCTGTAGGAAGTCCCGTGGATTAGTGGAACTAATTCTTTAGGATCTTTTGAGTACATCTAAAACTGTTCTGTGTGTGAAGAATAAAGCACCCCCTAATATTGATTGCAGACCTACACTTAGAGCACTCAAGAAACAAACTCCACTGTAATGTTGTCAGATGGATTAAGGCCTTGTTTAGTTTATGATTGTGCTTCAGTGATGCTCATACCTCAAGGCAGGGAGGCAACATAGAGTAAAGAATGAGCATCAGCTTCAGGATGAGGGAGCACTGTGATGCCAAACAGGTAAAATATAAAATACTCATTTAATGAGATACTCAAAAGCTTAATCTATCCCTTAAGATTTTGAATAACGATGGGGTTTTTTGCATTCACAGTTTTTTCTTTGCTTTGTTTTTCCAGAGAAGTCATGGAAAAAGATGCTAAAGACTATGCAGATTCCATTCATGCAATATTTGTAGAGACAAGTGCGAAAAATGCAATAAACATTAATGAACTCTTTATAGAAATTAGTAAGTATTTAAACTGTTACTGTGCTTTTTTCTGAAAGAAGTTCAAGTAGAAATTTGATTACTGTATTAGTTTTTGTGCTATTTAGGTGAGAGTGTACCGACTTAAATTTGTTACAGTCAGACATGAATACAAACTGCAAAATGAGCTGTATAAATTTTTGGTCATCTAATGACCTCTAAATAGTCCTTCTAGAGCTTTTAATCCTACTGTGATGCTGCTGGATAAATAGCAAGCAGGGCACTCATGTCAGAAGTCAGTGTCATCTTACTGTATCTGTTATTGAATGTTTCAATTAGTACTTCCAAGGTTATGGAAGGGAAAGGAAATGGTATGAGGAAGATCCTTTTCTCAGCTGTATAAAGTTTGGAATTAAATTCTCACTCTTAGTGTTTGTACTTAGTCTAAAACAGTGCATTTTCAAAGATGGAAGAATTTATAAATGCCAGATTACTGCCTAGGAAATAGCAACTATTGTGTATAGATTTTCCGCAAGTATTTTTGTGATACCTTGGGTTTTTAATTAAATTGCAAATCTTTTCTGTCTCATTCATGGTGGGGACGACAATGACAATTTTTTTTGTGTGAATGAAAAGCGGACAGTATTCCAAAGTGAATTCCATGCAATATTATTTGCAGGATATGTTTCAGGCAGCAGCACCAATGTGCAGGTATGTCAGCCTCTTTGTGGAAAGAGGACAAACAGCAATCCATTTGTGTGTGTGTGTGCACTGCAGTTCAGCTTTGGATAACTATGGAAACATTAGACTTTAAAAAAAAATAGGGTCCTTATAAGCAGTTGAATATATTGAAGCTGATGTAAAAAGTATGTGCTGTAGATTAGCTTCCCGATTTACTGACTTAATAGTTGCTCTCTAAGATTGATCTTGCATAAACTATGGGGGGAAAAAAAAAATCATAAATCCTCCTCAGAAAAGAATACTCAACCAGGAATAGTCAATTTTAAAGACTGATTAGATGACTAAAGCAGCTATCTTTACAAGCACTTCTGTGCTAAGCCTGACGCAGGTGATCTACTGTGGAAATGCAGGTCAAGATGGTAGTTTTCAATGACTATTTTCCAGGTGGTATTGGATCCTGCAGAGTGTATTCTCTGGGCGCTTTTATAGCTTAGCTCTTCAAGTCTAGATTAGCCTGAAGTGTAAGCGCTGCAAAATTAGCTTAAAATTGCCTCTACTCTTCTTTTGTGGAACCCTACCTCTTACAGACATAGTATAGACTGTTAACCGCTATCCTTCTGTTGTGCAGGAATGTTGTCATCAATGACATATGACTAATTGAAGACACATTTTTGTATACAAACCATACACTGAATGCTTAGAATTACTTTTGAGTATAATGTTTGCTATAAACTTTTTTCTACCTCCTTGTAGGTCGCAGAATTCCGTCAACTGACACCAACCCCCCGTCTAGTGGTAAGGGCTTCAAACTTAGAAGACAGCCATCGGTGACAAAGCGCAGCTGCTGTTGACTGATCCCTTAGAAAATCAGACTTGTTTATACAGTAGGTGGTCTTGGAAGTTAATAGTTCACATTGGGTTTATATTATCAGTCTTAGATCGTTATCTGCTGATGTTCATACACCCGAGGTCCCACAAAAATGGACCAGTTCATCTGACATCTGTACACTCGCAGAAAAGACTGCAATCGTAATGTCAGCCTGTTTACTTAGAAAAAGTGTAGTATCTCTTGCATTCAAAGGGAATCCATCATCGCTTTTTGTCTTGCTTGAAAGGAAGGTGACTATGTGGATGGTAGAACTGAAATGTTTAATAGTTTTGTAATCAAGATTTTAGGGTTGGGTTTTTTTTTGTAAAAAGGGAAATGAGCACTTTTGTGGGACTTAGGGGTGGGAGGAGTCTGGAAGTTAGAAGTCATTTCTTCCTTTTCTTCAGTGAGCCTTATTTAAAATTTAATTGTACCTAATCCAAAGTACGATGGGAGAGTTGATGTGAGATGGCTACAGAATAAGCAACTGAAGACAGATAACAGGCAAATCAGTCCATCCAGTCCCCAGATGCCATTTGCACTTTTTATTTAAAGATGATATGCGCCAGGGGTGGGGACACAAGCAACAGATCTTAAATCACAGACAATTTTTTTTTCATGCTGACTTTGATCACTTTAAGGCAAACTGATATGCTTATAGGCATCTTTTTTTGTTCCTACAAGTTTTTTAGTATTAAGATGTTGGTTGAAGAAAACCTAGTTGTAGTTCTGACTAAATTAAGTGGTTACTGACTAAAAACATGCTGTAAACAGATGCTGCCAGTGGTTCTGATAAGACCTAAAAGTTTTTGGGGAAAGCTTTTAATTGCTTGGCATGTGTAAAGTGTTCATATTATATTTATGAGACCAGTGTTTAAAGTATTATAAATTATGTAAAAACAGTAAAAAATAATGCAATCTTATACACTCCTTCCATTCCACACCTATGGATAAACTCGTGGGGAATCTCCATCAGGTTTGTTTTTTTTTTTCCTGCGTTTTAGGTATTGTCACTGTGAGTTCATCCAGAGGCAGACTGAAATTCTTTCTCTTTCCATCACATTTGAAACAGCCAATAGAGAATGCTGTTGGTGCAGCATGAGGTCTGTCTGAACAAGCTTTCATCTTTGGTGCATGCAGTCTTTTCTGTTCTGGGCACAAAAATACAAATAGGAAGTAACCTTAAGGCATGTGGTAATGTAGATCATTACCTCTTGGTTCCTGGGCTTTTTCACCTGTGAGGGTTTTAGCAAATCAGTGTTTAGCTTATTCTGTGTTGGTTTTAGTACGCTTTCACTTAAACTATAGGTTGACCATACCCATTTGTGCTATTTTATTTATTTTTACTTTGTTTCCTGCCAGCACTAGTGAGAAACTTTATACTTCTGAAGAAAAAGAGCTTAATAGACTTAAGTATATACTAAAATACGCTGTTTAGCTTTAGTATCAAAATGAGCTCATGCTGATGATGCTTATTCTTTGTAATCTGGTTTTCTATCATCTCAAGTATTTTCTCTGAAGGAAATGCAGAAAAGTTCGTAAGAAATGAAAGGACTTGTACTTCAGATTAGTTTGTATTAGTGAAAATTCTTGTAGAGCTCTTCTGGGGCAAACTAAATGAACTATTATAGTGATATTTTGAATGGGTCAGTATGTTTTAATGAAATTTGGTGACTACATTTTTATCACGCTTTTTACTTACCCTGCATTGTCAACTATGCCTTCTTTGCCACAGTTGTACAGGCTACATGCTTATAGAGAGCCCAAGAAGTATATCTTCATCAAATGAAGGCTGTTTGAAGTCCCTTTGAAACATTGGTCCTCAACAAAGCATCTCATAGTAGAGACAGGTCTGTGTTTGGTGTTCACCCTGATGTATGATATTTTTTTTTTCTGTCAGTCAAAGCAAATAAATTATGAACAGAAAACTTCAGTACTCCTACAAAATGCTTGATGGAAACATAATTAGTAAAGAAAGAACAGAGTAAGCTTGTTCTTGGGCATATTTTTTTTAATTAAAAAAAGCAGGTTAGCAATTTAAACGTAGAACTTTCACAGTGGCAGTCATGGAAATCCCTAACTTCTTTGAAATACCTCAATTTTTACTCCCAGCAAATTTTAAAAAAATAAATCGTGTGGTTATCTAATTCAACTAGGTTTTTAAAATACTTTGTGTTCACAGTGCTTCAGAAGTCTATTCTATACCAAGATACCAGGTGCTTTAGTATCTTAACTGTGATACAGAAAATACTGCTTTTCTTAAAGTTGGTTAGTAATAAATCTGGAAATTCTTGAACTTGGAAAGATCCCAGTAGGAGAAGGCAAGTCTCAGATATTGGGAATATCTTTCATGTAGATTAGTAGAAAAAGGAATTTCAGACTTTCTAAATTATTGTTATTGCCTGTTAGCATGTGGGGGAAAATGGAGTTTAAATCTGTTTTTCAGTGAGATAACAAAAATGGTTTAATAGTATTTATCCAAGATTTATTGACTTGAGAAGAAAATATTGGACTCTGGGTGAGACTGAGAGCTAGGCTAGTATTGAGATTATTGTAGTTCTCTCCAGTCAGGGGAGGGACCCATATATCTTAGCAAATCTTTATGAACTGCTTTCTGATCTATCCTCACTTATTTGCTATACACCAAAATTAGTCTTTAAAAACAAACCAACCCCACCCCAAAACACTAAGAGGCATCAACAAGCCGGCCCTTCTCAAATGTAGCTGAGTCTTAATCCCTGAGACTCCTTTTTTACCAATCTGAGTGGAATGCCAGCATACTTCTTATCCTGTTTGCAGTTCCGATCTTGAATTACTGCTGTTAATGAAAACATAGAAATAGCCAGTGTTTCAGATTGTCCAAACTACAAACACTGAAGTGAGGCTGCTTTCTAACACATGCCTATTTAAAATGACAGACTGTTGATGCAAGTTCTTTTGAGCCAAGATAACTGTTTATTGATCAGTTGGCCCTAGCTGAAAGCCAGAATGCGTTCTTCCCTGGATGAAATGCACATGTTCATTGTTTCATTTTTGTTGGAGAAAAATGGTTTCTTCTGTATTAATAATTTGTTAGGCCATCTGCTTTCGTCTTGCACTAGGCTTGCTGAAATCGATTATATTTTGTCCTAACATAGCTTCTCTATTTGGAGATACATTAGCCTTTGAGTGTTTGGAGTGCTGATTATCAACCATTCCAGCTAAATTTTTAATAACTTTTTATTCTGTTAAGAAGTTTTTGAAAAAGCTCAGGACCGAAGTTTTATTCCACTATGCCTTTCTGTTTAATGAATGGGGCTCATCCTAGAGACTAGACTTTCAGATACTCCCAAAGGGAATTAATTGCTGCAAAGCAAGTTTGGAAGGGTAAAGTATCATGTATGTAAAAATGTAATCAGGTGCATGTCATATCATTGATCTAGTGCATTTTTTTAACTGACAAAATATGCCTATTTCTAAACAACACCAATTTTTTTCCCATAAAAGTTAGATTTGTACAAAAATATCATTTGATAAACGTTTAGTTCTTAAGCTTTGGAGCAAATTAAACGTGCTCCCCAGGTTTTGGAGGGTGTCTTCAGCCAACCCTCTAAATTACAACAGTCTCTTAGCTGACTTGCCAGGCTCTTGATCTGTGCTGTCGGTAGTTTTGTAGTAGATTTTATATACATGCTGAAAACTGGCATACTAAATGCCTAAGTAGGTGAAATCTGTTCTTAAACATAAGCTTCCAGAAGCATCTAGTGGTCAAACTACTGAAAATTGTAGTAGGTGCTTTGAAAAGTTCTAAGACAATTCTAACAACTTTTGCTGTTGTCAAGAAGGTAAAGATTTCATTCATGCTACTAGATCCATGTTGAAACAAAACAAATGATTGCACTTCAAATCCCTGCTGACATCAGTGAGAGCCTTCCTCTAAGTGCTACAGGATCAGACAGTTATTAGTTTAGAGGGGCGTTTTATGCAGACTTGAGTCTTTGATGTGTTGGTGTACATAATACCAATTTAATGCTACCAGCCTGCTCAAGAGAGGTTATTTACATGCTTGGGAAGAGAGTAAGAGGAGAGGAGACAAAGGCCTACTTACTGATTTGGAAGTCTCATCCTTTAACATGATCGAGAGGTGTGGGATTCATTGGGAGCTGTCTACGTTCACGGTTAAAGCCTCATTTTAATTAACAAAAAAATAATTGAGGCTGAATATGTTGAATGGTTTAAAAGTTGGCCTCAGTAAGATTTTTGTTATGATGTTAATCCAAAATTATTCCTTAACATGAGTGTTAATTTCCAGTATAACATATTGAGTATTAGTTGGAAAAGGAAGCTTTATCAGTGATGTTTGAATGACTTTCTTGTGAAACAGTCTTTAGTGTTTATTAAGGATGGTGTAGTCTATTTGTAGTGTGCTATGTCAGCAATCTGCAAAGACTATCTTGGGATGATTTACAGGACAGAAGCTGTCTGAACTGTGTAGCTAGTCACTGTAGCAAACCTCACTTACAAGCAGCAATAGCTACATAGAAGTAGAAAAAAAATCATCTCAAACATGAGGAGAATCTGAATAATTTACTGACTTAAACTTCTACACTGCCTATTCGTTTTCTAAAGCGCTTCATGTCTCTCTCTTAAACACTTTAAACCTCTAAAAAAAGAGGCTCTTCTGTTCAAGAGAGAAGGACAAACTTGCTTAACTTTTTTAGCAGGAAGTTGTTTTACAGTGACTTGAGAGTGTATGTGATGAGTCTGTTACTTGAAGCAGGAGAATTCAGTGCTTGCAACCAAGCTTCTAAAAAACCTGCACAAAATTCTCTAAAGAAAACTGTTAAAATTGTATGTTCAGGTCACATTCCTAGTAATAGATCACAGCCCTAGTAATGGTAGGTGACAGAAGATCTTACAGAAATAAGATGTGGGTGTGAATTACCAATCTAAGATAGAAATATAGGTTCCAGTATAAAAAAAAGTCATGTCAGCTGTCCTTTTCAGAGTCGTATGGCTCCAGCTTGTCAAAAGAAATACGCTAGAAACCACATCTTTGTTTCTCGTACAAGAATTCAAGTGCCAAAACATATTTCCCTAAAATGATGAAGCCTTCTGACACCAACGCTTGCTTCTGAAAAATCCCTTCTGATATTTTGGAGGTGTCAGAAGGTTGAGTGCAAACACTGTCTTGGTCAGCTAGAATCAAAAAGGCTTGACTTGGAAAAATCAAACAAGCATTACCAAGCTTTATCCATAAAGTGTCACAGATAACAAATCTTTCAAGGGATGTAAGACTATCCTGAAACTCAAGAGTCCTGGGGGGCTTAGTCTCTGACATGTCAAAATGATCCTAGGGTCAGCTTTTCCCTCCTTCCCCCTCCCATTTACCCCCACCCCACCCTGAATTTTTAACATAGTGTTGTCAGAGTGTACGTGCTATAAACAGCTATTTAAAAATACTTAGAAAAGTTCTAGTGGCTTAGAGTTATTTGGTGCTTCCTATTTTACGTGGAAAATCAAGGCAGTAGGATGATTTGTCCCCAAAAAATTGGGACAGCATTTGCTGAAACTGCTCTTATTCTACAATAAAGACTTATTAGAAGGAACAGTTTTGCTTTTGCCATTACATCATCATGCAAGTTGGGGTTCTTAAATTTTTATTTAAACACTAAACAATGAATTTTATTCAAGGAGCTGATTACCTTTGTAAAGGTACTCTTAAGACGGTTGGGTTTTTCTTTGTTTCATTTCTGTTAATTTTTTCACACATGTAGTATTGAACAAACCAACTGCTACTTCTTCACATGTCAAAGGATACAGACCACTCTTTCTGTCATGCTCTTCACTTGTGTGTCATACTCCATCCAGCTGTTGCACTTGGATATGCTGTAACTTTGACACCTAGATAGGTTCACTGCTATTTTCTTGCCTCACTTTTACTCATGTTACAGTATGTATTTCCTATTAAATCCATTATGTTTTCTTGACAATTTGTTCTTTGTTTCCTTATGGGATTTAGCCAAGAATAGGTGGTGAGTGTCTCTTTCTCCTCAAAGGTTCTAGAAGTATCTGTCACGGTGGCAAATATTTGTAAACAAAATGGTAATTCATTAGGACAACCTTATGAAACTGTCATGAAAACACAGCAGCTGAGACATGTACTACTACTGTATTATACCACATAACGAAGGCTAAAAGCACACTCACCTAGGGGAGAAAATTACTGTAAGGCTCTAAGTAACATTACGTAAGCTCTTCTATATTTTAACTTCCTTTTTTGTACTTCCGAATATTGTGTATCCAACATTGAAATCGGGACACAGTGAATTGATTTCAGACACAGACGTGGATTGCGTTTCTGTAGCTGTAAGACACGTAAGACTTCCTGGCAGTCTTCCCCCTTGTACCTCCCACCCCCAGTACACTGAAGAAAAAAAGAAATCATTCTGAAGGTTTCTTCTAAACAAGAAACTTGGCATTTGCATTTGTGTATTCAGGGCACAAAAATAACCTGATATGCATATAGCTCTTGCAATGTAATAAATGTTTGCCTGTAAAATTAAGCATGAAGGTTAACCTTTGTATCAGCAATTCTTGTCCCTCTTAAGAACGTTCTGCCTTTTCACTACAGGATTGGGTTAACCTGTTACAAAGGTTGAAAGGTCTGTGCCTTCTTATGACAGTATCTCTTATTAAAACAAACTTAAGCCGCTCAAAGTTACAGAGCATTTGCAGCACTGTAAACTGCACAAATTTACAACCATTGCTTCACTGCATGAAATGTAGTCAGATTACTAGTGATGAAATATTGTAGTGATGAATTCCCAAGCTTATGAATGTTTTGAGACTTTTTTTTAGTCTTCTCTTGGGCTGGTCCTGAGAGTGTGTACAGGTTTGTCTGTATTGTTGGTTTGTAGATGCTAACGAGGAAAACCAGGCTTTTGTTCTCTCCTTTTTGTTTGAATTGTTACACTCCCATATAGTGCATAGAATGCAAATAAAGAAATGTTGATTTGGCATAATGTAAACAGCCTTTTCAGCTTAAGCATTCATAATAAACTTTTATAGTGTAATAACATGCTAAATCACTACCAGTCTGATGTATTGTGCAAAAAAAAAAAAAAAAGGTGTAAACATTTTATTAATAAAAAGCTTTGTTTATAAATGTGCTGGCTTTGTTTATAAATGGTTCCAAAATTCTCAACATCTTAAAAAAGTCTCTATAGCACTAGAATTATAGAAGAGGAATGTAAGCAATAGCATGGCAGAAGCAACTCTTAAGTGATGATTCAAATAGCTGTTTTCCAGGAGTCCTGACTACTGGTCATTCAGAAACTGTAGCTTTTCCCTGGTTTATGTATACACAAAGACAGAAGGCGAACTTGTACAAAGAAAGGATGGGGAAAAACAGCAGAGAGAATGCAGCTTTTGTGTAATGCTTCCTTTCGTTGCAGCATGATGTCTGAGAAGCTGCAGGCCACACGCAGTCTTGTCAACCAGTGCAAGGCCTGACAAATTCTACCGGGGTCAAGTTGTTCAATACATTGCTTTTAGCTTAGACTGCATGAAATGTAAAATTCTTGACTGCTTAGGCCAGGTTGCTGTCAATCAAAACTGTAAAGTGCTTTTAATATCTGCCCAGTGTTGTGGGGGCCTGTCATGCTGGGAAGGGATCCTTTCTTGTTTGTTAATACAGCCAGCTGGCTGGTAGCTTCCTTTTTTTAAACCACTGCTTTGGTGGTTATGTAGAGCACAAAAATACGGAGTTGGTTACGATTCTCTTACTTGTCTTATGTGATGCTTAAAAGATGTAGTTTTCTTGTTTCAATATGTGATGCAAGTCTAACACGTTCAGTTAATAGCAGCCTTCAAAAGCATAAATAAGCAAAAAGAAGTCCTGTTCCTGATACTGCTATTTCACCTGAAAATGTTGAATACAAGTTTCTACTAAGCAACCAGCTGCAGTTCATATGCAGTAAACGCATACTGTCATCTTCTTAACAGAGACCTGGAATAGCTTTAATTTATTGTTTAGTACCTGCTGGTTTTAAGTTATCCTCTTAGATGTGCGTAAACTGCTTTTGAAGTGTGTCAAATATGTTTGTATAAGGGTGTACGAATGTGCATCAGAGAGAGCATAAGAAGGGTAAACAAGGAATGTGCTAGAATAGAGAGAAAAACACATTTACATGTGTTTGCTAGGGAATCTAGATAACTAAATGCAAACCACCCAACTTGCGCACACATGATATGAGAGAATGTTTTACTTGGATCAAGTCTTTCATAGCTTTTAAGGTAAAAGTTTTGTAACAGATGAAACTGTTCTTGAAAATCGTTGCAGTACAAAGCTTTCAGGCGCTCTTCAGCGTTTCCCTGCAGTGTTCATCCCTATTTTCTCCTGTTGATCAAAAACCCAGCCGGGCACTAAGTTACCTTTTAGTCTTGTAGCTGAATTGTTAACAAAGTGAGGGTTGTTTAGGGTAATTGATAAGGACGTAGTATTGCAGGTGGCCTTCACACATGCCTGTTTGAATGAATCTGAGCTGCACAACGTGAAATGTACACACATTATTTACCTATAACAAAACCCTGGTGACCTACGTTCATTAGACTTCATAAATTTTCAACTTGGAATAAACAATGCTGTGCTTTATAAAAACTTCAGCCTGGATGAAAACGTGGCTGAGTCCTTCAAATACAAGCAGGTAAGTTCAGAGCTGCCCGTTGCGGTAAGAGGATACAACTTGGCAAACCCTCTCAGATGAGGATCATCAAATGCTTAAGGGTGTACTTTGTACTTCTTCTGGAGAAGGAGAACTTGGAAAGGTCTGGGCAGCAACACTGAACGGTTGTTTAGGGTTTTTTATTATGTATGACTATGTGTTGTATAAAGTTTCCTCTGTCTTATTCCTCACCGTTAGTTTCCAGTTAACTTGCAGATATGTATAAAGCTTGTCTTTCTACTAATTCCTGGACTAAGAATGCCTACCTTGGTGAGAGCATCTGTTTATAAAAATAAAACCTAAGAGATTACATGAAAGAAGATAACCTTTCCAGAATACCAGCCAAATAAAACTCTACTCCAAAGCGTAAGTGAACTCAATTTCTCTCCTGATTTGAGATAGTAAAATGTTATGACATAAGCTATAGTTTAGGCTATAAATTAAACCCCCACAATTAGTAAAAATAATAAGCCAAGAACATCCTAGGCTCCAAATCGAATTAACTAAGCAAAATAGAATAGCAGTGACCTGGAAAAGAAAATGCACCCTTTTATGACATTACGTGACCATCTTTCCTCCAACAGAGAAGGAATTTAAGGAAGAGCAGCAGTACGTTATTTGAGCATGTTGCCGTACGTTGCTGAAACTTCTAAAAATTAGTCCTGAGGTATTGGCTGGAAGGAGTCAGCAGGTTTCACTTGCATTATGCAAAACCAAGAGTTATACGAAACACATATATGGGTTTGGTTTGTTTCGGCATGGAATGAAGGACATCTCAGAACAAAAACAGAGAAAACAGGATCAGAGTTGGTTAAGCAGATGAGCTGAAAGACAGGGATTATCATGGACGAGAGCAGCTGAAGTGTTGAGATGTGTGCTACAAATGCTGCAGATGTGCTCAGAGCATTGAATGCCATCATCCTGTTTAGTGGTGTTAATTTTAACATATACAGCCATCGTTTGCCATGGCTTTTATTGCCAGAAATGAGAACAACCACCCTCTTGTTATGAATTACAGATCTTTTTAGCTACCTTATGCATTTTTGGCAATTACAAAGTAAAACAACATTCATGATACGAAGAACTTGTGTGAAGGTGAGGTACACTGCATCACACAGGTTGTATTGTGTGATAAAATGAATTTTCACACTGTTTTACTATTACCGTATTTTTATTCGCCTCTTACCTGTTTGCTCATCAGCCCTGATTAGGATTTAACATAACCGTATGCTTTGAGTTGCTATGCTTTGGAAGTTGATCGATGTCAATACACTTGCTTTTCATCTCTGCAAATGCTGTCTCCTCCCGCAGTCCTGTATGTTTGAAGTCCAGTTGCCTAATAAATAATTTTTGCTGTATATAAATTACCAGGTTTTAAGACCAGCATGTTTCTGCTGGTAACATGGGCATCCCAAACTCCTGCTTCTTTGTTACCCCCTGCTGAATTTGACAGGTTACAGCAATGCTTTATAAATTCTTACGAACTTTTAGAATGTTTGAAACAACCTGAGGAAAGAGGGGAGGGGAAAAAAAAAAAAGGGAAAAGTATAACGCTTTGTAACTACACTGGCCTGAGGCTATCAGTAAAGCAGTACTTTGTATTAGAACAACCTGTAAATTTTAAAAATATTATAAATCATGCTATTTGGATTAAAAACCAACCAACCAAATTTAAACAACAACAAAAAAACCAAAATCCCCAAACCCAACAACAACAAAACATACCAAAACCAAACAACCCAAAACTTTGGTTACAGTTTACTTAAGAAAGGGATGGGGGGAAGGGAAATGTCTTAAAATCACTAAGATGACCTGAAAGTCTGGGTGTATTTGTTAAAAGTTAGTCTTTCCTGTAGCTTGATGGCAGTTACCAGGCTTTTCCTGGTGCTGTAACGCTCCGTTCTTCAGCCTTGCAGCCATCACGCACTCGCCGTAGGATGTTCCTCTGTACGGAGCGGCCCTTGGGCGCGCCGGGAGCCCCCCGTGCCTGGATCCGCTGCCGGGAGCCCCCCCGTGCCTGGATCCGCTGCCGGGAGCCCCCCCCCCCCGTGCCTGGATCCGCTGCCGGGAGCCCCCCCGTGCCTGGATCCGCTGCCGGGAGCCCCCCCCCCCCCGTGCCTGGATCCGCTTCCCTGCCCCGCTTCGCGCCGCAGGCTCCGCGGCGGCAGCCCTGAGGCGGTGTGGACCGCGGTTTACGGAATCAAGGCCTAAACTAACGGGCTGCCACTGGATAATAAGGCCTGCATTACAAATCATGATTTTCGCTGATGATCAAGCTCCATTAATAGTATTAATCAGAACCCTTTCTCCCCCGTAGCGTTGCAGCTGTAGGGAGGTAGCTCGAGCCAAACGAGCGCCCAACGGAGTCGGCGAGCGGCCCTCCCGCCCGCTCGGCCCCCGGCCCTGCCTCTGCCTGCAGCCAGGGCGCGCCGCGCCGCGCAGGGAGCCGGGAGGCGGCGGGGCCGGGCCGGCCCCCTCAGCCGCGGCGGGAGGCGGGCGGCGGTGCCGGCGGCAGACGTCAGCCGCAGCCTCTCCCTAGGCCCCTCCGTGCTGCATCATCCCGCCTCCGGCCCGCCTCCCGCCCTCTCCCCGCGTCCCTGCCAGGGCAGCGTGCGCGCTGGGAGCCGCCGAGCCGCCGCCCGCCCTCCCTCCCCGGCCCCGCTCCGCGCCGCCGCCCGCAGCGCCTCTCCCTTCGCCGCTCCGGGCCCGCTTAGCGGGGCGTGAATAAGCCCGCCGGGCGCCCCCCCGCCGCCTGCCTGCCTGCCTCCCCTCCCTCCTCCCCCCTTCCTTCCCCTCCCTCCCCGTCCCTTCCTCTCTCCGCCTGGTGCCGCCACCGCCGAGGAGGAGGAACATGGCGAAAGCGGAGCAGGTCCTCAGCCTCGAACCGCAGCACGAGCTCAAATTCAAAGGTACGAGGCCGCCCCTGCCGCTGCCGCCTCCCCGCGCCGGGCCGGCGGCGCGGCCGCTCTCAGGCCCCGCTCCAGCGGCAGCCATTTTCCGGGGGCCGGGGCTGGGCACCAGCCGCTAAAATGTCCTTCAGCGCCGCCGCCCCCCTCCCTGCCGGGCCTCTCCCGCCTGCCGCGGGGCGGGGAAGCGTCCCCCCAGCCCCGCGGGGCGGCCGCGGAGCGCAGGGGTCCCCGCCGGGCCTGCCCCCGCCGCGGCTGCGCCGCCCGCCCCCACCCGCGCCGCGGGCGGCTGCTGCAGGGCCGAGGGCGGCCTGAGGGGAGAGCGCGCCGGGGGTCCCGGCCGCCGCCTTCCCCAGCCGGCAGCGGGGCGGCGCGGCCCCGCTGGCCCCGGAAAAGCCCGTTCCTCCCCAGGGCTGACCTTCCCCGCCGCGGCGGAGGGGCCGTCGGGCGCGGGCAGCGCCGGCCGGGGGCTGCGGGCAGCGCCCGAGCCTCGCGGGGCCGCCCGGGAGGGGGGGATATCCGAGGCGGCGGGAGGAGCCCTCGGCCTGCGCGGAGGTGCAGCGGAGGGAGCGGGGGACGGGTTTTTTCAGCCGATGGCGAGGCGGGCGCTCGGCGGCCCCGAGACCCCCGGCCTGAGGCGGGGGCAGGCGAGCCCTCCCCGAGCTGTCACGCAGCCGGGGCGTGGGGCACCCGAGCGGCGGGCGGGCGGCTCAGCCGGGCCTCGGCGGAAAACACAGGGCCTCTGGCCAGGTGCTGGGCAGCCTCTCGTGGCTTTTTCATGTTATTCTTACAATTTGGCAAGCCGTTTAGGTAAATTAATCGTGGATACTCTGCCTGCGCGAAAATCCATCCTTTCTTTCGATAAAAATCTTGAATGGGTTTGAATTTTCGCTAGCGTTGAAATTCCTGTCATGTAGCCTGACAGATAGCACTACCGTAATACAATATTCTGGGATTACAAATAAGCATTCAGCAAGTTTATTTATGCTACCAGAGTCAGAGGTGCTTTATAGCTTCATTTGAATATCTGGCAAATGTGCTTTTTTTTAAAAATAGGGGTTTATTTACTGGCTCCTGGTAAAAATAATACTCCTTTAAAAAGCTTTTGTGTACATTTTCAAATGTAGGGGAGGTCTTTACCTGTTTTTATTAGTAAATATATTAGAAGTAATAATATAAAGTGCGCTTATCAAAAAGCATGGTAATAAACACTGGGTAGAATGAATATGTCTTTGTTGCAAGCTGAAGTATTTGCATGTTGTTATGGCAGCAGTATCAAACATGCTTAAGAAGGAAACTATTGTTGTTTTAACATTCTTTATGTTAAGTATGATTAGATGAAAATCAGCTCTTGTTCTGAATAATATTGCTTTCAACAAGCAAGTGAATCCAAACTCAGGTGGGCAAAAAGTGGGGCCTTAATTGACACTGACTTGCCAATGAGACATAATTGTGATTCAGGGTTGGTTCCCCCCCCCCCTTCATCACAGGTAGGTATAAACCCAGCCAAACTCTGTTTTTTGTTGAAATAAAGATAACTTGTCAGGCTGCCTGTCCTTCAGTTGGGGTTCTAGGCTGAATAATCAGTAACCGTTGAAGTTAAATCAACTAACTGTATAGATTTTGGTTGCCAGATCTTTAGCCAGCAAGGTATACTCCTTACAATGTAAAATGTTGCTCAACTAACTGCAGCTAATAAATGGCTTAGTTTAAAAGTATGCTTAAATATTAATGTTCAAACAGACTTTATGCTATGGATAGCATTCATATGCCTTGGCAGCGAATTCTGTCTTACAGTCCTTTCTGACAAGCAGTGCTGATCGCTGTCCTTCATTCAGGAAAGACCAATTTGAAGTATTCATGAAGTAAATTCTGCTCTAAGCGTTTCTTGTCCTACTGGTTTCATGATGCTGTATTGCCTGGTAATATGGCACTAATGATTTTCTCACCTTTGTAAATAGTTGCATTTGTTTCCAGAGCGTTGCTTTGCACCCTACGAGTAGATACAAACTGAGAGAGGTCGGTAGTGCTGCGAACTGGTACGGTTGTGCTTCCTCGCTGGTGGGCGCTGAAAGATCTCATGCAGCAATGTCGGTGAGGTGGGACTGTAAACCACGTTTCACAAACGCTGGAAATGGATAAACGTCTTAGTCAAAATGCAGACAGGTAGAAAAAGCAGAAAATCGTTAGCTCTGATGCTGTTGAAGTGCTCTGTATAGTTCTTAAATACAAAATCTAGAGGGAGGTATGATGTTTGCAAAAAGATGTGGGGAGTAAGATACTGAAGTGAGGATTTCTTCTGTAAGGTGTGTGTCCCAGTCACTATGGGGTTGCAGACTTCTCTCTCTTAGCCAGCACTTTTGCTTGTAAAGGATTTGAAGACCTTTTTTAAGAAGCTTTTGCAGCCCTTTGGTTTGCAGTGAATCTTCTAAATTCATTTGGCGCTCTGTTTCAAAATACTATTTGTTACTTGTTTGCAAAAATATCAAAGGAGTTTTTCATGCTAGAATTTTTCACGGTGTGTGAACATGAGCAGGGGTTGTCTTTCCTCCCCGCCTCGCATCTCCTACACCATAACACACATGCTCCAAAATAGCATCAGCATGTGCTGTGCTGAAACGCAGCTGTGCATAGCGGGAGGCAGGACACTCTCCTCTGCCCACCATTATCTGGCTGGAGGTGCCCGTTTCCTTGCCCTGGTCTTTGATGCCATGTGAAACAGGAGCTTTACTGTCTTGCCAGTGACTTTCTCCACTTCTTGGTTGGTGTAGACTTGCAGCCTAGGTGAGAAAGCATCGAACTAAAGGTTTATTGTTCAGACTTGATTGGCAATGAATGGTGAAAAAGACCATTATTGTTATACATGACAACGTTTCCATTTACGTTTCCTTTTTCTTTCTTTCTTTCTTTTTTTTTTTTTTTTTAATCTAGGGGAGAACATCCAACAATCTGCCAAGAATTAGTTAGATTACAATATTCAAGAGCCTGACTTTAGGGATTATAAAACTTAAATTTGCACATGGATATGTAATTCTGGCCCCTTTTGCTAGATGTGTTTTGATAGAGTTGTTAATTACAGTGCCACACTTGTGCCATAGGGCGCTGCCTCACGCGCTTCAGGGGATGGCTACCCAGTAAGGCCGATCTGTCATTTCAGCATAATGTGCCCATCTGGAATGGAGATCACTTGTTTAAAGTCAGCAAGTAAAATTTTGTTAGAATGTAACTTATTTTAGAACTTGCCGGGGTTTTTAGGTGTTTGAAACGCTTCGGCATTCTTTGCAGATGCAGAGTGTCAGGGGAGTGCTGTTTAGTAGGGGACATGCACAAAAACGGAGGTGGCATAGGCTGAGGTGCATTTCAGCAGTGTTTTTAGAGGTTTGCTACAGGTTAGGCTGGACTTATGACTCAGCACTCTGTTGCAGTGCTCCCCAAGTGGCAAATAGCAGTATTGCCAAACGCAGCATTAATTCCTCACAAAAGTCTGTGAGTTGCTGCCAATTGGAAGTGCTGTTTCCTGTTCCCGGTATGTGATTTTGCACCTGGACGTATGCAATATGTCATTGTGTAACTTTGCTTTCTGCAAAGGGCACAATAATAAACCAGAATAGCCAATACTCTTCAGGCCTAATAGTACTGATTCAGACCTGGCCTGAGGCCTAGCAGTGTTGTTTCCAGGCTGTCCCCTGTCAGTGGCTCAAGTGAATCCCCTGGTTACATCAGAGCTGCAGTTCAAAGGTGTGGCCTCGGCCCGTATAGATGTGCTCAGCCCAACAGTATATCTGCAGCGCTGTGAGTGTAGCCCTTGGTATTTAGCCACAGTCCCATGCAGCTTGTATAATCTGCAGTACTGTGGTTAGGTGGCTGCCACTCCCAAATACGATAGTTTGAGCTCCTTCAGGTAAGTCTGTGTAAACTATAGTCAAACCTGTGCATTGCAGTGTAGGCGTGCAAACCTCCTGTATCTGACAGAATATCCAGTTCTTATCAGATACCAGGCTAAGGCTTTTCAACAGTTCAGTAACATTTGGGACTTAAGATTAGTCTTTACTGAACCTGCAGTTGTCAGGTCTCAGAAGACAGGTTAAGGACTTTGTCGGACATTGCGACTAAAGTATATAATTACATCTCTGTCCCTGTCATCATCTGTCTGTAATGACTGAAGCACTCCTGCACTGAAGGTATTCAGGGGGATTTGACTCTGTGCTTGTTCTGTTCTGTATTGGATAAATAGGGATTTCTAGTCGTTGCCACTGGAACAAGCTGTGTTTAAGACTAAAATACTAACAGAGTTGTGAGAAGTTGCCCGTTTAGTATAATTAATATGCATCCTTTAAGCTGAAAATTTGCATGCTGTTTTCTTTAAACTGTTAGAGCCCTCCTGGTATTCACAGCATAATGGCAGTCGGTACTAGGATTTCTTTACTCTTTGAAGGCTGCTGTGTCAATGGCTATCTACTTTTCTGCTGGAAAGTGTACCAGTCCATGCTTCCCTTTGTCTAGCCTGATTCCTAGTAAAATCATTGTTACCGCATTAAATATGAGTAAACCTTTACATCTCTCTACATATTTGAATTTGATTATCAAGTTATACACTTAAAAAGAGGACATAGTATTTAAGTAACAGGCAAGCTTTCTAAATCTAAACAAATCTAAGTATGTAGCCCAACTATCAAACAAAATTAGTCATTTTCTGGTGACACTTAAATATTTGCAGTTCATGTTAATGCTCACTATTCTTGCAACTTAGCTAAAATCAATAGCTTATTCTGACTATTAAGTGTTCATTACAGTTGTACAGACTTGCTGCATCTCACCGAATTATTCTACTTTCACGTGCACCATTAGTTTTATAATTACTTCACTTTGCATAGACTCTTAATTTCACTGTCGAAGAACTGTGTTTGGAGGGAAAGAACTGGAAATAAAAGCGAGATAGTGATGCATTGTGAGTGTCTCATGGCACGTCATTTTTTGAAAGGTGGCCTAAGTTGAAGATAGTGCTTCTGTTGAGCTTCCTTAATCTGCTGGTGTCCTGTACCCTAGAGACATGACACTAACAGCTCCACGGGGAAAGGGGGGGAGGAATTGTATGTATGGGGGCTCACAGAAATTTGAAACTTTGAATAGAATGGTTAGAGAGCCAAATAACAATTATTTGAGGTGTGTGAAGCAGTCAAAGAGGTTTAGCTGCATTTTCTGTTAAATTTAATTAATGTATTTAGGTCTCCCAAGACTATTTCCAAAAATCTCACAGTCTTCCTGAAGGCTTTGGCCAATGTGATTTATGGGTTAAGGGCTTTTGAATAATTTTGTACTGTGTAGATTTTAAGAACTGCAGTTGAAGTAATGATCATTAACGGGATCAAAGTCTTACTATTTCAAGGAAGGTCCTAATGCAGTGATAAAATCAGCATGAGCAACTGTTATTTGGCCGTTACTTCTCTTAGTTTTGTGGGATTTCGTGGTTTTAATATGATCAACTGCTTGCCTTTATTATAAGGGATGGGACACATACATTCATAATTTCCCATTCCTTGGGAATCTCATGTTTGTGCACCAATTTTCAGCTCACTTTGAGCTATGGAACCATTGCAGTGATACGTGAAAAAGTTTGTCAAGTTTGTTATTTAAAGCTCTTTGGGGTGGTGGGCTGCCAGTCTGATTTGGTTGATGGGATGTGTCCTCTGTTCATCACTTCAGAAAATACATCCGATAACAAATTGTATTGAAAATACATACATAAGCATAAGGTAAGGAGTGGCTGTCTTAAGTCCTGGGAGCATGGCTATCATGTCAACATAAAGACACTGGTAATGTATCATAGTGGGTGCAGTTTCACACAGGTGCTTAGCAGTAAATTGTATTTACCAGCTGCTACCCTGCATGCCATGTGCAATGTCTTATCACCCGTGAAAGACGAATATGGAGTAGAAATTTGCACAGGAGTTTGTGATAGTTTCTTCTCACTGGAAATGAAATTATTGTCCTTTTTTTCCTCACTTCACAGGTTTTATAAATTAAGAACTTATCAGTAGTCATGCAATGCTTTATTTCTTTTAAAATAGGTTAGCTACCTTTGAATACAAGGCTGAGTTTTGTTTAATTGCACTCTAATTTGGAATTAGGATTGTAAAAATTAGAGTACAAACCTTTAAATAGATTGTCAGATCTGTTTTGAGACTCAACTGGAAAAAAGGCATCATCAACATAGTGAATGATCCAACTTTATGAGCTCAGGTCAGTTTACATCTATGAACAAATACCCGATTTTAAAAGAAGCTTAATTTGTTGTATGCACCCAGCTCGGGAAGGTATTGATTGCATCAAATGAGTTTTGAATCAAATGAGTGACTTCTACGTATGTTATAATGTAATTTTTGTAGAAAGCTGGGTGACCGAGGGTTTGTCTTGTTTCTTGCTTCTAGAGTGCCTCTAAACATAGCTTTCTGCCTAGCTGGAGACAATGCAGGAATCAAATGACCCTTGCTAATTCTGCCCACATCTTGCAGTCACACTCATTTTCTACTATCTTGTTACCATATTGGTCTTATGTTTGCTCCCTGCAGGGGACAACTAATAACTACTGAATGCATTTCATAGTTGGTACAATAACAGCCTTTTTACTTTCTCTGCCAGTGTAGTTGGTTGGCTTTGAAAGCTTTATTGATGATGTTTGCAATCGTTTTGTTTGTGGTAACAGCTGTTGTTTTAGACTTAAATTTCATCTTTGTATTTGTAGGGAATGTGATCTTTAACATTATCATCGTGCTGCTGCTGCAAGCTGGTTTTTTTTCCCCTCCAAGTAAATCCTCAGTGCTTTAAGTGAGAATCTGGTTTGGTGAGGAACTGTTTCCCAGCTAGACCTCTCTCTCTCTCTCTCTCTCCTCTGAATGAGGGACTCTGACATTGGTGTGACAGTTCCTACCACAAGTAACGTTGAAGCCTCCTTTCATTGTCTTGCTGTGTGATGACCAGAGGCAGAAAGGAAGCCTATTTTACATATATATATGAATATTTAAATACCGGTTTATCTAAACAATGGGCCGCGCTCATGCCAAGTCTCTTCCTCTGGCGTTTGACCTAGTATTTTTTCAGTATATAAATCCTCTCATACCTGCTTTGTAGACTGAGGTGTCTGTAGAGACACAGAGGCTATTTTCTGATATGTCTGGGATGTTGTTGAATTTAAAACTTGGCCTGCTAGGCAACCTTTCCTAAAGAGGGATTTGTGCCATCAGTCTGAAACAGCTGTCACAATCTTGCTGTCATTGAAAATGTATGCAAAGCGAATCACCGCTTCCATGTTTAATTCAGTGCAGGATTAAAATGCACATGGATTGAAGTGATTGAGTGTTTACACTAGCAAGACAATCCAGACTGAGAGTTGACTGAGTCTATCCTTTCTGTATGATAACTGTTCTGAAAATTGCTTACTTCAACTGTAATTCTTCTGGCCTCACAAACATTTGTACAAATTGGGTACTGCTGCTGCCTGCAGTACTTTATCCCACATTATTACAGATACTTTATGAAAATAATCTCTTTACTAAACTACTTTAGTGTCTAGTTCTCTGAGCTGTAAGTGAAGTCCCTCATACCATGGTGCTATGGATTAAAGATTTTATCGTTCTAAATTTAATCCTGTTTTCTTGGTTGGTTTCCACGAGGGGTGGAAAAAATAGAGAAGGGGGAGGTTTGCCTGGTGATCCAGTTACTTATGATGCAAATTATAAAACTGTGTAGGTGTGGGGCTCGCTATGCAGCCAAATCTTATGTTTTTGCAAACAATTTTAAAGATCTAATTCAAGTTAGTTGTGTTTGTAGAAGGCATGTCAAATGACTATGTAATTCTTTAAGAAAAAAACAAAAATTTGCACTTTTTTGTTTTTCCCATGACTGCTCCTTGTCATCTAACCAGTTACTTCATCCTTACTGGTGCTTCTAATGTTTCTCACAAGCAGGAGTCCAGCCCTCCCATAGGCAGTTTCATGTTTGGACTGCCACTGTTGCCTGTTTATATTTGCAACTGCTGCTTCTTGTGATATGTGAATTAACAATATATTTTTGCATCTTCTCAAAATATTTGCATGCATAATTTTCTCTGGTTTGCAGTGTTTCCTCTTCTGGCCTTCCTACATTTTTACCAGACTAGGAGCAAAGGTGTAAGAGCAGTAAGATTTCCCCCCCCCCCCCCCGCCTTCTTTTTTTGTATAGCTGTTTTTACACTGTGCTTACTGGCATCATACGGTGCTGCAGATAATGCTTACGGAAGGTTAGGTTTGGAGAATGCAACTTCACATTTGTATCTTGTTCTATGCCAGACAGTATAAGCTGTCAGGTATTTTTGTCCTTACTAAGTTTTCTCCCTGTTTCTGACTAAATTTCTCAATTGGTTTTGGTTTGGTGTTTTTTTTGCCTTTGATTCTGAAAGCACAGTTAATAGGCTAGTTTTCAAGTGGTTCCCCAGAAATGTATCTTGCTAAATTCAGGATTCCTTCCTTATTTCTAGCTATAATTAGTTTCTTACTGTCTATTTATTTTTTTTTAACATACTAGAAAAGCAGCTACTCAAATTTGTCTATTTGAAGAGTATATATGAGCATAAAATTAGAGCAGTTAAGTTGCTCCTTCCCTACCATTTTAATGTGCATCTGAAATGGAAATTAGTGATGAAATTATACCAGGAAAAATTACTTCACAAGAAGTACAAGAAAAAGCATAGTTTGGGATGGTGATTAAAATCACGATGCTTCTTCCAGGGAGATACTTTACATGGACTTCAGTCTTTAGCAGTGTTTTTGCCAGGGAAGCTTGCACATCAGGCCATCATCGTGCTGCGCTCTGCTCTCTGCTGCTGCATCCCCACTTCTCCCTGGGGGCCTCTGCTTTGTTTCAGTATCCTTTCAATACCCACCCAGCAACCCCCGTAAGTGAGGCCTCTAGCCATGTAAAATAAGTAGGTGTCTTACTAGAATTAGGTCTTACTATGTCATGCATATTGAAGGAGATGTAGCTACTATTCCACTATCAAAAAAGAGTATGCCACTATTTTCTGAGCTGTTTTCATACCTGGAGAGAGTTGGCACACGTGGTGTTTGTGAGTGGAATGAATAAAGTAATACGATATGTTTGGCGTTCGGTTCTAAAAGGATATGAAAGCACAGCTGAAACAGAGATATACCTCTAAAAGCTAGCCAACTCTGCTATCAGTCTCTTGTTTATGCAATTGTGTGCGGAAAACTGCTTTTAAGTCTAGGATGTAGAGAAAATATTTCGTGTTGTGCGATTTTGTTGCTGAAGATTCTTGTAAGTAATGTTTGGGTGTAATAAAACTCTGAAGAGATCAGTTGGAAAAAAACACGACACTGGTACCAAACTTATTTGAAGGGCATATTCTTCCATTTCTCTTGGCAAGCTTCTGTGTGGCCTCACAGTTCTTACAACCGTGAAGTCAAACTGTTAATGATCCTCTGAGGAATAAAAGGTGACAAAAATTGCATACTAATACATACCCTGAAAATAGTCTTCAGTCTCATATTTGGTTTTTCTCTTTTTTTTTCCCATTAAGCATGAGGCATGCTCTGGCAAAAATAGTTTGTGCCAAAATAGGCCAGAGAAGGACACTGATGAATCCATCCAAAAGGAGCAATTCACTGCCAACCTTGCTTCAACTTTGGCATCTGGATCATGTAATTTTGTTGGTTTTCTACATCTTTTTTTTTCCTCTTAGATCATTTTATTGATTACATATTTTAAAAAAAAAAATCACTCCACTGCATCAGCTATTGCATGGGGAGTGATTTGGATGGCACTTCTATTTTTGTAATAGGTTTGTCATCAAGGCTTCTACTGCTTGACACAGCAGAAGTGGAAGTGACCACTTCCCTCCCGTCACTTTGCTTCAAGGGCTCTTTCGGGTGAGGATAGTCATGGTAAGAAAATAGAAATTCATTCCACGGGGGCGGGGTTTTCTAGCTACTTCCATTTAAAATCAGAGCTGAGATTGACAGGTTTATGGGTGGTTTATACGAGGACTAAGAGAGGCCTAAGTTCTTCTTAAAAATAATGAACCAAATTTGGGGTTGTCAGGTCCTCTCAGTGAGTTACTTGTGAAATCAGATGTTTATGCAACACAGGCACTTCTTGTTTCTCATTCTTTGACTTCTCTGATTTCAAAAGCTGCGGATGCTCACTTAATTATGAATGTCTCCAGAGCCAGATGATGATGATGATTAAAACTTGGCATACAGTACTTTTTAAAACACTAATCTTCAAGATTCTCTGTAATTAGATAAGTATTCTCCTGACTTCACAGAGAGGAAAACTATAAGGGTCAAAACCTGCTTCTGTTTTGGAGTTGCTATCAACTCTTAAGGCTTTTAATAGCAGAAGATCAAGCCCTTAAGTGATTTGTCTAAAGACAAGTAAGATGGTGGGAGAGTTTGATTGGATCTTGGGTGTTCTTGATTCACAGGCACCTGGCTGATAGCTCAAGATGTCTTGCTTGACATTTCAGCTTTTTTCATTTTAGTGTTTATCTTCAAAGGTTACCACCTTATATATAACTTTAAAAAGAAGTATACAGTAAGTCAAGTTCCACACCTGTTACTGAGCCCTCTTGCTAATCACTAGTGTTTTTATTTTGATTGTCTCTCTGTTGCTGATAGACACCCCCAAAAATAAAATGGGAGAAATTGTGGAAATAAAATGAAATCACTTGGTACTGTCAGAGGCATAGTAAAGGAACTGAGAAATGACTCCGATATGATGATAAGAAAAGTTGTAAGTAGGAAAGCTGAAATACTCAGCTGGTGAGATGACTGTGTTCTTGGGTGGTGGTTGTTTTGTGGGTGGTGCTAATACACTGTTGCTTAGGTCTCTGCGGTAGGTTCGTACATGCTCGAGCAGGGTGGGGTGCCTCCCCAGTTTGAGGGGATGACCAAGCTGGGGGGGAGGTGTGTGTGGTGGGGAAGGGAGCCTGAAGTATCACGTTCAACGCCCACCCTCTCCACTCGTACGTGCAGGGTCAATGTGGCTCTTTCCCTGGATGAATTATTGCTCCATGTGGACATCTACTAGTCAGGACACACCAATGTGTAGGATTTGGGCTCTTGAGAATAGCCACCAATTTAGGTTTCCCCTTTACTGCTTTCCACCATCTTCCTTATTAAAGATTCCTTGGTTACCTTTCTGTGGCTGATTAGTACGTCAGGTGATTAATGACTTTTCATCTGACACATCGGTGGGATTAAACCATGGTGAAATACATCCCTCCGCTCCTATTGTTGCATTCTGCCGCTCTCCACAAAGGCAGTACACGAGGGGTTGTCTCACCAGCAGCTCTGCCTGTATTTCCTCCTATTTCCAATTACCTTGCTTTTGGATACGTGTCTGTGGTGCCGAGTTAGAGTGGCAAAAATTGTTGTTTAGGGAAGGATGGTGAAGGTGCATCTAAAATATTCTGGGAATAACATGGGCAGCTTGAGAATTTATTCTTAGTCTTGTTAATCGACCATTGCCAGTTTAACAGGACTCAACTACGATTGTGTCAAGTGCTACTGCAGTAGCTTTTGCTCTGAAAAGCACCAGTTCAGTAAATATTTTTAGGGGATGCCTGGCTTTAAGCAGATGAGAATTTGCATTAGATTTAAGCACAAAAAAAATTAAGTGTGTGCCTTAATGACTTTCAACAGCTATGCCAACTCTACAAGGAAAAGTGTGACTGCAGAGTGTATGCCTAGACGTGCTAGCTTTAACCTACTAAATATGAGACCTTGTTGCCTTAATTTGGCAGAATGCTGTGCAGAAAGATGCAATTTCCCTGTTGCCAGTGTCTGAGCGCTGCTTGATCTGGCTGAAAACTGATTCTCCTTTTTCTTCTCCCCACTGCCCCCTCCCTCACTCCCTGTCTTGTAAGGGGATTAATTTCCAGCCCGGGCCGCTCCCTGGCTCAGCTCTCAGCCCAGCCAGAGGAACACTGTGCAGCTAGCACAAGCAGTTGGTGGAGGTGAGAGGTCAGACCACCTCCCCTTTCAGCAGTGAGACAGACTGATGCAGGAATAAAGCAACCCTGGGACTGTAGCCCAACTAATGTGTGTAGCTAATTATAAAGATGTAGTAGTATTTGCACGTACAAATCTGCAGAGGACTCTGCCTCTTTGGTTTGAATGTTTCTGCCCAAGCCTGTGCCATCGAAGCTTTACCTCTGCTGATACTTACGCTAACTTCTTTCACAGGCCAAATAGTGCCACAGCAGTGTTCTTGCTGCATTGAAAGTACATGTGCATAAGGATTGTTTATTTGCAATGCTAAAGCACGGAATTTTGGTTAAGGTGAGAATAATCGTATGAAGATTCGGTACAGGCGATGTAGCTGTGTAACATGGTTACTGTGAGTAGCGAGTGGCAAGAAACTTACAGCAAGTGCTGTGCTGATCGGAAAGTTACCAGCCTGGATTTGCTGGTACAATTATGGGAAATTTTTATTGCCATGAGAGTTATTTAGAATTTAAATAGAGTTTACATCATGTTCTTTTGACCTAATTCTCAGGCTTTTGTATTATTACTAAAATGATCTGGGATATTATAATGCGGTACACTGCAGAATGGCACTCTAAGGAAAGACTGATACAGCACTGATGTTTGAATAGGAAATGGAGCGTGGCAAATTCTGAGATAATGCTGTGATCTTCGAATGTGAAGGGTTGTATGCGTAGCTCCTGGGTGGAAAGCCACAGCTGTAGTTTGAAACTAGCCCTGCTGAAAAGTGACCCTATGAAAAACCATTGTACCTCTTCCTGTTTGTTGTTGCATGAGTATATGAGGTGATGTTTTCTTTAAGTATTACTGCTAGTTTGCCTATCACTAGATGCCCAGTTTGCCTTAAAACAAGTTGACTTTACTCTAACTGGCAGGAAAAAGTCATTGAGCCCTTGTGGAATATTCCAAACTTCACCAGCAAATTTAATTTACTACATTCTTCCTTCTAGACAGCTTGCTCCCATGACAACCCCATGTCAGATGATGCATGTGCAGGCCCTGAATTTCCCATAACTTTGTCCTTGGGATGACACCAGTGGCATTTTTCTCATGATCTTTAAAAACACGGGAGAAAAATAGTTCCTTTTTTATTTTTTTCTTAAGAAGTGTGAATTGTCACTTGGAAAGCACCCTGCCTTAATATAAGTTTCACTTACCCAGAAATACCAAGAGCAATCAAAAATACATTATTTTGTTTTGAACGTCATGAAATAAAGGTTGTCTTTTTTAGGAGTGCGGCTTCTGTTTAGGCACGCAGTAACAGTCAGTCTTCACTGCAGAGTCAACTTATTGCTTTTAACCCAAGTACCATCCAGATGCACCAACCTGATTGACTGTAATTGTGCTTACAGCCCACCTTAGGGGTATAGGCATTATCCAAGTGTTGCATATACTTGTATAAGTAGTCCATCCGCCTGCAGTGAGGAAAAAGGCATTGGAAAGAAATGCAGAGCATTTTATCGTACCATATCGGTGGGTATGATTCCAGAAGTCCTAATGCCTTGCATTGAAAAAATGAAGCTCTGGCGTAGGTGTGTGTCTCGTATGACTGTTAATACCCAAGCCAACCTTACCTGCAGTGCATAAATCCAGATGTTAGAAAGCAAAGGTGTATCTCCAGTACAGAACTAGCTTGTGTTTATCCTGGGATCAGTTCCCCCACATACCCCAACCTCCCTCAAAAATGTCTAACCTAGGCTATCGTAATCTAGCAACGGGCTATCAGGGTTTCATTTCAGCCTGAGTTAGCAGTCCATGGGCGTTTCTCTTAAAAGGCAGGCCAGCCAAGCTGATAATATTTCACTGCCATGCCCTAATTACCCCTGAGTAATACTCTGTTGTCTATTTATTTTTTTACATGCTTCAAAACACCTATAATAGCTCTTTAATCCTGCATTTGTCTGCTCTGTTTTGCTTTGCTACAGTATTTGAACAGCAATGCCATAAGGAGTATGCCTGCGCACAAGTTTGCTGAAAGCAGACATCAGCCTTCTAGTACAGTTGTGCTGGCTGACCTGTAAAACCTGTAATTTGAGGAAAATATATCTAAAGAAGCTGTTTATAAAGTTTAGCGGACAGAAAAGAAGAGGAAATGTCAAGCAGACAAGAAGAAATGAATTCGGTCTGCTGAAAGGTTTTGCTGCCAAATGTTTTGGTATGATGTATGTTAGCAATAAGTAACTCCATTTGGAAATTATTTTACGCGCAGAATTGTTGTCGTATTACTATTACAAACAGCAGCTCTCTGCTGGGGCACACAAATCCCGCACGCATTCATGGATCAGCCAAGTAAAAACATGGTATTTCCCACAGGAAATCTATCCCAGCATGCAGACTAGTAAAGCACTATTGAGGATGCAGCTGCATATGTAGGGCTTTGCACAGATGACCCTCCCTCTGTGCTGGAATAGCTCAAGCTGTAATTTTTTAGTAAAGGCACATCCTTAATGCTTAGGCATCAAGTAATTTCTTCTGAAATGTTAGACTTCTCCCAGTTAGAGCTATCTTGAAGATCTGCTACTGTCTGTACGCAACTAAATGTTTGCTGGATTTTTCTGATAGTTTGGCTTGTTTAACTTCTTTAACAACTCATGGCTGCTTCTGCCCAGTTATTTTCCATTAGACTTAAAGTCTCTCTCTGCATGCAGAACACAGAGAAAACTTGACAGCTGTCTCTCGTTCTGTTTCACATCTCAGTGTTTCACCAGGCACAGGTTTAGTGAAATCTTTGTGAGGGGATCTGAAAATTTTATTGCTTCACTTTTTTTGCTACCAAGTTGCATTGTAAATGCAAAGCTGGCTTGTTCAGATTGCTGGCAGAAGTGGTGCTATGTTTTTGTCTGGTTGGGGTTTTTTGTGTGTGTGATTGTTTTGGGTTTTTTCCCCTTCTACTTACTTAAAACAAATTGGTTCAAAGATAAAGGTTGCAGGACTTTAATACTTTTACAGCTGTATTAAATGTCATCCTAGGAGACAAATTTGTCTGATAAATTTGTAGAAAAGGAAGGAGACTTAAATTATTTTAAGCCAACCATGCTGCAGGAGGCGGATGGTGGAATGTTGCCTGCTAGTATTTTTATTATCATCATCATCATCATCATCACTAACCCTTTTTAAATTTTAGGGCTGTCATTTCCGCAAGGAAAGGTTCGATGCTTTTTTTTTTGACCAATTTGCTTTTACTCCTGAGGATAGTTGAAGATATTTTATTCAGGCATCAAATTAATTACTTTTATACAGAAGACAGTTGATCAAAGTGTGGTTATATTTCTTTTAATTCTACTTCTTCACCATCTGAGCCAGCACTGCAGTTGCGTGCTACCTGTCTGATTTATCAGTGTCTTGTAGAAAATGAGTAACTAGCCTTTCCTCTAACCTGAGGGATTTGGGCAGTTTCAACTAGGTAGTGATCCCGTGAGAAATTGATTTGCCTGCACTTGGTGTTGCAGAAGTTGATAATGGTTTGGTTCTGGCTTTGCTAATATAGAAATCTTTTTGCCAGTGCTCTCAGCATCCAAGAATTTTCCTATTTCCACATGGTTATTTCCTGTCTTGGGTGAGGTAGGCTTTTTATGAAGATTTCTTCTGGTTTATCATTTCTAGTAGCCAAGAGAATTATTAAAAAAAAAAAAAAAATACTTGGTAGGAAAAGAGGATGCACACCGAATACTTATCTTGCTGGTTATGGTACGGCGTTTCTGAATACCTGGTGGAATCTTGCTTCTGTGGAGGTACTGCTTGCATATGCAGGTGAAACTGCAGGAGCCACTTTGTTATCATTCCCTTTCTGGTTAACGTACTGTATTCCCCTATTTATCATCTATAACATAGGTATATACGGTATTTCTCAGTAAGCCTGGGTTTACTGGGATTCAGTAGTTAGAATGGAGTGACTGTGATACGGCAGAGAATTAGGTGTCATTTGAGTGCCATGTTGTTGTGTTGGCACCACGTATAAATGACTTCCCCCTTTTGTTTTGCTATTAATGATCAACTTCAGCTGTTGCGCTGTGAGCAACGTTGGAGCATGCTGCACGTCAGAATGCTCAGAGGCCTCACTGCATCCTCCGCTTTGTGTGCACGGTTATCTGTACGTGCCATAGATGGAAATTGAACATCTAATTACTTTATAAGATTTGGGAACAGAGATTTAGAGCCTGCTTAGCCTCTGCTTCAAAGTATTTTCTGTGTGATGTCAAGTCTGCTTTTGCTCTCCTCCTCAGGTCCTTTCACAGATGTTGTCACTACAAACCTGAAACTCGGCAATCCTACAGACAGAAATGTGTGCTTCAAAGTTAAGACCACAGCACCACGTAGATACTGTGTAAGGCCTAACAGTGGAATTATCGATGCAGGAACATCAATTAATGTTTCTGGTAAGTCCTTCAAGCAGGTTTTTGGTGATCGAAAATAGCTTCTTCTAATCAATTATTTCTTGGAATGCTTTGCAATCTGACAGTATTTTGTTGAATGTTTGTAAAAACAAGAGGTTGTGATTTCATGGAGAAGTAGCCATTTCATGTATCTTTACTTCCCTTATTCCTGGTCTAGCAGTAATAGGTTTGTTTTTACATCTTGTTTGGGGAGGCAGGGGGAGAAATACATAAATGATTTATATAGTTAAATAACAGTCCTAGCCAGCCTATCCAAATCAGCCCTGCCCTCCCTGTGGGATTATTTTTGTACGGTTAGTTTTTTGCCAGCTTAACTTCCTGAACCAGCTCACCGCAGGGTCAAACAAGTGCTTGGATAGGCACGTTGAGGTGAGAATAAGACTGGGTGGACTGCAGCCACACCGGTTTAGACTGATGTAAGCTGTTGCTGAACTGCCTAATATAACCAATAATGAAAACAATTACTTTCAAACCATGCTTGTTTTGTGTTCCTTGAAGATGCAATATGCTTTGGTATTAGAATGTCAAGTGACTCTTTGCTGTTCCATAGGAAACGTTAGTGATTGTCTCTAATGAGTCAGCAGCTCTTGACTTGCCTAAGTTTGGTAATGGAAAAGCAAAGAAGTGGCTTACTTTGAAAGCATAAAGAATTGAGTGTTTCCCATAAACAGAATGTCTGTATATTATTAACTTGCTGATGATGCATGGTTGAAAGCAATGTATTTTCTCAATGACTTCTCCGATCCATGTTTTTAATAAAGAATTCTATCGAAACATGTAGTAGTGGCATACTGCATGAATAAAGTCTGACTTTTTAGTTAAGAAAATTATTTCTATAAACATGCAGATTTGTTTTACTTTTAAAAATAAATTTTAATATTGGCATGATAAGAGAAATTACTTACTGATAGGTTGTATGGTTTGCCATTAGTCTCTTACACTTTTCTAGCCTGGAAAAAAAATTTTGGGAGTTAAAACGACTGCTTTTTACTTGAAAAAACAAATCAAACTGTAAAAATCAAGACTTCAGTTTTTTACTTAATAAAATGTAAAATATTTAAATTCCTCACCCTTGGAGGTCTTGCTTCAACAAAATAAAAATTGATCCCAGAAATACTTTGCACTGTAACATTAAGAGACTCTAATCCTGTAACTCTTCTTGCATGTGCCTACATTTGCACACTCATTGATCTGTTGTCTTTGGGATTTCTATTGTGTCAAATTGAGTGTGCATATGATTGCAGAATTGTGCCTTGCTTGCAGTTAATCTCTGGGGAATGTCACAGGGAGGAGATGACCAGCACAATGTGGTAGCTACAGGTGGGGCAGGCAAAGCACTTCTGCTTCAGGAGAAGGCTAGCACATACCCAGTAAGCTCTGAAATGACTAATATGTACATGAAAAAGCTCTCTAGAGAGGAATTGAGTTTTTCAAAACTCGGGACAATTCCCAAGTAAAACTGTCTGTCATCTATACTAGCTGCAGGCAAGCATATTAAATGCATAGAAATCAATGAAGTGATAATGAAAATTAGCATGGTCTCTAGCTACAAATTATCTTCATGCTATGAAGATGTGGATTCTTTTCATCTTTCAGATGAAGTTTCAAAATCAAAAGCCCACTTCCTTTGCTGGCACATACCATGCTTTTTTAAATGTCGTCTTGATTTCAACATTGAGTGTTTACTTAAACTTCTGCTTACAATGACCCTTCGCTCTACCTTGAGCAGAATATAGTATAGGCGAGTGTTGTATGAACCATCTTGCGTTATACTACCAGCATGCCTACATCTTACTTGCTTTTCCAGCCCGACTCTTCCCAGCGGCATACCAGATAGAATGTGGATCTAGTCCAAGACTTGACTTAAAGTATCCCATTATGAGAGATTGCTGTGCTAACCCTAAGCTATGTTTTGCTCTTGCTTGCATAGCTTTGAAAAATTTCCCTTTTCTGATAACTTTATTTATAGTGGTTTATGATTTGGTTAGTTTTGCAAATAGCTATGGTATATTTAATCACAAGCTCACATTTCTGTTCTACATATTTTCATGCTGATAACTTAGTAATAATAACTTAATGATCCTAAATGGCCAGTCCTTACATTAACATTATATTTTGAAATGCAAGTAGTACACGTTCATTGTTCTTTAGGTAATATATTAAGGTAAATTTATAGGTAGAAGTATTACAGAGTTCTGGGGTTATAAATGTAAATTCTTTATTTCCCAAAATATTCTAAACTGAAGCCGTCTTTATCATGTGCTGTGGTTGAATTTCTCTTTAATGGAGCTGTATATATTGCACTCCTGGTAGCTCCTTTAAACCGTGCAGGGGACCTAATTTTGAACTTGAAGATGGCAGTGTCTTTGATTCTGATTAGCAGAAAAGATCTTCTGGATAGAGGGGATCAAAGAGGGGACTTTCATTAACTTACAGATCAGCATTGTTTTCACATTCACATGTGTTTAAACTTTGTTTTGGAGTAATGTTGCTTAAGAACAGAGGGCTGATTTTGGAGTTAATGAAGTGAAAAATAAATAGAATTTGTTTCTTTGCCTCTGAATCAGTTATTTTTCAGTCATGTAATTCAAGCCTTGCACAAGGCATAAAAATAGGACTTGAATTCCTCCAAACCTAATGAAAATACTACTGATGAGAAACATTAGAATATAGCTAATTCAGTAATAACTTCCGGACACTTCAGCTAATTGGGCTGTATTTACTATATGCAATCTGTCCTCTTGAGAATTGCTGACTGGCTTTAATACAGCCGCTTGGTAGCACCACATTGGTACTGCACCTTGTCACTCCAAAAAATCAGTGCCTAAGTATAGTGGCATGAAGCTCTGGAACAATTTATAAGGTTCTCAGAATTTTACTGACTGAAACGGAGTTTGGGGCAGCCTTATCTTCCTTGGGCAGTAGTAACCGGATTTAAACTCCTGTGAAACTGTCTGCACAGTTTTGATGTAAGTGTATGAGAAGACGTTCTGCTCTAAGATGAGGCAGCAATCAGAACAATATTCCACTTTATTCCATACTAGTATGATGGCTCATTTAAAACATATAAAATGCTAGAAAAGTGAAGCTTGCTTTATTCTAGTGGAGTGTCAAATACTGGCTTCTTATGCCATACCACAGCTTTTCCTAAATATCTACCTTTAAGGCCCTGTCAGCGTGCTGCGATGTCAGGTTTGTAGCCCCTGTTTTCACCTGTTATATAATGGCGTGTCATTTTAACAGCTGAGTTTATGTAACTGTCGGGAAGCGTGTGTGCGCTGTCATCCAATTTCATTGCATTGGGTCTGAAATACTTTGAAAAGAAGGCTATTTGCACACATTCCATTTTTGTTGAACATGTCTTATTTCAACAAAGATACCTGATTTTGCGGCTTCCGAGAGCTTGACATCTAAATAAAAGGCATGAATGGATTACAAAGGAAAAGTGAAAAAATATAAGCAGATGCTGATGAGTCTGCAGATAGGTGTATAACGGGGGCGAGAGAGGAAGTACAGATGGTACCATCTGTGCACGGTGTCCTGCTGAAGAGAGCAGTCTGAACGTGCTTCCTAAAAATGGGGAGAAGCTGATGTTATCCTTAGGTTACTGTCAGATATCGTTGGCGGGGATTTTTAGTCTTCTACACACTTGCCTGACTTTCAAAAGGGAATTTGCATTCCTTCAGGAGGGTGCTTCGGCAGCTGCTGTTCTCTTCGGTCGCAGTGGGTCTGCCCCTTTAGCTAAGACACCGGTCGCGTCCCATCCACTGCTGCAGCCCCCGACTCTCCTGAGGCAACCTCGCTGCTGCACGCTGTTCCCCCAGGCACCCCAGGACTATGTAGTGACTGCCAAGTTTTGGGTTGGGTTTTTTCTGCTTGCTTTAGAAGAATCTATCTTGATCTTCACAGATTCAACATTTTTTAGTATTACTGAAATATTTACAGAAAGAACTATGTAAACATGGAACAAATGTGAAGCGGTGCAGTGGATTCTGCCTGTTTCTGTAGATGCGAGTCTCCTTTGCTCACCTCTAGCAGAGCTGATCAAATTGCACAATGATCTTGAGGCTTGTCCCTGTAGCTGGTTGGGGTATTTTATGTAAAGGTGACATAAGTGTGGTAGATTTGATCTATCCTGACCATAAAGAATTTCATGCAGTGCCATTTGGGAAAATTACCGATAAAGCTAGAAAAGAAAAACAGATTCACAGACTATTGAATGAGCTGCTTAAAGAGCAAACAGTGATGTGGTGGATGGAAATGTAATAGCAGGAAGTTACTAGTGATGTTTCTAGAGAATGATTCTTGGTACTAATCTTGTTTAATGCTTTTATAAGCAATTCTGGCACAAAAAGAGTACACAAAAAACCCTGATGATGATGTAAAGTTGGGAGGCTGAAGATATGCGGCAGAACTGGGTGTCCTTGAAGGTTACAGTAAGGAAAAAGGAAACAGAGGATGAATTTCATCAGAAAAACTGCAAAATCACATATTTGGAGAATAAAATACTCCTGGTATAATCACAAGCTTGTTAAACAAAGGGGGCTGGATAGTGTGACCAAGATGTGACATGATGTGGCTGTGAATAAGACAAATGTAGTATGTGCAAACAGGCTGGATAACAGACAAGAGAAGAGGGTAGAAATGCTGTTGTCCGAGGCACTAGTAACATTTCCTGGATGTATAGTTAGAGTAGCTCATATGGAGGAGTCCAAGCCAGAACAGGTGCAGAGAATGAATGGGGAGCCTGGCGCGGAGAGGACCCACCGAGTCTGCCTTATTTAGTTTACCAGAAGGCCAAGAGTTTCTGTGATTGATGTCTTGGAGTGCACCAGAAGTAAATGACTCTTCCCCTTCCTTAATGTTTAAGCATAAGGGCAGTATTGGTCCAGGACCAAGTAAACAGGCCATTAATAAATTTAGATGGAAACTAGAGGAAGGTTGCTGACTAGCTGAGCAGGAAGACTTTTCTGTTCCTTCTGCTCTTGGAAGGGAGTGCTAGATCCTAGCAGGCGTTAGGGGTAGAGTTTTGTCTCCTTCCATGTTCCTTGCTTCCAATTTCCTCTGTTCCTTGAGAAAACAGATTTACCTTAGGAAAACCAGAAGAGCTTAATGTTTCTGACATTGTTACTAACTTTGCCAGTAAACTGTTCTAGGAAAAGGAAAGGGCATATTAGGTGGTCACCGCCTCTCCTTTGCTATCTACAGAGGGCCTTGCGTAAAATATGGGGGGTATAGCAGGAATGTGTGAGAAAACTGGTACCCATTTCTTTGGAAGCACTTCAGAACAGGATGTGCATAACGGTCCTTCGTGTTTGAATTTTGAGAGAGACAAGTGGGCTAACAAATACAACTTGCGTTACTCCTCGTTCCATTGATCTCTCAATGACTTTGCAGTTTTCGCTTGTGGTAGAGTACTTCTGGTGCTTTAGCTGTAGGGTGATCAGTTTAGAAAGTAGTTGAACTGCATATCTCTGCCTAGTGGATGATTAAAAAAAAAAAAGTAAACTTGAAGATCATGTTAATAATTTTGTTTTTTAGAATGCTGAGTTTTGATGAAAGCTGGTCAGAAACTTTTGACCAGATGAGATGACTGATTTGATAAGGCATTTTGTAGGAACATACACTTTTCACATAATTCTTGCATAAGGTATGAAATTTCCAGTGAAAACAAAGGAGCCACATTCACAGTAGCAAATTCTCCAGCAATTAGGGCAGTTGCATGGAACTGGTCTTTCTCAGAAACTCCTGATAGTATGTGAATAAATGTTGAAATGGTTTGGTTTCCTCTTGAACAAAGTACATATTTTTGAGCTTCCCATCTGGCTTACAAGACGTTTGCTGAATAATTTGTGTCAATGTGGCTTTCATGTATTGATCTAAAAATACAAGTGCTAACAGCGTTTGTACTGTCAAGCCCTCTCTAGCTGCTTGCTCTTATGATTCAGTGAATGGAATTCAGAGCAGCGATTGTTTGGCGTTCGAGAATGGCTTCAGCACTATCACTTGGGAAATAATGATTTTCAAATGAGCTTATAGTTGCACTCAGCAAAGCAAACTGATAGAACTGCAGATCTGGAGAAGTTCCATAAACAGTGGATAGTTTTGACTGCCCAGCTGGATCTTACACATTATGTAGATTTGAAATAAGTTAGGTGTCTGCTACAGGGGAGAAAAAATTATGCTGCTGCTTGTCAGTGATGTATCATGCAATGTTGAAATGTATGTGCTTTCACAGTGCAGTCACTTCTGTTTGGAAAAATAGTTTTAAAAGTAGCCTGTTAATTTGCAAACATTTATGTTGGACTAGTATTTGATTACTGCAAGGTGAGTTAAAAATGTATAATAATTTTTGAAGCATCTCATCTGAGAGAATTTGCTGGCTTCCTTCTCTTCTGGCTTTAAAAGGCCTGTGGTTGTTGATAGCCACAGATTGTGTGCATAATAAAGATGGTGCAGCCGTAACACATTCTGCTCATTGAAGGAGGCAAATTGGTTTGACTTTCCTTCATTTGCAATAAATGGGATCTTTGGATATCGCTTTTATAAGGCAAACCCCTGCAATTAGTGCATATGAGTTTGGGCACATAACGTTAATAGCACTAGTACTTGAAAGTAATCCTAATTCTTGAACTGCTTCTCTTCTTAGTGATTGAATTGAGGGACTGAAGTAGCCTCATGGGTCATAAAATGTGACTTTTTAAACCTTACACCATTTTTCATGTTACCAGTAATTGCCGTATATGCAAGCTTCACTTTAAATTTGAAGGGGTGGTAGCTTTTTGGAATATCTAATAACACGTTTGTGTAAACTGCTTTGCTTATTTTCACATATGTTCTGTCTCATGTTGAAGCCAAAACTGTGTTTGTTAATTACCCTTGAACAGAGTCATTTTCTGCCTAAATAAATTCTGGAATGTTCATGATTTTTGCATGGAGAGAAATACATTTCTTGTATACCTTTCACAGGGAAAGTTTATATAGCATTTAACCATAAACCTCCAGCTATAAATTGGTAACAAACTTTCAGCAACTTATTTTTGGAAGAGAAATATCTGTACTTGATAAAACAAATACCATGAGACTCTTAAACTTTGTAGAGGGAATTTCGTCCTGAGACTTGAACCTGAAGGTTTGAAATGTTTGACTTTGCCGCTGTAGCTTTTCTCAGGAACCATCAGCAATACTGTGTGTACAGGTAATCAAAATGCCAGCTTGTTACTTCTGCCTCAAGGATGGAGGAAGAAAAAAGGATACTTTCTTTGAGAATTTTTCCCTCTGTCCCAGAAGATATGTAAATTATCCTATTTACTATAAATTACTATTATTATCTTGCCGTAGTTGTGTACGGAATATTGTACAGTGATCAGCATTTCCAAAATTCTCAGACAAAAATCTAGGCAGACAGAAGGCGGCTGTTTCTCTTATCTTCTTTTAAAATTTTGTTTTAAAGTGAGGTTCCTGATCCCATCTGCTGCTTTGGTCATAGCATACAACTTGAAACCATTTTAATGTTTGTATTTCTCAAATCTGGTAACTGTATCATCAGTGCATGACTGTGCATCAGAGCAATGTTAACATAATGTGTTTTGGGGTTTTTCTTGCAGTGATGCTACAGCCTTTTGACTACGACCCTAATGAGAAAAGTAAACACAAGTTCATGGTTCAGTCTATGTTTGCTCCGGCTGATACTTCAGATATGGAAGCAGTAGTGAGTACTGAAATTAATTAAAACGGATTTCTTTCTGATTGTATAATTTTATAAGACCTTTTACTGTGTTGCTTAAGGGCTGTTGTCAAGCTACACTGGAATGATCCTTGAAAGCTTTGCCAGATTGCCATCTCTGTGCGTGGCAAGGTGTTTGCTGTTTATTTTGAGCCCCAGGAATCTTGCACTGAAAGACACTGTTGATGTCTGTGGTTGCTTCTTCAGGACGCTGCTGTCAGTTATGGGATACCAAACAAATGCTAAGTATGAAACAAATGCTAAGTAGTTGTCATTTTTTTTCAATGTATCATTTTTTGGAAAGGCCGACTTGAACTATATATTCTAAGAATATACAGAATATATTCTAAGTCTGTGGCATCTTTTATATTTTATGCCTCTACTCTCAGTCTTGAGTCTTCCCTTGAGCAGTTCCTTTTCCCAGCAAGAACCAGGAAGAAGATTTACAAGTCTTGTATTTTTCTTTATCCCTACCTATGTCTCTTGTGGCTTAGGTAAATGAAAGGCCCTCATAAATTTTGTCCTGTGGATTACAAATGAGAGTAACAGAAGCATGTAGGTGCTGAAGCAAAGAAGGACAAAAGGCGTAGAAATAAGATGTCAGGCTACATTAAGACAAATTGGAAAGGAACAAGCCAGTATGTCAACTGGTGGCTTTCCTATAACAGCAAGATTTGCTACTGCGGGAAGGGTCGAGGAAGCTTTCTCTAGTCTAGCTTTTGTTAGCTTGAGAGAATACTCAGTAGCTACTGAGGACACAATAAAAAAGAAAAAAAGGCCATTACTCTAAAGTGTGGGGGTTGTGTGTGTTTGTATGTATGTGTATTACTCTAAAAAAGCCAACCCCAAAAAACCTCACAGTACATATCATGGCTTTTTTTTTTACAGTAGTCTTTACAATATGCATCTTCTTCTGAATAGCTTTTTAAAGCTGTGGCACTCTGCAGGGTTAAGAATTTCTCTTCTGAAAGAGATTTACGGAACTGTATTTGTTTAATGGCCTCAAAATAAGATGCAGGGGGAGAAACAGCCATAGTAATAAAACGTCTGCATCACTAGAAAGATAAGCCAATCTGCCTTTCTTTCTAACTCTTTAATTTTTATGAGTTACTTTATACCATGAAAAATGTTACTCTGCTAGCAAAGAATGTTTTTCAGGACCTAGGTGGGCCTTTCAGTTTTCCAGAGCTCTCCAGACCAATATGATTTCTTTTCCTATAACACTTGATCAGTTCTCAGTTTTGTTACCACTCTCTAAATCTCTTCCTATTCTGGATAAACAGGTGAGACAAATTACGGGAGTATTATAAAGCTTTCAACACTTCACAGGCAGCCAACGAGCTCAAAATAGAATTCTGACTTCAGCCACAGAAGAGCTGAAGTACGATTCAGCTGTTTAGGATGAGTCAAATACTTCTTCAGGTTGCACAGGGGTTAGCCATAATTTGACACCTACTTGAGATATGCTGAGCAATACCATGCTACCAGAAGTATGGTCAAAGGGAAGAGAAGCATGTGAGAACACCAGGACATAAATATGGACACTTCTTGCTGTATATCACTACTATGAATCAATCTTTTCAGTTCAGGGTTACAGCTGATACCGAGCAAAGATTTATAACTGTTAATCCCTATTAAAAATATCAGAAGGAAACTTCTTTATGGTAGACTGCCTAGTTGAAGGGGAGAGAAAGGATGAGAGGGGAAGCGATCCCTTTCTATATGTCGCACATCTGTTACTGTTTAGACATTGATGTTGAAAAATAATGAGGTGGAAAACAAGCAGGGGGAAGAACAGTCCTGTAGTTCATATCAGTCAGGAAGAAAACCTCATGTAAAATTTGAAAAGCTTGAATAGGAACTCTGCTGAACAAAGACTTCAGAACTAACAGTGTTACTGATTTGGGGTTTTGTTATCTTTCCCTTCCTTTGAATGCCCCCCTCTTTTTTTTTTTTTTTTTTTTTTAAGATAGCTCCCCCTATCTATGCTAATTACTCTTACAGAATTCCCAGTTCTCATAAATTAACTGTGTAAATTTCAGATTTAGTATGTTTTCCTTCATAGTATGTAGTCTTTCTTTGCGATACCACTCAGTTACATATTTGGTTTCATTTTTCATCATGTATGTGGTTAATGGTAACATGGTAAACGCCTATGGGGTTTTTCCTGAGTGAGATGATATTTGTTTACATAATACACTGCATTTTCCATCTGCCTTATTATACTAATATGTTTAATATTACATTAATATTAAATTATTCCAGTGGAAAGAAGCAAAACCGGAAGAACTCATGGATTCGAAACTTAGGTGTGTGTTTGAGCTACCAGCGGAAAATGATAAGCCTGTGAGTATTCAGATGCATATTGAGTGTTTTAACTTAACACCACAGTAAATCATGTAAAATGGCATGTTTATACAGACAGCTATATAAGCAAAAGACAGAACCCTCTGTTTCACTGCCTGGATGGCATCACCCTTTCAAAACCCAATATAAACTATTTAAAATCTTAGTGATGCTTAATGTAACTAGCAGCTAATTTGAACAATTTAAGTGCAACACAAGTACAATGGAATCTTTGAGTTGATCTGTTTTCATTTAGTGAAAGATCATAGGATAAAGAATATTTTTTTTTAAAAATTGAAAGATACTGATTGATGGTCATAATGCTCAGAGTTTATACTGAAGCGGTTACAACCATCAGCAACATAAATTTGCCTTTCCAACACTCCTCTTTGCTTCCTTGTGTCGTGGTTTAACCCCAGCTGGCAACTAAGCACCGCACAGCCTCTCGCTTACTCCCCCCCGCAGTGGGATGGCGGAGAGAATCGGAAGGGTAAAAGTGAGAAAACTCGTGGGTTGAGATAAAGACAGTTTAATAGGTAAAGCAAAAGCCGTACACACAAGCAAAACAAAACAAGGAATTCATTCACTCCTTCCCATTGGCAGGCAGGTGTTCAGCCATCTCCAGGAAAGCAGGGCTCCACATGTGTAATGGTTACTTGGGAAGACAAATGCCATCACCCCGAATGTTCCCCCCCTTCCTTCTTCCCCCAGCTTTATATGCTGAGCATGACATCATATGGTGCGGGACATCCCTCTGGCCAGCTGGGGTCAGCTGTCCCAGCCGTGTTCCCTCCCAGCTTCTTGCGTACCCCCAGCCTCCTTGCTGGTGGGGTGGGGTGAGAAGCAGAGAAGGCCTTGACTCTGTGTAAGCACTGCTCAGCAATAACGAAAACATCCCTGTGTTATCAACACTGTTTGCAGCAGAAACCCAAAGCCTAGCCTCATACTAGCTGCTATGAAGAAAATGAACTCTATCCCAGCCAGAACCAGCACATTCCCCACCCCTTATTCCATGCCATTTACATCATGCTCAGCTCTCACACTATCCAATACATCCTCATCAACCACCCCCCCCCTTTCCATTCTTACTATAATACACAGATATCATTCCCTTAGTCTGTGGACCACCCCTGTAAAATGTCCAGAGAATGTCCAGAAGTGCCCACAAAGTGCCCATTGAGTTCATTTAGTCCCTGCCTTTGGGCTCCATCCGTGATGGTGGTCACTCAGGACAGGAGAGGTGGTGCGTTGCGTGGAGTCACTGGGCACCAAAGCCAGCTCAGGTCGGGTCACTGCTGCACATGCACTGCTTCTTGTAAGGCCTGTCCTCCACTGGTTCAGGTGGTTCCTGCTATAGTAATTCCCATAACATGCAGCTCAAATCCTGGGTTACAACAATTTAAAGGTATTTCCACTACCATCTCCACCCTGGTCCCTTTGGGCCAGACCATTGGGTTTAACATTGCAATGAACTCCTCCCCCTTGCCCCTGCTCCGGCTTGGATTTATCCACAGACTGCAGTCCCTTAAGGGTGTACCAGCTCCAAGTGGAGCCTTATCTGTGTGCCACAGTCTCTCCAGGGGTATACCTGCTGCGGTATAGACTTATCCACAGCCACGGTCCCTTTGAGGTGCATCTCTTCCAGTGTGGTGATAACAACACTGATTTTAGCAAGTAAATTGTTAGAAAGCTAGTAAGGAAGACACAAATGCAGTTAGGGATTATATTGCAATTAGCAGCTATAATATTGTAGGATCCTTTTTTTGTTAGGGTAACGAATGCATTAATTTCTAATGGAAGTATGTAGTGTCAAATATGGAACTGATAATGGATTGAATGAACTGAAAAAATGTTTGAAACATTTGTTGAAAAAATGCAGAGGGAACTGCAGCAGAGCAGGTGGGTGGTTCCTAGCAACACCCTGGTTCCTGGAGTAGCTGCTTGTGTTGCGCTTGGGGAGGGAAAGGTGAGGAGAGTGCTAATACTCCATAAGCAGACTGTGAGCAAATAAGTTCCCATTCATATTGTGGGATATGGTCTAAGGATATTTCCTTTTCTATATATGCAAGGACTGAAAAGTCGAGGTCATTCTGTCTGTACTTATTGCTGCTGATCTGGTGTTTTCTGTGAGACAGAAAAGGGAAGTAAAGGTTACAGAAAGAAAAATGTTGTTTATTTCTTTTGATACAGGCATGTTTCAGGTGTGCACAGACAATTTTACCTGATTCTCCTCCTGAATATCAGGTGTGTGGTGTGGTGGTAATAACTAACCAAAAATCACTCTATCCTTTTTTAACAGCATGACATAGAAATAAATAAAATTGTATCCACAACTGCAACAAAGACAGATTCCTCTGTAATGTCTAAATCAATAAGTTCTTCTTTGGATGACACTGAAGTTAAGAAAGTAATGGAAGACTATAAGAGGCTTCAAGTAGAAGTTCAGAGGTTACGGGAGGAGAATAAACAGTTTAAGGTAAAGATGCTTTTTTTTTTTTCCCCCTCAGATTTACCCCTTTCTTGAAAAGGAAGCTTCTGACTTAAAGGTTTGGTTACCTGACCTTGGCACAATATTTTAATATTGTCTATAAATTAAAAGATAATTTAGGTTTCTCTCAAGAAACTGGGAAGAAGTGTTGAAGTCAATGCTTCCTTTGAAAGGAGCGTACAAGTCATGCGGCCAGAGAAACTGATTGGATAGCAACCCAAAGTAATGAATTCCCTCTCTTTTTCTTTCCCCACCTAATTTTCTCAGTCTGAATTAAGCATTCAGTGTTGAATTTGGCCCTGTGCTCTCAAACTGATGGGAGCTTGAGGGCAGTGTTGTGCAAATACTGAGTGTTTTAGTAATTGCACCTATAATATGCAGTTGAAATAACCAAAGTAAGACAGACTAATAGGAAATATGTTTCCTGTCATATCCAGCACAACACTGTGAAATCAAGTAATTGAGAAGCCTTTATCACCGTGCTGAAAAACACTTTTTACAGTAGTTTCATTTGTTGTAAATGTCTAGTTTCATAGATAACAGCACCAATGAAAATTTGGAATTTGTGACTATTGGAGCCCAATGAAAGAGACTCTGTTCTGTCAGCTCTGATGGTTGATCCATGAAGAAATCCTTTAAACATTTGTAAACCAGTTCTGTTTTGCACATAGAAATAATACATTTTTATAGCTGAGACACAACCTTAACTTTTCCTTGTGTTCTTGTTTTGCCAGCGTCTCACAATGCTATAAGTACTATATGATTTTATTTTATTGCAAATCAGTCTTGAATAAACACTCTACAGGAGATATCTAGAATTGAGCTGATGTCTTACAGTAACATCTTAAAATGGTGAGCTCTTTGTTCCCTTTGTGGAGTGTTAGAAACATCTGTAAAACATCAGTAAAACAATGTTAAATTACTGCCAGCCACCCGGTGCTCTCAGTGTCAGGCTAGAGTCACTGTCAAAAGCAAGTTAAAATATTTAAAATGAAAATGTGTCGTTACTAGCAGTAAAATTACTATATAGGTAAACAACATTTTGTTGTTTACAAAAGTCAGTTGTCCCCGTCTAGACTTACAGCAGTAGTGAGGTATCAGGTAGTCTGTGACTCCTAATAAATAAATAATAATATTAAAAAAAAAAAGTTTTCCTCCAGAATGTTAGGTGCCCCTTCAAATTCAAAAGTGAGAAACACTGACATATACTGAGCCTTTTGAATTTCACCTATCTGACAATTTTTAAGGCTGCAGTAACTTTTAGTACAAATTTTATTTCTTGAGTATTTTGTTATGTATAGACTAGAGGTTTTTGCTTCAGTATCTTATACTTTAGCACTGTAATACTGTATCACATAAAAAGTCTAACACTGTTGCTTCAGCTGTATACAAGTTAGGTCACAAAACGCTCACTTTACCCTCTCCTGAAGTGCTCTGTGTGTGGAATGGAGTGTGCTAACACACAGCCGTGCTGCATAACAGTTTAGATCAAGATGTGGGGAACATCGTCTCCACTTGAAGTGATGATATCTGGTGTTATAATGTTGTTTTATCTGTTGTCTCATACATCTTTAAATCAAGAGAGCTGTCAAACTCATACCGAGAAAATATCCTAATTATTGCCATTAGTTTCATGTGAAAATGTCAGCATTAATATGATGGGGGAAATAGATTTCCCTTCAAATGCTGGTAAAATTTGCTTGTGACATCTAACTAGGGGAATGATGAGTATAATTGCCTTAAAGCTGCGTATTTTTCACAATCTATCTTAGTTATATTGAAAAGCGTTTTCCCCAACAGCACTATATTTGATTACAGAGGAAGAAAAGCACCTTTATGCCATTCCCTCCGTCATTGTTTTTGAAGTTCTGGAGCTGTCTCCAGACTTCGGACAAGTGTTCTTGTAGGCTTCCTCATTGCTTCCCCATTACCCTAGCCAGCAGGAGAAAACTTCCAAGAGCATGTGGTTTTTGCTCTGCTAGTCAAGTAGGTGCAGAATTCCTCTCCTACCTCATTACCCTTTCCTTCTCAGGATTATCTAGAAAATAGAGCTCTAAATTAGCTGTAAATTAGCTTTCACCTGTTTTTTCATGCCCACCTAAAATAAATATGATAAGGGTGAATATTTGGAGCTTTTTTCAGTAGAAGTAATCAATATACCTTCCTTTAGGAAGAAGATGGACTGCGGATGAGGAAGGCACCCCAGACAAACAACCCAATATCTGCTTCTGCAGCTGCTGTCAATGATGAAGGGCTCAGCTCCAGACTACTTGCTTTGGTGGTTTTGTTCTTTGTCTTTGGTGTACTTATAGGAAAAATAGCCTTGTAGAGGCAGCATGCTGGAAATTGTAAATTGATTTGATGGTTCTGCCATATCATTGGATTAAATTTATTCATAACAATGTTTAAAAAAAAAAAAATTAATGTATGACATCTCACAGGTCTTGCCTTTAAATTACCCCTGCACAAATACTATGTAACATAATCTAGAAAGTTTAAAATGTACAATGAGTGAATGAATGAAAGAGAATATGCTTCAGTGATGAAGAGGGGGAGAAAATCATGATTTAACACTACAATGGAATATTGTATATGTCATTTTAAACATTCTTAGACCCTGGTACATGTTGCTGGATGACCTCTTTTTAAAAAAAAAAAAGAAAAAAAAAAACCCAAGGAAAAATAGAAAAAAATATTCCTCCACTGCTGGAGCTGGCCCTACTGGATGTTTGGAGCTGGGTTAGGCAGGAGGTGTTGATGACTTCTGTAAAATACGTTAATCCACCATTCTGCTCATAAATTTAACAGTTTCTGTCAGTGTCTTCAACTCTGTGCAAGTTACCAATTTCATGGCACTTAAATGAATAGTGAGAAGCTGAAAAGAATTGTATGTGGCAATGCTGAATGTGCTAGGCATCATTAAGAGGCATATATTGACTGGTATGACGCTCATTTGGAATAAAGGTCAATGCCTTGTTCTCATAAAGGGACCAAGCTACATTGCTGTTGGTTCATTTAGTTGAATTAAAATGTTATTCAGAGATGTTTAATGCATATTTAACTTATTTAATGTATTTCATCTCATGTTTCCTTATTGTCACAAAATTGACTAATACTATATGGTATGAAAAGGCACCTGTTTAAAGCCAGTGACTAGAACTAAAAATTTGCTGCTGTAGTGATGCAAGATTCTTCTGCCTCCTGGTGTTTTGGGCACTACACAATTATTGGGAATTTTGATCATCTGAGCATTGGAGAAACAGTGGTCAGGAAACTGTTTTTGTATGTAAATAAGTCTATCTAGGGGAAAAAATATTAGTAGTAAACTAGTCCTATGCCGTAAAAGACCAATCCTGTTTGACTATGTAGCATCTTAAAAAAAGAAAAAAAAAAAAAAGAAAAGAAAAATTAAATAAAGCCCCCAAATTAATGTTTCCTTTGTTACTTTTGTCATGTTCTCACAGTTTTGGGGGGCGGCGGAAACAGTTTTCTCTGTCAACTTTGTTTATGGCATAAGGAAACTTGCAGCCTTGTTTCAGGATGAATTTTTTTTTGCAGCCTGATTTTAAAATCAATCCAAACCACCCCATCATGAGCCTGATGTACATAGGTGTTGTTCAGAGTAACCGTGCTGACTGCTGAGGTACAAGGTAACTTCCCATTTTCCAGTTTAGTTGGATTCAGTAGTTAAGATGCTTGATAGCGTGTTGAAAGTAAGGTGAAGGTAACTTTGTTTCTAAGCATACTTTTAGTACAAAATACATAAACTCAAACTCAGTGTGTGTTAACACATTGAACTTCAGTAGATGAAATAGCTTTTGAGCAGGTAAATTCCCATATATTCTTAGATGGTGTGTCCAAAAACCATCGGTGACAAACGTTTTTGTAACAGCTTTCAGGGTTAAGATACGTCTTTTAAAAGTGACTCCTTTCATTCCTTTATTATTCCTGTGATTTCTTGAGAAAGCTGTTTGGGCTGCAGCCTGTCTGCTACACTCGTTGGCCTTTATATTTGTTCAACTTGTGTCTCAAGGGTTTCCTGCTTTGCAAGTGCAAATAAGTGAAATTTTATGTGAGGTTTAATAAGAAAATAGGAGGAAAAAGTCTTAACTGGTGTGTTCAGCTTATGAACACGACTCTGGAAGTATTTCTAGAAGATTCAATAGAAAGGACAGGTGTATCTTTAGCATTTTAAAATGCTAGTGCCTTGTCTGCTCAGGATGGAAGTGAGAACGCTATTAAAGTATGCCTATAAAGGGCAGAGAAGATGGGAGATGAGCTGGAAAGAACGAAGCAGTGAGTTCAGTGTGACAAATTGGGCAGAACTGATCAAGAAAAAGATACTTTCTGGGCAGTAGAAGCTAATGAAGACTTTTACATGACACATTTGTAAAGAACCTTTTCAGAAAGACGGGGTTGTAAGTGATGGTGCAAAATTAGTTTTTATGGCTTTGAAGAATATATTTGAGAAAAACTTTACTGAAGGGAGACTGAGCTATGCGGTATTTTTTTAAGAGGCTTAAATATCTTGATCTCACTACAAATGTGTTATCAGAAGAGCTGAATTCCTAATTTGCTCTAAAAAAAAAAAAGAAAAGGTATTAACTTTTTTTGAGAGCCCTTTGTTCTGCTGAAAAACAGCCTCAAAAAAGTTTGTTTAAAAAATAAAAATCACTGTCTTTGCAGGGTAGAGGCAGAGGATTGAAGCTTTAACCCGATCTCTTGCGAGTGTCGCTGTAATAACGTACCAGGCAAATTTTACACACACTGTTAGCTACCACAGTTGACTTTGCTGGCACAGGCAGCTCCCAGATGGAGGGAAAAGACAGCAGAATGTCTGTCCTCCTCCCAGTGTTCCGTAGTCACTTCTTAGTGATCTGTGACACCTTGGAACTTTAAATCATTTGTGAGCAAAGTTGTTCCTGTTGTTTGCGCTCCAGGATTATAAAGAGGTCCCAGAAAACCCACTCATCCTCTGCTAGATGCCTTGCAAACATGTGCTCAAGGAGGCCAACAGAGGACCTTAGTTCAGGATCTGTTGGTAACAGCTGTAGCCTGCAGTTGGGGCTGACGGCCACCATCAGTCCTAAACAATACTGTTAAATTAACTGCTTCGATTTTGGAACTTAACAAAACTGAGGTCTTTCCTAACCATTTCTGACAACAGCCTGAACAGGCAGTAGCACTGAATTGTCTGGGTAACGCTTTGCTTTTGCTGAGCTTAAAATAAAATGACAAATCAGTGGAATCCTTATTTACCTGTCTGTTTGACCGGACCCTTCTTTCATATGCAGTAGAAAGAAATCTAAGGATGTTTTTTCTTCCAAGGTTCCCAAAAGGCCAGTCTGTAGATACATTGCAAAAATGCGTTGGATGGATGTTCTTAAGCCACCTGGATCTTTTGTAAGTTGTTCCTTACATGATGATGCCAGAGCAAATGTTTTCGCAAAGTATTCATAGAAAGTGAATTGTTCTGGAGGGCATTGTGTATCTTAGGAAGCTATGCATGAAACATAGAGTTTCTAAATAAGAGTATTGTCTGGTGTCCTCACACAACACCAGATATTAGAAAACTTTAATTGATACATGATAGTAAAAATGAAGTTATTACTTAATCTAATTATTGTCCTTACTGTTGTTTTAAGATGCCCACTTGCATATACACTTATTGTTAATTTTTTGTAAGAGCCCGTACAGGCTGCTTAGGTAGTCTCCATTGTGTGGAGCTTTACGCTCCTGTCTGCACTCTTTGGGCAAATTTGGTATGAATAGGTATCTAAAATGTCTTGACGCCTAGTACTGGGACATGAATGGAAAATGGTTTCTATTTTCCTGTAGTTATCCACATCTTAAAGTAAATATTACATGCATGAATGATCATGACTGTTGCTCTGCATTTGCAGTTGTCAGCTGTGAATGCACAGCTGGAACCACTGCATATGCAGTATGCACAGGCACCCGGTTTCAAGTTAGTGTTGAACAGCCTTAGGGATTGAAGAGCAAGATACTACCACGCGTGTCATGTTGGGAGGGATCAATGTACCATAATGTAATTTTCTAAAACCACAGGATTGTAATAGCTCGATGGTGGTATTCCATGTTGCTTTTTTGTCCTGCAATGCTGTCAGTGGGATAAAGTTGGAATCTCACTTTGCTAATGGGTATAGTTTCTTCTCACCAATAAACTATAAAGGGTTTCTATTCGCTGCACATGTAAACTTGCAATTCTTATTATGATCTGGACTTAGCAGTCATCGTATTTACATAGTGGTGTGCACACAAAAATGGATTGTTAATGTCTTAAGATACTTGATGTTGCAGTTCCCTAATGAAAGAAAACTATGTCATCCCTGTTCTTGAGAAAATGCATGTGACACTTTCATCTCTTAGTTGGAACGCTTCCTTCATTCTCGGCACGATAGTGACTTAACCGTAGTATTCTAAGTTTTCGAAACTATACTTCTCTTGCTCCGCATGATGTCCTGAAATGCCATATCCCGAGTTCTGTTTTCTATATAAAGTAAATGAGAAAAAAACACAACCAAAAATCCCTCTGTTTGAAATTAAAGAACATGTGAAACAAGGACTCTGAACTTCATCTTTGCTGTGGCTGTGTTACAGCTGCAGTGGAACTTCACAGCAGCGCTAGGGCAGCTTGGGGCTGGAGAGCCGCCTTTGCGTTGTTTGAAACCGGGTTAGCATCCCTTACTCGGATCCTCAAGTGAGCGAGCTGAGAAGGGGCAGGTGGTGAGCGCATTTCAGTGTACGCAGTTGAGATACTGGGTTTTGGGAGTCAGAAACACTAATATAAAAAGAAGAAAGTAATCTGTACAGGAGTGAGACTAGTTCAGTACCAGATGTGGAAGTTCCTATTCTTTGTAATCAGACACATGCCTGAAAATTTAATTTACTAGTTAGAAAATACATAATATAACCCAATGTATAACCCAATGTTTAGGCATTTTAGAAAGAAGAGCAACTACTGAGCAAGGCTGCTTGCTCACGTAGTGAAACCTAGCAGTTCTCTAGCTATACTTTATTAAAAGATGACAGTGGGATACAATGCTAGTATAAATCATCTGTTACAGTTAGATAAATAGCGGGATTTATTGTTCCAGCAGGGCAGTGCTGATCCTTTGACCACGTCCAATTAAGATTTCTTTATATTATACTGACAGCTTCATGTGTACTGAATCGCTTTGTCTAAGGGGTGTCAGTGCAGAAGTGACATTACTCATTGGGCTATTATTAACTTTTATTTTGATTAGCTTCAGAGGACAAAGTAATTGTGTGTTTCCACTATTCAAATCTGCTTAACTATAAAATTTGTTTGTTTTATTAATGGGTTGATTTTTTTTTTTTTACTGGATAAATGTAGATTATTTTTTAAAATAACACCAGAGCCAGCCAGAAATCTCGTACATGTAATATTCTAATAAGCATGCACTTGCACACTTCCAGAACGACGCTATACCTGTCATTTACTGCGCCGTTTCCTGTGGCTTCGCTTCCTTTTACAGAACTGCTTTCACATTTGTACTTTGAAGAGTAAAACTTCTGAAAACTTTACTAAACTTCCACGTAGATCTTTTTTGCCTCCCAGTCCAGGCCTAAGTTTGTCCTGAAGCTTCTGCGTGAGTGAAAACTGCAAAAAGGAACGCTGAGTCTATGAGTACAGAAACAAGGCTGCTTTTCCTTGAAGCAAACTTGAACTTTGGATCCTTCCTCCTATGGTCTGTCGTTAGAAAATGGCCTTTTCCAGATGGCAAAACAAAAGAAGTTAAGAAAACAACTGAATTAAGAAGAATTAATTGAAGCCGCATATTACAAGTTGACATTCTGCATCTGGCATTTCTGTTTATGTTTCTGCATCAGTACCTTTCATTCCTATTTAATAAGTTCTGAATTTTGTGATTTTTTTTTTCAAGATTTTGAAGTGCCTATGAAGAACTGAAGAACAGCCCGTAGTAAAGTATCGTTCCCAGTTTAGCTGTACTTCATTTTTTTTAATCAAATCTTTTTCTTCAGTGGATAAACTCACAAGATTAGAAAAGCCTCTTGAACTCCCTCATGTTTGAGTTGGCAAAATTCCCACACACAGTTATCCACACACAACTACTTTTAAAAGGCCTTTACTAAGGCTGCATTTGCAAAGTCAAGCACTCAGAAGTTAGGAAATGGCAAAACCAAGTCTGTGCAGTGTTAGTTTGGCCGCTTTTTGGGGGTGCGTTGCAGTATCCGATCAAGCCTTCAGCACCTGGTCAGAAAGTGAGCGAAGGCTGCCCAGAAGGGGTCTGCCGCTGCCCAGCTTCGTGGGCCTCACCTTACGTTGTCTTAACTGCTCTTAAGATACGTATAGTTAGGTTTTTAAAAGTTGAACTTAAAAAACGGCATCGTGGTATTGCACGTAACCCATGTGTGCGTCAGGACTGAATCCTTTGTGTTTTGCGTATGGACGCCCGTTCTTGACCTGAGCCTGCGATGCAGCGGTGAGTAACGCCGGGCTGAGGCAGCAGGCTTTGTTTTCACATCTCGCTGGTAGGCCACACGCAAGCGTGATGGGAGCCAGGAATTTGTGCTTCAGTTCTGAGCCCAAAAGAGCGTTTCTGCGAGGCCTGCAGACTCTCCAGCCCAATTTCTTTCCTGATCTATTCTGCCTGAGCTGTCGAATCTCACTCCATTCCCTCCCTCAGCCCTTTGGTTCAATCTAAGTCATCCTTGTTCCTTCACTGCAAAGAAACCGATGTTCAGCCCAGCATCTTTAAATGGCTTTTCTTCTCTGCTGCCTATTTATTTTCCATCTCGGTCTCTTTCTTCCCATTGCCCTTCCAGTCCTGCTCTTCCCTGGCTGCCTCTCCCGGGCGTCGGGCCCACGGCAGCGCTCGGGGGCTACCTGGCCGAGCGCTCCCTGGCCCAGCTCTGGTCCCGGCGGCCTTGCCGCTCCTCGGGAGCCACTCGCCTTTCTGCTTCCTCTCTGATCAAATTTGTTCCTCTTCACTCCGTGTAGCGTTTGGAGCAATGAGTCTTGTCAGCCATCTCCTTTCTGTCTCCAGCTTTTTTGCTGTTTCAATGCAGTATATTTAAAATAAATAGCATGCTTTTATATTCAGTGCGGGTTGTTTATCAAATGAAGCACTAGCTCAATGCTGTTAATATATCCAAAAGTGTTTTAAAACTTTTTTTGTGTTTTTTTTAAGAATTGTTTGGGAAATCTAGAATGCAAAATACATTCTGAGCTATTTTATACAGGGGGGCATGAAGGTAGCTAGTAGGAAAAATAAGTTGCTGTTAACCAAGCTCTGAGGAGATCAGACCCGCGACTGTTTGTCTGGCAAACTCAGCTCATGCTTTACATTTTTGTGCCTGCTAGACAAGCAGAAAATTGCAAAGGCAAGTCGTCCGAGTAGCTTATGATATTAAAGAAGGTACGAAGACGTTCATGCTCAGGCTTAGTGCAGGAAGCTAGTAAATGTATTCGGAGTGTTTGAAAATTATTTTATTTTTCTCTGCTTTTTGGAGTGGTTAAAAAATGATGAAACTTTTGAAATATATTATGTAAGAAGTGAATGGGGAAGCGTTTTCCAAGACACATGTGCCTGTTAGCGTTGACTTTCGGCTGGTACTAACCTGCCAGGGCATCTGTTAGCCTGGGTTTTCTTCACAGGTACAATAAAAAGGTATATATTTATTTTACAGTTGAAAGGAATCCAGTCAGGACTCATGTTTGTTGTCCATGTCCTAGACCTGTTTTTCTAATGCAGTGTCGGACAGGAAACATGAAGTTATTTGGTTTTGTCTTGTTTATGTCAGGTAAAGATAAATGAATCGCGGACCTAGAAGTTGGTGGTGACTGTGGAATCCTGATTACGTTCAAGCTAGGCATACAGCCACGCAAACTGCTAATAAATGTAATTGGTGCTTCAAAAGGGCATAGCTGAGCAAATTTCATATCAAATCTGGTAGTGAAGAAGAAATTAGATGGAAAACTGGATTAGAATTGGCAGTTTTCTAAGTGAAAGCTATTAAATGGCCAAAAACCCAACATTTTGCAATCGAGAAGGGGGAGAACTTTGGCTAACCGCCCATCCCGTTTCAGTGATGAAATGAAGGGAGAAATCAGATGTAAAGTAATATAAAACAAATAAGGAAAAGGGAAGCAGACAGCAATCAACTCAAAATGAGAGTTATGAAGTGTAGAAAATTAATAAGGAAAGCAATAGCCAAAGGGAAAGAAAAACGTATGGGTTGGAGTGCTTGGGGAGGGTGGTAAAGCGCTGAAGTTCAGAGGAAATCTTTGCGGTAGGATAAGGACCATTATTAGATGCAGGTGGTAAAAGTGCTAGTGGTGATGTAAGAGAACTGGAAAGGTGACGTCATTCATTAGCAATGCTTAATATTAAAAATTAACATCTTAAAACTCAGTAGGTCTAGAAACCTGGTATCAGTATTTCTTAAGGGAGATGCCTGGGGCAGTCTCTGACCTGCCGAGGAGAAGAATGGCGAACAGGACAGGACCGCCGGCCCGGGTGAGGGGCTGCTTGACGCCCCCAGGGAAGGGACGAACAAGGAGATGACTGTTAATGAAGCAGCGTGATGCGAGTCATTTCCTTCTGTCTTTGGGTTTCAGTTTTCTTTGGGACTAGCGTGAACTGAGTATATCTGGGCCCCGGCAAAGCTTGGTGTTTTCTGACAATCGTACCTTTGAGAAGGTCGTTCAAAGAGAACCATAATGAAATGGGGATGCTCATAGAAGGGTTCTGCTGCGACCCGATGCAATCCAGTGGTTCCAGATGACTGGTGAAGGTAGATAGAAAATCACTACTGATAAAATGTTAACATGACAAAAATAGCCATACCCAGGACCAGAGCGAGTCAGAGCTCCACGTGCGCTCCCAGTGCAGTCCCAAGGTAAAAGACTAATGAATAAGAATGTGTTCCTGTTTTTAATTACCATTAGCAGTAAGTGATTATACATCTGTATGTCTCAGCTGTGAGAGCTGGGAATTTTGGATGCAATTTGGATATTTACATTTTAAAAGAGAAGATGAGTAATTGGAATGGATGCAAAAAAAGATTCAAAAATGACTGGTGGAGTGTGAAAATGCCTTAGAGAGGGCCAGAGAGAAACTCAGTTGGCTGAGTTTATCTACCAGAATTGAGAATGCCTTGATTGCAGTGCACAAGTACCTTCACAGGGAGAAAATACTGAACGCTGCAGCTCTCTGATCTTAAAAAGAGCAACACAAGAAGAACCACTGGCAATCAAAGCCAGGCAAATTCAAATTGGAAAAAGGCACAAATTCTTAAGACAGAATAACTGTGTAATTTAGGAATGTTTCTCCAAAACCTGTGAACAGAACAATAAAAGATATTTATGCAAATAGCTTTTTCATGGCTTTTTTTTCTTAAGAAGTATACTTAAAGGGGGGAAACAGAGGACAAAGAGGCTCCTGATGAGGCTTTCGTAGGGAAGCGCAGTCAGCATAGCCCGTCCGCCGTGCAGAGCTGCGGGGCCGTGTCTGAACGTCCAGCGCTGCTGGAGCCGAGCGGCCGCTCACCTGCCATGGGGGGAGCTGGGAGCTTTCTCGAGTGTTGTTGCGTCCATCGCGTAAGTATGTGATGTCATCTTGTAACTTTTTACATCATGTTAATCCCATCGCCACCTTGAAAGGATCTGTGGTCTTGGAGGACGTCTTACACCGTGCGATACCCGAACACTTGCTAAGTTTAATACATTTCCATACTATGGAAGTGAAAAAAAAAAGTATCTGCACACAAATCTCATTCTTGGGGGTAAATATAGGGCAGGAATTGCCTCCCCCCTCCTCCACCCACCCTCCAAAGACAGCACAAGGCTGCTCCCTGTTCTCGCCACGGACATCTTTGGGTCCCGCAGAAACGTGTCGCGTTGCTGATGCGAGTCACGGGAGCCTTTCCTCCAGGCTGCAGCGAGTGACTGCTCTAGCACGGTGATGGGAAACAGGCCTGCTGAAGAAAAAGTTCGGCCGTGTGTATGCTTTACATGAGACGCAGCTCTGCTGCCCTGGACTTGCCCCCATTCATGGCATCTCAACGGGGAGAGCCCACAGGAGATGCCACATTCTCCAAGATGCGCTGCCAGTTCTTCAAACGTTTGCCCGGGCACCTCCACGCAGTAGCAGGCTGCAAGACACAACCACCCTTAGAAACAGGGAGGTATTTTGCCTGCTGAACTAACCCTGGAGAAGTCTCCTTCTCCACCGACTGCAGAGGGAACCGAAGGCGAGGTAGCCAAGCTTGGCCTTTTTGTCTGTCATTTTAGAAATACAACCGTTTATACGCATCATTAATATTTGATCGTGCCTGGAACATGATGACAACATTTATGTAACAATTGTATGCATTTAATAAGCATCTCATTTGAATTATTAGTTAATGTACAGATCCCCCAAAAGTATTTGTATGTTATAGACCCCATAATTTATCTACGTACAAGCTGCAAGTTTGTAAATACAGCATTAAGAAGGTTGCTATTGCATAGCTGGTTTAACAAAACATCCTTTGTGAGTAAGATATGTAGGCTTATTTGGAGAGGATTTAGCTACTGGGAGATCTTCTCCAAGTAAGTTATATGCTTCTTAGCTGCAGCAGACAGGGAATATAATTTCTTAGCTTGTCCTTCTTGTCAGTAGAAATCAGTCTGACCTGACTGTGCTGTCTGATTCGAGCGTCTCCCCAGCCCACGTTCACTAGAGGGAGATTTGTAAAACAGCTTTACAGGAGTGAGGCTGGAAGTGACGTTCTGATTGAACGGAGAGCTGGATTAACATCTGGTATGCCGGTACGCTTACTAAAGAGGAGACTTGTAGGCGATCTTTTGCTTCGCTCGGTGCACGGCGAGTGGGAGTTGCGATTGCCTTTGCCTGCTGGACGAGGCGGGCAGCGACACGGGGCCGTTGCTGACGTACCAAAGCGCGGGCCAGGACTGCGCTGGAAAAGCCAGAAAAATGCAGCAAGGATGCAGCGTCTGCAGGCAGGTCATGCTGAAGGTTGGCGCAGTTGTGCACAGAAGCCTTTTCCATCTACTGTATCTTCTTTTCTGACCAGGGTCAGGCATAACGGTCTGTCGAGGTAATGCTCTGTGAGGGCTGCTTTTTGTACGTACGTAAGGGGAAGATCGCGCGTTGCCTCTTTGTGCGCGTACATACACACGAAAACTGCAGCAAACGTCTGTAAACTGAGGAAGGCACGATTAACCGTGCCCTTACCAAGAGCACTTGCTGACTGTTTATCTATTGCTGACTGACTCTGCAGATTAAATTTGCAGGAACAGCAATAAGGAGTATGATGGGAGGGAACCTAACCTCAAAGAAACTCCGCAGCCGACGCTTTGGATGTTGGAATTACATCTGAATCAAGCTCTTGATTAAATCTTAGCAATGTCAAAAGCTCAAAGCAGCACTTGTAATTGCTCTCGCGTTTCCCCCCCCTCCTATTGCTAAATTATCTATCGCAATGTGCAGCGCATCCATGTCACTACATTAAATTTGTACGCAAAGAAGAGGGGAGATGAGGCAATAACGCCGCAGGACAAACAGTATGTAGCCAGGCATATCTTCTTGGCATCGTTCACTGTTGTTGGGTTTTTTTAAAAAGTGTTTCCAAATCTGAGTAAAACTGATTCCAGATGTGCTCATTTGAAGGATATGAAAGTCACGCTAGCACCAAGACTCTCTGAATTCTGTGCCGTACCTGAACAGATAACTAGTCCCACCTTAAAACCAGAAGTGCTATAAACAATAAGGCGGCCACAGGCAAAGATTTTAGTGCTTCATTCCCATTAGCATCCTTTTTTCCCAAGTATTTCAGGCTAACATAGTTAGAGAATTCCTCCGGTGCTCCAGCACACTGAATCAGAGGTGCCTGATACGACGTGGGTCGCTTGTCTGGGCTGTCGGGACTGGATCCGTCCGTGGGCCTTTCGCCAATGTACAGCAGGCTGCGGTCCTTCGTGTCTTGCTCTGTTTTGAAAAGTTCGTACTCTGTGTGGGGCAGCTTGATGCCCAAAGCCAGACATCCATTTGTGGGTGTTATATCCTGCTCCACCCCAGCACGCCAGGAGCTCGTCAGCCCACAGCTTCCAGGTTCTGAGGAGTTCAGCATCATCACTGTCACCTGGTCCATTGGCGTCACCCGAGCCCGCGTGACTTTAAAAGCCAGCTCTGTCCCACCTCTCACTTTGGAGGAGGGGATGCCTTGGGTGTAATGCCCAGATGCGTAGATGGTGAAAGTCGGCTCTTTGCAGAGCGGGTCGGAGTAGTGATAGTAATAACCTTCCCAGGTGTGGTTGTTACCGTGGAATATGAAGTACCTGGTAAGGAAAAGCACTGCAGGTCGGACCTCGCAGTGGGTGCTCACCCAGCTGCCGCTGAGCTGCATTGGCAGCTGAGCTCTGACAGGTAGGATGGGTGGGTGGTGTTCGTCAGCTCTGTATATAATCCCGCAGGCCGGGCAAGGATGCACGTGGTGCTGCAGAAGACAAAAAATAACGTTTTTGTAAACTGATAGGCAAAAAACCCTTTCAGAGTATTTTAAAAGCTGAAACTCCCCTCTCCTGCACCAGGGTGTTCAACTGCAATGAACCTGGCCCACGACATTCAACCAGATTAAGCGAGATAAAGCACTGCCCTGGCTCTTTGCTATTCTGGTACCTGGGGAAGGATGGCGAGGTCTGTGCCCTGAAGCCGTGCTCTGCCCTGCGCCAGGCCGCTAAGGACAGGCTGCGGGGAGGAGGACAGGGCCAGGGCAGGGCTGCTCTAAGGGCAGGGAACGCTCCCTCGGCCATCGGGTTGTTCCCCCACGCGTTTTCCACTGCAAGCCGCTGTGGGTGAGGACGAGGGTGCTGGGAGATGTCGGCTGCGCCACCGCATTTCTGCACCGATTCAGAAAAAGAGATGCAGTCTTTTTGGCAGTCAAAAAGGCTGTGTAACCCTGACCGTGGGGAGGCTTCTGGGGCTGTACTACGCCACACCGATGGCAGCCTCTCCGGGACAGCCAAAAGCACGGCACCTTCTGCTTCCCCCTCGCCCCCTTCCCACCCCGGCCGCACAGAGCCCCTGCCCAGGCTCCCGCTTCCGCGGCTGCGTTTGCAGGTCGCCAGGGTTTGCCACGCAGCCACAACGGGCGTTGCACCGGAGAGAGAAGAAGAGGACCCGACCTTTGCTTCTCTGCCTGTGCCTCCCGCGGAGCTCTGAGTCAAACCAGGCCTGCGGCCCGTCTGATGCCAGGGGGCTTTTTTGTGCAGCGTGGAACTTATACTTCATATATCACAACTGATCTATTTTTAAATAAGCGGTGTTTGAACATCGTATCATTTTCTAGACCACAAGCTAATCTTTACTGAACTGCCGTGCGCAACAAGGTTAAATAACGCCGTAGTTAACTGTCGGGTGGGTAATTTACATGCAAGTTGATTGGAGCCTACTGTAATTTAGTCATTTTCAGCTTGCTTTACTGCTACTGTCACCTTAATGAGTGCTGACAGTACACAGTACATTATGGCTAAATAATCCCAGAAGTTGGCAAATATATATGCTCTCCTTAGACAGGAAATTCTTTGATAATGAAAGGTAATTTGGGGAGAATGGGTTTCTTTAAAACAGATATAAATTTAAAGGAAAAAGAGTGATATTTTCATAAAGAGGGTTAAAAAATAATTCCTAACGTAGCTGTGTAACCCTCACTAGCACAAGCAAATGGACGATGAAAAAAAAAAAAAGAGAAAAATCCTGTGCCCAATAAAATTATCGCTATAGACATGGAGCCAAAAACCTTACTTGCTTAAACCAGCCGTGTGAAGTTATTTCTAATGCATGGCAGCTTCTAATTATCGCCAAGCGGTGACATCATGTGCTGGTCCACTGGAGAGCTGTTAGCTGATTAATTACAGCACTACATTCAGAGAGTGAATTTCAGTATCTTTAGGTTTGGTTTTAAATTAACTTTTAAAAGTGTTTATGTTTACCATCTGGTTTTGCTCATATATATGGTTTTGGCCCAAGATAACACAACTTTAACCAATTTGAGAATGTTCCTTTCGAGGGCGAGAGGGGCGTCGCTCTGAGTTCGGGTGGTGTTGTTGGGGGCGCGGGGAAATGTTGCCCCCCAAATATTTTTTTTTTCCAGTTAATTCAATTCTGTCTGGTAAAGTTCAGGGAGGTTTTTTCACCCCATCTCACTGCTCAATCATTTCTGAATTGATCAGCTACGATTCAGATAGAAATGTGCTTTCCTGGAAACAAACTAACCTGTTGCAAAATAAAATAAAATAAAATAAATAAAAATAAAATAAATTAAAATGCAACGAAGTCTCCTGCTCAGTTTTATTTACGGCAAAGTGAAAGTTTGATTCCTGTGTAGTAACGTAATTGTATTCAGGGCAACTTCCTCTTCTAATGGCATTACACCGAGGAGTAATGACTTAATGGCAGATGTTGCTTCCTCGCTCCTCTCTCAACCTGGAGGACACGACAAAGAGCGAAAGAGAGGAGAGGAAGACAAACGACGGAGCAGGCAGCCTCTAATGATGTGCAGCTCGAAGCTTTCACCGACTCTGCTGCAGGAAACTAGGAAACTGCATTGCCTAGGAGAACACAGAGCCAAAGAAAAGCCACTGACCCCAGGCCCATGCCAGCGCCGGCTTGTTTCTGATGTTGGTTTTGCTGAGCTCTCGCCCGCCCCAGTCCCGCTCTCTCGGTAAGGGAGAGAGCGAGCCCCGCGTGCCGCGGAGCCCCCCGGCAGGTGGCATTTTAACAGTAAGGAAATAACACACGCTTGGCAAAGCCCATGCACCGATGAGGGGACCGGGTAAAGACATCATCCTTACCACAGCGCTCTGCATAGGTCGCTGATAACCGGTGGGTCGGTAGTGGAGCCTCTCAACCCACTCCGTGTGAATGTCCCCCAGGTACAGCTCCTCCACCAGCCGGCTCCCGCTCTGCTGCGGCTGCAGCACGGGCTGGTAATGCTTCTCCACCCGCACCAGGCTCAGCTCGTGCATGGCGAAGCCCAAGGCGGCAGTGCAGTCGCGCTCGGTCTTGGCACTCAGCAGTTCGTAGAGAGCTCCGGGAGCCCAGGTGCGTCCCGGGGGCAGGAACCCGCTGCAGCCCTCACTGGAGGTCTGGTTGATCCAGGTGGCCACCTCCCGCATGGCCTTCTGGCTGTGGAAAACGATGCCGACTTTATGGAGGTGGTAGTCAGCCTCGGTGGCCCCGCGGGTGATCCAGGAGGCCTGGCGCAGCCGGAGCTTGCCCTTGATGACCAGCGAGTAGGAGGGGTCGCGGCAGGAGGGGTCCCAGTAGTAGAACTGGTAAGCCTTGAAGAGGCGGTTGGCGTAGAAGAGGTAGGATCGGGTGAGGAACTCGGGTCCCGGCCGCACCTCGCACCTGGGGAGGAAGGCAGTCCTGAGCCGCCCACGGCACGTGGCCGGGCGCTGTACAGGGTGAAACCCCTCCCCAGGGGCACCCGGGGTGCGGGAGGAGAGGGGTGGGCATGGGTGGGAGCAGCATCGTGGGCAGGAGCCTCCCACACCCGGTGGCCACCCTTGGGTGATTTTAAGACCTGGGCATCTGCCACCAAAATGTGCCGGTGCCGGATGCAGGATCCTGCGCTTTGTGCCACATCCCCAGGGAGGGCGCCCGCGGCAGGGGGCATCAAGGCTGCTCTGCCCATTTCAGCCGGCTGTGCCCATCAGCTGCACCCTAACGGGGGAGAGAGGCAAGAGGCTCTGAGGGTGCTGGGGGGCCGGGGGGGCCTCAGGCCTCCCCCCAGCCGGGGCTGGGTGCTTGGGGAGGGAAGAGAGGAGGACAACCTTTCTTTTTGCTGCTCAGCTCTTTGCTTTCTCCGTGCCAGGCCCAGCCCGGCGGCAGCGGCTGGGGAGGCAGGAGCCGTGCGGAGGGGCCGCCCGGGGGGCTCGGGGTGCCTTCCCGGGGCGGGGGGCGCCTTACCCGGTGGAGGGGGCGCCTTACCCGGTGGAGGGGGAGCCTTACCCAGTGGAGGGGGCGCCTTACCCAGTGGAGGGGGAGCCTTACCCGGTGGAGACCCAGCGCCCCTCCAGGCGGGGCGGCAGCCGCGCCGCGATCCTGGCGCCGTCCTGCAGGTGGCGGAGCTGCTGCCGGCACCGCGGCTCCCAGCGCAACGGCGGCTCCGCGGCCGCGCAGGCTGCGCGGGGCAGAGAGAGAGGGAGGGGGGAGAGGGGAGGCCGTCAGCACCGCGGGGCAGCGCGGAGGTGGCGCCCGCTCCCCGCCCGCAGCGGGTCCCTCCGCGCTCCGCATCGCCTCCCGGCGGCGGCGCCGCGCGGCCCCGCGCCCCGGCGGGCGGGGGTCCCGCTGCGGGCCCGCACCTGTGCTGAGGGAGACGCGCCCCAGCAGATCCCCGGGAGAGCGGGGGTGCCCGGCCGGACGGCCCGCGGAGGACTGCCCGGCACCCCCGGGGCAGCTCGGACCCCGCCGAGTGCCCGGCACTGGCGCTTCTTGACCGCTTCACTGACAGAAAACATTTTAAACGCCATCGCCTGGAAAAACTCCTTCGGCTGCATTAACTGGAAGAGCTAGTTAAGAGAAAGAAGCCCCCAAATGGGTTAGCTAAGCAGCAAGCTCTTAGTTAAGGATACAGATTTTTTTATTTTACTGTTTTCCAACTTGAGTCTCATCTGAATCCAACTATTTTTTAGATGAAATTTTCAAATAAAACTGAGTGCTCTTTGTTCATGCTCTCTCTTTCCCAAGCTATTGTTGAAGCAGTAACTGAAACGGGGAATTACAGCATGGGAACATTAGACTCGCCTGTCGCCCGCCATAAGGACAGTAATTCTGTCACTTACCTCATTTCCCATAACAACGGATGTTATTGGCTTAGGGAATGTGTGAACACTCAGCTAAATCCTGAAGACCTTTGCATGCACACATATATATGTACGTATATTCCTATACGTTATGCACTCTTTGCTTAAGCAAACGTCTGTTGCACTCATCGTGAATTTGCTTCAGTAAGAAACTTGGGATTTGCCTCTTTATAACACTACAAAATGAGTCTCGGTGAAGCTCCTCCTGAAAGCCCACTGATTTTCTGCTATCGTACAACTGTCCCGTCTGGCAGCGCCCGGTCCCTCGGCCCGGTGGTGTCCAGCCCAGCCCAGCGCTGCCGGGGGTTTATGAGCCCAGCCGGGGTTCGCTCGCTCTAGCTGTGCTTTGCAATTTGCCTAGTAGTGTGCTGGAAATTTTCAAGCCAACTTTTATTCGCTACATACCAATGGTTAGGTCACAGGTTGCTTTCCAGCCTGCCTATCAGCTGGAAAGAAAGATCTAACATGCATGTATTCTCTTCCCACAGAGTGAGGATGCTAAACGTTTGCACACCCTGTGCCTGTGCCAAGGAGGTCAAGATACAGAGTCGCCGCTGCTCCTCTTAGTCCCTGTGTGCCACATACGCACTCCTATATAACCTGAACCATCCTGTGATCTTTATAGGGAGATTTGCCCAAACCAAACCCTTCACTGGGAAGAGAAACCCAAACCGTCCGCCTGCATGTGAGAGAAGTGACAGCTGAGATTGTGAAGGGCCCAAGGCTTGGAGAGTGCAATCATCTTCCTAATAAGAAGTGTTTGCAGAAGAAGCTAGCGCATACGGATCTGCCGCAAACCATGGGCAAGACGACGAGCTGCAGAGCAACGTCAGCAAAATTCCCTGGCTCGCAAGCTCAGGATCTAACACAAATATAAACACTCAGGGGGAGATTCACAGCTGGGGTCTACCAGGGAGGCTCCCCCGGTTCCCACAGCCAATTTATTCCAAGACGGGAGCCTCTGACCCCTGGCATCAACACATCCTACACACACACAGGTCTAAAGCCTTGTTACAAATCTTCAGCATCCAAGTTGGCCACAAACACAAGCCCCAGACTAAGTCAAATGGGAACTCAGTAATTAAACGTCTGCTGTGCAAGTCAGAGGCTTCTGAACATGTGGCAAAGCAGAACGATTTCCACTCAAATAGTATTTTATTACTATCTAGTAAGATATAACTTAAGACTTTTATCTGATGGGCAAATTCGGAGTCACTTCACTATGGCACTGCCATTTGCCAAGGTTTTACACATCACAGTAACAGGGTCCTTGAAATGTATGTGTGTAGATTTAAGCATGCAAACCCTGAAACTACCACAAAGGGAATAAACACGCGGCAAGTGAAGCCCCCAGCGAAGCAGGAGAGCAGTAACAGAAGCAGCCTACCTACCTAAAGGCCAGTGAAACCGCCTTGGATTTTCTGTTACCTCACTATGCACTGGAGTGCATGAGCTAGCTGGAAAAACACATTATTAGTGTTAAGGGCTCCTTTTGGAGCAGACTCACAATTGTACCGTTTTTATCATCTTTAAGGGCTGGCCGTGGCAGGCAGGGATAGCCAGCTCCTTCACAACTGGCTGCACTAGTGCTTCCTAAAAAGCAGTTCCTGTAAGTCCTCACATGAAAAGGGGAAGATACTGGATGACAAAACCCATTGCTATTAGTTAAACCTTTAATTTGGCAGCTGCAGCATCCATGCAGGCTGCCCCACGGGTGCCCAGTTAGTAGAGCCCATTAGGAGTTAGGGCTCTGCATCCTCATCCCGGTTCTGCCATGACTTTGCTCTGTAGCCTTGGACACATTTACTCCTGCGTGCTCCTTACTCCTGGGTCTTTTTTTACTCACTTGCAAAATATGCCAAGTTTCATCTGACTGACCTATCAAGAGGCCTAATTACTGGCAAAGCTTTTGGAGATCCTTCAGTACAAGCATAGTCCAAACTGAATTACACTTAAACCAAACATGAAATCATCATCCTAAACTAAAAAATAACTGTATTTGTATTAGAGGTAATGGACTAAAAGGGTCAAATTTGCTCTTGCTCATAACCACAGAAAGACTCTAGAGGTGTCGGTGTAGTCGATAGCTATACCGAAATAACAGCACAGAACATAGCCCCGCTCTCAACTCGCTAACTGTGCCCTGTGTGTGTTTATTGCAGCAGAAGCTTCAATATTTGACTAAACCTTTATTGCTACTTTTGGCAGAAACACTAAAGGTCTACACTGTTTGAGAGCACAGACACTTCGGCAACGCAATCACTACATTTTGAAACATTCAATAGAAAAGGGAATTTCTATAATCAGGATCAAACTCCATGGGGAAAAAAAAAAAAAAAGAAAAAGCCCCTAGAATGTAAATATTTGACATGATGGGAATTCCTAGGGATTTTGTCTTACTTAACTGTACACAAGTCTCCAAGCTGGACGCATCCTCAAACCAAAAGCTATTGGCTTGTGTCCAAATTTTGTGGCTGCTTTTCTCTCTCAAATACTCCAGCCCAGATCCAAACATCCTTTCAAGCTGGAAAAGTTCAGTACCAGACCTAAAATCTGTAGTTAGGGCACATCTCTCTTCCAGGAGCAGCATAAAGTGGCCGTCACTCATATGTCACTCTGTTACTCAGCCCCTGGTGAAGAGCATCAGGGCAACTCCTCTCTCCATCTTGAGAGAGACACAAATTAACTGCTTTATAGAGTTCTTGGGCAGGAGGAAGGAATTATTCACAATTCATCTTCAAGGCAAAAATACTGATTCATAGGAAAATCTAAAAAAAAAAATCCCCAGCTGTGATCTCTTCCACTCACTCGTTATCCCGTCTGTCTGTATCGATTAACCACAAGCGTTTCCAGAGAGCTCCTCAGCACAGCAGCTAGACAAAACAGTATCTTTTTCCAGCTTTCCGGTGCGTGCTGCATCCAAAGTACTGGCCCAAAGTCTCCGAGCAATGGGGCTGCACAAGCACTCAGGCAATTAGGAATGCCGGCAACCGGGAACGGCGGCTGATCACTGGAATCAGTAGAAACTGGATCAAGCCTTGAGACAACAGCAGCAGCAAATACTGACCAACTATTCCATACACTTATTTGTGTAAGCGACTTTCAGAAACATCAGACCCACAGCATCAAATGATAGAAAGGCAGAACTGGAAATTCTTCGCAAAGTAAATTGTTGGTAAAATTAAGACGAAAGATTCCGAGGCAATGGCCAAGCCTGAAAATGAGAGCCTGCCAGTGGGGTTGTGCTACATAACTGCTGTGTGCTCCAGATTCAGACCCACTTCTCACTTTTAAAGGAAAAAAATACCAACCGGGAGAGAAATACTGTAATATGCCTTGTTGGAAACAAATCTTGTTTGTGTTCCTCCAAGCAGATTGACTTTGGAAAAAAGCAAAGTTGAGTCACACATCTGTTTCTTTATAAATGGAGGAGAAAATGCGTACATTACAGTTTGCACCAAATTAGTTACTGTAGATCAACTCTTCTCCAGAGCTAGATTGCTTAATCTCTTACAAGTTATTGCCTCCTATGGCCAGAATTTATTCTTCCCATTTATAATTCTAATGTTTCAGTTAGTCACCCATTCACAGGGATAAGATCAGTGCCTGAAGTCATGGAGCATTACACATTTCTTCATTTAGAGATGACATAAAACCTTTGATATTTTCTGAGGAATGTTCAGACTGGAATGAAATGGACGATAAGAAACAAATCAATATATTCTGCATAAGTGAATTATACTTATCCACACAGACTTCATTAACAGAGCAAAACAGTGTTTCTTTAGCATTTTCCTCTCCTGAGAGCATGCAGAATGGATTTTGGGCTAGCCACTAAAGGAATAAGCATTCTTTTAAAAGCAAAGAAAATGTATGTATTTAGCAAATCAATTTTTCTTGCATTTGTGTGGAGATTAAGTTAATGGTGCTTTTAATTCACTCCGAATAAGGCATTCCCAAGAGAACAATTCTGTGGGAAGAGATACATTTTATATTATAATATTATACAGTTATAAAACTCACATGTAACCCACTCGGGGTGGAAAACTGTATCACAGCAGAACTTTGCCTTTTGCCTATCTGCAAACTGAACCCAGTTCGGGACAGGACTTAAGCACACGCTTAAGTCTAATTGGTTTCAGTGAAACTTAAGTATGTGCTTGAAATTAAGCCAGTGCATGAGCATTTTTCCTGATTAGTAATGCCTCCCTGAATCGAAGCCAGAATGTGGTCAAGTGGTTGAGGGAGGATGCCAGCGCTTTCACTGGAGTACTGTTTGGCTTCTGGAAAAGTATTTCTATTATTCATCCCTTCTCTTATTTGTCTGTAAAACGGGTATAATTGCACATAGCTGTTTCACCAGTCTGATGCTCAGTTCATGCTATTTGTAAAATGCTTCGAATTCACCAGATGTTTCTCAGTTATTCTTTCAAGGATGGCACAATAAATGTATTGCATGTTAGCTATCATCGTAGGGCACCACCTTGAGTTTCTGTGCATAACACAGCATAATCATACATGAAATTCTGCAGATCCTACGAGGGAACTCAGCCGACTCAAAATTCCCAAGCAGCTCAGGATTTTAGAGAACTCTTCAAAACATACTTTCACCACATACATTCAATATATTGGCAAACAGGTTCAGACACCGTATTCTATGGCTTTTAGCCTAGCTTTATTCTGAGGCTGTGATCATTGCCCAATTTGTCTCATGTCCACAATTAAAACAGTGAAGCACTTGTGGTGAGTCGACTGGAGGTTTTTAAGGCACTAGAGAAGTAAATATTTTGTTCTTGGAATCACGGAATCATTTATTTCTCCTATAAGTGTCATGCCCAGTGTAGATGGCAAGACAGATGGGATTTGCGGTAGGGAAGGGAAGAAGGGAGAAGGTATTCTCTCCTGCACCTCGAAGATCTTCTTCAGTATAAACTACATTTAAATAAAATTGCTTCTTAAAATTGCCCTCTCTAGCCATTTGCCTCAAAGAAGAAAACCAGGCCTAACACTGTACATGGAATTGTGGGGCTTGAGCCCAGTTTCATTGGAGTCCATAAACAGGGAAGATCCCAGGACTGTACCAACACAGCATCAGCACCTTATTCAGAAAATGCCCGTCCCCATAAACTGACAGTAAACACTCCATCTGGAGAATGAAGGGATACAAGGGAGAAACGGAATATGGGATAATCTCAAACGGAGTGAACTAAGCAGGACATGTAAGAGTTGGCACAGAGGACTTGTGATGACAAATAAAAGCACTAGAGGTGGATGTGAGTACATCTTCCCAAGAGATCTCCTACAGTTAATGTTAATCAAAACGCTACACTTTTCAGTTACACGACAGAGCCTCACTCACCACATACTTGCTGTCCTGACAGATACAGGAGCCATTGCACTTCGTGTTTCTCCCTCCCACCTCCCAGAAGATATTGCGCAGGCTCAGAAAGAGGAGTCGTATGCTTTTTCCACAGCTAAATTGGTCAATGTCAAAAGATTTATTGGAGAACAGCTGAGCAATTCCACATGGCCCGATGGCCCCAGTTGGCCCAACCATTGTGGTCAGCCCAGCAGTAACCAGCCCTTAGCTCAGAGCCCTGTCCTGCTGCCAGCCCCACGCCGGGCAGCCCAGCCGGGGGGGGCAGGAGAGCGGACGAGTGCCGAGAACGGGGTCTTGCTGTGAGCCAAAATCAGAGAAATCACAGGGCTCCCCTGCAACAATTCACTACCTCCACACAAACCTACATGACAGAGTCTGGGGGGAGAGGGATGGTGAATCAGGAGAGGTGAGAACTAATGGGATAATTGCTACATGCCTTTTTTTTTTTCGGCATCAGCAAGCACTAAACAAAGCAAATGTGTTCAGGCTACACTAACACATCATGACCTGTATTAAACTCTGATCAGTACTGCTGCAGAAGTTTGGCACGGAGAAATATAAAACCAAAAAGTAAAAGAAAGAGAAGGAAAGAAGGGCGATGCCAGAGCTTTCTTCCCTGAACACTGGTGAAAGTTTAAATTTTATTTTGATAAGATAGATGAGACCATAGTGAGATGATCTCTAATCCCCTGGGTACCTAGATGGTGAGAGACTGGTGAGAACACATGGGGGAAAGCATTTATTTTCAAAAACGAAAGCAAACCAACTCAGTCCAAGGCTGAACAATACCCTGGGGGAACAATTGTGACTCAGTTAAATTCTAACTGGAATTCATATTCTTACCAAATGGGAAATATTACATCTATCTTCCTTAACTTAGATGAGCTGGAAACTCATTAGAAAATACAGCACATGGTTTTAAAATTAATGGCACACCATAATTTCGAATGTATAGAGCACCCGTGCGATTTTGGCAATGCCCTCGAACCCCTGCACAGACATTTTATTAGTGGCTACTGTGGCCATTTTTAATGGTGATGGCTATGCGTATTTCTTCCCACAGTGCTTTGAAGAGCAGAACCGGTAATCAGGCCACGGCTTGGCTATAAAATGCCAACCTCATTTTGAACATCTAAATCACTCACATGGACCATGAGTGCAGAGAGGACCACCCACCACATAATATTAACATAAATATAGCGTCTACGCAAAGCAAAATGAACAACTGGAACTGGCGGGAGTTGAGAACAGAACAACAAAAAATGATTAGGGGGTGGGAGGGATTGAGTTACAAAGCAAGATTAAAAGAGCAGAGTAGATGTAGCCTGGCTGAGTGATGGCTGGGGCAAGATGGACATGGTAACAGCCTATAAATATTCACAAAGCATAAACACCAAGGAAGGGAAGGAATTCCTTGCAGTGAATAAAGAGGTTCTGTTGGGAGTGAATGAAGAGAGGAAAAAATGTGTTTTGTGTATCAGGGTGAACTTCTCGAGGCACAATCTAGTAGGCAGCGCAAGTCCACTTGCTTGGCAGGATTTTGAGAGATCGAACAAAGCATTAGTGCAGCAGGGAATAACCCGCTCTTGGCAGGGAGCTGGCGGGATACTCTGAGAGGCCTTTCAGTCTCCCACTGCCATGGAGCCGTCCCAGTTCCCCGCTCCCACGGGAGACAGCTGCTCTCCTGTGTAAACACATTGTTCACCGTGCTGCTCATCGAAATCACTGCCTGGCCTCCATGGGACTAGAAATATGGGCCAGATGCACAAAGGCATTGAGGTGGATAAAGACATAAGCGACTGCAAGAGGTACTAAACTGCTGGACACAGCTGGGAATCCCAGTAGGTCCCGCAATGTCAAGTACTCACCATTGAAAATCTAAGTCCAGGAAATTAGACTATAAACCCACTAAAGCAAGAATGATCCTTTTGTTCTCTCCTTTTTTAGCACCTAACACAACAGGATTCTTGGCACTCCTGCAAGGATATTGTTTATAGTAATAAAAATAGGATCTAATAGGATCTAATAGGATCTAATAGGATCTAATAGTCTGAGGCTGCTTGGCTCCTGCGAAGCCAAAGATGAGAAGGGCTTTCAAAAGCAGTCATAGCAGATGGTATTCTCAGAAAAAAAGCTCTGCAGAAAGGTGGTAAATTGATACATAGCCCACACCAGAAATACACACGCATGTTTAACTTAGAATCACAACTGACCACAGAAAAAGGTTACTTGTTCAGCTGAAGCACAGAATTAAAGTTACTTCTAACATGTGTTTTGGGGTCTGGGTGTGGTTTCTAGATAGCCTGAAATTTCAGTCTACTGTTTTGCCTGTCAACATTAGCCAAGTTTTGATGTGTTCCAGTTCTCAACACTGCCGACAGATGCTAAAATCAAAGTTGACATTCAACCTACGCACTGCATAATCTAATAACGGGACTCGCGCTACTCAAAAGTAACAAAACTTAGGGGCTTTTCTGCAGCAAAACTTTTCTGTCATTTATATTTTCATCCATCTTTTCCAGGGAGTCTAGCTGGGAAAAACAATTTTTTTCTCTGAAAAGCTTTAAAAATAATGTGTCGTGGTTTTGTATCAACAGGGGAGAAGAGATACTTAAAAGCCGTAACCTGCCAGTGTCCAGCACTTGTCGATTTGGTAAGAGTGTGAACAAGGTGAATCCAATTGTCTCAGTGGGGAGCTGGGTGTATACATTGATCTCAGAGTACGGGGTGAAAGCCCGCTTCCAAGGATCTCTCTCTTCGACTTAGACAAGGCCAAAATGTCACAGGCTTGCCAATGTTTCTTATTAACCCAGTAGAAATCACAGGGGACTTTTTCAGTGATCAACCGAAGGGATACGCTTAAGTTTAAAGCATTATTTAAAAAAGTAAACCCAAGGAAATCTCTTCAAACACTCAGTGGTGAGCCTTCTCCTGTTGATTTATGTACCACCACACCAGTTGTAAGTCGAGAGCTGTTGTTGCACTGATCCAAATGTCTCTCTAACAGTGCCACAGGAGCTGAGCTTCATTGCAGCACTCAGTTTCAGCTGAATTCAAACTGTGATGATTTAATAAGTTATTCACAGAAAATGAGAAAACATCAGTATGAAAGACATGATTATCACATCATCACCCTGCTAAAACTCAAAAATAATGATGGATTTCAACCCTCTTAACATTCTGGAGCTTTGGCATTTCAAATAGACATCAGAGTTTCTTTCCTAATACACAGGAACAGAACCTTCCTAATTTTGCACTTAAGAGCATGAGATCTTTTCACTCCTTAAAGAAAAAAAACCCCACAGATCGCAGATTACTAACCCCTCAGATCTCACACAATTTCAACTAGGTAGAGAAGGAGCTGTTCTATGAATCGTATTTTCAGTTTTGGCAGCACTCTTAGCCTACAGAAGAAGGGTTACACATTAAAATTCTCACATTCTCACTGTCGGTTTCTTGGTATTATTGTATCTGAGATGCACCATCTTAAAATCATGAAGTTAGGAGTTCTCTTTTTTCCATAGCTTTATCTTCCTCAGCAAGTAAGCAAGAAAACCAAAGGAATTGCGTAACAGCATTGTATAGGTGCTTCCTAATTTTGAGGTTGATTTTAGCAGTGATTGTATCTCATGCATGAAAGCGTTGTCTTTATAGATGACATATGCTATGTTGTGGGGAAACACAGGATCCCATTGAAAGCAAAAGCTCTTTCCAAACTTTGTTCTGCCAGATGCAGCCTCCCCTAGCATTGGATTCCAGCTTTGGTTTTCTTCATAGCAATTTCTGGCTTTTGAAAATCTCCTTACTCAACAATTTGTGCTTGTGGGGAAAATATAGAAACCACATGATATTTTTTTCACTCGTGCTTTTTTTACATCTCAGCCCTGTTTTTATCTATATCCATATACTTTAAAACATGGCTAACCTATAATTAGGGAAAGAACAAATAGAGTCATATCACACGATCCGGCATAATACATTAGTTGTTGATTTTTCTGGTCAGCTTGAGAAATGAAGAATAAAAACCACCAACTTGGTAAAAACAAATTAGCTAAGTAAACATTGCCCAAACACATATTTGAACCAAAGACAATGATGTTAATTTAATAGTGAGTACCTATACATGCATGTGTAAATACACCCCGCCCCTATATTGAATGTACTATCATTTATGAGATTCTCTTCCTAATCTTGTAATTGAATGCAACTGCTGATCTTATCTTACCCCAAGACCGTAATTTTCAAACTTAAAAATAAACATTGAAAGCAAGAATAGATCTTTTATGTTAAAGCCATGTAGGAGAAGCTACACATGAAAAATATCAGCGTGGTGTTACTGGAATGTAAAGACTTTAATGAAGGCTTAGGTAAAACTCAGCAAGTCTCTGGGGGCGTTCCCAGGAATGAGTGATTCTTTGCTGCAGGAGACTCCAAAATCAGATTCAGTTACCTAACCAAAGTGCTTTTTCAACTAATTATGCACTGGTGTCATCCTCATGCTGATGTTCAGTTTTATGCAAAATGCAGAATGCCAGTCTTGCTCACAGTGAAGCCACTGGCAAACCTTGCTTTGATTTTAATGAGTTCTGGATCTGACTTAGCTATTTCAATATATGTTTTAAGGTCCAGCTTCTGTTCTTACTGAAATCAATGGAAATTCTCTCACTGACATCAGATGGAAGAAGCACAGGGTTTAAATTACAGTGGACTAAAACAAATTGTATGAAGATTTAAGAATGAACTATTCTAATTAGACTTAAGTGAGTAATCTTACATAATGCAGTACAACAGATCTCTGAGCAGACCAACTTGAGCTAATAAAATATATAGAGAAGGAAAACATACATTTCTTAACCTGTTAAGCCTTATCTTTGGGGAACAACATATGAAAAAGACCCCCCCCACAGAAGGAGAACAGAAAAGTAACTATAGAAGTACCTTGCTTAGAGATTTCTGAGCAATCTCAGGAATCTCTTTCTCAGGTGGAGAGGCAAGTCAGTGTGATTATTTTGCTGCCCAAAACCTCAGATGAGCAAACTAAGTGGTAGAAAGGAAGACTTGTCTAGCTGTCTGGGTTTCCCGTGTCCAGACTGCACGGGGCCTCAGGGGCACCCTCCCACCCTTCCTTTCACCTGTCCCTTCTGTTAAGGGCTGCAGGGTCTCAACCAAGGGTCTCCCTTGCCTTTCCTAGGAAAACACTCTGTCCAAGTATGGAGGAACCTCCCTCAGGCTCTGCTCCTTGTCATAAACAGAAATCATTTTGCCTTTTTTCACAGCACAGTTGTCTTTGTTCTCCCATATGGTCTCTTAAACCAGAACCTTTTCTTCTGAAACTGCTCCAAGAACTGGGGGGTTGAAAGATGCCTTTCTGAAAGGGAGCCACAAAGATGCAGCCTGCGCTGTTCTGAGGGTCTGTCTGCACAGCTGAGGCTCGGTGGCACGTCCCTGGAGCAGGAGACGACTTGTGAACTTGTCCCTTGCTGGGGCAGGTGCTGGATCCTCCCAGGGATAATCCCCAATTCCCAGTGAAACCCCACTGAGAATCACCTCTGAGCCCTCCCTGCATCTGAACTCAGCTCAAGCGCTCACCGTGCCCCGTGCTCCGGACAGGAGCAAGCTGCACTGGCACAGGGGAAGCAAGACAGGGTTTCTGGGGGGACACGACAGCGATCCCCACCACTCAGGGAGCCTCGGGTGGCAGGCAGAGGCTGAGCCCCAGCCCAGCACCGCCTGGGCAGCTCAGCACCGGACCTCCAGACCTTCTGGCATCTCCACACGCCGCTCAGACCGCGGGACGGGAAAGGCTTCAGGGAAGCCCCTCGGCGGGGCGGCTGTCCCCCCCTCCCCCGGCCCACAGCTCGGCAGCATCCCCCGGGCTCCGGGCTCCCTCGGGGGCCCTCCTCGCCCGTCCCCTCCCCAGGCAAACGGCGGCAGATGGTGCGGGGCAGCGCGGAGCGCGCCCGGGGACGCTGCCCTGGCTCCTCCGCGGACGCTCCGGCCGCACCCCGCGGCTGCGCACGGCGGGGAACCCCCCGGGCCGGGGGGATCCGAGGGGGGAGCCGGGCAGGGAGCGAGCGGGCGGAGCTGCGGGCGCCAGGTGCCTCCTGCCCCGCCGCCAGCGCGGCCCGGGGCGGCAGGGCCACCCCGCGGCACCCCCGTCCCAGAGCCGGCCGCGGAGACCCGCCTTGCAGCCTCCTTGCGCCCTCCCCGCAATCTCCTCGCACCCTCTCCGCACACCCCTTGCAGCCCTCTTGCACCCTCCTTGCTATTTCTTTGCACCCTCTTTGCTATTTCTTTGCACCCTCTTTGCAATCTCCTTGCACTCTCCTCACCGCTTTCTTGCATCTCCTTGCCACTTCGTTGCGCTCTCCTCGCACCCTCCTTGCACGCTCCTTGCTATTTCTTTGCACTCTCCATACAATCCCCTTGCACCCTAATTCCTTGCACCCTCCTAGCAATCCCCTGCCTCCTCCTGCCCGCGGGCAGAGAGAGGTGGCGGGGAGACGCCCGAAGGGACGACCCCGGCTCCGGCACCCGCTCCCCCTCCCCTCCACCCGCCCCAGAACGGCAGCGACCGCCGGTGCCACCTACCTACGAGCAGCCCGGCGAGCCACCAGCACCGGACCATGGTGGCCGCTCTGTTTCCTCGCCCAGCCGGCGGCAGGAGAGGCGCGATCGCCGCCGGTGCCCGCGGAGCTCAGCGGGGCGCGGCGCCCGGCGGCGCAGCCATGGGCCGCCTCCGGCGCTCCGGTGCCCGCGGCGGCGGGACCCCAGCTTCGGCCCGCCGGCGGGAGGCTGAGCGCGGCGGGGCAGGCTCCGGAGCAGTCGTCCTGCTCAGCCCCAAGCCTTGCGAAGGGAGAAAAAAAATATATATATATTTTAAAATAAACCACCACAACCCACCCCGCCTTCGCTGTGGAGCGCGTCCCCCCGGCTGCTGATAGCTTTAATGGAGCTTGGCAGCCACAGGTTCAAGTTGCCAGAAGAGGTGGAGACTCCGCCGCCTGCGCCCCACATGCGGCCGCGCATCGCACACGGGGGGGAGGAGGAGGGCTGCCCCGCCGCGCCGCCGCCGGCCGGGACCGCGACCGCGACCGGGACCGGCACCCCCGAGCGGGACCGGCACCCCCTGCCGCAGGGCCCGCACCCCGCCTCGGGGACCGGCACTTTCCCCTCAGGGCTTCTCCCTCGGGCCGTGGGGCGCCGTGGCTGCGGCGTGCCGCTCCGGGCCTCAGGGCCCCCCGCGGTCGGCAAGGCGGGTGTCACCCCCGCCTCACCCCCGCCCGGGGCGGTGGGGGCTCCCCCGGGGCCCCAGAGGCCGCTGTGGGGCTTGGGCCAGCTCTCCTCAGTGGGGCGCTGCAAGGGGACCATCCCCACGTCCCCACGGCCTGGCCCTCCAGCCCGCTGCGGGCCGTGGCTCCCTCAGACCCGACAGCCCTCCTTTATCTTCAGCCTCGGCTGCCTGGGCCGTCAGGAGAATGGGGCCTAAAGCCCTTAGAAACCCTCTCAGCATCCCACGCTGAAAAAATATAGGACCCTCTGAAGGCGACTCCGAAGCCCCTACCTGAGGTGGCGCTCGCCCAGGGCCCTTGCGCTCATGCCAGCCAGTTCCCTCTCCATGACCCAAACGAGGCCCACGGGACAGAGCCACGATTGACAAAGGGCTTATAATCGGCTCTTGGCACGAAGCTAAGCACAAATCTGAACTTAGACGTGTCTAGGACAAAACAGCGCTTCTCCTTGTCTGCATCGATGATTAGCAATGAACTGGAAACGTGGTGTTGACCGAAGGTGAAGCGGGTCTGTTCACTGCCCTTCAAGGACAGTAAAACGACGTGTGCCCAATAATGCAGGGAGTGGGCTGCCTTGGGGAGCCGTGAGGGGAAGAGACCGTGCCGTGATGGCTCAGATAGTCTAACACTCGTGCCAGTGTCGGCACTAAAGGTTGAGGTTTAGTGCCTTTTTCCGGACTGAAAAACTAGGTTCGGTTTTTGCAAATGAGGCAAAGAAATCAAAACACACGTATGCCTCCAGCAGAACCCCAGGACCCTGCAAACTCACTTTTCCTAGTGAAACTGGCTGTTTCATTGAGTAAAGGGAAACTTCAGGGGGGAAAAAAAGCGAGTCTCCAAGTTCACAGCAGTAACCCCGTTGATTGCAATGAGGAGAAGAAGTCAAGGCCTGATTCTGCAGTCACATATTTGCTGAGCAGAGGCTTCGGTGCGCTGGGGTGAGGTCTCAGTGCAGGCTTTATTACTTTGTCAAAAATAATGCATAAAATCTTTAATGCGTAGTGGGACAAACTTATCTGTCATGAGTGCATAAAGAATTAAAGCTTAATGATACTTGCCAAGATAAAAATAACAAAGTCCATTTGTAATGCAGGCACTCCTTTTTCTAGCTGATGTTCTTATCTCTTTTTCTTTCTCAAATTCCCCAAACCAGTCATTCTCAGTGAATGTCCAAACCACTGTGGTTTTATTATATTTACAAATACATAAATTATCAAATGCATAGGCAAAGAAGTTGTCCTTTATAATGATGCTAGAGAGAAAGGAATAATTTTGCAAGAAGTTACCTTTACGAAGCAGGACGTATTCTTTTCAGACATAGTCAACTGAAACCCAGAAAAATGATGGTACAGGTAATCTTCTACCAGTCACAAACTTCGATTTTCGCTACACACTTCTCATATGACACATCCAACCTCTAATGCTAATCTGCATTTCTTTTGGAGCATTTTAAGCACGTTTGTTTGAGGGAGGGAATAAAACCAAAGCAGAATAGCTTTTACACAGGTGTTTGAAAATTTTAGTAATCCTATGTAAACAATCATGAGCTTTTATCGTGTATCAGACGAACAGGGCGTAGCAATAGATTTCATTCATATGGCCTCTTGCATCCCTGCAGCTCCCAAGGGACCTTATCGAAGTAACCAAGTCGTAAGCACTTTTTCTTTGGAAGAGTTCCTCCTGCCACCGTTGTGTTGCAGAGCTGCCTGGGCGCAGCAATGCAGCTGTGTCGCAGCACGCTGCCCCGGGAGGATGAGAAGGGTGCCACAGCCTGTTAGAAATACCGGGAGGATTTAGACAGGCGATCGAGTCTTCCAACCTGGAAGTCTGCCAGGACATCAGGCTTAAATTCTCAACTCCTGTAAAAATTGCTGGGTAATCTTCAGCTCCTGCAGAGGACCAGCAATGTAAAAATGCCTATAATTTTTATTATCAAATAATTACAGACTACCTGCTGGGCAAAGCATGTGGAGGGAGACAAATGATTGCAAATAGCCTGTAATTCCTGCAGAACGATGTGGCCTGATTTACGCATTCAAAGTGAACAGAAGTCGTTCCTATGCTGATGCAGGAGCACTTTACTCACAGTGCTGTAAATACTAACAGAGCTGCAGGGTAACTGGGAACCAGACCAAGGTGTTTTGACATTAGCTATGCTTCACTTGCCTGGCACCTTGGGTAATACTCATTCCTGTGCAAAACAGGTACAGAATATTTGAACTCAGAATGATGCACTCTTGTCAGCAATACAGGGCAACGAGTTGCCTAGCCCCCAAAGGCCAAATATTTCTCTTCCCCTTGCCAGACTAGCAAGGATAGGCAACCACACATGAAGGCAGCAGGCCAGGAAACCAAAGATTAATAAGCCGACAGCTCTGAAAATACTGTTTGTGTGAAGAAAGGGATCCTCTGAATAGATACTCGGGTCCCCAGAAAGCCATGTCCATAAGCCATAGCAAGTCTGCTTCTGAAGTCTGGTCTCTAAGAGGTAATACCGAGGGATGTAATGTTTGCAGAGCTGAAAACAGTGGGTGACCTGAAAGTGCTGAGTATGTGCATTTACAACTAGTGTTTACCCTGTAGAACCACTTGCACTCTGTTTCAGTTTCAGGGATGTATTTTATGAGGCTACGGGAATTAGTATGCCCTAACAGCTTTCTAGGATGGTCTATATGTTTAGGCACAACATTACTGCAAAAATGTTAGTGAAAGTACAATATTAAAAAAGATCTTTCCTAACATTCAGACTCTGTTTTCATCCAGGTATTTTCAACTGCTATGGATGGTCACCTGTAAAATGTTGTTCTGCATCAGGATGGAGTTTAAAGGCACAGCCAACATCTTTCCCAGCGCCTGTGGGTGACTTCCAATCTATGGCTTCTATTGTCAAGTCTCAGCCAAGAACAGATAGAACTGAATAATAAATCCCTGGTTTGGGGGGCTTGTGGGAGAAAGGTAGGTGTCCCTCATGGCAAGAACTTCATTGAATCCCTCTGGGAAACTCTGGAGGGAGCTATATACATTTAACACTCTTTGACTCACCAGATGGACCACGATGCAGAGTTGGCAGGTGGGGACAGAAATAAGATATTAAAAAGCTATAAAAAATAAACAAACCTGGAAAGGATTCTTGAATTTCTCAGAAAAAAAAAAATAAGGTGCAGACTCTATTTCTTTCACTCTTAAATAAAACTATTAATAAGTGCAGAGGATTTTTCATCAGAAATACAACGTACAGAGCCTTTATTCATTAACTCTCATAACATGGCCAAAGGAAGATAGTGTTATCGTCCCCGCAGGGACACCGGGACCACGGATGATACGTTTTGCTCAAAAAAGTAAATGGTGTCATCAGTGCCTGTCTCTGGACATGTCCCAGCTATAATGTGCAGGAATGAGTACCCTGTTCTCTCAGTTGAGCACAGAGCAATACTTCCCTGCTGTGCAATGTACTGTATTATTGCCGCACTCTTCACCATGAGTAAAGAAAACGTAACATTGCCCTCCTTGATCACCTCTCATTTCTTACGCCAACCTGATCTCGAGCAGGTAATTTCGTCTTGCTTTTTCATGATTGGTGACAGCCTATTTGGCCTGTGCCATTTGAGGCTGCTGGTGGATACAGAGATCGCTGCCAGTTTGGTCGTCTTTATCAGCCACCTGAGATGAGCACGTTCTGACAGTGAAGCAGTGAAGGAAAAATCACCTTCCTTTAGCCTGTTACTTTGTGCTATTCACTGAGAAGCAGCATTTAAAAAAATCTTGCGGGGTCACAGGGTGCATACCCAGTGCACTTTACAGGGTAACAATACGAAAATGTGAATAAACCTTCCAGGGTACCTGGCTCAGTGCATGTATTTATATGCTAAAAAGCACTGGAGTATTATTTACATGCTTAGCTGGGGTTTGTCCTTTCTAGAGAAGTCTGGACTGCTACCTGTTATACTTGGCTCGCGATGATTTAAATAAGAATTTATAGACCCTAAACCATCTGCAAAATGTCCCAGTTCTTCAAGGCCAATGTAAATGCAATGAGGGGGGAAAACCACAGAAAGAAAAGGTTAACAAGGTTTCTCCTTGCCTCCCCCTTGGCACATTTTATAATTAACTTTATAATGTCTGAGAGCAAAGGTTTGAAGCAGACAAAGCTCCCACATCCTTGGAGATAATTGCAGCAGTTTGTGTAGCTCATTACACCAGAAGCAACTTTGTTTGGTTTCATCGCACTGCAAGTTGCTGAGAGAACGTGCACTGCAGGGCACTGTGGTGTGCGGGCTTCACATCTAACATGAAAGAAGCTTGCTGTGATTTATATCATCATGCTAATCAGGAATGCACATTAATTCAAGGTCCCTTTTGGGGCTAGGGGAAGGAGAAAGAATCAAAAATGAGCCAGCTTTCTATATGTTGTGCAAGGTGCCACTGTTTTCCAAAGTGTGAAGGAATTAATTGTGTCGTTATTTTTTACAGACACTTCAAAAGGCAGCTAGAGGAGAGATCTCGCTGAATGCTGCAGTGGGAGCCACAGGCGATGGAACCTTCTTCTGCCTCCGGACTCTATCAGCATTAAGGAAATTTAAAATTTAAATAGATCTTGAAACTCTACCCCACGTTTTCTTATGAATGACAGATCCTTCCTGCCCTCAGTCCACCACATTTCTCCAAGCCTGAAAACTGACGCTTTCTTCTTAACAGCAAAAAGTGGGAAAGACGTTTGTGGTCTGGTGGTTACACCATGGGGTTGGAAAGCAGAAGAAGTGTTGTTTCACATCTGGGCCAAGTTTCTTGTCACCATGGACTTGATCCTGCCAGATACTGAGCACCCATTGATTTTTCAAGGCCAAGCCCTCACACAATTCATGTTAGTCCAAGTTCTTGTTCCAAAGCAAAAACTGGGCCTGTATTAAAAAAAATTGGTGCTGATTCTGTGGTTATGCTGCTTCTTTCACAATCCCAGCAGTCCAGCATTAATTTCCATTCTCCCTTCTAGTGTCATGAGAGCTGGGACAGTCATACTCCAACACTTGACACCTCTAACACCCTGATTCCTCATTAAAATTTCATTTTCTCCTCTCTAGGGTTTAGCTTTTTCAGATTAGTGGGAGGTCCTGTTCTTTTCTGTTTCTGCCCATACCCAGGAAGGGAGAAGAATAACAATCTGCAAAGAAATTGCTTTTATTCTTATGAATTGCAAAATCACCACTAGCTCTGACTTTCGCTAGAGGAGAACCTACTATAGATGCAGACATAGTCTGTACTGAGACTGGTTTCTTTAGGGTGATATGTGGCTTAGAAACAACAAGCAAGCATAATCATATTATCTAGTTTGATTACTGGGCAAGTAATAAAACTTCCTCAAGGTTTATTAGTGTTCATCCATTAGGATTGTAGGAATTTAGGCACTAGCGTCTTATAAATACCTTAGATGCGTGATTTTATGTATGTTTTCCATGGACCTTGTGGTGAGTGTGAACTAATTCTAAGGTTCTGCAAAAAATAACCAAGAAAAGCAGGTCTGTTGTCAGTGACTCCATGGGGGTCCATGAATCTTAGAAGACTGGGAACCACCACTGAGATCAATGGATGGATTATTTAGATTGGATATGGCCCCTTTTTTGCATCCTTATATGTAATCCACTTTTCAGTGTAAGATTTCAATGTAAGAAGTGCCAATTGCACCACTGCATGCAGAAAGCTGCACAGATCCGGCTGACTCCAAAGGTCTGTGGCTCCAAGCATGGCCTCTGCCATTCTGCAAAGACAGAAAAAAGAGGGAACTTGGACCATCAATAAAGAAAGGTAAAATAACTGTATCTTTGTTCAGTGACTATAGTAACCATAAGCAGCTGTTAAAACAGTTTGGAGTGTGTTAAAAATCCAAGCCTTTCGGTGGTCCCTAGTCCAGGGCTGTTATAATAAGGCTTGTTTTCTCCTTGTTAAAACAATCATTTACTCTTTACGTTTAGGAAGATAAATGTTCTCAAGGCACATAATGATATCAGCAAAGATAAATTACAAAGGCCACCAGCCAAATTCATGCTACTGTGAGGAACGCATCATAAATCGTTGCAGCAGACACATGTCTACTCCAGAAGCAATGTTAGCATGCACCTGCTCACGGCTTGAGACCAGCCCCTTGCATGTTATATTCCTGCAAAGCATGAGAATAATCTTTACAGGAGTCTGCAAATAGCAGACTGGTGCCCTATTCGGGAAAGCACTTAATCACTTACTTAATTCTTGCTCTACCCAAAAAGTATTTAAGGAAATGAACTTTAGTTCAAGCTTTACATGTGCGTTATCCTTATATGACCAAAACATTATTCCACTGTGTGCATTTTTTCTGGTTTACATATGTGCGCTTTCCCTGCCACTGCTCAAACCTCTCACAAAATGTTTTCAAAGCTTTTTTTAAAGGTAGAAGGAACCGATGGAATAAAGGATGGCTTTTGAGTGCTTTGGATTATATAGCACACTTTCATCTGCGAGTGCCCCATGGGTACCTTGCTGTTCCTTATGCTTTCCAGTACGTCTCGTTGCATAAACTCTCCTTGCTGCCCCATAACAACCACCAACTGTCCCAAACTGCTGACCTATTAACCAAACAAACTTTGCTAAATATTGCCATGTGTAAGTGTACTACTATTTTTCTAATTGCTAAAAACATGTCCTTCCTGCATTCAATAGTCTCTAGAAGAGATTGTTAACATCTGGGTATTTAGCACAATAGAGGCTTTAAACTTAAAGGAACATTGTCCAGGTTAGCCAGTGAATCTGGCCATATGTATTTTTTAATAGATGATTCTTTTCATGTTATCCATGTTACATTTGAAACCGTGAATCAATGACTCTCATGAGGATTAAGTTAGCAGAGAGCATAGTTGGTTATAAAAAGAATAGACCTGAGAGAAGATGGATCTAACCTTGGACAGGTGATGATGGATTGGAACTGCTTTTTGACTGGATGTACGGCCTTCTACTGGGGGAGTGCGGGGGGGGGAACAAATCTGGTATTTTCTGATGTGGTTGTATGGGATAGCCGTGACCCAAAAAGTCCCAATCGCTCCCAGCTATTTAGGGATCACTGTATGAAGAGTACTGCAGACTGTGTTTTGCCTGTGGCTTCAGCGGTGAGGGAGTCCATGTTACATATGGCTGTAATAATTTTGAAAACCTAAGTTTATTTTCCACCACTAATTGTAAGAGGCTTTTTCCTTGTGCTTTTTGCTTGCCGTGGAGGACAAGTAATTTTTATTCTTGTTTCTAGACAGCTTCAATTCCTGCAGTTGTCCTGGTTTGCTGTTACAGCATTTGTGTTTTAAGCATGAAAAACAGATGTCTAGACCCAGTAGTGTTGGGGAGATTTCTTTGGTATTTGAACTATAAATATGGCAAATTTGCCCTCATCTTATATTTTGTAAAGCTTTGTTTTTACAAAAGTATCTAATCTTAAATCAAACTGTGTCTCTGGTTAGTTATACCAGTCCTTTGGAGCCAATACAGTCTATCACATCAGTGACAGTTTAGGTATTCCAAAAATAAGATTATTATAAATCTGAGCTCTGTACCCGTATGTCCCAAAACCTTAGGGATACTCTGCATTTACAGAAGCAAGATCTAAACCTTGGTATCTCAGTGAGCTGCATGTGTGCTGTAAACAATGATACTGTCGGGCTCAAGAATCAAGCTTTCACAGAAAGAGGTGACTCCTTCTGTGACTTTCAGTGCCAGCCTTTCCCTTCTTCTGCATCACCACTGCGGCATCACGGTACACAGCTGCCTGATTGCATGGATGCTAAGAAGTCACAGCTACAACCACGCTGGGACCACCTCGCGATGCCGGCAGCAGGAGCCCGCAGCCGCAGATGTGCTGCAGGGCAGAGGGGAGACAGAGACCTGCACCAAGACCCCAGCTCTGTGAGTAACTGCCCAGCCTGAAACGCAGAGCTGACAGGGGGACCTTTGATCCTCTGAAAACAGAAAGTGCAATTGATTCTTTTCACTTAGAGGCATGACTGGTGTTACATTTCCTGAGCTGGACAAGGGTGGTCCAGATGTCCATGACAGATTTTTGCATAAGCACTTTACATTTTTGTTTTTCTAGCTGTTTGCTCTTCTTCCCTAGTTTAAAAAAAAAACTCTTCATACACAGTTGCTGTTGTTGAAATCACTGCCCTAGAAAAGAAGTTACATCAGCCTTTAGCCTTCAATAGTTTATTGGATCTCTGGTTGCTAGTGGGGAAACCAGACAAAATTAGGCAGACGGGAAAAACTGTGGGACAGTTATTTATGTGGATTTTGGGTCATTTTTTCTTTCAAACAAGTCGAAAATTTCAAACAAGTACAGCCATATGCTGGAAAAACTATGCCAAGTTTTACCCAATCTACTCACAAGTCAAATAATTGGACATATGAACTGATTATTCAATTGCATGTGCATTTTGAACAATCTGGAACATTATTTTTTATGGACCAGATTTCAAATTATTCAGACAATCTGCAAAGAGTCAAAATGCAATAAAAATGTCATGATTCTGTCTCCATCGTTATTCTCCCACATGTTTATGTGTCCACTCCGTAATCGCTGTGTACACAGAGGTCCCAGTCCTACATACAGATTGCTGCACAGGATTCCTACAGAGGAGGAAGAGATTAAAGACCAGTTGCATACCTCTAGGTTTCTGTAGAGATGGGCAGGTCTAAAACGTAGATCCATTCGCTGCTCAGTAAAGTCAGAATGGCTTGAATGTGTTTACTGCATAGTACGGAGAAGATTGCTGCTCAAGCGCAGTGCTTTCTGCCCATATGTACAAGACATAATATGATCAACAGCATCTTTGATTATGAAAGACAATGCAACAACATGGGCAATGGAAGAAGCTTTTATTCTGCTTTAGTTAGCAAAAATCTCAGTGACTTAAGGTGTATGGTCTAAAGGCATGACCTGAAACTGAAAGCTGGTCCTCCTTGGTCTAAACTGGGGTCACATTCAGTTGAAAATGCATCGAGGTGGGGACATTACTGCAGAGCATTTGGTTGTCTCTGTGAGCTGACCCCAGCTTTCTTAGGTGAGAGGAATCTTCTTTGAGTTGCCTCTGAGCCTGAAGTCTGGTTTTTGTCTTTGTAACTGGCAGGCGGCCGGTCACAAGTGGTGTTCGCCAGGGCTCAGTACTGGGGTCAGTTCTGCTTAATATCTTTACCAATGATCTGGACGAGGGGATCAAGTGCACCCTCAGTAAATTTGCAGACAACACCAAGTTGGGTGGGAGTGTCGATCTGCTGGAGGGCAGGAAGGCCGTACAGAGGGACCTGGACAGGCTGGATCGATGGGCCAAGGCCAACTGTGTGAGGTTCAACAAAGCTCAGTGCCGGGTCCTGCACTTGATTCACAACAAGCCCATGCAACGCTACAGGCTGGGGGAGGAGTGGCTGGAGAGCTGCCCGGTGGAAAAGGACCTGGGGGTGCTGGTCGACAGCCGGCTGAATATGAGCCAGCAGTGTGCCCAGGTGGCCAAGAGGGCCAATAGTATCCTGGCCTGTATCAGGAATAGTGTGGCCAGCAGGACCAGGGAGGTGATGGTGCCCCTGTACTCAGCACTGGTGAGGCCGCACCTCGAATCCTGTGTTCAGTTTTGGGCCCCTCACCACAAGAAGGACATCGAGGTGCTGGAGCGTGTCCAAAGAAGGGCAAGGAAGCTGGTGAAGGGTCTAGAGAACAAGTGTTATGAGGAGAGGCTGAGGGAGCTGGGGTTGTTTAGCCTGGAGAAGACTGAGGGGAGACCTCATCGCTCTCTCCAACTACCTGAAAGGAGGCTGTAGCGAGGTGGGGGTCGGTCTCTTCTCCGTAGTAACAAGCGATAGAATGAAGAGGAAATGGCCTCAAGCTGTGCCAGGGGAAGTTTAGGTTGGATATTAGGAAAAACTTCTTCACCGAAAGGGCAGTCAGGCATTGGAACAGGCTGCCCAGGGAAGTGGTTGAGTCTCCATCCCTGGAGGTATTTAAAAGAAGGGTAGACGTGGTGCTTGAGGACATGGTTTAGTGGTGGACTTGGACTGGGTTAATGGTTGGCCTCGATGATCTTAAGGGTCTTTTCCAACCTTAACGATTCTATGATTCTATGATTCTATGAACTATACATTGGAAGGACTGGCCCCAGCAAACGGCCTGTTGCCATCAATGTGTGTTCCTGTGTGGACTTGACCCAGATTGACTCAAGATATCCTGGTCAGTCAAACATAGTTATTGGTAATAAGTACCTATTCATTCAGGTATCGTATCAATTATAAATTAAGCAGAGAGGTAAATATTCTTGAAAAGAAAACCACCAGCAATCCTCTGCCACAAGTCCCTCAAACAGAAAAAGCAATGGGCTTTTAGCCATGCTCATGCCTCTAGTATTTGCTCCCTGGATGTCCCAGTAAGTGTTTGTGCGCAAACCAGTATATGTGGAGATTAGCATTTACTGCCATACACAATGCAATTGTAAGGACATAGCCACTCTTTAAGATCTTTTTCAGCTTGGAGAATGTCAATGCTGCGTAATCCTTTTAGCTAGGACAGTAGGAAGGTGTAAAATTCATATTTCTCATTAAACACATAACGTTGCTGGGTGCGTAGCCATACACTCCCTTGAAAAATACCATTCTTTACCTTGGCAGTACCAGCATCATTATGCTCAGTAGTGACACGTTTCCTTCTGGAATTTTTACAGGATTGTTTCTTATTATTTCTCTTCATAAGGCTTCTAAATAAAGGACAACAGAATATAATGGCCTTCATAAATCTCCCCACTGAGTCTTTGAGATAAAAGGTTTCTAGTATGCACAGAAATATTTACCTGTTCCGGGCAATTCCAGGACAAGGACTTGCAGGGTCACAAGGAGGTTAGTGTCAGGTAATCGTAATAATAAAGAATATATTAATACAGATCATCATAAGTAATACTAGAATTTGAATCTCACAGGTTATCACTTTTGAATCCCTTCTTTCCTTTTACATCTAAAGAAACACAAAATGCTGAGTGTACAAATATTAGTCCACCTTTCTGACCATGCCCAATCCAAGGCCCACTGAGTTCAGTGGAAAGTTTGCTGTTTGCTTCAGCGGGCTATGGTTACCCCTGTACACCTGCAAGACACTTATTTCTCTGATAATAAAAACAAGCTAAAAGAGTTTCTGAGCCACTTCTGAGTTCGCTTCTGGAATATCAAACATAAGTTTTCATTCTCTTATTTTTGATTAATGCATGGAACATCAACTTTTTTTGGTCACTTTTAAACTTTAATCAAGGAGAAATGACCCCCCAATGGGCATTTTAATCTTGTTTCTATGTTTTTAAAGGAAATTAAATGTTAATTGCTGCTAGGTAAATTCATCTAAAACAGTGATTTTCAATTCACCCCACAAACAGTAAGAAAATAAAGATAATTGTGTGGCATTTCCTGCTGAATAAAGGGAGCAAGGACTTTTTTTCCCAAATAATATTTTTAAAATAAAGTATTTTTAAAGATTACCGTTACTGTATATTTTTAAATGTCTGTTACTTTCAAATGCCCAGCTAAGCTGACTGCAGTAATTGTTAGGAAAATATTTCTCTCCCTGTCTCAGAGGTGACTGTGTAAGAACTATGACTTTGTTTAAGGAGAGATTAAAAAGTAACAAGAAATTGCCATTGCATATTCAATAGCAGTCTGAAAATACAAAGCCCAGCTGCATTAGTGGACTCAGTATGTGACATCCATGCTGCTACAGTGTGTGTAGCTTGAGTCCGTTGAAGGAAACAATCAGACACTGGTTATAGCACAGCCTGTTATCAGCTTGCAAGTCAAGACCATTGATTTGGGGATCTCACCACTTGTACTTGCCCTTTCATTATGTATTGGGACTGGTCCTCAAATGTGCTGACTACACCATCGCAGGAAGTTAGGAGTTTCAAAAGATGTTGCAGGGTGGCTACCCTGAAATCAAGGCATCCCAAAACACACGCAAATTGGGACCTACACATCTGGATTTCCAACAGCACTGCCCACAACCATCCAAATTTTAGGATGGAGCTCTTGTGTTGCCAAAGATTTAAACCTTAAAAATGGCTTTGGACTAAAATTTCTGTAAGATTTACCTCTAAAAACAGCTCTGCAAGCAGCAAGCAAAATCCTCATGGTTTCAAATATTACTTACTGATCTTTTTGACAAAGGCATTGGCGTTATTCTATGAAGCAAAGAAGAAGCTGTGAAGATCACATGTTCCACATCACTTCAATGATAAGAAGAAAAAAAATAAATTGAAAAATGTCTCTATTATATAATCTACACATGAACAGGTGGAAAAACAGCAACATAATTTAGCTTTCGACACAGAAATGTCTTCCTTGGAGCCACACAAATTCACTCTGGTGTTTAATCTGAACAGTTGCCAATTTTCTCTCTGTAATGGGAATCCAGTGGAAAATCTGGGAGAGAAAGAATTAAAGATAAATGCCACTTTTAGTACAGAAGCTTTGTCTAAGCAGATTTCCTAGGGGCTAGCAGAGCACAGTCTTAGGGACCGGTCTCAGGTCAGCAGTAGCATTGCCTGAGGGAGGAGTGTGTTGGTTTGCTTCTGGCAGCGTCTGCCAGAGTACAAGCGTGACTTACCTAATGTGGAAAATTATCAGTATCAGTTAAGACTTTAGCACAAGCATAAGTTCAGGTCCTCCAAACTCATTCGCTGTCACACACACATGTACACACACACACACTTGGCCACCATCTTGGCTACGTTCTGGACCGAACATTCCAGTGATGCTCTGCAGCCCCCCCGTCATATGGTCCTTGACCAAAGCTGATGCTCATTCTTCTGTGTCTCTGGAAATGATCAGAGAATCCACCCACTATGGTCCTGATAGCTTCCTATTTTGAAGAAACGTTGTATCGCAATTAAAAAACCCTAGAACCAAAGAAAACTTCTCACAAGAAATGTGCAGGAAGGGCTGTCGGGAGTGGAGGATGGGTTTGCACTGGGTCAATATGCCCATTTAAAATCCAGAGGGGCTCAAAATTAATATTTTTTTCTAATTTTCATAGATGTTATTTTATTAATAGGAAACCCTGAGATGTTCAAAGGAGGCAGGGAGCTAAGCTGCCAGTGTCATTGAATTTTAATGATAGGTGTATTCCTTAGGCTCTTTTAAAATCCCAGCTTTAATGTGTTGCTTCATGCAAGACTAGAAAGCTTGATTCCAAGCAATAATTAAAAGTCTTCTAATCCCAAGAAAAATTAGATTAAACCAGAGGTCCCCTTTACAGTGATTAGACTAAAGCTACTAAAATTGAAGCTTCCTCATAGAAATTGCTGTCCATTTTTTATTGTTAGTGCCTCACTCCGAATCAAAAGCTGCTAAGTGGGGTAAATGTAATGTTAAACATGCTAACAATGAAGTTTTCAGTCTAATCAATCTCTCTGTTACTACAGCAAATGTAATTATTTTAATGGAGTGCCAAGATAAGTAAGAAACTGAAAATAATCTGAAAATTTCTCTAACTGCCTGTTAATGGTGGACTTTCCTTCATTTTCTCCTTTGAAAACATTCCAAGAGTGTTCAGAACTTGAGTGAAATATCTCCTTAAATATTACCTAAGAATGACTTTTGTGTTGGCTGGTTTAAATGAAAAAAAAAAAAACAAAACCACAACAAAAAAACCCTTCTAAAAATTACTGCAGTCTTCCCTTTTGCAAAGATGGTGAAAAAAAATCTGGAACTTGCTTCTCCTTTGTTTGCGTCAATAGATATTTTATTAGGTTACTGGAGATTGAACAGACATTGATCTTTTTACCTTCAGTCTAAAACCAGGAAAAAATTAGGAAAATAAATAAAAATACAGGAGAGGAAACTTATAAAACAAATTATTTGGGCTGTGAGATAATAATAAAACAAAATGCTTCTGATACGAAAGTTCCATGGCCACAACAAGGACCCTGCAGTAACATAACTTTGTTGGAAGGATCACCACAAATTATCAATAAATATTTTTAAAGCTTTCTTGCCTATAGGATAAGAGATGAAGCACATATAAAGATACATGCATAACAGAGTTATGTCCCAGTCAGTAACTGGTATCCCACTTTTCTTTTGAACTGGCTACAACTGGGGCAGGCTGTCCTAGCTCTGCTGCTCAGAAATCCTGGGATCAATCCTCTGGGAACAGGGCGCAACGCGTTGGACTCGGGGATCTGGACTGTATGACAGTCACGGTTTGATGGGCACATTATATTTTAGCACTTCCACAATAACCTGCCTCGGCAGGGCATCAAGACCACACAGTTTGAGCTCAGAAATTCTCGCCAGCTGTAACCTTCCTCTCCCAGCTCCTCCAAAAGCTCACACGCTGCCATGCACCAGGCTTTTCCTTGGAGCCTGATCCTGCAGGAACTGCCCCGTCCTGGGCAGGCACCAGAGTGCAGGCAGCTCTGTCAGAGCCTTACTGCACCGCAGCCTGCCAAACATTTCTTTTTTCTCTCCTCACAACCAGTATTCCTCTCTGGTTGTGGTTTGCTGCTTGCATACCCTCAGATTGGCATTTGCTGGAGGAGAGTCAGGGTAGAGAGGTTTTCCACTAGATTTAAATACCTTGGAAATGCTCTGTCTTATTTGGAAAAGGACCTCGGTGTGTCTGCCATGTCACGGTGACAAACAGCAAGAAATCCTCTCACACCATTTGTGCTTTTAAATGCCAGCCACGCTGCAGTGCCCGCCGAGAGATCCCAGTGCCAGCCTCCGCTGGAAAACGCCTCAGCAGTTTGTAGGGGGATCACTGAAATCCATCAACAACCAAGAGTTACTGAGCAGTAGGCACCGCTGCCAGAGCCGCTATGGCATGAGTGAGAGCCCCGTGCCGTGGCATTGCTCCGGGCAGGAATGAGAGCCCTGTGCCGTGGCATTGCTCTGGGCAGGAGTGAGAGCCCCGTGCCGTGGCATTGCTCCGGGCAGGAATGAGAGCCCTGTGCCGTGGCATTGCTCCGGGCAGGAAGTTTGCAGCCATCCTCCCTTTTCCATGCAGTGTGCCGTTGGGAGACGTTGCTGTTGCAGTCTGTGGTATGTTTTGAATGTTGCTACTGCCATTAGCTTCTCGGAAGCAGGCTACCTCTTGAGCCCCTCGCTGTCATGCCTTAAATCATCAGTCTGCCATCATTCCAGTGCTTCATCCCAGCTTCTAAGATGTATTGACAGTGACAACAGTGGTTGTCAGTGCAAAGCTTATAAAAAGTGCCCCTTTATGTAGCTTTCTAATACATAACACTATAAAACATGCCCATTTCTGTGGTTTCCTCCTAGTGAGCAACTGAGTTTCAGTAATCAGAGGAGGACGGGCCAGGGTAATTCTCCTCTATCCTAGTTGCTCTTACCTGTCATGTTACTCAAGGATATTTTTAACATGCTAGCCCTAGCACAGCTACAGCTATGTGAAGCTCAGCTGTATGAATAGTTCCCAGAGCTTCATTTCATACAGCTTCTTCCTTTCAGTTTGTTTTTTAAAGAGGAAGAATTTCCCTGTGGAGAGTAATTTCTTTGTGAAGAGAGTTTCACCTAAGGTTTTCAGTAAATTGAGAGGCCAGGAAAAAAATCCAATGTAACTGGTGGTGAGGATATTCTCAATGCAGTCTGAGTGGGAAAACAACTGAGGCCCACAAGGGACCGGTGAGGGCAGTTCTGCTGTGTGCTCTTTTACATGGAAAGACTAAACCAAGTTGTTCAACATCACCTGAAGAAGAAAAAAGTAGAAAGGAGGGAAGTGTAGGTGCTCCAGCACCTTACTGTGGTGCACGAGGAGTCCAGGCTTTGGTTTGGTGTTTGGAAAAGCCAGGCTTGAATCTCCTAGCAATATAGACGCTAGCAGCTACACTCACATGGAAGCAGATACTCAGTGATTGTCCTAATTTACTTGCCATCTGTTTCTCAGTGCTTTTCTTTTATAAAGCTATGTGAAGTCTAGTCTCAGTTCAGGCAGAACTCCTCTGCCTGTCTTAACTGTATAGAAAGCATATAGCACTTCGTGCTGTATAGAAGTACAAGCAATGCCTACTGCACATCTCGATGGTGGGCTGCACAATATCCCAGACACTGATGAAGAACTTTTAATCTTAACGCAGTGAACATGTTTTTCCCTAAAGATAGTTTAATCTACCAAATAACCCTGCTTATTGAAATCTGGCTTTTTAATAAGTATTCTGTTCCAATGTATGTGTACAGAATAAAGAAGTGCATTTTTTGCTGCACTAGAAGAATTTAAATAATCCATCAATAGTTTAAAATAAAACTAAAATCCAAAGAACTCAACTTGTGAATGTTCTTCAGTTGAAGCAGCCTTTCTTTTCTTGCATATAGTTTTCTTCCTGTAAAATCCTTCTGGCAACTTTTATCTGTTTATCTAAGTCTATTGATGCCTGATGAGATGAACTCAGGTTTGTGGAAACACACAGTGTATCAGACAGCAGAACAGGTCATTCTTATGACTTAGATTTGGGAGAGTTCACATGTCCAAGACTCTCTGAACATTTACACAGACCAGTATTTCACACCTTTGTAATCTGGAGCATCAGTAAGTGATGCTGTGACCTGCACTGTTTTGATAGAGGATGTAAAAGACTGAAAACACAAAATCTGTTCAATCCGCTGACCTGAGCAGGAGGCAGATGGCCCTGAAGGAGTGCAGAAGGCAGACACATTCTTGTGGGCTGTTGTAAATAGTGCAAAGGACTTGGATGTGGCTCCCTGGCTCTTTGCAATGCCTCTCTTTTTATCTACTCCTTACAGAGATGCAGTGTTCAAGATTAAGATTTTAAGCCCTCCCTGAAGAGCCAATACCATGAAAGGGCACTGAAAATCACTGTCTCTGTCAAGTTCAGACCAGTCGTGATACCAAAGCTCTGCTCCTGCTTTGCATCTGTAACTGCCTGTGCATCCGTAGCTGCCTGTGCATCCATCCTCTCCTTTGCTGTCTTGTCCATATACATATAAGGATCCCTGGCACAGGAATGGCTTCATGTTATATGTTTGTGAAATCCTTAGCATACAGAGCCCATATTTTTTATTTTTTTAACATAAGAATACCAAACAGAGTAAATACTAATGTAGGTGCTGACCTGGCTGACCTTGGTCAGCCCTGTACCTGGTTACCCAGTCTGAGCACTCAGCTGCACACGCAGACCTCCTGTCTGGTTCCTCTTCCATCACTGATACACACACACATGTGTGCGCGCACACACACGCACATGCACACACACACACCTCTTAAAGATTCAGAAAACCAGTACGGACCCAATAAAACATTTTTGCAGGCACTTTGCATTGGAATTGAAAAGGAAGTGTTTCCAGTCATCTTAAGCACTTACTTTTCCTTTCTGGCATATTTAGCCAGGTGAGAATTTGAGGCAGGTGCCCTCCAGTGACTGCTACTATTATTTGCTGAATTTTGTAGTGTAAAAGTCATTCTTTTGCATTAGTATGCAATGTGTGTTGGTGTACGCATCTATGGAAGCTGAAAAGAAAAATGGATTCCAAAGATGAAATCTTAACCCAAATTGCTGTAGTACTCTAATATTATCCAATTATAGAAAAAACAATGTTTAATTTGGAAAGAGGAGGTACAAGTTATATGATGAGTTATGGGGATTTAATTACAGAGCAAGATTGTCGTTAAATTGGTATTACATAATGTGTGAGTAAAAGTTCTTAGGATTTAATAACCTGGTCTTCCTGCATTTTTCAGTTCTCCTATTATTTATTGAGAAAAGTGATCTCTTTGCTTCATGGACACAAGACCAGTGTCAGGGATTTAGGAACTGGAAATAAAAAGGAGAGGACAAGCAAGTGGAATGACAGGGGAGCCACTGTCCGCCTAAATAAACCACAGCCAAGAAAAATGCAACTGCACTCCCCTTGCTCTATTTTCAAGAACGCACTTTGTTCCTAGAAACTTTCCATTCATGTATCAGTTAATCTACTGAGCAAAACACTTGACAATAAAGAATACAGCTTTTGTGGCAAGAATATTCTGGACAATTTTTTTTCTGTCCAGTAGAAACCTCTGAGCAGGCTGGCTTGCTCCTCCCCTGTTTCTGGCCTGGGTGATGGAGCCAGGGGACGATGGCACATCACTGCCAGTCCCCTTTCCGTGGGTGTGCCAACACCACCAGAATCAGCATGGGCTATAAATTTTTAATTTTCTTTTATGCACGAGCATGAAAGGCTCTGACTTGAAATCTGGCCCCTGGTATTTCCAAAGTTTGGAAAAATGCAGCTCAAAATCTGGGCTTTGGAATTGTCCCCTCTAGCTCGGCTTGGCAAGGTGACTTGTTACCACATGCCAGATGCGGGCACCCGGTTGCACATGCTGGTTCATGCAGAGCTTTCACAGGCTAACAGAGAGCCGAAACATGGGATGTGCCAACGTCAGTGCAACCCGTAAGCTCCCACGGCTGTGAAGAATCAAATCCTCTTTTTAAAGTGCAGCCCTCGCTGGTCTATATGACAGAGATAGGAGAAGACAGTGCAGTGCAGTATTTGTGTCAGCTGTCACAGAAGTGTGATAAATGTGCTGTCAGAGCCCTACAGCTCTATCTGTTTGCTGTCTGGTGGTTGCATGATTCAAGATCAGATTATGAGTTTCTTCTGGAACCAGGTGGTTGCAAGGCAACAAAACAAATGCCAGCTACATATAAATGTCAAATGTTCAAACCATTACATGTCAACATATGCAGGGTGTGCAGCCAGCAGTGCTGCAGAGCACAAAGCCAGAGACAGGCAGCGGGTCTCGTTTAGCCAAAGCAATACAGAATTCAGGAAAACTCTGATTCTAGTAGAGATACTTGGTGAAAATAAATCAGCTCCTTATAACTAAAATATGACCAGGTCTCCATGTCATGAGATAGTCTGCAATATATGTCATGAAAGTGAGTCCTGTCAGATTTAATTACTTTTTTCTTGCAGCTTTAAACAGAGCTGGCTTCAGAATGAAGGCAGCTCCTTTTTAAAAACTAAGTACAAAAGATGAGGTTACTAACCACGAGGAATTACCAACAGAGACAGTATCTAATCCTGTGCAATATCCTGTGCAATCGTGCAATATCTGTGATACATGCAGCATTCCAGAGAATTATATTTTGGCATTAATTAGTCTTCGTAATTAGTGTAGTCAGACAGAACCTAACTGCAAGGCCTTTGCAGTGTTGGAGAGCACACTTCAGTGGGTTACATTAGCAGATAAGATGTACTACTTCATTCCAGATCAAAGTATTCTGCCCAGTAGTTCTGCCATTTTATGCCAAATCCCATGGACTTGAGTGGGGCCAGATTCTGGACTTTGGCTGGTTCCTGTATGTTCTGGCAGAGATGAATGCAATTTTATAATGAACTATTCAAAATCCTTCCAAACAAACTCAGTAATAAAAGGATTTCCCCGCTGTCAGAAATGAGGTATTTAGATGATTCGTGATGAGTACAACCTTTTCTAATAAGGGCTGGATATACTTTCTTTTGAGCTGCACTTCATTCATTTGCTAGAAATCCAGGAAACATTTGAATCGAGTTAGGACCAAACAGTGCAAAGGCTGAAATGTGGTTATCATCATGTCATGCACAAGGCAAAGACTCAGGCAGAATCCACTCCCTCCAGAATGTTCCCATCAATATTATGGGTGTGAGAAGGAGCCTGCAGCCATCTGGCCTTTATTATCTGTGTTTTCAAGCTTGATATACATGAGGAAGAAGTCTAAGAGACAGTCTGTTACAGTCAAAGATTTACATCAAATGCCCCAGTCCCTGGATAAGTGATCCCAGGAAACTACCTGCTAATGAATATAACATGGCATTGTGCACCAAGGATGCTGTTGAGCTGATAAGTTTTTAAATGTAGTTTATGATCGTCTCCGTTTTTAAAATTAAACAGTACATACCATCCATTTCAGAGCCTTTATAACCATTCATTTATCTCTGCAAGACTTAGCAAGAACAAGTCTTTTGGTAAAATCTGTGTCATTCTAAAATTTGTTTCTCACAGGCTGTTGCAAAATTGTTTGTCCTCCCAATACATCAAGTTTTATTGCCATCAGTTACAACTGCACAACAGTGTAATATGATTATATCCCATAAAAGAGTCAGCAGCATACCACTGTGGGCACCTCTATGAACCTTTCGAGGTAACATGCTGCCTCATACACGTGTGTTCAACACTCCAGACAGTAGCTAGTGCCTTTACGTGGATGCTGGACTCCTCCATCCTGAAAACTGGGACCAGAATGGATCAAAATCCCTATTAGCCTTGACCTTACAAGACCTCTGCACACTAAATTCCTACTGACTTCAGTGGGCGGTCGAGTGTGGGAGGTTGGCAAGACAGAGGCTGGGGTTTCGCTGCAGGAACCATTCAGGGACATCCCACTGTACGCCCCCAAAGGTCTTCCAAGGCCTTAATTAGAGCTGGGCACCGTCTGGGTCAGTGGTTACAGAGGCTGCAGAGATTTATGTGGAGTCCTCAGAGAACAGGCAGTCACTCCATCACGGTTGTTCCCCTGGTTTGTTCTCTGCAGTGGTTTGCACAGCATGTGGGGAAATGTCTACCAGATCCATCAGCACATTCTGCGAAACCCTGCTCCAGCCCCGGGCGGGACGGCTGCACGTCTGTAATTACCAGTGTAAATGTGGTCCTGGCTCCTCCCTGGACAAAGCATGAGCTTGCAAAGTCCTGGGTCAAACAATGACATTTCTCTCAGCTTATTGAAAACTGCAGTTCTTTCTAAAAAAAAAAAAAAAACAACACAATTATAAGATTGATGTGTAACATAAATCAGAACTAATTCAACTGAGACTGTTAAAATAAAGCTGCTTTTTCTTACTGAACTAAAACATTTTGATGTGACTAAAATGAAATGGTAAAGGCAGAACTACGGCTATCGACTATTTTAAATGAGATTTCACTTTAATCAATGATATTCTGCAAAATGTTTCTGACTTGTTTTCCCTGGCTATTCTCAGAGCCTTGGTCTATTAATATTTATTACCCATATTTTCAAACCTGGAAGACTAGGTTGCTCCCTAGCGTTAGTGAGCTACTATAACTTTGAATTTCCTATCAAGGCTGTGCTGTCGGGCTGGCTGTTGCCAGCTCCATGATTAGCGCAGGGATGGGAAGAGCCGGGCTTTAATCTTCCATGTGGTTTGGGTTTGTCATCTTCAGCTTCAGATTCTTGGCTGCGAAGTGGGAGACAATGTGTGCAATTTTATTCATCCAGATGTGAAATTGTCGTTGAGATGCTCAGCTGAAAAGTCAAGAAATTAGGATGACTTTTGTATCATTCGCCCTGGTGCAATGGGTGGTTTGTCTACAGAAGATAGAGTCCGTTTGTGCATTCTGCTTGCACTGAATTGCCTTTACCGTGGTACTTCAGCTCCTCCCGAACTGGTCTGAACCAGCATGCAAATATAGCATCTTCTGTCAGAAGTGCAGAGCCTGTTTTGGGACATTGGAAGCAAAAAGAAGCTCGTGTGCTCACCAGAAGGTAAGCTGTCTTTCTGGAAGAAGTTGTCCTTCTGTTTCTTCTTCCTCCAAGGACAAGCAGATAAAAGCAGCCAGAGTCACAGAAACCACCAGTGATTTCCAAGGAAGATTCTTGCAGAGAATTTTCATACTCAAAAAATGAAGAAATGGGACTAAAGATTTTCCAGTTCTCAGAAAGGTGGGACTCTATTGAGAAGAGAACTTTTCTCCTTAAAGTACTACTACTAACTGAAAATTTCTCCACTGAAAACCAACGTTGGCGGGATGCCTTCCAAGCCTCCCACATCCCTGGGTCAGCACCTCCTTTTTGCTGCCTTGAGGAACCCCCAGAGTGAAGATGCCAAGGCAGGCAGCAAGGCAGGGCTGTGCTGGGGAGACAGAGCTCCAACTCGTCCCCTCTGCTCGTCCTGAAAGGTCAGAGTGGGGGCACATGCAAGGAGGCTGCTCTGGGGCAAATGGAGGTGTTTTATCACCCTGCCGTCTCTCACGACTGCTGCCTTCCCGCTGATAAATCCTCCTGGCTTTGTCCTTACACTCAGCGAAAGGCTTTTCAGATTGCCTGCGCAGTTAATTTTATCTCTGTCGCTGGTCTCCTCGTTTCTCTTCCCACACAAAACGAGCAGCCTGACAGCAGAAAGCTAATCAGGAGGAGAGCCAGAAGTGGTGCGTGCCAGTGGCCCGTAGCGTGCAAACAGCCTGAACTGTGTCAAAGCACCTCCGTTCACTGCAGGGAAGATTTTTTGGTGCCCCAGACAGATACCTGAGACAAGACAGCACTTACATACTTCATTATCTGTCAGAGAGAGATGGAAAATGGATGATAAGGGAAAGAGGTGGGGTGGGAAGCACTCTGTTGACATTGGTAGTGAAAAGGTGAGCACGAAGGCTCCTGGGTGGCCTTGGGGAAGCCACCGTCGCAGGTCCTGGCTCTCTGGGAGGGGCAAGGCTTGTGTCCCCTCAGCCCAGTGGCACATGTGGAAGGGACCCAGAGGACTGCTAAGCACAAGCCATTGTACAGCTGGGGCAAAAGATTTACTTTGTTTACCAAGGTATGTTAAGTCAGTTAATATAGAGGCCCAGCCCAGTTCAGTCTGCCAGGAAAAAGACTGAAGAGAAAAGAGCGGGGACTGGGATGGGGACTGTTGCCCTGGCCTGCAGGCTATGGACATGGTGTCTGCTCCTTGCTGTGATGGTGCAAACGGCTTATCCATTAGTTTTGTCTCCTCAGCGCTTAGCCACGGTCCTTACTGAAGGAGAAGGGGTCAAACCATCTTTCCATCATAACATGAGGTCAGCCTGTGGATGAGCCTGGGAAGCTCTGCTTTATCCCATTCTCCTGAAGTCTGGTAGATCCACATCAGCACCCTGTGGTTTGATGAAGTCAATATTGCAAGACAGCCACCACCGTGAGTCACGGACTTACCGACAGAATGCCAGGCCAGCACCGTACCCAGGTGTCTCCAGCACGGGTTCCCATGGGAGAAACCCATGGATGTGATCCCTGAGCAGGGCCTTGCTTAGCAGTAAATGTATTCCCCAGAGGGAACTAGGCTGGCTCACACTCAAAATTTTAATACAACATTTGGGATGGGCAGTGTTTCTGCTCTGAGTCACACTAAGCCATTCCTCTTCACAACTGGAAAGACGCTACCACAGGGTTTCAGCTGAACACGGCGGTGCAGAAGATTTCACGCAGTTGTCACGGGGCATTTATGGAGGTCACTTTGTTCTCAGGAGGATCAAAGTCCCTTCAATGCCGCAGCCATTCCCATGGCACACTCCAGGAGTTAAGTTTTGCACAGGAAATGCTCAAAGCAGTCACTTAGCAATTGCAAGTAAATATGTAATTGGAGCTCAACACTCAAAAGTGTCAGGAGCCAATATCACCACCCTCCCAAGTCATGCTTGCATTTAAAGATCCCAAGGAGGCCCTTGCTGTCCTTATTATAGTCCCGGGTGAAGACTGAGCCTCTCTTTCTCTCTCTGAAGACAGCAGCTGCTCTACTGATGCTAGTGGAGAAACTGCTGCAGAGCTCGGCCGCTCAGGAGTACCCCAGCAGGCTGCCTGAAACTCCGGCCAAGAATAATATTACCGTACAATGTAGTGAGTTTGTTTTTCACAAGGTTCTCTTAGCTTCCATGGGCTGGGCGCATGACTCAAAATTAATGGAATGCAATAATTAATTTCACTTGTCAAGCCAGCATTACCCTATCTTCTGTGCTGAAATGGTGTTGCATCACACCGGGTCTCAGTTTAGGGTGGAATCATGGAGGAAACTGTACACAGAGAAGTCATGAACAGGCCTAACCTGGGACTGCGTACAGCATATCTAAGAGGGTTACTTTTGCGTCTGATAGTTTCCTTTTAATTAAATGTAAGCGTGCCTAAGAAAATAGAACTTGAGGTCAGGATTTTTGGATGGAAAACCAAATGACCAGGCTACATGTCATGTTTCACAGTGGGAAGAAGCAGCGTGAGGGATTTTTTTATTCAGGCTGTAGAGATTAGCTGGTTTTCTGTGGTTTTTTGGATAAATCGTTCCCGTGCAAGTACCCAAAGGATAAAACGATAAATCTCCCTCCGTCAACAACACCTTAACTGAACCACTGCTTGTACCACATCAGGGTGTCCTCAGATCTGTGGGGAGCACCCCTTGGTCCCCACATGAGCAAAGGGGTAATTCCTTGCTCCTACATTTCCTCGCTCTCCCTCTTGCAAACCCCAGTCGGCTTTTCATGTACAGGACCTGGGCTTAAATGGGAGCTGGACACCTGAACTCACAAAAAACCAAAAACTTAATTTAATACCTGGGTCTCAGTGACTATACTGCAGATTTCCTAGCCAGGGTGAAGAGAAGCACCTGTAACTCTGTGGAGAGCCACTGCCTCCAAGGAAGTATCGCTTCCCTCTATGTAGCAGCAGGTAGAGGCTGGAAGGGTTGGAGTTGTATGAGCCACTATTGCAATTACTGGTGTTGCTGGATGAATGTTTTCCTTAGTGCTGTGCAAAGTTGTATTCTTTGGGAAAAAAAAACCCAAACCAAACCTCCTCAGAAACCACTTAAGACATGAGATGCAGAGCAAGATTAATGATAGGAATGAATATAGTGCAGTTTCTCAGACTGAGGACATGGCTTGGTTCAGCTGCACTAAAATGCAGGCTCAGATGTGTCCTCGAGGGCTCTGGGAACGCACCTTCCGCACGGTGGGTTCATAGCACGTCTGCGATTTCTCTCTCAGCAACATGTGCACACCACTGCCAGAGAGCAGGTGAGGCGCTGGCTTGTGTCGCTTGCACACTTTCCTCCTACCTTCAGGACAGATTTAGTCTTTTTTCTTTTGGCCAAGTCCATCCTTTATTCCTAGGAAAGAGAATTATATTCCAGACCAACTTGATTTTCCCTCCCTTTATTGCTGAAAATTGTCTGCTTCAGGAGTGAAGAATCATGAAACCCAGACTTGGAAAAGTTATTTTCTTTGAAGGAAACAATCTTACACCAGTGAGTTTTCTGCATGAATAGTTGTTTGCATCCCTCATTTATTGCACTCTGAGTCAAGCCTTTGGGCTCTGGCAAACTGGAGAGTCACCGAGGAGAAGGAGACCAGGGTGATCTCTGATGTCCTGGAAATCACAGGCCACACTGCTTCACTGCAAGAGTTCTAGCTTGTCTTTGATCATTTTTTAAAGATTTCTTTTTTAATAAAAGATTTATACTTAGGAAGATCTGTTCCAAATCAACTTCAGCAAAGAGCAATTGCATTATGAGAAATTGATCCCTTTATTCTCAGTCACTCTGGGAAAAATACATTCATTGGTATATTTGGTCCAACGCAAACCTAAGTTACTGAACTGATTGTATAAAGTTGCACAATCGCGAACTTTCCGCTTCGCTTTATGGATTTCCTGTTGTTTAACCACCTATGCTTTAGTGTGGCATATAATTCCTTCCAGGGAAATGCTCTGATCCGCTTTATTAAAATCTCTGCATACCTAGGGAATTCAACTTCTTTCAGGTAATTTATCAAGCAAATGTGGATTTTTTTTTTATCATCCTTTTAAATTTTGTGCTAATTTTGACCCCGATTTAATATTATTGACGTTAAGATTCACCCTCTACGGACCTTAAAATTCCAGGCTCATGAATACTGTTTGATCTCTAGGAACTGATTTCAGTCCTTGAAAGGCTAGCACACGCCATGGGGTCATATTTATTTTATGAGATGATTTTTTCCTAGTGAGATCAGTTAATGGAGCAGCCAGTGTTGCAAAATGTGGAATAAATTTCCAATAATATACTGCAATACCCAGAAAAGATCTCACCTGCCATTTAGTAGTCAGTAATAGGTGCATTTTAATAGCTTGCATTTTACATATCTCTGGTTTCATAACTCCCCTGCCCTACTATATCTCATATATATATGTGTATATATATATATATATATATATATATATATAAAATGGTTTCCTGCTTTCTTACTGAACACTGGGGAATTAAAAGTCAACTCTGCTTCCTTGAGTTGCTGAAAGATTGCTTTCAGGTGCTATAGGAGTTCTTCCCAGGGTTTACTATAAATCAAGACAGCATCCACACAGGCCACTGCATACCCCAAATGTTTGCATAGCAGCAGGCTAGTTACTTGAAAGACACTAAGGAGCAACCCACACAAACCACAGCTTTATGCTGAAAAAATCCATTAAGCACTGAAAATTTTATTGTGGTCTTGGAAGATTCTGCTGTAGGTGTTGCCAATATCTGTTACAGAAATCCAGAAAGCAATTTTTTTCCTTGGCCCTAACATCAGCTGGTACCCGAGGCATTTACACAGCTTGCTGGAATGATTTTTTTGCCTTGGTGCTGTAGCACTAAATGATTTAGTGCGAACCCCCCACATGGCCATCAGATCGAGATCTCCTTCTGAAATGTTGCCTTCTGTCGCCAGCACTCCCTCGTTTCCAGCCCTGTTATCCCGTCTCTGAGCACACCAGAATTTCAGGAAAAGGAGCATGGCAATTTAAGGGCTCACTTTAGATGCTGGCTGCAGAAAAACTGTTAAAAACTGTGCACTGGATCCATATCGCACTTAAATCTGCTGGAAACCTTCCCTGCTTTCACCAGCAGCATGAGTAACACCCTTCACCCACCCTACTCAGGCAGAAGACCCCGGCTTCCACCCAAGGAGGAAAGCTCTCCGCATCCCGGTTGCAGGCAGAGCCAAACACTGCTCTTCTTCACACCTTTCTCACTGATTTGACATTCCCAAAAATGTATTTTTCCCCCAATAAAGTTTGAAAAATGCTAGGACACTCCCAGGGAAGTGATGCATGTGGATGTTGAGGGGGCGGGGAGGGGATGGGGGAGTGTGGATGTTCACACTGTCTAATTTTAGATGTCTAATTCAATTAAGATCTGGCCTGGTTACATAGTCAAAGAGACTTGCCTTCCGACGAGGGTTACTCAGAGCTCCTAAATTAGGAGCTTGCTGCTCGTCGTGAGCTGGGCAGGCAGCATAAACTCACACGCCTGGAGTCAGACAGTGTTTGTACATCCTAGACACGTTAGTTTGTTCGACTCTCTCTCCACTGTGGCATAATGAAATACGCCCTTCTTATTTTGTCTCAAAAAAGGCTTTATTGGCTTAGCCTTATGCCCCACTTTAACCTCTCTTTCCCATTTGTTATTTGTGAAGAGTCAGCCCTGATTAAAACCAGCCCCATCTTTTATACTGTGTGATGGCTCTTGCTTCCTCTCCATGGATTTCTTCCACTGGATTCAGAGTTTCCCCAGCCCGGCACGTAGGAAGCCAGCACGGAGAGCAGGCCAGAGAATGAGATTTCCTTTGTAGCTTTACTTTACTTTTCTTTCTGTTTGATTTCCAGGCGAGAGATTTTATGTTGCCTGTTTTTTAATATTTAAAAAAATACTCAGGGCCTGGCTTGCTCGGTCAGGGTGCCAGGCAGCCCAGCAAAGCACTTCTTAACTCTTAGTGGTCTTGTTCTGCTGTTAGACATTTTAGCAAAAGTTTCTTTGTCCTTACCTTTGCTCACCTTCCCTCTCTGATGTTAAGTGATCGTGGATGAACTGATTAACTTTCTCTATTATTTCAATCAGAAAAAGTATTTGCTGACATTCTGAGCACTGTGATGCCAGAGATTAAAATGACCAAAACAAAAGTGCATTTCCAGCCGCTCAGCTATTTACCAGTAATTATAAAAATCCCCCACACTCTCCTGTCGGTTTTGCAGAGCTGAGAGTAGACTGGAGGTGTCCCAGACACCAGTTCAGTGCTGCTGTCCTCATGGCCAGCAGACGATGGGAACTCACCTCGAACTCAGAACAGGAACCAAATTAAACCATGTCGACCAACTCATTATTTTCAATTCACTCTACATTCTCCTGGTCTCTTAAAACAGCGTGTGCATGGGATGTGAGTTTGTCAGATACAGAAATAATTAAACGTCTGCCTCTTGACTCCACTGTTCATTACACTGAAAAAGTCCTGTCTTCAGCCATGGCAATCTTCCACGGGTCTAAAGAGGTAAGAGTCGTACACTGGGTATAGTGTACCGGCAAGAGTTTCCCGATGCTTTGAGCAATTCCTTTTAAAATTATGCGTAGGAAACCCAGGCTGTAGCCCTAAGTCATGCCAAAACAATCTCCCCCTTCTAGATTTATAAAGTTTGCCCAGCTTTCTACCACTGCCACCCAGGTGGTACTTCACCCTACTACAGAAAAACACCTATAATTTTATTTCTTTGAAAAACATGTGAAAGTTTTGGCTCAAAGGCTGGGTGGGAAAAAAGTACATTTCTTAGTGGTTTATTGCCCTTAGGAAAACATACTTCAGTTATGAAGTATTCCCCCCTGAAAACTTACTTGACATTCTGTTGAGAAAATAGTAACATTTCTAAAAGTTAGCCAAACTACTTAATATCATAGCTGTAAAGCAAAGACCTATAGAAATGTCAGTGTGTGGATGAGGCTAGTGACCTGGATTGGTTTTATTCCACCTTTATGAGCATGCACTTCTGCTAAGGGACCCATCCTGTGAAGATTTACCCACAGTAGCAGCAGTTGCTCCTGTAAGAGAAGCCATGTGGGTGCTTCCCTGCACCAACACCGTTGCTGTCTTACCGAAGGGCTGTTTCATATTCTGCACAAGGCTGGAGAGTGGGAAGGGAAGGCAAGAGAAGTTTGGGCATTGTGGTGAAGCTCCCAAGGGGCTGGACTGGGTCCCTGGAGGTCCAGGCAGGCTCCAGAGCCTTTTCAGTGGGCAGACCTGAGCACAGAACAGCTTTTCTCTATATCCTGGGAGCCTCAAACCACTCCAAATCCTCTGTCCTTCCCCACCTCGGGCTCCCGGACACGTGCCATAAGCAGCTCAAAATGGGTATGATGACACACTTCTGCCAGTGCTCATTTGCATTTTAAAGGAATAAGCCTAGCTTAGCTCAGATGAGTTAATTAATTAGTATCTGTCTGTCTGTCTATCTGTTGTCCATCTCTTCAGCTTGAATGAAATTCTGGCTATGCTGAAATCAATGAAATTTTTGCTATTCACATATATGGGACCAGAATCTCACTCCTTATCCTTTGCCTTGCAGTCTCAGAGTCACACCAGAAAGTAAAACCCTGTCGCAGCTGCCCTCTGATCCCCTCTCTCTGCCCTTCAGATCCCCTCTGAACAGACACATCTCGGGTGCCCCCAACGTATACTCATAGCTGCGGTACCGCAACACACATCCAAACTTTGCAGTTGCTCCCGTCTTTCAGGAGCAAGAGAGTTAAATCCTGCGTCTGAATAAATCTGAACTGCAAGAAAGTTCAGACCCATGCTGGGATGTGAACTTTATGTCTCAAGCCCATTTCTAGTTTCGCTGTAAACAATTTCAGAATGTGATTAGATTTTAGGGGAAACTTGTAATAGAGCTGTAATAAGATATGATGTAATAGGTAATAATAATAATAATATATAGCAGCTGTTAAGTAAAGCTTTTTCTGCATTTATCCCAGAAGGATACAGGGAGTCAGCTGCAACTTCATATTTTGAAAGAGGGAATATTAAACACTAGGACCATGATGCAATGATGTTATTGTAAACGCTAACAGGAAAGCCCAAAGTGTGAGAGTTAAGACCAGCAGAAGATGCATGCAAACAGCTGCTCTGACGTAAATTCCCTCAAGTTTGGTTCATTTTCTTTTATTTAACTCAGAGTTAATACACCGAACTCACAGATATTGCTTTCCATAGGTTCGGGGCTGCTGAGAACAGTGGGACTTTTGCTCTTGCTTTCCACCATGGCCTGAACGAACCCGCAGAGCGCACCTAAAGAGATTAATGCGAGGTGTCTCTCCAAACGCCTGTCTGAAGCAGCGTCACTCAGCTTCAAGCGACACCCTGTCCTCAGTTCATGCCTCTGAGAGAAAAGAAATATAAAGTCAACAGAAGTTAGGACTGGAACATCAACTTCAAAACGGAATTTCCTGGCGTTTTTCACAGCGTGCCATAACTTAAGCGTTAACTAATATTGCTCCATGTATTTAATCTCCATGTGTTGAAGGAAAAAGATCTTTCATGGAAAGACTAGAACAGATAAACCTATATTTAGCCTTCTATAAACACGTCCTAGGGTCACGTTTTTTTAAATGCAGAGGCCAAGGATTGCACAGAGAAAGTGTATGAACACAGGCACAGTTATATTTGACTCAAAAAATCAGCATTTCTGCGTATGATGGACAGAGCCCATTATAAATTAGGCAATGTATTAAAATAAAACTTTCATTTGTTGGCCATAACAAGAAACGATCCAACTGGGGAGAAAAGGAAACACATTTTTTGGGTTGTTAACCTGGCAGAAGGTTTCCAGGGTGAAGTTACCGAGCAGCAACATCAAGCAGACAGAGGAGCTGATTCTGCTGTACACAGCTCTTCTTCTCCACCTGCCCTTGGCAAACAGCAGTGCCAAAACCCTGCCTGCCCTGGGCTCTGCCAACCCATTTCTGACATCAGCTTTGCTTTCCACATAACTCATTTGGCTTCTGCAGCCCAGGACAGAGCTCTGGGTCACGTCCTTCCTGCCGGCCATAGGGGCAGCTGGGACCTCTTGGTAAGATGAGGACCCCGGCTCAGCATCTGCAGACGCAATGAAATGGTGAGGTTTTTTCCTTCCAAAGTTAAGGACACACCGGGATACTCGTGGTGTCAGCGTTAGAGAAGAGAAACAGAACCGGGTGTCCCATTACACTGGCTTTCAGCTGTATTTGGGAACAACTATTACGTGAGATGCACTGCCTACTGCCTGCTCTAAGCAATCCAGGCCTGATCCAAAGCCCCAAGCCATCTGCCCTGCCAACAAAAGCATGTTAAATAACTTACCAGAAAGTACATTAAAACAGTCTCCTGTCCTTGGTGTTATTTTGGTATTTTGCTGCCTGTGCAATGTTACCACGTTGTGCTTGCTGCTCGACTGTATTTTTAGCATAATAAAACTAGAAAAACAGTCATCCATTCACCTGAATCTCAGAAGTTGGTTCATTTAATGTATGAAGATGTCCTGAATTCAAATTGGGATTTGATTTTCCTGTAGATTTTGCTCTAAAGTTGAGGGGAATTTTCAATAAGATTTGCAATCTTTTTCTACTGTCTTTTAAGAACTGAAGGTCATTGCGTCATGTTAGGTTGCCAACTTCAAGGAGAAAAAACAAGTATTGGTAAGTGTGCTGATGAATCCGGAAGAATTTGAGAGTGATTAACTTCAAACAAAGAAGCTAGGCTGTTTTAATGATGAGATCGTTATCTGAGTTGAATGCATTTAAATGTGTATTTTACAGTCCGCTGGTCAAGTCATGAAAGTCCTATAAACCTTAAAAGAAAAACTGAAGGTTAATAGGTCAGAAATCAGCCACAGAATTTTACGGGTCAGGAAACAGCAGGGGTTTATTCTTTTCAAGGTACCCTGCAAGACAGGGCGGACAGAGGTCAGAGAGCTGCACGCTGCGTGGGGGCGGCTTCAGCAGTCACCTTACAGGGAGGGAGGAAGATCACATCACAAAATCTGTGCTGTCATACTGAAGCGAACGAAGATGCCAAGCGGCGTCACCAGCAGATGTGTGGTGGCATTTCCCACCAACACAACGCTTGGTTGGCACTGCCTGGATGGCATTTTGTCCTTTGTAATCTCTGCTGAATACCACAGCAGTAGCCCCGGGGCAGTGCAGAGAAAACACGATGCCACTGCCTCCGCGTGTGCCTGGGCTTCGTGAAGATTCCACTGAGCTCATTTCTGCAGCAGAGCATCTGCATTTTTCCTTTTGTAATGGGGAGTGTCGTTCTTCTGTGATTGTTGTATTTATTTTATGAGTTGTACTAGGAATGTTGTGTGGCACTCTTGGCGGCTCTTGTCTATGATTTACAGTAGTTATAAACATTCCAAAGTATACATGTAAGTTAAATGATACATTAATATTATAAAGTTACAATTCTGGTATAAATGTGTCATCAGTTTGAAAATTCAGTTTTTCCTTTGCCCAGCTTTGTGATTAGGCTGACTGGAATCAGCTCGATGCAAAGGCACCCCAGACATGAATTCAGTGTGCCTGTGTGTCCCCAAAGTAAAATGCCGTGAAGACAAGAGAAGAGAAGGATATTCTGCCAAGCTGAAAAAGCTCAGAATATTTAACTGCTTGCACGCATTTTTATCATATTCTTCAATAAATAGAGCAAGGGGGTAAAAGTAATTGAACCTCATGCCCATGACAGGAAGACAAATTAGACTCTCGGCAATACCCTTCAAGGTCCAGCTCTTCCCGTGGGTTCATGCCATTGAAGTTGTTTCTGCAGTGCCAGAAACCACAGAGCTGGACTCACTGCTTGGAAGGGTATGTCTTGCACCGATGGCCCTTCCAGACCCGGCCACACGCTGCCATGGCTCCAAGCTGGTCGGATCCAAGCCAAGTCCGCAAGCCAATGCCTGGTCGCTGTTGGCCTGAGTGCAAATTGCCCCTGAGACACTTGTACAGACATGCTTCCCTGCTTCTTCTTTGTCGGTCAGGGCATTTCAGCCCTGCTGCTTGCAGCAGCAATGGCACCATTGGGCTTTCCTTCCCCACTTACCCCCACTTTCTGCTTTATGCAAAGAAGCGTTTACATCTGCTAGGAGGGATGGCAGAGACTAGGATTTTCACAGGAGTCTGACGAAGTTCAGAGGCATCTAAGTCTCCTGTATTTGCAGAATATCTGCCACAGCAGCAGTGAAACACAGTGAAATCAGATGATTAGCTCAAGGTCACTTAGGATATCAATATCACCAGGAGGAATGAAACCTAACGCTTAAGAAGATCTATACCCAGAGTTTAACACTAACATACAGAAACTCAGCTGACAGGTATTCTGTAAAATACAGAATTGGCTATGCAAATAGCAATCAGAATAATCACTTATATAATGAATGCAATAGAATAAATTAACATGAAAGAAGCTATCAAAGGAAAAGGGAATTTGTGTTATTAAGAATTTACAGGATCAGTCTCAAAGCCTGGTGGAGACAGGTTATTTGGAAGGAGATGAAGTGACCGTATTTGTTATATCCATCCAGCTATGTACCATTAGTCTGAAGAACCCCTAAGAATGTTCATTTTCAGAATAAAATATGTTAATTAACTATTCAAAAAAAAGGAGATGACCTAACTCTTTGCACTCACGTCGCCACTCTGTTTCAGCCTGATTAAACTGACTAGTTCAGCTGCTTCATGGGCAGGGTGTAATGTCCCTAAATCCCTGAAAATGTCACCTGCATTGTCTTAACAGTCAATTCTTCATCAGTCATTCCATAAGAAAGTTTTTTCTTTGTAAGAAATTCATGAGAAAACAGCTTAGCATTCAGAAGTACAGCTCTTGAGAAACATTTCTCCCTCCTGCTAGATGCAGTAAAGGGAGCCGGGTGAGCTATCAGATCAAACAAGCCTACCACAGAGCAGCTTCAGTTTTCATTGTTGCAATATGAAAATATTTTATGATGTCTCATAACTCATGCATGAGGCTCTGATAATGGTCATGTCAGCCCCCACATTTCACACTGCGTTTAAAAATACAGCTTGTTTATCTACCACATGGGCTGCAGCCTGCGATCAGATTTACATTTGAAAACACTCAGCACCCGCACGCAGTCTCAGAGACTGTCTTATGAAAAGCACCCTAACACGATACAAAATTGTTGCCCTCCACATTGTAATTAATGTTTTAGAATTTAATATTCTTTTGTCTCTGGGTTTGGAGACAAACTGAGCCAAATCCATACTCAGTGTCGTTTCAGGAAATGCATTTAAGATATTCGGCACACCCCTTCCACCCTGTATCCCCTGCAAACTGTGGGTGGACAGCGTAGGTGGGTGGCTAGATGGGGCAGAGCCACAGTGTGTCTGTGCTAAGGGTTCCCATGTCCTCTTCATTTTATTGTGTTTTGGTGCATTTAGCATTTTACCTACATCCAAATCTTACAGACAATTGTGAGAGAATCTCTGCTCTCAGCAGTAAAAAGTAGCCTTGTAGCCCATACCATTACACTGAAAGTCTTCAGTATGCAACTGAGATGAACCTTTGGGTCTTCAGGCAAATGCAATGAACCTCAAGCATGCATTTAAACATACAAACAGATAAAAATAAAACAACATAATGAGTTCAAAACCAATTTCACAATTTTGCTGCCTGAGTCGCAAAACTAAATTGCTTGGAGTTGGCAGTAACATATGAACTTTTATTTGGGTCTGTGCTCTCTATATTACATTACTCTATTAGCTCCTTAAAGAGCAAAATAAAGTATGACTTAGCATTCAGCAGTAAATCCTTTCCTTTTTCTGTGTCCTGTGCTGCAGTACCATAGTTTAAGTGAAAAAAAATTTTGACAATGACAAGAAGTGCAAGATATTGCCTGACTGTAAAAATGAGGTGGTGTTTCAGTTAACTCTTTCATTCTCAATGCAGAGTATTAAATGTCGACCAGAGGCATTAGCCAGTGGTTTAAAGGAGCCTGTTGATGATTTTAAATATTCAAGCGGTGTTTTCCTGCCTTGTTTGTATAGCTGTTGGGCAGCTGACAAGTAATTTTGCAGAGCATAACAGTTGCACTGTATCACACCAGAGCCTCAGAGCGCCAGATGTTGCAATATAAGGGACGGGGGCTTCGAGCAGGCCAGCACATCTTGTTCAAAGTGTGGAGGTTGGTGCGTTTATCATTAATTCCTGTGTATTCAGGATGTGTAACCTCCTCCCGTGTCCCCAGCTGGCCCATTCCCCCATCGCCGCCGGTCCACACCATGCCCATACCACCTCCAATGCTGCCTTTGTCTCCTCACTTGCTGAGGCTCGCTGCCCACCACACAGCGTCTCTTTAATCTTTGTAAACCGAATTCCTGGCCAGAACAAACTCTGTGGGCCGGAACGCATTTGGGAGGGATGGCAGGGATGAGTAGCAAGAGGCTGCATGGCAGAGGAACCAGCGTAGGGGCCTCATGGGTTAATTTCTGGTCAGGTACCTCTTTTCACAAGGTAGAGCAGGCAACAGAGAACTATTAAAACCCCTTGGAGGTTTTTCCATTGATTATGGCACTGGTCTAACCTGTATCCTCAGGCTTAAAATCACACAAAACCACCTCAACGTGACCTGGACTTCAGCCCCAAAATGTCTTCTCATGTGGAGTTCCCAGCCAAGGGTTGCTTTTTGGGTGTGATTTCAGGCAGGAGGGCAGGTTGCTCTCCAAAAGCTCAGCCTGGATGCAGGGAGCAACACGCTTTCATGAAAAGCTTGTTCTGAAAAAAACACTGTATATTGTATTTGGAAGCACGTAGGGGGTTATCCACACAAGCCAAGTGTTATGTTTTCCAATTGTCCAATAAAATAGATTTACATAGGAGCAAGGAAGAAATAAGGCATTTTATAATACTATTCCTAACCTCCATGAACTAAGACATCTTGATTTAAAACTGCTGAGTGCCCAGCAAGAGGAAATAGTTTAGACTATATGGGAAAAGAGAATAATGGCTCCATCAGGTAGTCTGTCAGCTTGTGTAAATAGGACCAGGTTGGTGTGTAGGAAAGCAGGGTGAATGATCTACTCCCAGGAAAGGGCTTCAGTGAGGCATTTAATGAAACTAGAACAGACTTTTTGTTCTGTGGGACTCATACAGCAATTCCCCTGGGTCCCTTTGAAAATCATAGTCTGAATAGACACAACAGGAAAAATAAAGACTGTATTTACAGGGGAAATGTTGAGTCCTAAAGCATTTACAAGCTCAGTCTAAGGCCTTTCAGAAGTACAAGCTGAATCTGTATTTCTTAAAACCCAGCACCTTATCTGCAGGAACATCTCCCCATTCAGTAGAAGCAGCACAAAACATACTATTTGACAGCAATGCTGCACCCTGTGCAAAATCTTACTAAATTTATTTTTCAGGATGTCTCTTTCCTACTTTATTTCAGGCAAAACTCCATATTGCCAAAAGACTTCAATGCAGAACAAAGTTTTACGAACCTAAAGACCAAGGTCGATTGAAAATCAGGAATCATTCACGGAAAACTAGCAAATGTGACACACACAGAGTGAAATCTGCATTAAGAATTGCTTCCAACTGGCAAGGGCCTAACCTGCAGGACAGCTTTATTGTATCTCCCAGGATTACAGCATAATTTTCTCTGACAACTAGTTCACGATCCAAACTAAGCAAAAACCCTTTTTGGGGGTCTGTTCTGAGGCTGCCTACTGCACTGGGATCTGTGAAAAATACTGAGACAAAAAGAAGCAGGAGGGATTTTTTTGCTTTGTTGTGCACGAGGAAAAATAGGCCTTGAAATGGAGAGAGCTTCATTATACCGAGGCGTTGTTTCAGACTCTATAATTCTTCTGTCCAGATGCACAGGCGACTCCTATTAACATCAGCTGGAGCTTCACATGCCACAGCAGAGGAGCAGACCCCGCAGCAGACCACACGACCAGGCACATGTGTTTCCAGATACCGTCATGCCTCAGGTACATCCGAGGCACCGTGCCAGGACTGAGCTCTTCCCACACCTCCACCATCTCTCCAGTGCTCCTCATTTCATTTGACTTTTTAACAAAAATCCTGGCCAAAATGGATTGGAGCTTTTCTAGGACTGGTGAAAAAGCCTGGGCAAGCCCATTCACGCTATGGAAAAATCTCTGGGCTCTGGTGCATCTCCTCTAGCCCTCTGCAATCCTCTTTCCACAAAAGGGAAGCCCAGTTGCTGAGGGCAGGTGGAAGCCCCTTGTACAGATACCAGGCAAGCAGGGAGGACCAGGGTCAGGATAGCTGGTGGAGGGCACAGGCCCCACAGTTTAACAAAATCTCTGTTGATTTTGGTGGGGGTTAGAGCCATCTCTGAGTGAATGAAGGTCCCCGGGGTGCACTGTCCCCACCGCCAGTGGGGCCGCACACATGCTGGGTTATTAGGCAGCAGGCAGTAGCCGTCACCACATAAATGAGAGATATTTTTTGAAAGGAAAGCACAGAGAAGCTCATTGCAGCACTGTGGCAGGAGGAGTGTTGAAGGGGTGGCTGCCTGGTGTGCAGGGCAGAGCCCAGTCCAGGCGCAGGGAAGGGGATGCTGTTGCTCATGCAACATGGGACAGTGATGGGATGTGACCTGGAAAATGGGCAACGATGCATGGAAAGTGTGGTATGGGAAGGTACTGCAATCTGCACACTCTGCTGAGATCGGCATGTGGATTCAATGTCAATAGATGAAAAGCCACACGTCTGGGGAAGACCAATAAAAATGCAAAATATACTTTGGATGGAAGAGTTCATGAGGAAACTAAAGAGGAAACAGAACTGCTGGCACCAGTAGCTGCAAAGCAGTCGAATAAAGCTGGAGAATATAAGGGTGGGGGACTCGGTTACAAAGCAAAGGATATAACTGCTCCCCTCGTCTGGACACATCAGGAATTCTGTAATCAGTGTTATGCAATTTCCTTTATAAATTACACTGGGGAAGAGATTCAGAAGGAAAAAAAGGCCTTGTGATAGGAGAGGTGCTGCTTTTAGGAGGACCTACTCAGCCAAGCAGTTTTGAGCAAGGCAAAAGGCAATCTCCTCCTAATACAGGATAAAACCACCTGAAGGGCTTATCCAAGAGTGCAGGGGAAGATGTGCTCTGCCTGGATGGGTACCACCATTTCCCTCAGGCAGGACTGCCTTTGACTGCTATTTATGCCAAAGGAAATGGCGAGAAAATTTATTGCCAAAGTGTTGCAAACAGGCAAGACACAAGCTTTCCCAGAATAAGAGATGTGGCTCCTATCGAGCGCTCATTACCGGAGGCACAGGGCTGGCTGTGTATGCAGACATGTGCTGGCAGGGATGCTCGTACCTCTCCAGGCAGCAGCCACGTACTCAGGATGATGAAATTCAGCAGTAAGCAACGGGGACTGCAGGAGGTGGCCCTGACGATGCTTCAAGGGTTCTTGCAGGTGTCTTCAGACACAGTGAGGTCATTGGGGTGAGGTAGGTTTACAAAGGCTTACAGGTCCCCGTTCTTCTCTGCACTCACATCTGGTAGTTGCAGGGGCTGCAGTCTCAGCAAGAACCATCTTCTGCCTTTTTTTCCTCACTTTGCTTATGCAGCAAATGGGGTCACGGATGGGAAGTGCCAAAAGTAATGTTTCGATCTCCTGTTTTCTTAATATGAAAAATGTATTACATTTTTCTAAAAGAAAAAAAAAAGAGACAAAGAAAAATGACTTTGTCTGGAACCAAAAATTAAAAACCCCAAAGCCTTCCTTGTGAAGTGAGCTAGGAGTGACTTGGATAAACATATCTATTGACTTTAAAATATAATCTTTTCTTCAGAAGGAACAAATGACACAAAGGGTGCGTGTATCTCGGAAAGCTATTTACATTGCCTTAACCTGGATTCACCTTTTTTTCTCTACAGTATTTGTTTTTCTTTGCTTAATGTTCTTCTTCACATTAGCCCTTCTGCCATAATTTCATAAAAGGATTTGCAAGAATGCAGGTTGTATTGTCTGCAGTTTTGCTTTAACCTTTATGCAACTTTTGTTTCCAACAAACTCTTTCTAACTGTCCACATTCTTTCTTGTTCTTTCTCATTTCATCTTCTCTTCTTAGTGATTCCTCTGGTGGTCTTGAATCTTTTTTCCTGTTAGCTTTCAATAGATAAAACCTCTAGGACTTCTCAGTAAATGAATGTTGGCTTTTGCTCAGTATGAGCCAAAACTCTTACTCCAGAAGACTGAATTTGCATCTTTTCTGTTTGTAAAACTTAGGTAATACAGCTTCTGACCATACTGAACAAAGATCTACTTTAAAGAAACACATGGTGTCAATGTTCATGCATTTGATTTATTCATAAACCCATTGGAGGCGGCTTTGCTCTTATCAGGAGGCTGCCAATATGCAGTAATAACTGCAGGGCTGTTCCCCCAGCTCCAGCCTCAGCATGCCGGGCACTGTTACTCCTTTACAGTGTTTTACTTCGCTTCCCTGGTGTCAGGAGATGTGTGGGATGTGGCCAATGGCCTCATCACTCTGCAGAAGTACTTGCTAAAATACACGACGGAGAGGAGCTCAAAGTGTATGAGCTTAGGTTGTAACCCCAATGATGGCTACAAAGAGACTTCAGCATAGCTCTGCAATCAGGGAGGAAGACTTGGGGATGCTGCAAAAGTACTGTAATGACTGAGATACAGGCAAGGAGGATAATGGCTCAGAACCATTGGTTTTAAGCCAACATGATCCACAGAGCTGAGGAGCTCCGTGCTTAATGTCTCATACTAAGAAAACAAAGTCATCGTGCATCCAGCCACAGTAAAAGTTAGCGCAGTCAAAACTGATCCAAGGATGTTTTTTTCCACATGAAGCCTGATCAAAAGTCAGAATTTAGTACCAGAGGAAGTCTTTGTGGTCAATAATTAAGCTACATTCAGCAACCATATAGGATAAATAAACTTGTCCAGAATTAAAATGGTTACTGTTAAATCCTAGAAGTATTTTTAAATCTAATGCTTCTGAGCTGAAGCCAACATTCAACCATTTCAGATTAAGAAGTGTCTAGAGCAGGGAAACCTCCCACACCAGCATCTTAGGCATTTCATACCAGCACAGGCTGGCGACTGCACAGGGACCAGGATAGATTTTATCAGAAATGAGCAGCTTGAAATGAAGATGCCTACATGAATGCTAAACTCCTTTAAAGAGCTTAGCCCAACCCAGAAAGAAAAAGAAAGGCTTCTCCAAGGTACGGTTATTTCTTCAGGCTGTATTGGGTAGCTGCCAGCTTTATTCACGAAACTGCTGTTTTCCTCCTTCTGTAATTGCAGCGGGCAGAAAGCCACCTCACAGGAAAGAACTGGTACATCCTTGAGCTCCATCCACCCGCCTCAGCAGAGTTCGTTAGGATGAGCCGGCTGGCAGGTGCAGTCACTGTCTTCCCACAAAAAATGTTGTGTGACCTCTCTTTGCTCCTTCAAGCTCAGTGCCCTCTCTCTGAGTCGAATTTTCCAGTGCTATGAATGTCAGCCTCTAGTTGTTCAGGTGCCTTTTCACATCAAAAGCCTGAAATTTTGCTCCTCCAGCATGCAAAAATTGATTATTTATCCTTCCACTGGCAAGTTTTATCCTGCCTTATGTCATGAGCACCATCAAACCAGTGGCAGTTATATCCAAGTCACTAGCAAGTTTTCAGTGAATTGCGTTTTTGTGTTGTTGGAAAATGGCAGTTAATTAGAACTGAAGCTTTCTGTGCAAATGTATTGGTTTTGCTAAATTTAACTCAAGACAAGGTGTGAAACTGCTGAGCCAGGAGGCAGAGCAGGAGCGTACCCCTTTCTGTCTCTCCTGCCCTGATCATCCAGGAGAGTATCTGGTGTCCAGGCCCCTCAACTGCACTGTGGAAAGTTATTTGCAAGTCCTTTTTTTTGAAATCGTGCAAAATCTTTCATCTGGTACCCTAACCAATGGATGAGGGAGGAAAGAAATCACTGGTTTCTACACCGTGAGAGATGGATGCTATAACCTGGTGCCTCAGGTGTTCATTCAGAATAAGAAAACAATTCCATTATTTTTTCTGGAAAAAAAAAACAAACCAAAACAAACAGTTTTCAATTTTATTGCTTTGCAGAACAATGCAAATGTTGACACCTGCACATTTCACAACAGGTAACTGCTGGTGTTTCAGTTGTCCCTGGCATTGGAGCGGCGGGGTGAAGCTTTGGTGACGCTCATTCATACCCACCAGCTTCTCCCACGACCTGGCACCAGCGCTGCCTCTCCATCAGTTCTGGTGCATCTGAAACTCCCAAGGTGATTTGCAAGGACAAGCCAAAAGTTTGCATTTAATAAACCGTTTCTCATAGTTAATTAATAACAGTTCAGGTAACTGGGAGACCTGGGTGAGAAGTGAGGATCAGCCCTGTATGTGTTATCCTGACTCCCCTCAGCTCTTACTCCTTCAAGTCCAAGTGTGCACTGCTGGTAACTAGAGGGAAGAGCAGAACAGTGAGTTGCAAAATCACATTCTTTCCCCTAAAACATGAAGGAACACGTTTACTCCAGCACATTGGGTTTCATAGCGATGGAGTATAAGCAGGTTAGGGAAATGAGCCTGTCTGGCTATCAGTGTCATGGTTATCAGCGTGTCTTCGTCTCTGTATTACTGTAACTGGTAACGCGAGTGCAGAACCACGTCGCCAGAGAGCTGCTACCTGCCTGCAAGCAGCCAGCAAAAAGCCCTCAAGAGACCAAAGTCTTTCCTCTCCGTTTGCCCAGGCAGTGTGGCTCATTTGTACGTGTTGAAGAAAGTTTGACACCTTTTGGTTTCTTGAAGAGTGGATGTCGGAGCAATGGGAGAGGAAAGGTGAGGCAGGAAATCTGGCTCTCTTTAAAGGTGCTTTGATAATCTCCTGCACAAAAAGTGAAAGCCCTCAGGTTTCTCACGTTGTAACATGGAGCATGCACTGCTTGAGACCTACATTTATAGCTCAGTTACTAGGAGTGAAATGCTTTACATGCCTCTGGGGACATGTGAAAGGAGAGCTGCCCCCAGTGTACTACTAGAAGCCATGCCAGCAGTTCAAATAAATTTTTTCCAAGATTTTATGATCTGATGCTTGGATTACATTTGTTTAGCTGTAGAGGTGTGAGGTCTGAACAATTTGTCAAAGGAAAGAATAGCCCCAGCTCCAGACGTGTGTGCATTTAGAGTTCAGCTTCAACCATGACACTGTGGAAATCCTTGAGGAGGGATGAAGTCATAGGACATCTTGAAGTCCTTCTCTCCTAGGAGAGAAGAGGAACACGAATGGTGGCACAAAGTGGGGAGAAGTGGCTGTGGGACACCTTCCCCTCCTGCAGAGCAGGCTGGGTGCAGTGCTTGCGGACAGTGTCTGGGAAGAAAGCCCCAGGAGCCATTGCCTGGTTTTGGTGAGTACTGTGCACCCACACCTGGGGTGAATCCAGCACCAGGGTGAAGTCACCTAAAGCTCACCTGGACATCTCCCATCACACAGTAGTCTGCAATGCACATATTACACCCCAGCCAGACATCCTGAGGAGCAAAAAGAGACGGACCTGAAACAACGCTGTCTCAGTCACCTGCAGTGCTACCACAACAAAAATCTTCACCTTGAAATATAATTTTATTAAACTATTTTATTCCAACAATTTTTTCCTCAAATTTCAGGCTTCAAACTTTTATTTCTGTTGTTTCAAGGGGGCAGTTTAATAACACAACATGATTTTCTCCCTAAGTCTTTACAGACATGAAGTCAACCTTACAGCTCCCCAGTCTGGCAGACTGTGGCACTCATGCCGTCACGCAGGTAGGGTGTTGAAGCAGGGAAGGTGGTGATATTTCCAAGGCCACAGAGCAGAGCCACCCTCTCCCCAGCCAAGGGAGATGGTGGCAGCAGACAGGGCAGAGAAGTAGAAATGGCAGCCTGGGAAAGTCCATGGAAATCCCCTCTCAAAGCCCCAATTAAGGATTAAATGCCAGGGCAGTAACCCCAGGACCCCCACCCTATATCCCTTTTTGCTTCCCAGAGCCTCCTATCCCAGAGCAATCTGCTTTTCTCACCTATCCCACCCAAATTGCTTTTTTTCTTCCCCATTTTCTCATCCCCACCTCCCCGCTTCTGCCCCTTAGCAGCCTTCCCAGCACAGGTCCTTCTCCCAGCCCACGACACTTCTTGTCCTGCCCTGACCTTCCATCACCTCCCCACGTCCATCAGCCACTTGCATCCACGGACACCCTGCATCTGCCCACTGTGGCAAACCAAATCCACTCCTGCACACAAACACGTGTGTGCTTCAGGGTTTGGGAACCTTGGATGTGGGCTGCATCTATCACTTGGGGACAGAAAAAGAAGACAAATGTAAGAAAAAAAGGTGGACATATGGTAGCCCTAATAAAGAGTGATAAAGTCCTCTGATGTTGCTGGAAAGACTCCCACTTAATTAACCAAGCTTTGGACCAGACTCCAAAGCAGCTCGCTTTCCAAAGCTGAGATAAGTTCCTGGCTCCTATTTCCATCTCTTGTGCTCAGACAGCTCGACAAGGCCCATCCTCCTGCTTTTATTTATATTAGGGAGTCACTCATTCGTAATTCATCTGGGACTGAAGCTCATTTCCCGTGTCAGGATACAGATCGTTTATAAGGCAATAAGGGACTTTATTAACATTATAACCCGGTGTTTGTAGATGCTCACATTCTCTATCAAGATGTATATTGCCAATAAACACAGCAGAAAATCTGACTTCATTGACCTTTGCTTCATAGATGATTCTCTTTCATACTGGACATAAAATCCAACATTTATTTCACGTAGTGCTGTGTTGGGTCCAGTCAAGTTCAGTACATAACACTGAAGACAACAGGAGCTGTAGGTGCTCAGTACCATTGAAAATACTGCTCCTATAAACTTACTTAGGGTTTTTAATTGTCACATGTGCTGATAGTATATTTTTACTTGATCACCAGGAATTTCCCCTACACACTGTCCACCCCCAAACCCAAATTCCTTTATTTTCATTTGAAGAACAACAAAACATATAATTACCAAGCACATGACAAGACTTCATGATGGATTAACAGCATTTCACAGTTGAAAAATAGGCCTGTAGTTAACAGATATTCACTTAGTGAACTCAAAATTTCCGCCCCATCTCTAATTGCACTGCCATAGCACGTGCCGCATTTATTGAAAGGAGTAGCAAATGTTCATCTTTTATCTTTGAAACATACTTAAATGACTTGTCCTTTTCATGGCCTGTAAAAAAAAAAAGTCTTTATATATTGGGCAGGTAAATATCAAATCAGTCTCTCAGGTAAGAGAGCATTAACGAACTAACTGGTACAGGTACCAGCAACAAAGACTGGGCATGGATGGCTCATACCGCTGGGACTACTCTTTGGTTCATATTTTAGGAGTCTTTCTTTTCCAGGTAACAAGTTTGACTCTACCATGCTCTAAAACTACAACCAACTGACAGTGAAGGCTGGAGAGGAAATTCAAACTGCATCTGGTGCTCTTACGATGAAACAGCACTGGTGGGTCAGTGACTCAATGGGCCAACCCTATGTGCAGCAACTCTGGGGAGCTTCTCCTGAGCTGGGATAGCAGAGCTTGGTGAAGGGTCAAGGCCCAGGATGCCAATCCCACCAGAGCCCTTGGGTGACCGTTGCTCATGACTTATTACTTTGGAAATGACAGAGCAAGATATGGGGTGCCCAGCTCTGAAAACGTGAAGGACTGTGGCTTCCAGTAAGTGGTCAGCACTCACCTCTAAAAATAGAGGCACTGGAAACCACTGGTGACTTTTGACACTCTTGGCCAAAATAAACTATTTTTAGCCCATCTGTTCCCTCTGAGCTCAGTTCTCTCAGGAAGAATGTGTATTTTGGGGGAAGGGGAGAGACAGAGGTTCTTGTCACAGAGTGAAAGTTGAAACACTTCCATATCAAGAGCGCTAAAAAATGACAGAACCACTTAATTTCTTTAAATGGTTGTGAGAATGTTGCCAAGTTTTGTGAGCAATTAAATTTAATGCAGGATAAGATGGCAGGGATGAAGGATAATTATATGCTCTCAAAAGCTTGGTCTTTTTGTAAATGAAATGGCCTTAGGGAGTTTTCCAGCAAAGTTTGGGCTCAGCTTTTTAGTTCCAACAAAGCCAATTGCCAGTCATGGCTCTGCACTGGACATATGTGACATGATTTTTAATGAATTCCTTGTCAGATTCCCATTCAGTTGCCCACCAAACCTGACAATAGTTTGGTTTTTCTTTTGCTGTTTTGTGCTGTCAAATCTTGCCTAATGTGTTAGTGTTCCCACGTACCTGCACACTTAGCAAGTGAAGAATTCAATATACTGGATACTAAGAAATTTATCTGACAAATAAACACTGGAAGCCTTTGAGGTGATCGTGTAACAAATGCATCAATAACAGCAATGGGAGCACTAATTACAGTTCTTGCTAATGAGCCCAGACCTGTGAGGTGTTTGATAGTTCATAAGAGGTGCTCAGTTCCACCATTCACTGTGCTGAAAATCAAGAGAATTAATTCATTCTCGCTGAAGGGAGGCACGGGTACTGATTTGCCCTTGCACAAGTCGTTGGGCACGTCAGTGAGAGTATGTCCAGCCATCATCCCGTAGCAGTACGAGAAAGAAATCTTGCACAGGATTAGAGGCTGGTGGAGAGGCCCTATCCTTCAAACTTTGAGCACATTACTGACTCGTTTTCTTTTGAAGTCTTTTGTGGGTGTTATATGAAATTATTCATTTATCAGTGTTCAGACAATGTCAGCTGATATATTCATGAAAACTTTTTCAGTTTTCAGAAATGTTGTAAACCCATTACTGCTCATTCTCCAAGATCAGTTATTTAAGAAACTGGGGGAGGTGATATAACATTCTTTGTGCAATGCTCATTACTGTCCTGTTTAAAAAGTTTCACTTAGCCAGACACATAACAGAAACAATATAATACGATTTAGAGAGTATATTCAAAATATAGTCTATCTGAACAAGTTCATGAGTATCCCAGCAATGGAAATTTTAGGAGGGGATGGATTATGATAAAGGTCATAAATGATTAAAGCATTGTAAGAATGAAGGATTAACAAACTCAAAATGAGTAAATCCCTTGGGTCACTCATCTGATGTTTGCTATCTGCTCTCACAGCTCCCAGTCTGACAGGTTGCAAAACACAATCTTAGACCAGACACCAACTAGTTGATTCCAACAGAAGGAGAGAATATTTGTAAGCAACTTGGCTAACCATGTGAAAAAGTTATTTCCATTTTTTATTCTATCTTTTTCCATTTTCATTTTTTATTTAATAAATCTATTTTGTGATATTTTGGCAACATTCTCTCCATGTAATACATATTTTATTTGCAACTAACTACAAAAATATTTCCCAAGTACATTCCAACGAGCTGCAAGGATGATAATCTTACAGACATTTTTCTTTTTATGGCTTAATTATATTTATTTTTAGTTGAATTGCTGGGCTTATTCTTGGGAGCCTGTTGGATCCTGATGATGCTTGCATTTGCTGTTGGGAACATGGCACAAGCTGCAGCACTGAACTGGATAACATTTATAAAGTCTCTAATAGCTTCGCTGCTGGCGAAGAGCTGAGAATGTCATTTTCCCAACCCCACCTACAGTTTTCAGGACCTAACAAGCTCCAGAACAAATGTTGCATTTCAATTTTGTAAAAATGATTTTATCTATTGCTGGAAACCCCTCCAGCACTTTATGAAAAAAAAAAAAAAAAAAGAAAGAGAGAAATATGGCTGTATCTGATACCTGCATTTGTTTCTCCACTGGTTGAACATATATCAGTCTGACTAGTTCAGCGATATTGCCCAATAACATAACCATACTCCTGAATTACCATGTAACTGATACGGCCGTACCACCGTCAGCTAGGACGTAATCAGCTTGTAGAAGCCAGGTCAGGCTAGAGCAGTGCATCCATGCAAACGGGGCTGCTCCAGAGGGATGCTCTGGTGGTTCAGCCCAGGTGGACTATCCTTCTCTCCAAGGAAACGGATCGTGCAAATGGATCATGACTCATTGCAACTGGAAGAGTTGTCTGTGACCACTGCGCTGGATGGAGCCTTTGTGACCAGGGTTAGTGCACTGTAATGTGGGTGACAGGAAAACCAGTTCCTGGGGATCTCATCTTTTCATGATTAAAGACACTACGTTCTTTTCCATGGGAGACACTTGAGTTAAGATTGGGCAATTGCAATTTCCTATCTGTTTTTTGCTCTAGTTTTTCATTTCCTAACCTTCTTGAAGGAAGATGCTCAACATTGTTAAGCGACTTCTGTTTGAGATATTTACATTTCAGTAACTGATACCCAGTACAGAGTGGAGTTTGCTAATGGATCGTTCAGGAAGGAATACACTAAATGTGAGGTGCAATGAAACATATATTAATAGTATGTGTTCACAGTTAACATTAGTTTGATATTTTTTAAGATTTTGATGAATAGTGCCACACTTGACAAAACAAAAGAATAAATTGTATATGAGTAAAGATATCCTGAGTAAATACGTTTCACAGGAGCTAAACCTGAAATCAAAGGTGTCTCCTGGGTCTGTGCTTAACATGCCGTTAGCATTGCACATGGGTTTGCCTGTTTGCCCATTGTTTACGATTTTGGTGTTTAAAATACTTAATAACAGCAACCATTTGATGTTTTAATATGCCATGGGTCTCACATCCCTGAGCCTAACCATGCATCCAGTCCCTGTGGCTTGAAAGCTCCAGAGATAGACACGGTTCTCATGTGTGTGCATCAGCGTGCAGCAAAGTGTGTGAACCAGAAGTCTTTCTACTAATTGCCTGGAGGGGTCCTGTGCATTTGTATTGGCATAACTCACATCAGAATCCTGTTCCCCGAACCTTGAAAATAAATGCTTTGATTTCAGGAAAGAAAATGGATCCACAACAAATGGTGTAGCACTGCTTAATGGTTTCCTGACAAATCCCTGTCTCTGCTTTGGAGCTGTGAAAACAGACGCAGAGACTGCTCTCATTTCAGTCTCAGGAGGGGCCTGACAGGTGCAGCGAGCAAGCTGCTCAGGATAATAAAAGCCATAGGTTTGGTAGGCTATTAAAAAAGGTATTATGCACAGCTCGGACACTTAGCTCGGTTAAGGGCTGTCTGTAAAACTGCCGTAAGAGGAGAGGTCCCGCACTGCTGGTGTGTGCAATGCTTGCATGTGCTCAGCTCCCTCAAAAACGTCAAGAATGGGGAAGGAAGGCAGGTCCTCCATTACATGGCACGAGGTGGGACTCCCCAGGATCACAGCGACACAGAATGGGGGCAAGTCAGATCAAAAGGTGAGGTGAACTGCTCACATAGGAGACACATACCTGGGGATTGGGTTTCCATGCGTTTTCTTTTTTGCAATGGTTTTATAGTTTCCTAGGACTCTCAACATGAGTTCAGCCACGGGTCAGTCACAGCCCAAGGTTTCTGCTCTCTTAACGTCACTTTCCACAGTAATTTCTGCCCCACACTCAGAGTCTTTGTCATTCGAAGGACAGCATTAGTTAGAGTTTTCTAAGTTTGTTGAAAAGTCTTACAGAAATAGAGAGACTCGATCCAACAACCGTGATGATCAATGGATCTCCTCTTGCTCCAGCAGAGTGACAGAGCTGGAAGGGTGTGTCTACAGTAAAAACCCATCTCTTCCTCTTCAACCGTCCAGCCTAGATTAGACCACCTAGGTCTTTCCTCACAATTTATGTAGCCTGCTTCTAGAGACAGCAGCCTGCGCAGTCTGCAGCTGTGCTTCTCAGCCCTCACCCCTGGGAGGCTTTTTCTGATGTCTTGCCTAAAACTCTCTAGCTGCAGTTTAAGCCCATTGCTTTTTGCCCAATCCACTTAGGTGCAGAGGAAGGCTTTATTTCTAAAATACTTCATAAATTGATAGAAAGCAAGATGGAGCCTTTCTGCTTCCATTGTTACTTATTTATTTTTAATCAGAAATTTGGAGGATTTATTAACTTCCTCGGAGTAGTTCAAATAAACCACACAGAAGAGCAATAGCTTTCTACAGAGTGCTTTAGGGAAAAGTAGTTTCATGTGCTAGTTAAACCTGGTGTACTGAAGTCATGGGAAGTTTTGCCATGGAGTATAACAGAGCCTGGATTTCAGCCAGGGACTGGCAGTTTTCATACTCATAGCTTTGTTAGGGTCCATTGGCTCATCCATCCTGAGGGCAGGCATCTCAGTGTCTTGCAGGTGTCATCTCAGCGTCTTGCATAACAACTGTGAAGCCTCCAATAGGTCTTGCTGTCCTATGGCCCCTTCACCTCCCTCCACGGGAAAGAAAAGGTTTCCTTAAAGCAGAGTTATATGGTGCTTGATTGATTTGCCTGATCTTGACTTTAAGTAGAGAAGACAGAGCTGAGAGTGTAATTCTCTTACAATGAGAACACAGGTTTGAAGGAAGAAAGGAAGAAATACAGATTCTGGAAGAGGTGGAGACTCATGGCAGAGCACCGACAGCCTCAGCCCCATCCATCCATCACCCCAGACGCAGACCAAGAGTCTATCAGTCACAACAGTTTATTCATGTCAAATGATTCCAGCTCCCAGCAGGAATAATGGGACCAGCACCAAGCAGAGGAGGTTTGAAATCATCTGAGCTTATCACACAGAGGTTTCAGAAAGTTCACGTTACAGAGCCCCAATGCATTTTACAGCTTACTTGAAGGGAAAGGACTGAAACATCCAATATATCTCCCATAGGCTGACAACCTAGTAAACACTGCAGCAGGATAACCGTGATCCTTAGAACAATGGAAACATTTTAGTTAGAAACTGTAGAAGTTAGAAGGCAAAGATTTATGTGCTGTGGGGTAAATAAATATTCAGTTCCTATTAATGTTAATGGGAGTTAAGTGGCTAATTCCCCACACATTATGCTGAAGATTTACTTCTCTGTATTTTATAGAATAAATGAATTTACAGTCTTCCTGGAGGTTAGACCTGAGAAAAACAAAGAGCTCAGAGTTTACGCCATTTTTATGAGGTCATTTTTTTAAAGGAGGTTTATTCCCCGAACAGAAGGAAAGGTTAGAAGAGCACCAAGTTAAAGCAATCCCCTCCATGGGATGCCAGGGAGATTTGTGGCAGGCATTTAATCCAAACTCACAGATGGAGAGACACACAAAGATCCATACAAAATGTCTTAATAACAGAAGCCGGAAATTCGTAACAATAATAAAGGCTGACATTTATACAGAGCCTTTCATCCACACATCTACAAGCTGGATTTTGCATTCAGAGGCACTCACAAAATTCTCTTGCAAACCACATGTGATTTCACACTAAGAGGGCAAAATGCATCAAGTAGGCTGACTTCAGCATTACCGAAACTCAGCCAACATTGGAGCAGCCATTTAATGCCCCAGGAAGGTAGTTAAGCATGTTTCTATTTTAAAGCTCAGAGTATTGTCATTAATTTCAATTGATTTTTCATGGGTCAGAAATGAGCGTAGGTACCTTGATGCACTAATACCTATGCTAGCACTTAACAGTCATTCCCTGCATCTCTATGCAAAATTCCCATGGAATTTGCTCTTTTTTTTCTTATGCTCCAGCCTCTAAGATGACACCGTAAATATTCATTGCTGGTTAAAAAACAATTAAAGTTGGTTTTATCAGTGCGTTAGAAGTCACAAGAATCCTTTGCCTAAGATGCGAACAGTATGCCATAGTCTCTGTGTTAAAAGACGACCAAACATTCCTTCCAAACAATCACATTTTTCTCTTCCTCTGTTAAGGACTACTACGTATGTGTGCAGAAGCTGAGATTAGAGATTATGTATGAGACAACTACACATTTGTTTCCCTTTTGCCAGATCTGAAAAAAACAGCTTCAGAGAGAGGGAGAGAAAAATTCATAGCAGTGTTTTCAATAGGGCACAGTGATCTGCTACAGATATGAAGCAGTCCTTTTTCCTTATTCAAATGTTAAGCTTTCCCAGGCAAATAATGTTTGCCCCTAACTGGTCATTCATTCATCTACAACCCCATACAAACCAGAACTTTTCATTAGCAGGGTCACTCTCACAGTTTCATTTTGATCAGACGTTGCTTTTGTATTGCATATATTGGATTTTTTTTTTCTTTTTGGCAGCAAAACAGCCTCTCAAGATCTTTGACAGTAACTCCATGCACTCATCTTTTGTTAGGACTAAGCTCTCGCAGATCAGTTCATATTTATCAGAGCCAGCAGCTGCAGGATCAAGTGACCTGGGCACCCACGCATGAGCTTCACCCAGCACCCTGGTGCCAAGGCTGGGTCACGGCCATCCCCTCCCTCCTCCGGCCTCTGTTAAATCCTCTTGATGCAACTGGTTATCTCCAGGCTTACCTGGGAATTGCAAAATGAGGTAGCATACACGAAAAAAAGGTAGGTACCTTGATGTACCTTGGTTAAGTTATAGTCCAGGCATATTATGCTTCACCTGGTGCAAATGCAGAGCACAAATTCAGCCCCTGGAGAGCTTAGGGCTGAAATGTTGGAGAAGAGACAACCGGTGGATGGAGAGACAGCTGATAGCGGGGGGTGCTGATGGGAAGCCACAGCTCAGAGCCGGCCAGTCACCAAATGGGGGCATGCCCTTCTCGGGACAGGATAGCTGCTGGCCTTTTGGGGTTCTTCAGTGCTCAGTGAGAGCCGCCTGCCGAGGGTGATGGGGAACCTGAGTGAGGCTCCTGCTTTGTGTCAGGCTTCGGAGGGTCTGTCTCTTCCCATCAGCTGTGAAAGCCAGGCAGGGAGACTGTGCAGCCAACAGAGAGACCTACATTTTGTCATGTATGAAGTGGTGCAAATGTCCCCCAAAGTTAAAACTGCTTCAGTTTGCACTGGACTTTCCACAAGTAGAGCAAATCCTGGAGGGAAGGAAGGCGGCAGAGAGAAAGCAGAGGAATGTGATTCCCTTGCATATTTGAAATGTTATTCACTATCTAGTAAACTCATTTTATAGCACCCTGCATTTTATTTTCAAACACTTCCATCGACACGCACTGTATATCAGTCATTATCTGATTATGGAAGCTTTCACAATGGTTTCCGGGCAGCTTTAAAAAGCTGCCAATGAATTCAGTGTGGCAGAGGTTTGAACTTTATTGCTGCTTTTCACAAAAAGGCTGAATAACAAATAGCAGAGATGGAAAAAATGGATTTCAATGACCTGTGTGAATGCAGTAGGTCCAAAACCAAGAAAAAAATGACCTTTGGGGGGGTTATGCAGTTCAGATAACCTGCTCACAACTTTCTGCCAGTGGATCATGACATCCACAGCCCCTCTGGCTTTTTTATTAATTCTTGAAGAAGAACAATAAATAAATGTCATGCCATTACTGAAAAAGCACCTACAAGACACAGAACAAATATAAATTGTACTTAAAGTAGACTAGTTAGATGGTACGTGCGCATCCTAGAGAGATGATGGACAGGGAAAGAAAGAAATCTCTCCATTTAAAAGAGATAGCTGACTCAACCAGTTTGTTTTTGCTGGCCACACGTGAATAGGATTGCGCCTGTACAGATTACTTTTACATTCTCTGCTTCTCCTTGGGGACAATACCTTGTCTTTTTAAGCCATTTAGTTGTGTTGATAATTTTTATTCTTTACACTAGGTTGTTAGCCAAGGCAAATGTTTGTGTTGTTCTAAAAACTTGAAGTGTATCACTGTGGGAAACTTAAAATATACAGATAACGTCAGAAAGCATTTTAGAAAAAAAATGTGATAATATCCCATGTTATTTCACTTTCCTTCTATTAGTTTTACATGTATCAGTGTTTAATGCCTTCACAGGCTGTTTTTCTGTCCTCCTCCCTTCCCATTCCAAATATATGAAAATACTGATATGATGCTAATTGAACTGAACCATCAACATTTCTGTAGCGATAAAAAGTTACAGAAAAAATCAAGAAGCTAAAATCAAACATTATTTTTATCTTTGAAAGAATGTGTGAAATATATAGCTGAAATAAGAAAAACACTTTGAAGTGCATGTATATTAAATATTAGCACTAAACAGGACTCAAAATAGTAATGGAAGGACAGGGGAAGTTTAATTGAAAATGACAAAATTAAATAAGACACAGCCTCTGAGTTCACATAGAGAACATTTGTCTCAGTCAAAACCTACCAGTGCTGCATACCAACGATGTGCTGTGTGCTGCTGAGCACGCAGGGACTCAAATCAAAAAGATTACAAGTTTGGCTTGTGAAGCCTGCCTCAGACTCTAAGTAAAACAAAGTTAGGCTGAAAATATTCAAGGACTGCTAGGCACCGGCCGAGAAAGCTTGGAGGAAGGAGCAGAAGCGAGGAGGAAGGTGTTCGGGCTCTTTGCTGGTTTTGCAGATCCACCGGCCCTCCCAGCAGCTCTCCCTTACCCCAGGGGCAAAAGCAAAGAAGGATCCACCACCGCAGGGGTAAACCCTGTTCAGTACCCACTCTGTCCTGGAAGTGGATCTTACCAGGATCCACTACGACCAGCCAAGGGGATACTGCTCACTGTAAAAGGAAATATTAATTAAGGGTGAACCTGATCTGCAGAACCTGGGCTTGCATATCTGGACTCAGCTTAACCAGAGTTCAAGCACGTAGGTTTTGATACAGCGCTAGCAAGTAAACCAAACAAGCACCAGCTGCCAGCCCAGCCCGGCATCCCGTATTTCTGCCTCATTTTTCATGGTGAGGGCACTGTTATGTGTTCATACAAGCCAGAGGCTGTCCTGCCTAGAGCCTGACGTATAAACTATACATGTGTCTATTAATCAGATGATGATCGAGCCCCCATGTGTCCTCAAGCTAATCGTGGTCCTGGCATATTCAGTGTGGACCCAAATCTATATACCAGCTTGTCCTCATGAGCCATCATAACCTCAGACCGACCTCCTTTTCCAAGACACACACACAGGCACAAGTCCCCACAGGTCTGCTGTTTTCGGAGCAGATGACATTCAAGCGGTACCGAGTTGTGTAATGTAGCTTTAATAAGCATGTGCTTTCTATTTGTCACTGCTTAAACTGTACTTTTATACACACGGCCCAGGAGTCTTGCTGAAATCTGCAAAACATTAACAGCAGCAAAGATGAAGGGGTTTCGAACACTCCACAGGCTGGGGAGAGCGTCTGGCTGGGGAGGCTGGGTTGGGAAGAAGTCATTTTGATGGAATTAAAGGAAATAGTAATCAGGGTTGTAGTGAGAACTCTCTTCCTCCAGTTAATGTATTTTCTTAAACAAAGAACAGGAAGCTACAACAGAAAGCTCCTCTGTGCTCCGTAGGCACACAGCGACCGGCATCCTTAGGCAACCAGCTTAGCACAAATCCCCTTTGACTGGGGGCAATTTGGAGGTCCTCCCTGGTAGCAGCACACGATCCCAGGCATGCTCCATTCAATCCCTCCTTTTCCCACTCCAGGGATGCTTTTCCTCTTCCGTTTACCTCCTTAAATAGATGATCTGTTGATGGAATAAGAAGAGAAATGTCAGGTTTTCCTCCTTTTCACTGAACTCCATCACCACAGCTCTCTTGCTGGCTGTAAGCGTTCTTAGAATGTCTGTTTTTCAGCCATAACCGTTCCCTAACCAAGGTCACACATACTAAGTGCCAGCAACCAGAAACTTTAAATAAAGTGTTACTGAAGTAACTGTACAAATCTCTTTTTCACAATAATCTGCTCACTGTCTTTCATGTGTTTGCTAATGAGTTTTACCTCCTGTGGAAATTCAGTGGGCTCTAGCTGTACAATTTTCCAGCATTCGAAAAATATATCAGTTTTGCTGGAAGGGGAGCTGGTGTTTGTTTTTCTGTGGTGAATTTTGTTTTTATTGCTCTAACTGCAGCTTCAGAAAATGAAATATCTGTCAAAACAAATCAGGAGTAGGAATGCTCGAAACTTACATTTTTGGCACCATTCTTCGACATCAAATGTTCATCGTCTCAATTTTTGGAAACGTTGTTAAAATGAACCTCAAGATCAAAAATCAGTAGATGTCCCATTAATTATGTTTCAATGCGTAGCAAGCTTCCAAAGTGGAACTCAAGGCCATACAGGTTTTTCTGATGCCAAAGTCTGAGGTCTTCTCCAGCTCCACTATTGCTGCTTTACTCACTCTGAACACATTCCATCCCCCAACTCACTAATAGTGGAGGAGACTGGAGAAATCCCAGTTTTGCAAACATGTGCCACTGATCATATTAATCATATTACTAGTGCAAATACTAGTAGCATTTACCACTGGGAAAGATAACGCTAGTCGCCATGAGGTTACTTAGGCATATAGTATAAGCATGAGAAATATTTGCTGGTCCCAACAAATGTTCTTGAAGCAATTTAGTGCAGTGAACTGAAGTATCATGGCTTATGAGCTGGTAATAAAAGCGGGGATGCTAATACACAATGCAGTTTGTCTTTGCAAATGAACCTATATCAACTTCTAATTAAGCACAAGCAAGTCGGTGTGCATGATTAGTTGGTCTGGTGCCTGTGTTCTAGAACACAGCCTCCTCAGCATAGCCCCATGATTTGGGTGCAGGATGGCATGTATGAAGGCTAGAGCCCACATAGGACATGCTGACTGTGGTAACGCCAAATATTTTCAGTGTAGTAAGTCTTCAGCTAATTAGTAAAGAAAGGCTCAAGAGGGAAAGTTGTAAGCTGAATAGTGTTATCTTGATGTTAGGGTTCAGATGCTGATAATGTTGAAAATTGGTCATGTTTATGATATTACTTATTAATAATGAAAGTAATTTCCCATTGGGGTCTACTACTACTACTAATAATAACAGCAATCAAATATCAACAATAGTTGTGCAAAGAGATGTGTGCTTAGGCTAGTGTGCTACCAGACAGCACGTACAAATCTTAATGTGCAAATTCCGAGTCCAGGACTGAACAGGTGGCTTCAGAGAAATGTGGATAAATACTTTTCTAAACAAAAAATAAATAATAGAAAGCACAGGCAGGCTACCATGTTTAATATTTTCCATATGCAACTGCAGAATCACAAAGTCCAGAGATTAATAAGGGGGAAATTGTTCCATGTCAACACTAGTGAAAGTTTTAGAGGCCAAAATACTCTTGAGTCTGAGTTCAGCCATGAGAATATTCCCTCAGTGAAGAACCATGATTCTCTGGCAATAAAATAGTGGGAAGAATAATGCATTGCACTTGCACGGTGCTGCATGTGGGAAAGTGGGAAATAAGGACAGTGGTTGCATCTGTGTAAAAATAAACCCCAGGCTGGGCTCAAAGCCAGCTCTGCTGTTCACCTGCACTTCTTTGCTGCTGTAGCAACCTGAGTCAGCTCTGGGGTGAGCCACCTGGCAGTTCAAAAAGGGGGGAATTTGACATGCTCTCTGCCCTGTACAGCACACCCACAGCGTACATGGGGCCCAGAGCTCCATGCCTTGCTCTGCAGCTTCCCTCTGCCCTATCTGCCCGTGTGATGAAATCTTGAAATCTTTCCTAGAGGGCCACAGCATTAACAGCCTACCAGGGCAGATGGGATTGCCAGGCATTTCAGGCTGAATCCAACTTGCATACAAGAACAATAATGAATGCAAGGTTCTGGGACTTAGGAAGTATCCCAGACTTCAGGGCAGCCTCAGACTACCCAATTAAATTCTGAGGTAGCCACAGAGACCACCTCTATCTAGATCTATAGGATGGATCATGGTGTCCACTCTGGCCAGTTTCTGTCGTTCAGTAGCACAAAGGAAGGGAGCAGTTGACATAAGGGGTTGCACATCTCCATTCCCAAACACCATGCAGGCAAAAGGCTTGGCTGGGACACAGTAAAGGAGAAGGGGTGGCCAAGAGAGGCTCTGCTGGCCATGCCTCACCTCTGGCTGAGTGGCCACTGTCCCTGAGGTTGCTCAGTCACACTATAGGTCAAATAGCCATCCTGAAAAATCCAGAGTAGCTATTTACTGCTTCCCCTCCTCTCTGCAGTGTGCTGAGCAAACATTTGGACTGAAAGAATATGTTTAATCTAAGGACGAGAAGTATAGTTATTAGTGTGTGGCATCATTTTTCTTTCAAGTTCCATTAACAAGGTTTTTTGTGCCTTTAGATGGTGTTTTATTATGATTTCGAAATGTTAACATAAATCCTTTTGTTCATCAGTATATCTGCACTAATCTGATTTCATTAATTCCTATTTTTGCCCCTGCAGAATTTATTAATTTTAGTCAGTATATAATTAGATTTTTAAGAGCCATCATTAAATTCCTAGCATTTGAAATAGTCCTCAGAGAGTCACCCTGTAAATGTGAGTGGCTTCAAGCCCTTTTTTCCCTTTATAAGAAGTGCTGTAAGATCTTTTGTTTTATTCATGAAATGTCACACTGTCTAATATCACAGCACTACATCATATAACACATCCAGTTCTGTAGTAGTAAATCCCTTTATGTTTCTACATTGTACTCCAATTTGCAATATTAATGCTGCAAGTAGCATGTAGTGACAACTGAAACTTTCAAAAGAACATACAATTTCCATTCCAGACACCCACTATCATTTCCAGTAATGGGTATCCAGCCTGAATGTATGTTTCTAGCAGCCTATAACAGTATGACCATCAAAGTACCAGTGGTACTTGTGAAACCACAAATACACAGGTAATCTGTGAATGTTAAAACATTTCCAAGACCTTTGACTTTTCCATTTCAAATCTTAATTTCCTGTTATTCCCCCAAAATACATAATAATAATAACAACAACAATAATCATAATGATAATAATACTAACAGTCAATGGCAGAGTAACTGTGAAGTGTCTTCCAGTAATACATCAGTGCATAACTAAACTTCTGTACATGGCAGAGCAATTCATCCTGCCAATCCTGTCTAGAAAGACCCAAGAATTTGATGACTAAACCATGGATGTCATCAAAACGCAATTTTGATTTTATGTCTTGAAGATCTCAAAGGGTTTCTCACTTCTTTCTGTGCCACCAGGTTTATGCAAGCATTGCTGCCTTCCCACTAAGTCACGCTTCCACCATACACTTGGAAGTTCATGCCTTCAGGGTTTCAAATCAGCCTTATCAGAGCCTCCTTTTTGCCTCACCAGAAATAGCTCAGGCATCTGCATACATGATGTTCCTGCTCTGCCTGCAGCTGCACCAATACCGAAAGTGTAAGAAAAGAAAAATGAGGGGTAGCTTTTGAAAATGTGATTGTTGAAATTTAGAAAAAAATTCAAATGAATATAGCCCCATCCCCTCCTCCTCGTACACATCAACTGCAAGTTTAGATTTGTTCAAGTTCTGGCTTTTCCTGAGGCCTCCTTCTCCATTAGGAAGTTTTATCCTTTCTTTACTAGTTGTTTATACCAGAGGTAAACCCTCCCAGCTGCCCATGAGGAGCGAAGAGGTTCCCACAGCACTGCTGTCTCAGGGAGCACTGCAGGCCTCGGGGGAAACATTTAAGAAGAATATACAGACTGCGTGTCAGGACCACATTTCTTTCAGGCACCGGTGATTCAAGCCTTTAATTATCTTCTCAGATATGTCAGGACAGGTGACGACATCACAGGCAAGACTCACAATTCTCTGCTGGCATTGCATCAATGGTAAAGCCTGGGTGCAAAGCTATGACGGTGCCTGAAGATAAATGAGCCTCTGCATCCCAGCCTCTCCAAGCGTAGCCGCTTTCACCCCTGGGTTTTCGCAGGTCACTAATTTTGCCCTGGGGATCCGTGTTTACCCATTTTTTTTGCATCAAAAGGATGTTCCTAACAAGGCAAACAATCCCTACGATGCTGGGGGGTGGCAGATTCAATTCATCAAAACTCAGAGGTAAAGAACAATCATCATCACAAAACCTGGCTCAGCTCTCAGCTGCACCAGGTTCATGCTGTAAACTCTGCTTCTGTTTCCCTGAAGCTGAGCAAAAGTTGGGCTGAAAGGGTTTCCAACATACTTCAGGATGGCCTTGGGGCTGCTGCAGCACACCCCAGCTGCAGCCAGCTGCTGCCCAGCAGAGGAGCTGGCTAACTACGAAGCGCTGTCACCCACGTGTGAAGGCAGGGCCAGGGGACAGGCAGCAGAGAGCCAGCCAGGGCAGCTCTGCTCTGCCCTGGGGCTCCTGTGCAGGAGAATCCTCCATTACTCTGCGCGGGCAGAGTAATGCTGCCTCAGCAGAGAAAGAAACCTACTACCTGGACCAAAGTCCAAGGATTTAGCCCATAAATCTCAGAGCTTTGATTAGTTCCTTTCCTTTTATTTTTTTTTTTTCCCTTTGCAAATGTTAACATTTTCCAAGCAGTTATATGCTACCTTGGTGAAGTGCAAAGAAAATAGAAACCACGTCTGAAATTACACAAAGGATAAAGTAGAATAGTATGCATTGGTTTAATGCAGCAAACAAGATTAGATAAGGAGCATATGCCCAGTGCTGGATCTGAGAAACTGGCAGGAATGCAAAAGACATTCTTAGAATGTGTTTCTGATATAAAGTCACTTTCACTCCCAGTGGAAATACATTGTGCACTAATCCTGGTGTTTTCTTCCCTGATCCATCAGGTAAAAACATATTGGAAGAGGCAGGATAATACTATTTCACTGACAGTCCAATTTTCTTCTTGCTAGAAACAGAGTTATTGTGCCTTCTCAGTCAAAACTGATAGCATCCAGCATACTCCCATTTACCTCTCGCTGTTTCTGTCATCTGACATTTTTGCATAAACAGATAATGATTTAAGACTTCAGCAGAAATGAAATCATTTTGCCTGGTAGACGATGGTAAGCTTTGAGGCTGTGCAATCTTGATTATACCAATTTAACATGAAAATACACCGTACATCTAAAACTTGCTTCCTTTTTTTCCAAAACTTAACAATTCAAGAACACAGTTGCTTTCGTCATCCATCATCATGATAATGGTGATGATGAAAAGACATATTAGCCACATTTAAGTTATTTACTCAGAAAAGTAAGTTTTAATATGGAAGTACTATAATGAAATTTGGGAACTCAGAAATAAAGGTTTCATGCTACAGTCTGTTAGCTGAAATATGGGAGCACAGATGTACCTAGTTGTTCAGAGAAATCTGGAGTCTCAATAAAGACCTGGGAGTCCCAGTCCCAATTGCATTCAAATAAGCTGCTTTCACTGGGAATGTTATGGGTTTGCCAGTCAAACTGACATGAGGAAAGGTTCATTTCCACTCTTGAGGAGCTATAGAGAATTGATGGAGATTTTTCATAGTATGCTGTAGGAGCCTCATGTTGATGCTGTGGATCCAACAGCCAGGGACTGCTCCGTCCTGACTCACCCTCCGGAGGAGCCCCAGTCTCCCTCTGTGGGAGTCTGGCAAGATGTGCCATCAATTTTAGGGACTCAAGTTAAAGCTAAACAGGAGAGAATACTCCTACAGATACAGCTATTTCTTTTGCAAAGAGTGGCTGAACAACTGGACCATTTCTGCAATTATTTCTGTGTATTTTCCACTTATATACATCCTCCGTTGTTTTGCAAATTCAAGTGAGATGCGCATATAAACACATACGTGTAGACATCTATCCCAGCAGCACAGCAATGAACTACCACTCAGTCAACCCCATGGCACTACTCTTAGACCAATCCTCTCTTTAAATTCCCAGGTTTATGTCTGTATTATCTTTTATGCAAGAAACAAACTACTGTAGCGCACAGGCTTCGACAATGCAGTCATTAACCTCGCCTATGTGATGCTCACCTGATGCTGTTTCCGACGTATCAAAATCCCAGGACTGGAATACATGACCTCTTCCTTCTTCCTTCCCACTAAAGGGAATCACAATACATTTTTATAAGGTTGTATACTCCCACATAGCGAGGGAAAACATGGTGCTGCTCTTGTGTGTGTGTATCTTATAAAAGAAATTCTTTTGTCAAAGAAGCCCCGCAAATGATAGCCTAAGGCATAAAAAAGATATCTAGATCCCAACTCAGATTTAGATGTGAACACACTGTGATCAAAGATCTTGGAACTAGGGATAATTACACCCTACTGCAATGATCATTGCTGCTTTAAAAATAAATCAGGCTGGTTAGAATCTTTTCACTGAAAGCATTTCCAAAGCAAAAATGGGAGTTGGATCAAGTACAATTTTAGGAAAATGTTATATTTTAATTAGTAAAAAAATATATTAGAAATTTCCAGGCACAATTTGGATTTTTGTATTAATTATATTTTCACTTGAAACGGAGGTAACGTTGACATTATGTTACCTTTAGAAATCTCCCACCAAAAATTTCAAGTTAAAAAATTGTACGCAGAAAACATTCAGTTAAAAAATTTTACAAGAAAAAAACCCACAGCCTCAAAAAACAGAAAGCGTAACTGGAGAGAGCTAAGCTTCTACATTCATAAAAATAGGATTAACTTTTATTTATAAAAGCACAGGTTTTAAACAGACATCAACCTGGCCTTTGAATGTGTGAGTCCAACATATTGTCAGCAGTACGACCGTTAACTACAGTTATTGCTAAAACTAACTGGTGACATACTGGTGTACTGAAGTGTTAATGTCTCAACCCGTGAGTTAAGCAAATGATTGCTATCATGCACAATGCATGTGTCTTATAAATTAGATGGATGAAAATCAAAATCCCTTATTATAGTAAGCACAAAATTACAGGGATAAATTTAGAAACTATTTTCAGATTTTCAGTATTCCTACGGCATTAATCCCTCTCTTTGCTTTTTGCGTTATTACCGCATTAATTTAACAAGCCTATAGCTAGAAGAACTGTCACAAACAGAATCTGCTGGTAACTAATACAAATAATTTATTTCAATTCTGTGATTACTCAATATATGGCCTAATTTTTCTAGCTGCATTTTCTTCCATGGGTAGAAAATGCACAGAATTTCAATGGCCATTTCAGAATCCTTTTTAAAAATTGAACACTAGAGATCATATTTTCCAAACCTGCCCAGTCTGTCTCTTCTAATTAATGATGTGGTGCACTAAAATGGATTGCTGTGTGTTTTGCAAAGTGTTGCTTGACGTTTGACTTGTATGGCTGCCATTGGCTTTCATGGCTGTTGCCATGAAAACTCCAAATCATTATAAAAAAATAGATGTCTGTATAGCAGAATAAAGGCAGAAGTTGCAAATAACAGGCCGAGAAATGAATATGCCTAAGGAAGCGTGCCATCACTGCTATGCACCAAGGATTGCTCCTCCAACCTGAGCTCCATCCAAGAAAAGAAATGGCAGTGACGAGTTCTTGTGCCGTTTCATCCTCAGTCTTGAGCTCAGCAGCAGAATTAGCACCAGCACCTTTTGAATCTATTTAGCAGAATGGAGAGCAATGAGTCATTTCGCAGGAGAAGTCAAAAACCGATCAGCTGAGAAAGGCTTTTGATCACAGTCCTTTCTGTGGCCCTTCCCTGGCCGTGATCCACTGGCTCGCCTGGGTGTCCCCTGTGAGAAGGCCAGTGGCCCACAGAAGCTGGCAGCTTCCACAAGAGCAACGTGCGACTGCAGATTCTGTTGCTGGTGGATCTATTCCTAAATGAGTTCTTGTTAAAACCCTCCAGCTGCAGAAACTTGGCAAGGGGGCTGCTCCACAACACAAGCACTAACTCAGTTGTCACTCTGGATACAGGCCTTTTACACAGTGTGACATTTCCACTGATGGATGATGTACCCAAACATGGTGTCTATGTAATAAATGCATATGAGTGAGTAAGCACATTTCATTCCCAAACAAAAATCATGCCTAGGAGAACAAGAAATCAACAAACACATTAGAGAACTGAAAGGTCAGGGAAGGGAGCTTTTCTCATTAACCCTTTAACTACTGAGAAGCTGAAAAGAATAGTCACTTAGTCAATGTATGGAGAGCTAAAGGTCTCCATTGCCTTCTTTCTTCTCATCCATACCAGCATCTAACAACAGTGTGTGCAGGGATTTCTGATACTGCAAAACATTTGATGTCTTAGTGTAGGCAAGACTCACTGAGATCGCTACCCGCAGTAGCCAAAATCTGAAATATTCTGGCCTGTTGGTTATAGCTTTAGCTTCTGCCACTGAGCCATAGCATACAGCAGAGGTGTAGCAGTTTTACACCTCTATTAGTATATGCATGACTTAATTCAGATGGTGTCGTATGTAAATGTCCCACAGAGGGTGAGCATATGCTCTGCTGGGTGAAACCTTGCCTGTCGCATGCACTACATGATCAGCGGCCCTGGCCTGCCTGCTGATTCCTCCAGATCCCTCCGGGTTTGTTCCACCAACACAGCACATCTACCTGTGTACAATCTGCTAAGCCACCGTTTGGACGCTATTGCTAGGGAATCCTGATGTCCTTTTTAGCTTGGGTTACAAGGCAAAGCTTCACATACAGCCAACGCCTCCCTATTTTCAGATCCAAACGCCCTCAGGGCCTCAGTATGATGAGTTACCTCTATTTCTGAAACAAACTGCCATATTTACTTCACCACTGCATATCTTTCTGATAACGTTTCTTCCTGCAGATCACGAAGAGAAGCCTGGCTTTCCACAGCTCTCCTAAATTCAAAGTCACTGCAGTCACCTATCCTTTTCCTCCCCTATTTTCTGTGTGCCGTTTCAATGGCTTCTTAGGGAGGGGGAGATTCTCTCCCTTCTCTCCATCAGCGCACAGCCTTCCTCTTCCTCACCCCGCTAGCTGAGGCAGGAAGGGAGCAGGGGACTGACAGCAAAGTGAGCGCAGAGCTACTCGTGGCACAAGAGCAGCCCTTTCTGCAGTGTGCTATGCCCCAGAAAGCTCTCTCCAGCCATCGGGTGGTCCAGGATCCATAATTTGAGAAACACTGACAGGGAGAAACAGGCTTTCTCTGTTCTAGTCCAACACCATTTGGTGTTTTCTCTTACAGGCTGTTCTCTCCACCTCACTGCACAGAGAAAACACCCCAGAGTATCCTGTTCAGAGCCACTTCCTTACCCTACATCCCAGTGGATGCAGCTTCTGAAAGGAAGCAGAGTCGGCAAGGACGGAGTGCTTTTGGGAATCATTCCCAGCATATGGAGACTGCATTCTGCAGCAAGCGAGGGCAGTTCCCTCAGCAAGTGGAAAATGGGCTTCACCTCCCTGTGGTCTCACTGTGGTTTGCTTCCCTTGTGATATTATTTTTGAACAGCAGGCAGGAGCTCTGTGTTTCTTGTTCTGTTTAGTAAATCCAATAACCAAACCTGGCCCACTTCTGGGTGGTCCTTGCAAAATACCAGAAAACCACGCCAACGCCATGTGATATAATAATCATAAGAAATACAGGGATTGCTTTGACAGATACATCAAAATCAGTTTTTCAAGAAATGGGATGTTTCAACCAACGTGTCCATTCCATTTGGGGTTTTTTTCCCCTGTTACTTATTCAGTGCCTTTGTTCTTCATTCTGGTAAGCCAGAATTACCAGCCTGGAAAATGAAGATCACTAATGCATGATGCTTGACTTGGTCTTAGACTGGGAGATGTTACATTACACAAAATGCCTTCCAGTTTAAGGATTCAAATCTGAATTGCTAGGCAGACCGACTGCTTTCATGACCAAGAATAAGAAAGAGAGAGATGCAAAAAGCCAGCCATTAAAGCCCAAACGTAAGCATGGTTTCCTTTTATTTTCCTGAATACTTTGTGGGTAAAGTTAGTGCTCAAGGACTAATCTCAGTGCACAGGGCCAGCGCGAACCTTGCCAGGCGGTACGCCTGCCCACACACCCGCAGCTCTGCCAGCTGACTTCTCTTGCAGTAGCAGCTGCTGCCATCCCACCGCGGGGCCCCTGCACTCGCCGTTTGCCAACGCGCTTCAGCCATGACTTCCAGTGCCTGTGGTCCAGCTCTGGCCTTCCTCACTGGCATCTGCCCCCGCTCCCCGAGCATCCATGCCCTCCTGTCTCTAGAATTGCTTTTGGAACGTATCAGCCCCCGGGCTGGAGATGGGTGATGCAAGATGGGCTAAAGGAAAGAAAATAATCCAAGCCCCTTCTGACCTGAGCAGATGTGGAACCAGGAGCAGAGGCTGCTCACAAACTTACTCTGCTGTCTGGTCCCTTGCAGAAGCAGGGGCACAGCAAATCATCAGCCAGTTTGTCTCCCTGCACATTGGGGATATCCTGAAACGTACTTGACTCAGAGGGAAAATAAACATTATATTTCACCACTAACACGCCGTTTCCCAACTACCAACTATTAATGAAGTCATACTTAACTAACGTTTTTTCATTCACAGCTTTTTACAACTGCATTGTACATATGCACAGTCATTTCTGGAGAGGATAGGAACCCAAGTCTCTTCAGATCAAGAGGACAGGCTGGCCAGAGACACTGTAGTAAATTCCTGTTCTGATAGCAATCAAATTAATAATTCTTTGGAGCAGAAAGGCTCTTCCTTCTTAAGGGCCTGATCCAAACCACGTTGCATCAGATGAACTTTTTTCTTTTCTTCAGTTGCCTGTGCAACAGTGTCTAATTGGGCATCTATGCTCTTAATTGTCACTGCCCTGATTTAATAAATAAATTAAGTAAAATAAAATAAATAAATTTTCACTGGCATAGGATTAAAAATACTGGTTTAATTCATGCTGACATTAATATTAATCATTCTTGTATCTTTTCACAAACAGAGGCTCTCGTTCAAATATCATAATTTTACACAGCAAATGTAGCCAAAAATGTGATAAAGGAGAATTTCATGATCAGAGGTTGGCCGATACAGAAACATAGCACAGCAACGTGATCAAAGCAGAACAGCGTGATTGATTTTTCTCTTCCTTTACTGCCAGCTGCTGTGATTTGTGTGAAATCTGTCTCGAGACAATGGGATCCCATGAAGAATCAGTCAGCATTAAAGGGGATACACATCCTCCCTCTCCTGCTGGCATGGATATCCATCTGGATAGACAGTGATTGCTCTCCTGGATGCCCTGTCATTTCCTCATGATCCGGGAACCCAGCTGCTAAGCTGCACTTACAGAGGTGCTCAGGGTTAAACAGGCACACCCCGACCCTCCCAAAACCTTCATCCCACTGTCACCTGGCACTTCACAATCCTACTAGCTTTCCTTTGCCACATTACTTTCTCACAGAGATGCCTCTGCTCTCCCAGCATGTAAATAATGTAAAAAAGTCTGTTCTCTTTGTATTCAATTAGTGAGGGAAAATGGTTTTGTGGTTAACGGACCAGGTGGGGACTCAGGAGATGTGACTTCAATTCCCAGCACTGCCACATGCTTCCCATGCGAACTTAGCTTCCCACACAGCCTTGTCACATTCACCCAAGCTGAAAGGAGAGTAACAGAGCAAACGTGATTTCAAACAGCAAGCCCAGGGTGCCAAACCCACCAGTCATCAAAAGACCTGGCACCAGCAACACCACTACACTGCTGCCCACACACGGCTTTGGGCAATGGGGGTCATAGCCTGAGCAGAGCATGGTGTGGTGCCGTCCCTCCTTCTCTTCAGCAGGAAAACTCCACCACAGTATTTCTGACTGCACTGATTTAGTTTCTGTTCCCTTGCACTGCATCAGACCGAGCCAGCCAGGGCACAGGGAAGCCGAGGACAAGCTGCGACGAAGGGGGCATCACCACCAAGACAGAGAAAGGTTTGTATAACTGCACAGGCAAAAGGTCAAATCCTTTATTAAAAAAATCTGTAATCAATTAAAGTAGCCACGAATATGGGAGGTATGAGCACAGCCATTAATATTTAGGGGAGTGGAGGAAGGAAGACAGAGAGATGAAAGCTGAACACCTTTTTGAACCTCAGCCAAAGCTTTATCAACCATATAACTAAGAGAACATATCCTTCTCAGCGAGACACGTATTCACCCTGTTTCATTACATTCTGTTCTGTCCTCAGTCATGATGGATCCTGCGGAGACTCGTGTTTAACAGCTCCTTCCTGGAGTGGCTCGAGCAACAACAAGAAAAAAAAATATTGCAAAAGTCACACCCCATTGAAATCGCATCCTAAAGGGACCTGGCGAGTGCAGTAATTACCAGAATGACTATGAACACCAGGGCCACACTTGGCTCAGAGACTGCTGTATACGTTAAAATTAAAAAGGACTTTAAGCAGATGCAAGAAAAGTGGAAATTAGGGACCAAAGTGTAGGCACAAGAGCGATTCATCATTCCTGATAAGGAGCCATTAGGCTGGATTTTGATGGGAGCAGAACCCGGGGAAGCCAGCCTTTCTAAGCTTACAAATGCAGTGTAATCCCCAACTGTTTTCAGATAATGGAAAACTGCATTAACCTTGTAATGCTTCCCTGGTGACTCTATCACATTCACCCTTTTACAAGCCTCTCCGCTACTTTTTTTACACCCTCTGATTTCTCCGGATTCTGATTTCCATCCTCTGGGGCCAATGCAGAATGCCTTGGTACACGAGATCAGAATCCAGCCCCTTGTTATTTCTGCCAGAAACAAGATTTCTGGCTTGTTTTAGCCATCAGGATAGCCTTGACATGCTTTGACTTGCTTGCACCAAAAATGTAAACAGCAGCGCTAAGTACAACAATTAACATTGTGTCTCTGCAGATGTTTGTTTCCCTTGAAGGAGCTTGGAATTTGAGTGGGGAAAAGCAGGATAGACAGCGACCAGAGGCTAATGCAGTCTGGGGCAAACTTCCCAACTGCAGTTTTATAAACAGCTCAAGCTGCTCCCCTTTCTATCAGTGATGTCACTCCTAACCTTGTAGCGGGCTGCGGCGTTGCTATCCATCATCTGCCAGCTGCTATTCCTTCCCCGCCATATAGCAGGAGGCACACGGTGTGTGAGGGCGGCTGGAGTCTTGAAGCGTTTCAGCTTCATGTGAATGGAAGCCAATAAGCTTCAGATTCCCTGGATTTTTCATACAAATTATCTCACCCAAGTTTGCAGATAATGCCGTCTAACAGTTGTAGGTTATAATTTCCAAACAGCAAGATAACCTTCATCATCAAGCAAAGGCAAAAATGCCATTAGCAGCTAGAGAGGTGATTTAACTCAACCTAGCCATTTGCTCACAAGTCTGAATTTATGTCATCAGCTGTGATGAAATGAGTGTTTTCTTAGATAGATATGGATGACTAACACAGCGCAGAACTCGGCAATCTTCAAAGGACTCTGAGTTTTAAACTCTCTGGCTAAAGTCAAACATTTGTCTTTCTTATCACTTTCACTCAAAGGATGTGTTTTTGCAATATTACATCAGGTTCATTTGCCAACAGAAGAGGCCAAAAGGTGACATCCAAGAGATGAATGCTGCCTTCACTTACATGACAGTAACCCATCAGCTGCACTGGAATTACTCTGGGTTTCCAGTGAAGGACTTGACAGCAGGACCATAAAACCCTGCTAGAACATTTCTTATATCAGCATTGCAAGAGCTCTGTAAATCCAGCACTTTCCAGCTGAAACATTTGAGATGAGAGCTCAAAGCTGAGGTGATCAAACAACTAGCAAAGACGTGACCAAAGAATGAATAACAGTAGGACACTCGCCTTCCTTCCCTTGTCCAAAAAATGTGTGAAGTTAGAGTAATACTAAATGCAGAGATATTCTGTGTCTAAACCTATTTTGTCTGCAATTATAACCCTTTGCAGCATGAGAGCTGGAGGCTTTGGGAACAAGACATTTTCTTTAACAGGTCACCTGCTTTTTCTCATTCTCTTCTCAAATGACAGCACCTTGGATGCTCTTGGACCCTTCTTTAAACTGTTTCTGAGCCAAACCTGTATGATTCCTTGCACTGCTGCTTTCATCCCTCAACAGGCCATGAAAATCAAAGCAAATTTCATTTGCTTTGGAAGCGGATGCCTTGTGAAAAAGCCTCTGCCTGTTTAGCAGCATGGCAGATTCATTCCTCCTGCAGTCAAAAGGTTTTAACTTCAGTGAGGTCGCACAGTCAGAAATTGGCCAATTGAACACTCACCGAAGAACCTCTGCGTAGGTCTGATGTGATTCTACAGGACAGAGAAGTACCTTCAGCATCAGGTAGAATATTAGAGCATCTCTCATTATTCAAATACAGTGAAGTGGTTTCAGTGCAGTACATTATTATTATTATATACAGCAAATGTTGCTACATCAGTTTTACTTTCCTGCAGCCTCCCGTGGGGCTCACAGCAAGAGCAAATGAAGTGAGTGAAGAATGATCATGGGCACCAGACTCCTTCAGGCGTAGGAAAGGCTGAAGGTGACTGACTTTTATGCAATACATGACTACAAATCCTGAGCTGGTCATTTGCCACTTTTCTACCAAGATAAACAAAACATGCCCCTACTCAGTGCATGCAATTTTCCACAATGCCATGAACTCCGCAGGTGACAGCCTGGGCAAGGGAAGAGAGCCAGCTCTCTGCACACACGCTGACTGGATTTCAATACACAATTGTGACAGATGTGGCCATTTTTCAAAGCTATCTGGGTATTGGAGGATTTGAAATGTTTCTTACCTGAGGCTACCTGCTAATAACTACTACTATTCTTTGCAGCTGCAAACACCTTCAAAATTAAGGCAAAGTTTCAACTGAGCCTGATGTTCAAACTCCAGCTCCAGCTTTAAGGTATGTGAAGAATTCAATCAACCTACTCATGCATCTTGTTCAACAAAGATGAGTTGGTTTTAGTGCCCATAGTTTCTGGACAATTGTGTCAAGCTTTTTGCTATATCTAGCCAAAGACTCGCCTAAACCCAGATCTATCACTAGGTTAGTGAGATTAAGTCATGCCAGTGTCTCCACAGTGACATTAAAGAGAGCAACAATCTTTCCATCACAAGTAGCCACCTTCATGGCTTGAGACAGATGGGTCAGCTGGGAATACCGAGGCAAGGATGACCAGAGGGTTTCTGCACAGAAGAAGCTAAAGAAAAGCACCCTAGCACACTGCATTTAGCCATCACTAACACTTTTCAAGTGCATGATTTGAAACAAAAATAAAAGTAGCTGTAATTCCAGTCTCTGCACTCCCTGTCTTCAAAGAGCTTCCAAAGGCAGCTTGAATTCTTCACCCTTTTGCTAGCATTCCCAGAGTGACATTAGAAGCCACTTCTGGCACTAGCTGTTATCGCACCCCGGTAACTGCAGCCCCCAGCTAGCCACATGTTGGCAGCAGCAGAGGAACGCAGCTGTACCACTATCTGACACACACCGGGAGAGTTTGCGCAGCCCCGCTCACAACTCCACTATGCAGTGGATATCAGCCCTACACACTAACTATAGACTTGCTGAAACGTTATCATACATGAAGGACTAATTAGGTGTGCTGGGCCATTAGCCATCTCTGAACATTGACTGATGAAAAACATAATTAATGGCAGCTTTCATAAACAGACTCCAGAATGGAGAATTAAATTAAAAGGAAAACAGCTGTTGCTAATGGAAATAAGGACCATTTCTTGATTAAAATATCTGCCTGTCTTTCCGTGGGAGTTTTTCCACAGAATGGTGGGATGGAAGAGTGTAACGAGATCTGGGAGCAAAGAATCTGCAAAGCTTCCTGCTGAAGAAAACACAACTTCTCTGGCTGATGAGTCACAATGTTTTCCTTCCGCAGATTGGAGTAGGGGAAAGAGCTATACAATTGCCTTGTTCATCTCGCTGCCAGTCTGAATGGCTTTACAAACCTTGGAGATCAACCCTGACATAAAAGAATCCAGCTCAGCTTTAACATAAGGTGATCTTACATGTTACATGAACCCACAGATACAGGAGGGTCTAGATTTCAAAAGCTACTCACTAAGGCCTTATGTACTAGTACAGAGCTCCGAATCCAGAAGACAACATCTCCAGAAATTTCACTTAAGGACATGTATTGATTCTGACACCAAACTACACCAATGAATGCACAGCTGAGAACATCTATCAGAGGGAGACTTCCACCCAGAGAGAGCCACTACAGACTCAATAAAAGTCTTCTGACATAAATGAAAGGGTCTGAAGGACAGAAAATGTCAGAATCAAGATTTTTTTCAGGTCATGAGGCTTTTTCTTCATGCTGTGATGACTCTGATCCTCTCTGACAAATAGTACTGCAGGAGGAACCTACCGTACGGAAGAGTTAATATCCAGATTTTCATAGACACTGAGCACCACAGCTTCATCTGCCTCCTACTGTCTTCTGTGTGACAGAAGTCACACACCTGTGGTGTGAAAGTCTTCTTTCTGAGTCCCTGAAGTTGTTTACTTTTACATTTACTTCATTTAGCATAAAAATTTTCAATGTGTTTCCAAGTGCCATTGGGACCTGTTTGTCAGTAGATGTGGCCTTCTCACAGTTTTACCCTGTGTGTTTCAGTGTGTCCCCTCCAAGGCTCACAGACGCTTTAGTCCTCATATAAAGTCTTGAATCATGGGTTTGATTCTCTGGGAGGGCCCTGAGCACTGCATGTTACAGATTAATAGTAGTACTTAACTGTTGAGCAGCTCTTTGTAGATTTGCACCCCGTTCTGTCCCTGGGGCAGGAAAGCCTCTGCTCTGCCGCACCAACTCCACCAGTCTTGCTCTGCCTTGTTGAAAATGATAGATCTTTTCCATCACTGATGCCTGAGAGCTAAGCCCTGGAAATCCTATGCCCCATGAAGCCTGCTGACAAGGAAATACGTGCTCCATGCCACCTGTGCCTTGAGGAAGGAAGGCATATGAAAGGCTGCGTTCAAGCTGCATTATCAGATTCAAAGTGGAAACTAAAGAGAGAGAAAGGTCTGAAAGGTGAGCCAGTCAGAAATGCCTGTTGCTTTCACCTTTGATCCACATGGTGCTTTGATGTGGTATTTCAGTCCTTCAGACAAGGTGACTTATCCTAGCCTGCAGCTCATGGCACTGATGGATATAAATGAGGCAGCAAGCCGTGCTCTTCGGCTCTTGCTGAGGCACTGCCAGTTAGTGGCATAATTCAGTCCCAGCTCCCTTCCCATCCTCATTTTTTTTCTCTGCCTGCAGAGTCTAAAAGGAAATTCCCTCAAATAAATACAAAAGCACTTGATGTTCATCTAATGGCATTTCAGGGAAAGGAAGCATGAAACCACACAAGTTATTCATCTCCATAAAATGTTTTTATCAGGGGCCCAGAACACAATTCCTTAGCCTGAGAAGGTCTGATCTTCCTTGTGAGATGTAAATGCATAACATTATGTGCAGAATGGGTGCTGCTTAAGAACCCAGATAGATACAGAGCAGGCATGTGGGAATGATCAGCATAAAATATTTCCTTCTAATGACGTGCACACTTCTGCTCCTTTGAGGGAGAACAATATGTGCACTGAATACTGCAGCACATTCTTCTAGTCCTATGGAGGTCTTGATCTGCTGGTGAGGGCTCAGACTTAAGATGTTATTTGCATCCCTGACTCAGCCAAAGGTTTGCCTCTCCATTGCTCACAATCACTCGGCCTCGCTGTGCCAGGGTTTTCCCACCTGCAAAATGGAAACAAAGTTCATGTCCACGGGTTCACCATTTGGGCAATAAGCTGAGCTGGAAAACCTGGCTCCAGACTCCCTGGGATTTGCTCCTCTCTGCAGTCAACAGCAGCATGGAGTTTATTTTTCTCCCATAAGATTATCCCTGCTTCTTCCTTCCCTCTCACAACAGCACCAGCGTGAGCCTGAACTCCCGAACCCAGGGTGACAGAATCATGTCCGGAGGAGCCCAAACCCAGTGCGGAAACTGAGCCTTTCTTGCTGGGGGTCCGGGTATACAGCAGGAGTCCCGCTGGGCGAGAAAGGATCTGTCAGGCTCAGCTGCGGCAGTCCGAGATGGTAGCACCAGAGCCGATCACTGCTTCTCTGCTGGAAGCTGCTGTCACAGCCCGGCAGCTATCACAGAAATCACAGCTCGCAGCCACTGCAGTTCACAGTTCATTGCCATAAATTAAATCACCAGCGTAAGGTAATACAGCAGACTGGGAATTGCAGAGGCCGAGGACCTGGCAGACATTTGTGCCTCTCTCCCCTTCCATTATGAAAACAGCGCCTTATACCTTTGCCGCCCCGGGAAGATTTGGCACAGCTTGTCTGTCGGAGTCCCAAGCAGCTCGCTGGAGGTCACACGGGAAATGTGTATCAGCACAGGTCGTCGTGCAGGGTGTCGGATTTGCGTCTCTGGAGGCCCAGGCAAACACCCCCCCCACGAGACTAACCTTCTCCTCCGAGCAGGGGCTGGCTGTAAGCATCAACCCCGAGCCCTTCGGTTACCACCGCCGCTGCCTGCCAGGCGTGTGCCTGTCAAGCCGCCTTGCGAGCGGCTGGCACGTGCGTTATGAGGAGCATTATTCTGTAGTTGCCTTTCTAAAGCTCTGTTGAAAAATCTGTCCCAAAGAATAGAAAGAGAGGTATTAGCTTAAACAAGCACTCCTTAACATGCACATGAAACGAGCCCTGGAAAGGGAGCAGAGCTGGAGCTATTCTTATGTGCTACCTCCTGTGCAGGCTTTAATTGCACGTTATTCATTAATCCTTAGCTCTTCAGAACAAACAGATCTGTTTCAGACATTTGTGTTACATAAACAACCAGAAATCCTTCTGGATGAGTATGTGTGTACACATCCACCCAAGGGAGCGTCGCAGACATGTCGGGGATTCTCATTTCCCTGTGCAAGCGCTGTGCTAGAACCGACAGAACTAGTATTCGTTGTGTGGCTTTGTTGGGCCGTTTTGGAAATTGGTTTTAAAAAGTCCACATGGGAACCCAAAGAAAATTGCCTAGCTCTTGGTTAAGTTAGGAACAGAGATGCTGTCAGGAGTGGCACTTGGAGGGAGGCAGGTACTTGCAGGACTGCTCTGAGGTACAGGAGGCATCTCACCAAGGTGTGGCTCATAACAGTCCCCAGCAGGAGGGAGATTCCTCCTCTCGCCCACCAGCTGTTTGTGCCTGCTGCCACCCCTGTGCGCTTGCTCTGCTGTCAGACCACGCGCGGATTAGATATGCAGTTCTGGGTCTACAGCTATTAGCGCTCACCGCAGTGATACGGTTTCACTGTCGCTCTATACACAGCATCATTCTGGAGCTGGGGCCATGAAAACAAAAAGAAACTAACAACAGAGCTGCAGGAGAGGACGAATTTTCTTTGTTCGGGGCTTTGATCTCTGTAACGCAGCTGCCATCTTGCTTAAAAAAAGAGTTATCTGGAAACAGAAATGAGGGCGAGAAAGATGGAGAAGCAAATGCAGGGAGCACAGAAAGATGTTCGCAGGTCTCTGTCACCCTTGGACTGCATGTTTAGGAGAATCAAACACAAATGCCGCTCTGTCCTTCAATTCAATAGGAAAGCAGGCAGCTGGTCCTGCAGGGAGGAGGACGGGGTAACTGGCAATCCATGCAGCAGGGAGACATTTTGAGCTGGATCTGGAGCCAGACTAACTATTGGCCAAAGTCATCTCTGATATAACACTGCCAAAAGCAGCTCAGCATTCCTCACCTCCCTTGAGCTTCACCAGGGACAAACCTGGCCAGGCTGTGCTCAGCCCAGATAATCCAGCTGTGGTAGGACCCAAGCTCAGCAAACGAAATGGCCTTGCGGGCACTTGCCAACCTGACACGTCTGAGTTCACGAACTGCAGATGGTGCTGGCCCGCATTTCATTTTCCCATTTCCCATTTCCCTCGACATCCCCGAGCAAAGCGAGTCAAGCGTGCCTTACCACAGCGCCTGGGAGACCGCGGGCAGGAAGGGATCAAATTTTCCAGTTTTGCCTCAAGCGTGTCACCACATCAGCAGACAACTCCTTTGCCTAATGCCAGTGTATTGTGTGTCACCTCATATTTCACACGATACAACACACTCCAATGATGCAAGTCCCTTCTCTTGCCGGCGACTGGTATTTATGGAGATAGCAATTACCAGGAAGCCAGGATTTAGGGCACGCAAGGGCTGGTGGTGGCGCAGAGCCCTTGCTACTGGTGGGTGGGATTCCTTTACCTCTCCCTGAACTCCTGCCAGGCCACTCAGCACATCTCCAGCCACAAGAAGTTTGCAGCTGTTTTGGTTTGAAGCACCAGAGGAGGGGGAGAAGTGGGGGAGGCTCTATCAGCTCTTCCCAGGGAATGTGGTTCAGTTCCTCGCACCTCATCTTTGGTCAGGAAACTGAGATGGGAATAGGCAAAGCTGCTGAGCCTACTTAGACAGAATACCTCAAGAAAACATGCAGAGCCAAATTATGTCCCATTAACTTCTCCCAGCCCACCATCTTCCACAGCTATGCTGCAGGGAAAGCAGGTCAGCATTTGGATCGTTACTTAGGCCCCCTGCTATTGAACACCTCCGAGTCTCTAACGTGCTCTCATTCGCAATGGTGGAGAAAGCCACTGCTGGTAGCTGGGACACTGAAGCACCAAGAATAACCCAGATTCAAGCAGCTCAGATCCCACCGTGGTCCTTGTGCTCAGTGTTTCCTGCTGGCTGAGTGCTTCTGATGGCCTCTTCTACAGATTTTAAGGGGGACACAGTGGACAGAAGCCAGGGCAGACATTCCAATGCAAGGAAAATGGGGTGGCTGTATCAGGATAACCAGCCAGCCGGGACTGGCACAGGCTGGATCCATCCCTCCTTCAGGTACAACAATTCAGACATGGGTCTCTTTTTTCTTGCAACTCAGCTCAGGGCTCCAAGGATCCCGAACCCTCTATGGTCAATGGTGGACATACTCCAAGCATGGAAAGATGTGACCACCCCTGCAAAGCACAGCCAAAGGGCACTGGACTACCTTTCCCAGCAGGGATGCAACAAGGACAGCAGAGCACAGAAATGAGGCCATACACCTTGGGGACCACAGAGCCTCCCAGATCAGCCTATACATGGCAGCACTGAGATGAGAGATCAAAATAACCCCCTGCCCACACTGACCACTGCTGCAATCGTTCACAGTGCTCTGGCTGATCCTCTCCCAGCAATGGGGTTGAGTGGGGAGTTCAGGGCACAGATGACTGAAGGGGATATTCACTACCACTGCAGACCAGCTGGAGCCCACAGGCAACAGCTGAAGGGTCCTGGCCTAAAGCCAGCCACTGGGACACCAGTGGGAGGTAAACTAGTTGAGTCTGGGCTGCATGAGTCATCCAAGGTCGGACATCCATGTCTCCAGAGAGATCAAACGAGGATAGCTTGGAGAAAAACTGATTGTCAAATCAGCATCATGCTTCCTTGCCTCAGTTTCTTCACATATAAATTGGGGACAGTAAGATATGTTCCCGTGGGGCCTTGCTCTGTGGAGTGGAAGTTCACAGATGGTGGTAAAAGTGTTTCTATAGACATTGTAATTCTTTTACCTGAGCAACAGGAAGAAAACAGAAAGAAACAAGAGCAGTTCCTTTCTTGGAGCCGCTGTTCTGCTGTTCCTTGCAACCCCTTTGTTTTGATTTCAGAAGTATGGTTTGCTCTTTTTTTTTTTTTTTTTTTTTTTTTACTGTGATGCTATTTAAGGCAGAAAGGGGATTTCATCATCTCCCCATGGCCATTCTCAGCTGCAGCTCTGACCCCCCCCTTCCCGTCTTGCTCCACTTGGCCTAATAAACTTTTTCTTTTTTGCTTGGTCTAGTTTCCTTCCTTGCAGTCTTACATCATCTTTGTACTTATCTCAGATTCTAGCATTTCCCATTTCCAAGCACCTCTGAGAATAGCAATAAACACCATGTACGGCAGTATCTCAGCATAATACGTCAGCTGCAAGCAGCAGTCCCAAGTTACAGAAAACCAGTCTGGATTGCTTCTTTAGAGGATACCCACTTGCTAGCCACTTGGCCCCGGTTCATTAAGAAAATCAGTATTTACAATTCCTGATTCTACAGGAAAACCCAGGCCAAAAAAATGAAGATTTGTTAGGTAGGAACCTGCTCTTATGTGCCCTCTGCTGCTCCCAAATGGCATTGAAATTAGCAGGGTCATTCCTTCTTTCCCTCTTGTTTCAGAATGATTTATGGCTAAATGCTATTCATTATAAAGCAGAGTCAAACTACTTCTGTGCAAAATAATACTCATTATGCAGACTTTCTGACTAGATTTTTTTTCACTATTTCATTGTTTATTTTTACATTGTAACGTGCAAAACCCCATTCATGTCTTTATTAGCCTGACTTGTTTCCTACATTTATGAAAAAGATCTTTCTTTGATAACAGTTGTTATTGCTGGAATGAATGTCAGACTGTGATCTACTGTAATACATCTTTCTGAATTGCCTTCTCTAATTTTATTAGTTGAAAAATTACGTTCTAATTTAAAGAGATAAAACCTTCTGGAAGTGGAACATTGCCACTAATTAGGATAACAAGAACATAGATATGAGTTGCTGGGGATACTGGAGTCTAAGCTTCTTTTTCTAATGCAAGTACAGACATCTTTTTCTGGAACAGTCCTCCTTCTCTTTCTGAAATTCTTCTGCTTTTGCGGAAACTATTGACATTAATCTCCTTATCCATGATTCCCTTGGGAAAAATGCTGACCAGGACTCAGCAGCTCTGACTTCAGGTCCTGGGTTTGCTATAAATACCCTGTGTGACCTTGAGGAAGCCACTATTGTTCTGTGACTTGGTTTTTCCATCTGTAAAATGGTGGTAATGATGAATCCTGTGTTTTCTTGCCAGCTTTTACATTATGCATATCTGCAGGGGAACTGCTCACTCAATCTCTTCATGGCTTGGCTCCTCATCTCTAAAAGAGGAATAATAATACTTCCCTTGTCTACTTATTTTGATTACAATCTCTTCATGTATGCATGTACTTGAAGTACTGTGGGACTCTGCCACAGTATGCCAACACCACATTTCCCTCCTCTCTTACTCCAGACATGGTACTGTTTGACCCTCGAATGTGGGTTTGCAGTGGCTTCGAGCTAACTCCCCTCAGCACTCCAGTGTGTCAGCTGCGGTGGCTTGACCGCTCAAGGAAAGCTGCTATATTAGTAACTAAACTGATCGGCTTGCGCTAAAGCCCATGAGAAGCACTCACAGAGTGTACTGTGCTAGATAAATTGCAGGGTAACATCATTGCTACAGTCAATAGCAAACAGCATGGGGACAGAAACATCTTGAATTCACACTGCTATTTTTGTGGATGAACATCTAACCACTGCTGTACATCCAGCTCCAAAACTTTTGCTCAGCTAAACCACAAATCCATGGCAGCTAGATATCCCATCTTGAGCTAAAATCTTTGTATATATATCTTACAAGAAAGACACCAGTGACAAATGTTTACATTTGAAACATCAATTTAAGTACAGAATATCTTCACATGACTACCGGAGAGGATTAGGATAAGCAGAGATATAAATGCCTATAATGAACAGTATTTTATCTTTGCTGCAGAGGTGACCTAACACCATGGTGACACAGAAGATTTAATATAGTGCCCAGCTGAGGAAAGGAATTTTGCACAATATTAGATGACAAACTTGTTCCATTGTTTAAGTGCCATAGGCATTATTACCCTTTTATGAGACTGGGGTACGAGCTCATAGACTGTAACTCTTACATCTGCCTTTGAACAAGTTTGCCTGTCTAATTATGTATGTGAAGTATGTCTGCCTCTAAACACCAAATTTTTGCAGCTGAATTTTGATTAAAAAATTCCTCACACCCCTCCAAGCAGACACAGCAGTCTTCACTGCCTACCCAGCTTGGAGTAAACCTTGATTCCACCTGGACTGATTGCATTTCAGTAGCAGGGGAGGAGTACAGACACATTTGCAGGATCCATTCTACCATTTTTCACCGTGCAGAAGAGCAGCTGAACTGAACTGTTGAGCCCACTTACAGATGTGAATTTCTTTCTTTTTATAATTTAAACATCCATTACTTAGGGTCTCTTCATGACCAACTTATTATTCTTTTTCAGATGTTCTTCTCTAATTCATTAGATTCTACAACCTGCTGTTGAAATTCTGGTAAAGTTAGATCAATATGAAAAGAGTTTGTTCAACTGCAGTTTTCCAGGAAGAGTATATAATGCCAACAGTTTGAACTCAGAGAAAATAACAGTTCTCCTCTGTTTAAATTTCCAATGGGTTCGTTCAGATTATAGCTCATCGAAATAAAGAAATTATGGGCAACTATGTCTAATTTTCTCTTCAGAAAGCTGGAATACCAAGAGCTGGTTAAGAAACCAAGGGACCGAACTTTAAAAATAGCATAGGCGATTCTTACTCACCTCTCTCTGCCTTGCAGCACCACCTACAGAGAGGCTGTCAGAATCACACCCACTGCCAAAACTCGGGAAACTCCCAGTTCGCTGGCCAACCAAATCCTGGTTCAGTGATTAACACACTCTGGAAACTGCGAGTTTGACAGCCCTGAAGCCTGAAAATCTTCTGCTACAGGATAAAGGCAAGGATATGGTCTGTTTTTCCAAGAACCCCTCAATTCCCATGCAGAAAATGCACCTCTAGCAATGACAGAGCTAATCCTGCCACTTTGCCGATTTTTTCTATAGAAACTTTCCTGCAGAAGAACTTTTCTGGCAGCCAAGTGTCCCAGCTGCAAAAGGATGGTGGGATTTTCCAGGGCAAAATGCACTTGATGGTCCATTAATCCTACCTTTGGCACAAGCCGATTGTTCAGGCTTCAAAAGACTGCAATATTTCACCTCCTCCATGTATCTACTCAATTACACAAGATAAAATGTTGTGGAGATTGACCTTCATCTGATCACTGAAGCATAAGGTCTGTTTGCCCTTGACTTAGCCTGGGTAGCTAAACAGCGGTGATACAGTGACTGGACTGCAAGAAAGGAGTTAGCAAGCACAGTTTAAAAGCTGGCTTTTGAAATATGGCTCTGATTATCTTCCCATTTAAAAAAAAAATGCTTTGCCATTCACCTAAAAATAGAATATTCTTCTGAAATATAGAGTATTGTTGTCTTCCTCCAGAAGCCTGATCCAAATGCCATGGTAGTAACTGGAAAGTTCCCCCTGGTTTGGATCAGGCCCTAGCTGTGGGAGGCAGTGGGTGCAGGAATGTGTGAGTGCAGGCAGCATTGCTATTTCATTGCTCATTAAGAACAGCAGAAAAGAACAGGCATTAGAAAAGCAGATAAAAGGGCAAAGGAAGACACAGGCTCCAAACCTATGGCAGTGAGGTTTAGCATCAAGAATCAACAGCCCAAAATATTAACAGTATACGCTTAGAAAGATGTATTTAGGGATATGTGCTGTCTCAGGAGGGGAAAATATGATGCTTTTTATGAACGGATTGAGTTCTACTTTATAATGCATTTGTTTGCCCTTGCCATGCCTGTAGGAAAGATATACCAGGACCTCATTCCTCTGATGGTTAAACATTTTCTTCTAACATCCAGCCTACATTTATTCATTACCAGACAGAATAGGTCTACCAGCTTTTCTCTGTTTAGAAAACCAGTTATCTTACAAAGTCATCAGGTTACTCCAGCACTATCCACCTTCAGTAAATGCACGTTGTATTTTAGCCTGTTTCTGTCTGCCATCATGTCTGGTATTATTCTTTCCTGCTAAATTTATCCAAAAGTCTTGTATTTTATTTGGATCAGATTCCAATCATTTTTTCCTCTTTTTAAATGCTGGAACAATTTTTCCTGCTCTCAGATTGTGTTGTGTTGCTCCTGCAGTGATGCTGTTGTACAGCCAGATACAATCTTGATAGGCCAGTGCTGTTAGATGTCTGGGTCAGAAATTAGAATGTTTCAGTTGAAAGGGACCTATAACGATCATCTAGTCCAAATTATCATCGCATTATGTTCTTTATGATTTGTTCCATTTGGATGAGAATTTCTATCTCCATGCATTCATTTCCTCTATGTACATTTCCACTATATATTATGTATTCATTTGTGTCCTGCCTCTCCCCCTTTCATCACCCTTACCTCTTCTCTCCTTCATCTCCTGGTATGTACGCCTGAAGAACATTTTGCTATTTGTTTTAATTTCCTTTGCGAGGTCTAACTCGGCTTTGCTTCTGGCACGTTTCCCTTTATGCCTACACTTCCTAACTTCTAAGACGTAGTTTTCTTTGATTAATCCTTTTTTCCATTCCTTCTATGCCCTTTGCTTATTCCTAATATCCACTTTGAAGTGGTTATTCACCACGTTAGGTCTGGACCCCTTCCTTACAGAGTTTTATCCCTCTGTGTACAATCCCAAATACTTTTATACCCTCGGCTTAAATTCCAAGCCTGCCCAACATTCAAACCTTCTTACGCTGTCAAAAATCAGGAAGTAAAAGACATTAATTGCTGGCGTATACCAACTTCCAGCACATTAGGCTTCCCATTGGGTTGACATTCACCATCCCACTGTGTGAGATATTCCAACTGGTTTTCTCCGTGCATGCACCCAGAGCCAAAAGATCATGGGGAGACCGCTGATGGCAGGAGAAACTCCTCTCGACCTACAGCCACAGCAGCAGTGCCAAGAGAAGGCTGGAAGGTCATTACCTGAAACTGTTCTCCTAGAATAAAAAATTGTTACAGTAGATTAAAAATTAGCATGAAGAAATGAAGTACGTACATATATTTTTAAAGCTTCTGTCAGGCAGCCAAAATGAAAACAGATTTCACTAGACCGCAAAAAATGAAACGCATGCGTTAGTCCTTGTATGACTGGAGCTTATTTCCTTGCTAAATTCCAAGATTCGGTTCTCTCCCGCTGAGGCAGAAGGGCTGCTCAAGAAAACTCCCCAAATGTCTTATAATAGCAAAGGAATACTTTTTTCTATTTCTCACTGTACAAGTTTGCCCAAGCGGTTAGATAAAACGGGGTAACATTTCCAGAAAATGTGGTTGTGATTATAATCTCTTTTCCTACCATATGTGTAAATACTAGTTGTTTTGTTTTGGGGTTTTTTTTGAGAGTTTAAGCTAGGTAGTCTCCTGACAACCAGCATGCAGCAGCTGCCCGGGCCGTGCTGGGCAGTGGCTGCTGCTGTTTTCACAAGGGACGCGTTGGATGTCCCCGGGGGCGCGGGCGCGAGGTGCAGACCTGGCATGGGGTGCGCAACGGGGAGCCTGAGCCCCGCCTCGCGTCACGTCGGTCCCGCGCAGGGGGGACCCAGACCGGCCTGACAGAGCGGCAGGGAAAACATCGTTTCAGCCCAGCTTATTAAGAAGCCTCTTTCAGAAAGTCAAACTCAATATTGTCATTTTAAACGGCTTTTTTATTTTTGGGGAAGATCCTGATTTTTGAATGGTCGGAGCCAGCAAAAAGAGCTGTGCAAGGTTTTTTGGAAAACAGAAAATTCACTGAAAGGAAAATGGGGGAAGGTGGGTGGAAGAAAAAAAAAAAAAGGAAAAAGAGAAGCCATCAAACCAAAATGGCCTTACTACAGTATTTTGCTTTGAACCAAACGTGTGCTTTTTGAGGACGATTTGAGGATGCCTCTCAGCAGTGACAAGGAGCAAGTTAACCGAAAAAGCTATGGAAACGTTGGGGCTTCTCTGTACGAAGCCCTTTTGCCCAGCTTCCCCACCAGGGAAAGGCAGGGCTCCAGCCCAGCGCCAGCGAGGGAGCCGGGACAGGTGTGGAGACGCGGAGGCTGCCATTTCTGAGAGGCCCACACCTGGCTGGCATCACGGGCACCCAACGCGTGGCACTAACGTCCCCACGCCCCCGCTGAGGCCGGGAGAGGCGGAGGGCTGGGGTCCGTCCGCCCTGAGGGGGTTCCACACCCGTTTGGCTTGGACGCGGGGTTTTGCTGCCCACCCGGGCCCCAGGAGGGCCGGAACGTTGGTGCGGCGGCCGGCGGGCCCGGGCGGAGCGGAGCGGCGGGAGGGGCGGAAGGCGCTGAGCGATGCACAACGCGGAAGTGAGCCGGGCCGTGGCTGGGGCTGCGCTCGGATCCGGGGGGGATGGATGGGGCCGGCGGCCGGGGGGGCCCGGCGCTGGGGCTCTCCGCCCGGGCCCTCTGAGCGGCCAGCGGGCGTCGCCGGGGGCGGCCGCCGTCTCTGCCCGCGGGCCCCGGGCTGAGCTAGGGCCGAGGGGCCCGGCAGCGAGGCGCCGAGCGGCCCCGGGGCGAGGGGCCCCGGGGCGGTAGGCCATGGCCACCCGGCGTCTAACGGACGCGTTCTTGTTGTTGCGGAACAACGCGGTGCAGAGCCGGCAGCTGCTGGCCGAGCAAGTGAGTAGTTACGGCTCCTCCAGCCCTCTGAGTTCACGTAGCATGGCTGCTGCGGTGAGTCTCCTCCCTTCATCCTTCTGTACCTTGCTGCGCCTGGGCTGCCAGGCAGCCCTGCCGTGTGCCCCGCTCCCCCCGTCTGCCCTCCAGCCTTCCCGGCCCCCTCACCTGCCCCGCCTCTCCCTACCTCCCTTTCTCCGGGCCCTCTCCTCAAAACCCCACCGTCCTCTGTACTCTCCCGCTCCCTCCCCACCTCGTTGATCCCTTTTTCCTACTACTTCACGTAAAACGAATAGAAGAGATCTGTCTTTGTGCCGATCACGTCTCTATTCACTTCATGAATAATAGAGTTATTGTTCTAATAACTTCATGTTAGCACTGACATGAGGTTTTTCATCCACTGTGCTTTTTGATGTCTCCTTTCCCCAAAGAAAAAAATCCAAGTTATTTCATAGAGCAGAACTCTTCTATTCCCTTCAGTGTGGGCACTGTTAAATACACTAGTGTAGATTATTCTCATTGCTTGAATTTTTTCCATAATTTGCTCTGATGTCCATTGCCCTTTTTTTATTTTTTTTCCCCAAATACAAATAATAGTGAAAGTCATCTGTGAGAGAGAGGAGTCAGTAGATTCTAGCATGAGTCCTCATTACAGAAACTTCAAAAAGCCATTTGTTCAGTGGCAGTTTATGTGGCTTTTTCTAAGTTTTGAGCTAGTCAGACTGTGATGGACTGCTTGGCAGATCAGCTCTACTGAGGTTTTTACACTTTCTGTTCAAACTTATCATTTATTTGTAATAGTCACCAGTAAATATCTGCTGGCAGTCTCATCATTCTAAATTGCTTTGCATTAATGTATTTTTGTTAGGAAAAGCAGTACTTCATGTTGCAAATTTTATTTCAACTGATGAGTTGCTCTTGAATGGTCTTTGTTCATTGTTAACTTTATTACACCTGTGTCTAACAAGCTATGTATTAAATTGCATTTGCAGAACAGGAAATGTCAATACTAATGTGTATTATACATGTTTAATTTGGCACTGCATTTAGTTCTTGTTAACTTTTTTTGCCAATATCAATATAGCTTTTTTAGATCCTTGGATTTTGTAAAATATCACATAGAAAAGTTAATGATAGTTTAAACTTGCCTACAGACTACTGAGCAGTGACACTACGCTTTTACTCAACACTTAGCACTTGCATAAAATGTTTATTTACACTGTTAACATTAATTGAAGCTATTTTCTAGGGTGCTCATTCAAATGTAATCAAAGCTAATAGTGGCTGGGAATTGTTGCTCTTGTGCAGTGGATGAAGTTAGTCAATGGATCAATTTTGATCCTGGTGGACAGTTGGGAGTTCCGTAGTTACTCAAGACAAGCCTACTGTTTTAGCAGGAAGTGTAAAGGTGGCAGCGTGAGCTATTTGCCTTTCATCTTTCTAAGGTGTCGATCACTGTCCGAGTTGCAGCTAATTACCTTTTCTTTTGGGTGGTATCCCCAGAACAGAGCTGCCGCATGTCAGCAGGGCAGTGTTGCAAACTGTAGCTCATACTACTTTGGCTTACCTTAGTTCACTCTCCGGGCTTCTCCTGAAGAAGTCCTTTACTACGAGAGCTCTCTGTCAAAAATTGCATTTTGCCCTGGAAGATGCGTTCTCATGTGGACAGTCAACCACTCCTTAAACTCAGATAATCCAAGTAGCATTCTTAACAGTATAGTCCTATTTCAAAAGCTTGGTATAGGATAAAAGAGATCATTAGTTGAAGCCTGCTGCTTTGTTAAACCACAAGTATTTTGTCCTTGTTTTGGATCTGATGTGCTTGCTTTATTAATCTTCCAGTGAAATATCCTATTGCTTGCACATACCCTCTGCAGTACAAAGGCTGATGAATAGAGAAGGTGCAGATACGTTGCAGATACTAGCCTTTTGTATTTTTTCGGATGCATATAGGATTAATTGCCTGAAACTAGAACATAATTGAAGTGTGTACATAAGTGAGTGTATACTACATTGGCTTTTGCTTTCTGTCTTTTGCTGTCTGTTTTATCCTGTGATAACTGGGGTGCTTGTCAATAAGTGTCTTACAAAAGCTTCTATGTGCATCCTCCAATCATGATCAAACCTTCTAACTCAGCAGTGGATGTTGAATACTGCAGTCAAATTGCCCTTGCTGTCACACTTCAATATATTCTATTGCAGTTTTTCTACCTGAAATTTTAGTAACTAGAAACTTCACTGTGCGGTTACTTTGGAAAACAAACCAAGCTCTTAACTTGATCTCTTATGCTCTTTCTGTTTACCAAGCAACTGAAATATTTTTTTAAAAAGTTTGTGCATCAAGCAAAATGCTGACTTAAAAAGTACAATATCATGATGTATTTACTGAATAGTTGTGTTTTAAAAGCCAGTTTGTTTTGTTCTTGGTAAACCAGCATGCTTAAAAAATAAACTAGTATTTTCTCGACTGACCATACCCTGTATCTGTCCTATGTTTCTTTTTTTCCCTTTTATCTTTTGCTGTCTCTAACTGGATGGGGCTGATGGGATCCACAAATCACTTCAGGAGCTGGATGAGGTATTGTTTTTCACATTTTATTCTGCCATGGTGCATCAAGCGTACATCATTGAGCTAAAATGTTCCTTTCTTTATTCTGCTAGTTTGTTAAATTTCATTATATAGGATGAGGTGTCTCTGCGTACAGTAGAAGGACAAGGCTGCATAGAGAAAACAAGCATTTTGTGTTATAATGTTACATTGTTAATAGATACATGTATAAACTAGTCTGACTTATTGTGTACATATGGGATATTGTGACTTTGTACAATGAGGCTGTTAACTATTTTTTATGCTATGCATAAATTGTACAAACTTTATTGATCAGGAAATAATGTCAGGGATAAAAGACAGGCTTTCAGGAAAGAATTGCCCAGGAAGGAAGAGGGATTGTTTTAAAAAAGGGGAGGGGATGGGGAACCACAAAGCTTTCCAGGCCTGATAAAGGAAAATTAGAAATTTGGGAGAAACTAGAAAGCGAGGGTTTTGTACGAAATCTTTCCCTGAGAACAAACAGTGGAGTAATTAGGTATGTTTCAAGTGGTATCACTGATGATGGTCTCCAGTCAAGGAAGATTATTTTATTGCTGAAATTACAAAGCCTGGTTCAACTGGCAACAAGATCTATATTGGTCTTCCAATTCCATCCATTCCCCTGCCTTCCTCTCAGAGGAGGAAGATGACTGGAAGCATCTATGGCCCAAGTGCTAAATGTTGCTCTGTGGCCCTGCACACTGTTAGGTGTGTATCATACTCAGCCTTAAACTGGAGAATCATAGGCATGCTTGTTGGAAGGAACCTCTGGAGATCTTCTAGTTTGAGCTCCTGCTCAAAACAGGACTATTGGTAATCTATATAGGGTTGTCCCTGACTTTGTTTAACCAAGTCTTGAAAACCTTCAAGAACAGAGATACCACACTTTCTCTGGACACCTCATCCAACACTGTGCCATTGTAGAAATAGGTTTCTTTGTACTTGCACTATAGCACTGAGTCTATTTACGTGAGTTTCTAAACCCTATCAAGAAAAATCTTCTGATCTGTTTAAAGGTTGGTAGTGCTAATACTGTCCTTAACAAAATAATTCTTATTGAGGGTGAACAGCACATTTTACTGGTTATGATATCAAAGCAGAAAAACAAATCTGTACCTGTATATTCAAGATCAGACCATGACTTTTGATTTCTGCCAAACTGAGCTTTAAAAAAACCAACCAAACAAAACCAAAACAAACACACCGCACATTATCTTCGTATTCCTTCATAGTTGTCATATTTTAAGCTTTCTTGAGGTTGAAATTATTCAACCTGCATCCAAAAGTATTATTTAAAAAATAAGGTTCTGATAGATTTATCACAGGCATTTTGTGACTCTCAAAAATACTTTTAATGAGTTATGTGGGTTTTTTTCCTAAGACTTTTTAATATTTCAAACCTACAAATTGGATTCTATTCCCAAAAATAGTCTCCAAAAAATATATCATACCCTTCTGCAACTACAACTGTGCTGCTGTACATCAGTGTGCATTAGTCTCCAGTAATATAAACCCCTGATTTGTTGCACCTGAGCTATTCAGATTATGACTATTAATTGTGATAAAGGGTTTCTTTTACTCCTTCGCTATCTCCAGCCCTCCTGTGGATCTGTGGAAAGCTGTGTATAAGCTGGATGGCACATTGTCTTATTTACTCTCTCACAAACTCTGGAATTTTCTAGAGGATTATTCCACCCATTTTCCTGCAAGTTTTCCTCAGACCATATAGCTGAAGCAGCAAGCATATGTATCACTGTGATATAGGGAAGTGTGGATTGGTCACTGTCTTGGCTATTTTTGTTTAGTACCTTTTAATTTCTGTTAAATAAATAATTTAACAATTCTAGTTGCATGTCAGTTTGCAAGAGTGTTTGTTCTTCAGCTGCCTAGTAGGTGAGTGCCTGGCTAAATACAACATTGTTTGAGAACAATCACGGGATACTGTTTTTATTTCTTGGAGACATAATAAACATTTTTACATGGAGATTTTCCCAAATGAGATTTTCAGACTTGCTTGGCCCCATATAAACCATGCTACACCATTGATTAGGGATCCCTTGACTGTGAATCATTGTCTAATACAAATGTACCAACATGAGAATTACTTGGAATTCTCACTTCAATACCATATTTTCTCCTTGAAAATCTGCTAAGAATTTATTCTAAGGGTAACTTTCATCTTTCAGATCCTGTAGGAAGTGGGAGGATGCAGGTCGTTAGCATATAAGGACAAATCGGGAGATGTGGAGCTTGATCATACCTGCATCATGCGCACACACACTTTTGAGGTTAATTTTTGTGGGACGGTATACATGCAGTTTTTCCTAACGCTCGAGGATTTGGATCTAACTTGAGTAAAACTAATTTGCTGTCTTTTCTTATCTTCTGTAGCTTGCTGATGATCGTATGGCACTGGTATCGGGAATAAGTTTAGATCCCGAAGCAGCAATTGGAGTAACAAAACGCTTACCTCCCAAATGGGTTGATGGAGCAGACGAAGTAAGTCGTGTGGCAAATCCAACGCAGAGTTTGATTTCTCATGTAGGGATTTATTAGTGTTGTCAGTTACATTCTCAATGCTGTAAGTTTTACAACACAAGTAGTATTAGATGAAAGACTAAAATAAGTGTGTTTTCTAAATTGACTTCCTTGTTTAGAGGAAAATATCAGGCAAGCTTTGACTTATTATCTTGAGGGATATATTGCAAGTGAAATAAAGGGAGATTGTCTAGGGCCAGAAATTCCGGAAGACTGGGTTTGCATCATCAGTGGGAGCCCAGTATTAACAGTACACTGGGACCATTAGGATAGACATGCTATAACTGAGCGTTTAGACTTGAGACTGCAGGAAGGTCCTAAAGCTCTTAGCAAACCAAAGTTGTTCTCAGTTTGAAATTTAGAAAGAAGGGTACCAAAAAATTAGCACTTTCGGTAGACTTTTTGTTTGAACCCATTGAGGGGTCCAGTTGAATAGACCCTCAAATGGTGGAGAATAGCAGTTTAGTATTTGAAAACAGAAAGCGTTAGTGTCTTGTAGCAGGAGATTTTTTCCTGCCTATGAAGTACTGATGCCTTGCAAGTCATGGAACTATTTGGACAAATGTGAGGGAACGATTCTGGAGGCATCCAGTTAAAAACCTTTTCCAGTATTTGGAGCGCGAAGCCATTCTTGACTTTCAGAAAATCCTTTTAAAATGTACTCTCAGAACACATGTTGGGTCACCAGTACTCTGTGCGTACAGAACCCATTGTGCAGAAAGGTGATCAGTCTCCTTTTTACTATGATAATTATCCTTACAGATTTATCTTTAATGACTTGTTTGAAAGCATGCCATTTAACTTCTACTGTTAAGTTCAGGCTGTTTGATGTTTGACAGAGTTGAAGGTGTGACCTGAATTTTCATTTATATTTTTGGAAGTTAGCTAAACCTTCTTACTATGATATTAATTATATAATGATAAAAATATTATTCCAACTTAATGAAGCATATTTGAAAGCAGCAGTCTTGCCTAAGATCAGCAACAGTAGGTTTAAAAAGTAGCAAACTCAGTATATGAGAGAATTCAGTTACTTCTTAGTCAGCTTTTTATGTGTTTTATTTTAGTGATCTTTGGTCTGCTTTCCATGTTATCTAGATTTCTTTCAATGATTTTTGTTTAGCATTTGTCAGAACCTTTTCCTATGAAACATTAGTCACTTCCCTTTCTTCATTGTTGGGTCTTCTGTTTTAGATTCAGTATGATATTGCCAGGGTTAAACAGAAGATGAAAGAATTAGCCAGTCTTCATGATAAACATCTAAACAGACCAACACTGGATGACAGCAGTGAAGAAGAACGGGCAATAGAAATAACAACCCAAGAGATCACACAGGTACAGACTGCTTTCAGTTCTAAACCTACAGTTTGATATATCTGTAATGCATCATGACGAGGCAGTCGTTTCCTTTGAGTAAAGCATTTCTTTTGTAATCAGTATTAGAGCTAGCCAGAAGTCCTGGGCTCTAGGCTTGCTACTGCACTCACTGTCTCGGTGAACTTCTCAACGAGTCACTTCACCTCCCTGTTCTTTTACTTACCTGTTTGCTTTTCTACTTGGAATAAGATTGGGAGGCTTAATCAAATCACATTTACAGATATCTCAGAGAAATACATATATATATATATTCTAAGGCTTCCGGTCCAAGCAGTTCTAATGAAGCAAGTGTCTTTGGTCAGAAGTAGTTGTGTTACTGTGCTACCCTGTTAGGTTTAAGTTGTTTGTTCATCTATGTTATGTGTTTCCATACCTTTTTAAACATTGCAGTGGGCAATAAGAAATTAATTTTAAGATAGTCTTCCATTTGAAACTTTCGCAATGTGATGTTTAAAGTGTGTGTTGCTATATGGTTTTTACTAATGGAATTGTTTTCTCAGTTATTTCACAGATGTCAGAGAGCAGTCCAGGTCTTGCAGAGCAGGTCGCGGAGTTGTACAGAACAAGAAGCACGTGTTCTCAGGAATGTAGTGTCTTCCTTAGCACAGTCCCTTCAGGACCTATCCACCAACTTTAGGCATGCACAGTCTGACTATCTCAAACGTAAGCATAAGAGATACGGTAATACCTGGGCACCTTCTGTGGAAAGCACTAATTAAGGTGTGCTTATTTTCTTGGTTGGGAAAACTGAAGCACAGAAGGGTTAAGTGATGCACACAGGCCTACCAGAAGTATATTAGAGTGGAGGTTAGAACTTGGGAGTTTCTGGTTTACAGCCCATGTTCAAACTGCTTTATTCTACATCTCTTTCATATTGCTAAGGGAGAAATTTCATGGTTAAATACATCAACAAAAGCAGTGTATTTCGTTCATCCACATTTTTAATGCGTCATTGTTTCTCAAATTGGTGGTCTGCAAAGCTACTTCTGTTACACTGGTGAAGCAGCCATTGTTCCTCAGACAAGATAACCTGCTGTTGACTGGTAGTCTGCGATAGATAAAACTTTAAAAGGTAGTCTGTAATAAATTAAAATTCTGCATCCATAAACAGATCGGAAGTGGAATATCCTCTGTTTAAAACTCTAAAATTGTGTGCAATTCTATTTTCAGCTAAGTCAGATTATTTTAATCTTGGAAGAAGCCACAAAAATTTGATCTTCAAATTTAATACTGATATAATATTTCTTCCTCCCATGGTATAAATGGCACAGGTGGAACCTAAGATCACAATTCAGACAAGGGATGTTCCTAAGAGATTTTGTTAGAAAATAGCCTAGAGTGATCACACTTCAAGGCTCTTAACTTACCTAATTTTTTTTAACTTCATGGAACATAATGACTTAAAATCACTGATGTAATCAGTGCCTTGCAAGTCTGGTTGAATTTGTTATGCTTTGTTAAATAGTAAGCTTGTGTGACAGTTAAAATTTAGATACTGCTATTGATGTCATTTATTAGCCAGATTTTCTTTCTTGTGCTTTTCTGTCTGGTGCTTCAGACCTTACTCTTACTCTGATTTTAGTGTGCGTAAACATTATGCTCAAACATAGTTTGTCTTTTACAGGCATGAAGAATAGAGAAGAAAGATCCAAACACTTCTTTGACACCTCAGTCCCACTGATGGATGATGGGGAGGATGATACACTTTACGACAGAGTAAGTTATTATTACACAAATTCAATCCGAGCAAAGTTTTTAATGTACCTTTAATTTTAGTATGAACTATGAAAATGGTATGCAATGAGCACCAAGCTACATGGAAATACTGTTTCTGCAGATTTCTGTGATGCATTTTCCTAATTAGTATCGCTGTTGTGATGTTAAGATGATTGTGCCATCAGCCTCAGTGTTGCAGTGTAAGGGAACTCAGTTTGACTACTGAATTCTCCTTACATGACTCTCAGGGACTAGTAGGTCTGTAAACAGAGTGCTGCCTTTTGTCATACCACCTTTCTGGGCAGATACAAGAGTAATTGTTAGAAAACAGTGTGATTCCGAGTTTGGGTGGAAGGTGGCACTCTTTAAAGTGAACTTGAAAGTGTAACTGAAGATTTTCAGTGTTACAAATTGTTGCAAATAATGGTGTAATGATTTGTTTCCGCGCAGTTAAGTTGTTATGTTGTAGAGCTGTACCAGACCCACTTCTTTGTTTTACTTTGTTGTGGAGTTTGGGGATGCTGCAGTTCTAAGCAACGGTGGGATCTGTTCTATTGTATCCTGTCTAATAGTGCCGCAGAATACTCTTAACTGCAATGCTTAATATTTAACTGAAAACTTACTGAAAAAGTCAAGGCAGCTTTTCAGCTAATCTTGTGTATAAGAGATTTTTCATTTATCTCTAAATAAGAGCGATGGGGAAAGAATAGTGTTCAGTGGTGAATGGCCTTGGGAGACAAAACCAGTAAGTCTCTATAGTTTATAAAAAAAATCAGAATTGCTGCTGTTTCTTTACACATTGGTATTATGGGACTTTCTGTAATGCTGATCAATCAGAAGATATTCCGTAACTACTAGACACTTGCATGTATTGGTTTTGTACACCAATAAAAACATTGTTTTAGGACAGATCTTATTTTAAAAGGTTGTTGGTGTGTTTGGACAGGATGCAAAATTTACATTTTTCTCTGCTCGAACTATAAATAGCTGGCCAAGTTATTTTAGTGCTCCTGAAACTGTTTTTAAAATACAATAAATTTTTTTTTCTTACATACTTGACTACTAAGAAAATTCCAAAAGGACTGTTGTGTTATGAAATCTTATAATCCTTTCTAGTGTTTTCATGTTGTTAATGTTCGTTCAACATCTAAGTCTTTTATTTCAACAGGGTTTTACAGATGACCAGCTAGCACTGGTGGAGCAAAACACATTAATGGTGGAAGAGCGGGAACGAGAAATCCGTCAGATTGTACAGTCAATCTCCGATCTCAATGAAATATTTAGAGACCTGGGAGCAATGATAGTAGAACAGGTACGTTGACATCACAGTGTTAGTAAGAAATAGGAGATTGCGTGTAGTGTTAAGACTTCCAGACTCTTCCTGTTGTAACATCCTGTCCTCATGTGCTTCTCGCTTTTCCTAGCTTATCTCTTCAGGCTAAGGTTTCTGTGCTTGAAATCTGCCAGAAGATGAGTTAATGAAAATAAATAAATAAATAAAAATTCAACTGGTTATGGGTGTTAAACTAAAAAAAACATAGAATGCCAAAGTTCTGTTGGTTATTTCTCCCAGAGATTCAGTTTAGGTTAAATGTGTCAGCTAAAAGCACCTGAACTGGAAGTAGGGTGAATATTGAGAGATGTGATGTGAGATGGTGACGGAGCTGCCAGTTAGTCATTGAGCAAGGAGGTCATTTAATGAAGTCCCAACTAGTTCTTCTGTAAAAGTTCATAGTTTACATAGTTCGTTAGCTGTTTGCTGTGTTGTTAATTACACTGCTGCTCATAATAATAATTGCTTTATGAAGTTCATTTAGGTTCAATTGCTTGCTCATTCTCTCCACTTTGTTTAGGGAACCGTTCTAGACAGAATTGACTACAATGTCGAACAGTCATGTATGAAAACTGAAGAGGGTCTAAAACAACTACATAAGGTAAGCTGACAGAATACTTAAGCTGCTTTGCATATCTAATAATCTTTCATAATTTCATAGCCGTTAAGTTATTCAGTCATTTTTCAATCAGACATTGTCCCTTTTAGAAATGATTGCTGTACAGTATAGAACATCCAACTGTACCGTAGTAGGAATTTTCCGTATAACTTCTCTTAATGTCACGCTTGATGCCTAGTGTTAATTTCTTAAATAAGTTTCTGGGCATCCAAGGAATGTGCTTTGATCTTTATATTGCTGACCTGGTGGGACCTATCTGCAATTCCTTCTCTGTTTGGAGAGCCCAGCTCTTGTGAAATAGGACTGGTTATTGGGTACCCCACTATAGATTTCAGTCAGTTGATATATCCTAGTTTGAAAACATGATCTCAATAGTTAGAAGTTAGGTCCAACCTTATGCTTTTAATGTGAAGCTTTTACTATGAACATCTGAAAAGTTTGAATTGGCAGCAGAACACACAGTTTTATGGTTGTTTTGTTTTGTTGGCTTTTTTGTTTTGTTTTGATTTTAAGCTAAGTTCTGACTTGTCGACTCAGTTCAGTCCTTCCATTGCTGGAAATAAAGTAGAATGAGAGATTTATGCAAAAGCCTCTTCAGTAAAATATTCTGTTTTGGAAATGTGGACATCTTACTACTACACACTCTACTTCTTCCTGTTACGGTAGACTTCTAATATATGGACAGCAAAAAAGTGCCATTTGAGGAAAAGCAAAATAAATTGGTTATAGGTTTATTCTTGTTACACATAAAAGTAAATTGGAGATTGCTAAAATAAGGCACTGACCATTGGTGAACAAGGCTTAAAGTAATTGCAAGCAATTTGCACAAACTGAACTGGAAATAAATTAATCAGTTGGAAACAATGCTCTTTCTAGTCTAGTGGTAGTTAATGAATTGTCAGCAAACCCCTGCATGGATTGCTGACTAGAGTATGGATTTTTGATGCAATATATACCTCTTTTCAGTACAGCATAGGAATTTTTTCACCTGTCAGGGAAGACATACACACAGGTCTGAATAATAATATCAAACACGGATACCTTGCTGTTTCTAATACTGTTGGTAGCTTTGTTCTGATTGAATATCTGTGATGTCAATTTTCTTTTCTGTTTTAATTGGCATAATTATTACAAACTACTGAGACAGCACTTTTACAGAAATTGCATTAATTCACTGCAGAATTCTGGTGATATGAATCACTAGTTACCAATTCCTGCTTCACATGAAAATTGGAATCAGTTGTGATACTTTGTCAGGCTTTGATACTTAAAGCCTGATTAAGTAAATAATCACAGTGGTTGCGTGTTACATAGTTTCAGGTCAAAAATGCCTCTTTAGCAGATCTGGTAGTAATTACTTTCCAGGGACTATAAAGAAGAAGAATTAACATCTTTTTCCCTTTAAATTTTAAAGGTTTATTAATTTAAAAAGAATTAAATGCAAGTTTTGTTTTGTTTAGCTTCTATTAGCAGACTTTCATTTGGCTTTTGGAGAGTTTTCTCCACGTTGCCTCCTTTTAATTCCCCTGGGAAAAAGAGGAAAGGGATGAGAAAATGTGGTTAGAAGAAAGAAGGAATGAAGCAGAAAACTGAGAACCAAATCAAAAAGAAAGCTTTCAGTTCTAATTGACATTAAATGAAAATGCACAGCTGAATCAGGTACAACAAAAATGCCTATTAAAAAATGAAGTTTTGTTGTGAATTTTAATGTCCTTCAAATATAATACAGGAATCTTGTATCAGCAAAATGAGTTAAAACATCTTACCAACTTCTACTGTTCAGACATTCGCATACCCAGTTGCCTGATCTTGTTTCCGTGGTCTTCATAGCTAAGTGTTCTTCCAAATGAAGTATCGTTCTTCCGTGTAGCTCGTGTGTCCTGCGGAGGCATAGGACCCCCTCAAGGACTGCTGAAAAGAAGTCACAGTAAGGTTGCTTAGCCGACATGAGGTTGCATTCTTCTTCATAGAGTCTGCTGTTTAATACAGATAAATGTGACTTCAGCGTACACTTAAGTCTGTGGTGCAGACCAGAGTTATTTTGTGGGAGTTGCTTGCAATATACATTGTATGAAACGTCAGGTTACCAAAGAACAGTTCTGAGATACGTGTACTTCACTTATACTAAACAAGAGTCTGTACTTTGTAGCTTTGCAGAAATCTAAGTATTAACTTTTTCTTTTCTGTTTCTATAGGCAGAGCAATATCAAAAGAAGAATCGGAAGATGCTTGTTATTTTAATTTTGTTTGTTATAGTAATTGTCCTTATTGTTGTTCTTATTGGTGTAAAGTCACACTAGGTTTCACTTCATTTTCTCATTTTTGGAGTTTATGTGAACTTTTTTCCCCACTGTGAATGGATGGACCTGCACTCCCGAAAGCTGCCTTTGAATGTATAAGCCCTTGTGGTGCAAAGTCTGTGCAATGTTTCTGTAGAATTCTTCAAAGTGCAAGTTTGGTGATCTGTGAGGTGTTTGTAAGGATTATATGGAAAATGTCAGGAAATTTGATGCTCCCACACAAATAATTTGGTGCTCTCTGCAAAGGTATTTGGAAACCGTACTTAAAAATAATTACAAAATTGAAGTTTACCAGTGAGTACAGTAATTAGTGTGTTACTGTGAACAAAAATGTGTTGTCTTCTGTACCCTTATTTCACAATTGTTACAGGCTTCAAATGGAAACCATGTTACTGAGTCATGGGACTAGATTACAAAATTGATCTAGATGTAAAATATGTTGAGGCATAAAAATGTTTGACTTCATCTCCTTTCTTCCAGACTCAAAAACTCCGAAGAACAGGATAGACAGCTAAAAAAGAAAGCTTTTAGCAACCAGAATGTAATCCAACCCCTGTGATCTTAATTTAGATATTGCACCATTACTAAGAATCAGAGTAGTACTTGATCTTGTAAATAACAAGATTTAATCACTGGCATAATTTAACACATTTAGTTAATTAAAAAATTTTCTGAGCTTGAGTAATCATGGGAATGTTTTTCCTCACCAGAATGATCATATATATTTTTTTCACGTACTTTTTTTTAGTTTAAAGTACAGACATCACATTAAAGCAGTGGTGAAGTTAAACCTAAAAAATGGAGATTCTCCTTTGGCTTTCTACTCCATCTGACCTGCTGTAGTGGGTCTCGGATGTTTCAAACTTTAGTTGTTGTATAAGCTGTTTATTTTACAGTGCATCTGTCCGTATGTGTTATGGGGTTTTTTTGTATAAGAAGTGACTTCACTACAGTATATATTACATCCATTTTCCCTGACAGAAGAGTATTTCTTTCAAATGCCTGCCTGGAAGAGGACATGTTTATGGTATTTTACTGACCATAAGAGATGTCATGCAAGTGACATGTTACTAGGCCTTCAGTAGAGAATTTGGGGGTTTTTTTCACTATTTGTTTCAGTGGAAAACTTTGCTGTAGGCCTTAAAAGAGAAATTAGGGAAACATCTAAGTTAGAGAATACTCATGATTTAATTCAGGCCTGAAGTGGTGTGCAATTGTAGAGGCCTTGCCTTAATATTTTTAATATGGCTTTTCTGTATGGATTTTTTTTCCCCAAAGGGACTGTAGCTTATTTCCTTCATTTTCTGACTGATATAGTGCTCCCATAAACTTGCAGAGATGCTCTGCTCAAAGCCCCTGAAGTGCAGTTTCGTAATACTATGATATTAGTGTTGCATATGTTCCCTGCCCGGAGTTTATCTTTACTAAGGAGCACTTAAGATGTGGCTTTAAACTGACTTGGCACAGGAACAGACCTGAAAGCAAAGACTACAAAGATGTGAAAGCCTTGGCTTTTTGTGTGGCTTATTGTGAAAAGCTTTGTGTCACTCGTTACCTCTAGACAAAGGGGATGTCAGACTTCCAAAACTGCCCGTTCAAACCCTTGATTAAATTCATAAAGTAAATTGGTAAAAGAAAGAATGATGCTTGTAGCTGGATGTGCAGCTCCCCTGTTCTGGTAATAGATCTTTTCAATGATCGTGAGTAAAACTACTGTCTCCCTAGTGTGCTGTCTACATCGGTTGGTGTGAAGCAGCATATTGCTATAATTTAATATACTGTATTTGCAACCTCCTCTCTAACATGAGATCGTGTTATTTATTTCTGTCTTGACTGGTGCTTTTGACATTTTATCATGGCTGATGAATTCAAAGAAGTAATAAAACACTTCCAACCTAATTGGGTAACTATTCATTTTTTTAAAAAGTATAAACTGAAACATACTTGTGTGATGTTAATGCGTCTCTATATATTCTTCATAATTAAATAAAAGCAGCAGTGACATGAAATATCTTTGAAAAAACAAAAAAAGTAACTTTCTGTAGCGCAACGTAACTTGCATTGTCAAGAGTTATTTCCCATGAGTTACGCCCATGGTATCTTAACTCCACTGAAGTAACTGGCTACATATTTTCTATCGAAATTCTGTAAAAGGAAATGTATTTTTGATACGCATTGGACAAGAGGTTAAACTCAGATGTCAACTGTCTCGTGTAACTTGAGCTGGAATTTATGGAAACTGATTATATCAAGGAAAAAAACCAAAACAAAACACAACGACAGGCTTCTAAATCATTGCAGGTGTCTAGCTTATTAGGAGCCAGTCTAAATAACTCTCAGCAGCTAAATCAAACCCTGATGCTGTGCTTTGTAAGAATCTCTCTGCATGGCACGTCACAGAAGGGGTACCGTCTGTGCCGTTGGGCAATGAAAGCCCAAAAAAGGCACTGCAGCTGAGGAGTAGCTTGGCTTTAGCAGTGGCTGCTGCCTACTCAGGTGTTCGAGGAGCAAGAGCCTGAACCTACTGACTTTGCTTCTGTCCAGCCCCGTAATCACGTCTGTATCCTGCTGCAGAGAAAGCTGGTCTGCTCTGTTCTGCAGGTTGCGGCCTCTTCGTGGTTGCTGGATTCTCCTTGGCCTGTACTGACCCCCTGATTCCTTGCAAAGGAGCAGAGCAGCATTGCTAGAGCATCTCCCAAGAACCCGTGGCTCCTCAGCTGGTGGCAGCGACCCGTAAAGCTGTTGGCTTGTACGGAGTTTCTCCATTGAAGTGCATGCAAGCGTGCAAAAATGAGCTGCTACTCCGTGTTAACTGAAGTTAATTCTAGTGATACGTGAAAATGACGGTATTAAAAGCACTGTAATAGCAAATTTATTTCTACTGCAAGCCGCCTCTAGAAACTGAAAAGTAAAATGGAAGAATTAGTTTCTTGCTTGGTGATTTTTGAAACGTGCTAAAAATTTGGATGAATATAATGGATGCAGTGTTCAGTGAGGCTGCCTAGACTGTACTGATTTAAGGTTTGCTTTTATGAAACACTTACACAAAGAAATCTTATCTCCTTTGCTTAAATCCTTGGAAACTTTGCTTTTGGTGCAGCCTTGCAAAACGTAAGTTCTTGGATAGGTGACAGTGAAACTGATTTTGTTGGAAAAAATGTGTATTTACTATTAAAAAAAACAAACAAAAAACCCCCAAACCAACCCCAAACCCAACAGCCTTCCTAGATAAATTAAAATTCATTAAAACAGGGAATCCATTATGATTTTGCATATTAATTATGATGGATTATGTAAGATTATGTTTGAGTGGCTTAGCTCCATAAATACTTGCAGAGGATCAATAATTGGAGTGACCATGGAAGACCGGTCCATGCTCCAGCTTCCGCTGTGGCTCGTACGAGCAGAAATGTTTGCAGCTACTGTTGGTGGAACGTAAGTAGAAAGTTTCTGTACCGTAGCTAGAGCTGATTTTCTCTGTCTGTTGCCTTGACTAGGACCCTCCTCTGCTGTCCTTAGCTGTAACGAAGGAGGGATCGAGGCTTGGGTGAGTATTTCCCAGTGCTTTGTTTACCTGTCGGATAACGTGGGGTCAGGGACAGCGCTGTACTGGTATTCTTGCAGTAGCAGGAATGGCAGAATTTGTACTCGGTGACGAGGAGCTTACTGCCTGGTTGAGCCTTTTGAATGTCTCAGTCCTGAAATAATTGCTGTGTGTTGTTGTCTTTCCTATCTCCCACGCTGACTATATGCGTTGGAGTAATAGTGAGCCCCCCGTTTGTAAAGAGACTCGGAAAAGGTGGAGCTGGAGCTCATTTATTGAGTTATCCCGTCCAGTCTGTGAGGATGCACGACTGACCTCTGCAACAGATTGTGCTAGATCTTTTATTCAGGCTAATCTTAAATGTATCGGGCAATAAAGTTTCCGTAATGTCCCTTCAGAGACCAAATAAGACCTTACTCTAAGGAAGCTTTTTCTGCAATTCAACCTAATTTTTTTTTCTTTTTAGATGTATTATTTCCATTAAATGCATCAGCATTCACATTTCCAGTATAAGTGGAAGTGCACTCCCTTTCTGATGTTTAGATTTTCCTAGCTTTCATAGCTACAGATTAAGAAGTATTGATTCCCTACTGACTTGACATGAATAGGTGACTGGCAAATATAAAAAGATGAGGATACCCTATTATATTTAAAACAAACATTTAAATTTACTATTAAAGCAGGTGTTTGGAAAACAGCGTCTCCTTTTAATGAATCCCCGTGCTGTACCTTGGAGCGTATTTTGGCTGTTTCCTCTGTTTCTGGAACGTCTTTTACCAGTACATTTTATCCAATATTTAACTTCATGAGGAAAAGAAGAATTCAGCTTTTTCCGTTTTTATTCCTATGCAGCTTCACACTTGCAAAATGAAGCATTTCCATCCTAAAATGGTATTATGAAGGGGAAATACAGACTTTCGGCTTGATACCATTGCATTTCAGTCGCACACGGAGGTAGCTGCGTTAGTGCCAATACCTTTCCCCCTCTGAAAACACCCCGTACGATTTGATGCACGCAGTAAGACACAGGGGCTCTCGCACTTGCACAGCAGTGTTACCGTGTATTTTTTTTCCATTTTCCTCTGTAACCTGGGAAGCCGCAACCCCCCCGACCTACTCGCGTGTTCGCTGAAACCCGGGTCGCCCACGCAGGCCCGGCACAAGGCGCTTTTCTCGCCCAGGGCTCCGGGCGCGGGCACCGCCGTTACGCGCGCCCCGTGCGGGGCACTCCCGCTGCCGACGGGCCGCAGACCGCGCCTGGGTGCTGAGTCCAGGCCGCCCGTCCCCTGCCGGGGCTGCGAGGGGCCGCAGCGCGGCGGGGCCCGGTTCGGAAGGGCGCGGGGAGGCCGCCGCGGCCCGGGCCGGCTCCCGCCGCCGCATCCGGGTCCCGCGCCCCGCCCGGCCCGACGCGCTGCCCGCCTGCGGTGCCCGGCGTGGCCGCCGGGGGCCGCCCGCGCCGCCGAGGTGCCCGCCCCGCCGAGCCGGCGCCGGGCGCCGGGGCGGAGCCGTGCGGACGGGCCGGGCCGGGCCGGGCCGGGCCGAGCCGAAGCCGGGCCGGGGGCAGGAAGATGGCGAACGTGCAGCTGGAGTTCCAGGCCAGCGCCGGCGAGGCGGACCCGCAGAGCCGCCCGCTGCTCGTCCTGGGCCAGCTCCACAACCTCCACCGCCTGCCCTGGGCCCAGCTGCGGGGCAAGCTGCAGCCGCGGGTCACCGAGGAGGTGAGGCCGGGCCGCGGCGGGAGCGCGGCGCCCCCGTCCCCCCAACACCCCGCTGAGGCGGCGGCCCCGGCGCGGGGGGCAGCGCGGCCCCCGCCCCGGCACCGCCCCCCGGGGCGCCCGCGGACCCCCCGAGGCCGCGTCTGCCCGCCCCGGCCCCGGCCCCGGCCCCGGCCGCGGCCTCGTGGTGCGGGGGAGGCGGGGGCTCGCCCGGCCTGCGGCTGCCGGCGCGGCGCCGGGGCCTGCCGGGAAGGAGCCTGCCGGGCCCGCGGGAGGGGAACCCGGCCTCCGGCCCCCGAGCCGGCGGGTTTTACCCCGTGAGACCCTCGGAGCCGCCCTTAACGGTCAAATAACGGGGAGATGAGCCGGTCGGCGCCGCGCTCAGCGGGCCGGCTCGGGGGCGGCAGCGGGGTCCGGCAGGAGCTTGTTGCTGCGGCGGGGGGGACCCTTCCCCGCCCGCGGCCGGAGCTCCGCGGCTGCGCCCCCGCGCCCCTCGCGCCCGCCTGGGCGGTGAAGGCGCTGCGCCCGCCCGTGAGGTGAGGAGGGATGTCGGCGATTAACGTCCTGGCCGAAACCCGCGCTCCCGGGGCCGGGGGGGCAGCGGGAGGCCGAGCCTCGCTCCCTGCCCGGGGTGAGCGAGGTGGCAGCGCTTCCCCCTCCCCCGCTTTCAGCTGCGGCGGCGGGGTGCGCGGACCTGGTTTTATTTAGGTGGTGTTGATGGCTTGTGGGAAAATGATAAATGTTTTGCATCGCGGCTTTTAGGTCGCTAGATGTTTGGCACGGTTTTTTTGCTGGACTCCCGAATCTCTTATGGCAATCTCTAGCCTTCTTTTTTTGTTTGCTTTTAATTAAATTGCTATGTGAAACAATAACTCAGGACTAGTAAATCAATCCATTTATCACTAGGAAAACTGTCTCAACTTAAAAAAAGCTCTGAAGCAGCCTCTGCACGATATGGTGTGGTTTTAAATTGTAATTCACATGGCTTAAAAGAGATGCTTGCAGTGGAAAGCGCATTTGTATTTTCTGGCTAATAAACGGGTTCGTCGTATTTCCTGTTTCTTCTCACTTTAGAGGTTATTGCATTTAATAGTGTGCGCACAATTTCTTTGTATCCAACACCTAAAATCCTGTAATTGAAGAGTGCCTAAATACAGTGGCAATGAGATGGAAAGAAAAGTCTGATATAGTTCTTTAAATTCTCCTTCTCTCCCCAGATATGGCAATCCGCTTTAAGCACTCTGAATCCAAACCCCACCGACAGCTGTCCTCTCTACCTGAATTACGCCACTGTGGCCGCTTTGCCTTCCAGGGTCAGCCGACACAATAGTCCATCTGCAGCTCAGTTCATCACCCGGCTGGTTAGAAATTGCCTTCCAGGAGGTGTCAACAGATGTATTGTTGTAAGTGTCTGCTTGAAAATGCTTCTGGTGAGATGTTTAGTCAAGTATTTTCTTGACTTTTCAGGATTTTAGCTGTATCCAAGGAGACTGGAGGTGGGCAAGTTTTACCGATATAATTATACTGACATTTGTAAGTGGTTTTGCAGTGATGCGTAAACAAGACCCAACTATAACAGCTTATGCACGCTCAAGCAGTTGGAGGGGATTAAGGCTGGATATGTATGGAATACCTTCAGCTAGAAACATCCATGCAAAGGGAACCGGTAGTGGCTTTTTTCGAACTAGGATTTATGACATTAGTACCTGCTTTAGCAGATTGACGTAGCCTGCACGCAGAGTGCTATGTCTATATTGCATAACCCATTTAAGGTGGCGGCCGGTCATGAATGGTGTTCACCAGGGCTCAGTGTTGGGGCTGGTCCTGTTCAACATCTTCATTGATGATCTGGATGAGGGGATTGAGTGCACCCTCACTAAGTTTGCAGATGACACCAAGTTGGGTGGGAGTGTCGATCTGCTGGAGGGCAGGAAGGCCGTACAGAGGGACCTGGACAGGCTGGATCGATGGGCCGGGGCCAGCTGCGTGAGATTCAACAAGGCTCAGTGCTGGGTCCTGTACTTGGGTCACAACAACCCCATGCAACGCTACAGGCTTGGGGAGGAGTGGCTGGAGAGCTGCCTGGCAGAAAAGGACCTGGGGGTGTTGGTTGACAGCCGCCTGAACATGAGCCAGCAATGTGCCCAGGTGGCCAAGAGGGCCAATGGCATCCTGGCCTGTATCAGGAATAGTGTGGCCAGCAGGACCAGGGAGGTGATGGTGCCCCTGTACTGGGCACTGGTGAGGCCGCACCTCGAGTACTGGGTTCAGGTTTGGGCCCCTCACTACAAGGACGACAATGAGGTGCTGGAGCGTGTCCAGAGAAGGGCAATGAAGTTGGTGAAGGGTCTAGGGCACAACTCTTATGAGCTGAGGGAGCTGGGGTTGTTCAGCCTGGAGAAAAGGAGGCTGAGGGGAGACCTCATCGCTCTCTCCAACTACCTGAAAGGAGGCTGTAGCGAGGTGGGGGTCGGTCTCTTCTCCCTAGTAACAGGTGATAGGATGAGAGGAAATGGCCTCAAGCTGCGCCAGGGGAGGTTTAGGTTGGATATTAGGAAAAACTTCTTCACCGAAAGGGTGGTCAAGGATTGGAACAGGCTGCCCAAGGAAGTGGTTGAGTCTCCATCCCTGGAGGTATTTAAAGGACGGATAGACGTGGTGCTTGAGGACATGGTTTAGTGGTGGACTTGGCAGTGATAAGTTAACGGTTGGCCTCGATGATCTTAAGGGTCTTTTCCAACCTTAACGATTCTATGATTCTAAGGTGCTGTTTGTGTTATTGAATGAGTTTTTAAGTCTTACTGCAAACTAATGCTCCGATGTAAGTCCTTTGCAGGACAAGCTCTTGGACTTCTTTGGTCATCTTCTATATGAGCCTGATGAATTTGCTATTTGTTTCTATGACTTCTCCAGATGAATTCAGATTTCTAGGTTGTTAGAGAAGACTCCTATAGTCAGTGTCAGTAACAAAATCTAATTACACTCTTCACTTGGGAAAGCAAGAGTAATAACGACTTAATTTTTTTCCCTTGTAATTAACTTTGAAAATGTTTAGCTAAGACTGTTTTCCATTGGTAATTTCTGTAATGAACTTCAGAAAAATATTCTACATGTTAAAAAGCTGTTGGGTTGATATTAGCCACATTCTCCTATCATTTCTGTCTTTGTTTCATTTGTTTCAAACAGATATAGATGGGTTTTTTTGTCTTGATCTGTAGGCTAACCTGTGTTAATTGCACTAGTATAATTAAAGCAGTCTAGCTCCCTTGTAAGGATGTACTAATTCCCACACAGTCAAGTCCAGCAGTGTAATTCATTTCCGTATGGGAAATGAACTGAACCAGTTCAATGTAGTACTGTTCGTACTGCCGCTCCATCCATGCAAAACATGACGTACGAGTATGTCTTGATTCAGACATCGGGTATTTCCCACCCACCCCCTCTTTTTTAGTCCCCCCTCTTCACCAATAATGTCACAGGTAACATGCTTTTAAAGGTAGTCTTCCACATCACTAATGTTGTCTGACTTGTTTGTCTTCTGGCTGGTGTTTCAGATGGTCTGCGAGCGGTCTGAAGTCTTTGCTTCTGCTTGTGCATTGGCCAGAGCTTTCCCGTTGTTCACACATCGGTCCAGTGCATCAAGACGCACAGAGAAGAAAACCGTAACAGTAGAGTTTTTCCTGGTTGGACAAAACAATGGACCAATAGAAGTGGCAACACTTAAAGTAAGATTTTGAGGTTTTTCATCATCATTTTTTTCCATTATTCCCTGAATTTTTTTTCTTCAATTTCGTGCATGCACAAATACATCTGTCTCAGGCTACACACGGAATAGGTGGTGTATCTAAAGTAATAAATTGTCCTAGGTCAAAGTTCCTTGAAATTGATCAGTTCACAGCACCTGTGAGTAGAAATATCGAGCATATTACTGCAGCTAAGGCTGAAGATGTTATTCATAATTTAGATTTCAGGGGTGGAAAACACCAGACAAGTAGCACAAAGAAAAGTTCTCTTTTCTCATGTTTATCATAGATGCAAATAGTGCGCTTTTTAGCCTTTAATGTTACATTGCCTTTGGTGTGTAGGCTTCTCATTTTCTTTTACCCCAGCAAAATCTGTATGTGGCTGTGCAGGTGAATATTACAGTGAAGTCACTAAAAGTTGCTTATTCTGGGATCACATACGGCCTCTGATATTTCTGTCTGATGTACCTCTTTGGCTGAGTTTTTCTAGCAGAATGTAGCCAGAAACAAGACCCTAAGAAATGATACAGCTTGGGGATGAGCTATACGTAACAGTTAAGTATGACTAAGTCATCTTTCAATAACGGATAATCAAAGACTGTTTCCCTTGCACATGACTATTACAGAGAGGAAACTCCACATCAAGAAACTTTTAGTATGCTACGTCATTCCTTTTCAAGATCCTAACTTAAAAGCTATTCCAAGGTTTGCACTTGAGGTGTTAGGCAACTTCCCGTTCAGTTCTCCAGGTTCTGTGCTTCAGTACAGATGGACACTGACTTAGCTGATCAGTCAGTGAGGTTACACAAATCCCTTAAAAATTTTGGCAATGGATTTGACAAAGGATATGGTATTGCTGCATCTGAAATTCACAGAATTGCAGCTTTAGGGTATTTTTTTTTTTTCTTTCAGTATCTTTTCCTCCGTACTTTGTCCTTACTCTATGAACTGATTTGGCCACAGCAAATGATGCCAGACCAGTTTTCAGGAAAGCGACAGACATGCTTTGAGTACAACTGTTGATCACTCAATTTTTCCATGCCCCAAATCAGAAAAAAAAAAAATAGTTCCTTCAGATAGGTAGATTCCAAACTGCTTGGGTTATTTATAACTAAAAAACAAAGTCAAAATTATTTCTACCTCCTGTTCTTGCCCTTGATGTCAATGCCAAAAACATTGCTGGCTTCCTCCAAGCTAAGTTTTCACCACTTAAATTCAACCAGCACCAGACAGCTAATGTAGAGCACGGAAGAGGCATGTGGTAGGATTTTTTTAGCTAAGCCTCTCCTTTGGAATGTTGCTGTATTTTGCACCTATTGCATTGTCCAGGATATTTTATGGTGAGAACTAGCAGGGATTGTCATAGTTTTACAAGGCACATATTAAAGGCTGCCATTATCCAGGTTCTCTAGAGTACCCTGGAAGCCAAACCCAGGCACAGCTTATTTCTGTAAGTCATATCGTTTCCCTCGGACTTGGCCTTTGCATTAGAGCACCTCCATTTACATGCATGGCCCTAATGGTGAATCACGCCAAACCTAGCTTGGCTCCTGAGGAGGTCCTTATCCCTTTAGGGGAAGTAAAGCAATCAAAAGTAATTGTAGGGAATTGGGCAGCATTCCAAAGCAAGCCAAGGTTTATGAGTGTGCTGGGCTACAGAAGGTATAGAGTCCTTAGGCCAGTCTGGCCAAGCCAAACTTCAGATACCTCAGCATGGATGACTATCCAACACTTCAGATTCCTTTGAAACCCATCTTGACTCACCCGTCTGCTGTGTGTGGTCTTCAGTGTAGTGTGGCTACTGGAAAGCTTGAACAAAGTTTCCTTCCACCTAGTCTTTTAGTTTCAAGTTGTTGATTGACAGGAGTTAAAAGTTGAAGCTTAGTGTCTGGTGCCCTTGTTGTCCTTTTTGCCAGGAGGGTCCTTCTTCAAGGAAGCAGCCTTGGCATGCTCACTGGCGACCATTTTGATTCTGTCCAGTCTTGCTTAGATAAGTTTTTACTCAGTCCAGCTGAGGGTCAGTCCGTTTTGCCACAGGAACGAGGAAACAGATGCGTGCATGTTTTACACAAATATGAAATATTCCACATTCCCCATGGGCCTGCCATATGTCTTATGGTAGTAATCCTTATTGCACTCAGCCACTCTGCCTGCCATATATAAACTTTCCAGTTTGCCATGTTGTAGGTGATGTAATCTCTGCGGGTTTCCAGTCCGAGCGGCCTACAAGCTCATTGTGACTTCCTGAATGGGCTTCCTCTTACCTTTCTTTCCTCCACCTCGCATTGCCTTCTTGGTCTCACTTTGATAGTGGAGAAGGCTACTAAATTTGCAATATCAATTCACTGTGGGAAGGAATACAGTTGCTTAGAAATTAGAGCACAGGGAAAAATAACTTAAGCTTAACACATAGAAAAAAATAATGGTTAGCTTGTTTGACATTCTTTAATGCTGTACAACTGCCTGTGGTGGGTTGCAGTTAAGCATTACTGTGCTCCAGAGGAATCACACATCTGGTGTAGGCTGCATAGGACTAAATGCAAAGCTATGCAGAAAACCAGCCAAACCAAGGCCAGTTCTCAAGTGTGCTCACGTCTTCTCATAGTGTCTGGCAAGTGCTACAGAAGGAGTCAGACTGGCTGCTCGAATTGTGGACACCCCATGCAATGAGATGAACACGGATAACTTCCTGGAGGTAGGTAATACACCTGCTGAGTAAGAGTTACTAATTGTAAGTGTAGACTACAGTAATCAAGAACTAGTGTTGCTATCTCTTAACAAAACCTGTATGTCAGCTAGTGGGAAGCACATCAAAGAACCTGTCCAAGGATGCTGAGGGTATTCCTTTGGCCTTTAATATTTCATAGAACTTTGATAAGTTGGAAGGAGGCAGAGTGTACAGCTTGGGGTAAGGCACTGGGAGTCAGAAGACATGAGTTTTTGATTTGGTCGTGACGCTGGCTTCTTTGCCAGTGCTAATGTTGTCTTAAGCCTGATGGTGATAAGTGTTTCTGAAATTATGGGATGGAAGTTGACATGTTTCCAAATAAGTTTTATCATAAAGATCTGGAAGGCTGCTGAGAATGAAAGTATTCCTGTCCTATTGCATCATGATCCACTAGAGTGAACAGCTGGCCTTTACCTCTGAAGATTTCTTTTATTGGTGGAGCTTAAAAGTCAAGTTTGTATTTCATGCCATAGTAAGTCAAGGATGTCTCGGTGAAATTAGGCCATTGGAAAACCAGCACCACTCCCAAAATTGTGAATGTTTGTATGTCTATGCGTGCAAAAATCACACAGAACCCTTGGGTGCCCATGTGTGCAGTGCCCATATGTGTGGAAAGACACAAATGTGTCCTTCTGATGACTGACTGACAATGTCCTTTTTCTTTTAATGATTAAGGAAATCAAAAAAGTTGGCAAGGATCTTGGGATTACTCCTACCATTATTCGAGATGAGGAGCTGAAAGAGAAAGGCTTTGGAGGTATATGTCATTGAAAATTCAGCTTTTATCCCTCGAAGTTAATTGGAATGTTTTGCCATCTCCATTGTAATGTTTTATTTGCACATTTTTGAAGCGGTTTTATTGCCCATAGTATTCCAAGATGTTTTATAGAAAGTAGCCACAGATTGCTCCCTACAGGCTTTCTTCCCCACAAGTGGTTTAATTCTCTGTTTTCCAGGTATCTATGGAGTTGGTAAGGCAGCTCTGCATCCTCCAGCGCTAGCAGTTCTCAGTCACACTCCAGATGGTGCTACACAGACCATTGCATGGGTGGGCAAAGGTATTGTGTATGACACTGGAGGACTCAGCATTAAGGGAAAGGTACATAAACACTTGTTCTGCTGCTGCCTTTGCTTACAATGTTGTTTTCTGATGGAAATAATTCAGTTAATGTCTGTAGGAACAGGAAGTATATTTATTTGAGTAAACACTTGGTCTACTGTCATCCATATGGACACAAACTACCAGGGGAGAAGACCAAATAGGATTCAAGGAACACTTTACAGAGCAGTTAAGTAGCTACCTGATGTTTTACCCTCTAAGTGTTGCCCACTGCTAGGAGAAAGCTAGAAACAACGATGTTTAATTTCTGATTTTGGAGACAGATCTGAATAGGTTCATTTGAGTTGGCCTCAGCATGAATCTTGTAAACAACCTTTTTCTTTTTTCTAACAAATTAGCAGCAGAGTTTAGTATATTCAAGTTCTAAGGCAAGATCCACCAATAAGCAGATGCACGTGTTCTGTGTTTCTGTTACAGTTGAGTTACTGTCAAGACCAGAGTTACAGAAGCATCAGAAATACTAGTTTTAGCAAGCAATACTGTGAAATTTTCTTTTAAAGAAAAAAAAAAAATCTGTGGTTCTGTTTAAACAGACTACTATGCCTGGAATGAAACGAGACTGTGGTGGAGCAGCTGCTATTTTGGGTGCCTTCAAAGCCACTGTAAAGCAAGTAAGTAAAATGTGTTAATTGATATCATGTAGCCCAGTATTGCCAAGGAGCAGTCTGCCTTTTGGATACATTCCCAGATATGGGGACCAGTCTGATCCTGAAGTTTGACCTGCCACTGCTATTCGTGATCTTGAGGCACTCTGCTCTTTCTGCTATTTCAGGAAAATATTTCAAATCTTTACCGGGATCTTGAGAATTCTGAGAAATTCCTTGAGTGCTAGTTTTTTTTTAAGAGTCTTTCTTGAATTTCAGGGTTTGTTCTGCGGACTGAGTGGTTTCTGGTTCCTTGAATCAGATTTATACTTGAGTTATCCAGTGCTGATTTTGTTTAAGCTGTGGGATTTGGGGCAGCTGTCGTCCCCTTAGCAAAGAAGGGGATGAGTGACTCTGGGATATGAAGTCTGTCCATATTGCAAATCCTGTGCCAGTTCTAATATTAACTTACTGGGGAAGTGGCAGCTCTAGTCTCATCAGGAGCTGCTTGTTGGTTTGCTCCTGTGGTCAGAAAATAGTAGGGGAGCTGAGAGGAAGCCAGGTATTGAAATATGAAGAATTAAAAAAATGCATATTGTGCTTTAACAATCTGAACTGTGGAAAAGGAGTGGCCGCTGCCAATAAAACTCTGCCCTCTCCGCAAATCCAGTCACTGAGTCTTGCTGACAGAGCAGCTATTGCCTCCAAGGAGTATCCAAAGTTCAAAGAACATTTACTGCTGCAGATTAATGCATAGATCTGAGGGAAGCTTTGTCCAGGGGACAATCAGTGCCAAATTCCCATTTCTCAATAGTTTAGCTCTGTGCCTTGGCCCTAGCAGCATGTTTGATGTGGAAAGATTGTAAACTTCACAGTTATCTGCAGAGACTTAAAATTGAAAACAGATTTGTGAGCTGCATCTTAGGCAAAACAGCTACCTTTCCGTAACTAAGTCCTTCAGAAAGTTAGATCACGCGTTTGCAAAGGACAAGAGCTAGAACTTAATGCTTTGGGAGAGTCTGGGACAGCCATGGATATTGGTACCTTCTTTTGGTGATTCAGTCCTTGTTTCCACAGTAGTTTTGTGTGTAATTATCTGCACTGAGAGAAGTTGCATTCACAATCACAGTAGGTGTGAACATAAGTGATCTCTCGTTTCATACGCAGTTATTGTAACAATGAATAAACTGGTAGTAATATGTTTGGACAATCTGAGCCTGAAGAAGCTGTCATACCTCACAAGAAATCTGTTAAAAACAAAAGAATGATCTCACTGCCTAATTTTACAACCTCATGTAAGAAGACCTGTTCATGAAATCCCTACAGAAAGTGTATTCAGATAGGCAGTGGAAAGAATTTGTCGTTACTGTTTCAAGATGGGTTTTTTTTAAATGCTTTTAAGAATAATACAAAGCTAGAAGGGGTTTAAATTAGCTATGCTTTGTCACAGAGACTGAAGTTGGAAACGTGTGTTGGATAGAAAGTTCCGTGGGAAGAGGGGCAGAGGTTATTATTCATCTTCAGAAAATATCTGCCTACATGCTGTTCAACAGTTTTACAATATGATTTAAAAAGGCTTTGGATAGCAAAATTAAGCAAGTGATTTTTCCTAGAAAGATGCGTTTCATCCGTTGTGAGCTTTCCAGCACAAGGGAGAAGAGAAAAACATTCACTTAAATTGTTGAAATCCTTCTTGATCCTGCATGTTAACATAGTGAATCCTGCTTTTAAAGAGCTACAGGCAGAATGGGATTCAGGAAAAGGCAACTGATACTGGAAGAGGGTTTTCCCTTTTTGAAAATAGATTAACCACATCTCCCCCTTGGAGGAGGAAAATTTGGTACAGTCCAGTGAGAGACTGTGAACAGAGTCAGGTTTTTGCTGCACAGACGGCTTTGGAAGAGCAAAGGGTCAGAGATGGAAGGTTATCTCGTCAATGATGCTGTTTGCCCGCTGGCTGGACTGGGAACCGCAAGTTACTTTATGGCTTCTAGTTGCTGCCCATTATTTTGAAAGGTTTTGATTGATGCATTTGCTCTTTAGACTTCAGAACATGAGCTGATTCAGCAAGTCCAGATTTCTTCAGCTACGGACTTTTATCAAGAGATAAACAGTAAAACTGACCCTGGTTTCCCTAGGAATTTGATTTTTTTAAGGCTGGCCGTCCCAGTTGAGGAGGAACTATATTTTTATTTGTTAAATGCTGCTGTCTCCCTTTCTGTTCCTAGGATACCTCCACACAATATAGCCATTGTATAAATAACAAAATCATCATACATTTTAAAATATCATCCATAACCATATAAGCGCTTGATTTTACATGAATGTAAAGCAGAATGGGATATGCCAGAAGAGAGGAGGCTAAGGGGAAAAAAAAAAGTTTGGAAATGCTGTGTGCCTCCCAGCAGGAATGATACATGAAAAAAAAAAAACACCAAACACCCACACTGCACCCCCCCAGAAAAAAATAAAAACCAACCCAAATTCATCTTAGCTATGGATATTTTTGTTTTACATGGAAAGAGAGAGGATAGATCCTGGTGGTGTGTAGCTGACCTGTGGTGCAGATTAGATGCTGAAGGGCAGCGAGCTGTGTTGTTGGCAGCTGGGTGATCCACTGAGACATGGAGTACCACCACGTTCCAGGATTGCCACAATCAAAGTTACTTTCCAACAAAATTCTCAGAGATGGAATCTGTTCACCTGGGGTTGGTTTTTTAGGGAAAGTATACAGTTCACAAATGGCTGCGTATTAGCATTTATTATTTCCATAATTTTCCACTGTTACTGTAGACTCTTCCCCAGTGTGGCAGATATGATGGGAAGGAGCTCAGGTTTCTCAAATGGCCCCACTTGTATCTTTGTTGTTGTTGGAAACTAAATAAAATCAGTGGAAAATACAGGGTTTGGAGAAAAATCCTAAGCATCCTGACTGGCTGTGTAATGTCTTCTCGCAAGCGTTTGTAATTGTCATGTTGAACACATCCGTTACTTGGATCTTTCCTTTGTGGCTACAAAAGGTGAAGGAGTTAAACAGTCTGGACATGTTGTTTGTGATCTCTGGTGTGAGTCTATGTTACAGTTGTATTAAAATTAGATGAGTGAAGCGTTGCATCTTCGGAGACGTATTCTACTGATTTTCGTACAGAGGTACTGTAGTTTAGTGACTTAGGGTTTGGTTTTGGTGAGCCTGGCAGTTTTCGGGTGAGCTCAGTGGGCTTTGGAATTGTGCTTGTGAAGATCTTACTGGAGCTGGCTGTAAAGAGCTGAATGTGTTCTTCCCAGGGAATCAGGTTTGACTAAACATAACCCCCTCCAGTCACATCTGCACAGTGCGTACAAAAGATGTTTTAATTCGGATACCTCGCCACTGAGAGAAGATTGTAGTGATCACTGCTTAATTGACACGGGCTTTCTAGATCCCTTCCCCATTTGTCTGTCACATGCATATGGGCTTTTATGCACTCTCAGTGAGAATTCTAAAATCAGTATTAGATGTTACCTCCTCGCCTGCTTTCTATAGCTGTCGGCCTCAGCTTCAAGATATAAGACATTCCTCACAGATTTCCCATATAATTAGTGGCATTGCTGTCAAGAAGGCATAATCCCTCATTGATTTCAGTCCCAATAAATTAGCTTGATGTGAATCAAAAGCCATTTCTCTCCTGTTGTTGTTACAGGGTTTTAAAGACAATCTTCACGCTGTTTTTTGTTTGGCTGAGAATGCAGTTGGACCACGTGCAACAAGACCTGATGACATTCATGTTCTTTACTCTGGAAAGTAAGATTGTACCTACCCTTTTCATAGAAACATTCAGAGGAAACATCAGCTTTGGTTCTATTTATCCGAGTACCATGCAGACTGTGAACCTTTCTCACATCAGCTTCCCTAAATATTGATAATAGTATTTCAGACAGCCACAGTAGTGAGTTTTAAGTGTGCTTAGAGTTTCCTGTTGGGTATGTAAATACACATCAAAATACTTATCATATATCATGAGCTCAAGTTTCCTTAAAGCCCTCAGGTTTAGGCGTTTTTCCAGTACAACCAGTTTTCTGTGTCCATTTGTAGTCTATGTTGTCTCACTCGCAGAGGCAGGCTACCACTGTATAAGAATCTCTTCTTGTTTTAAGCAGAGTATGATACCTCTTTGTACGGCAGTAATTTGTAAAATCCCAGCTCAACCTGCTAGGCATTATGCAGGCCCAACAAGTAGACCGAACCATGAGGGCAGTACTGTTATCGCCCTTTTCCACGTGTGCTCTGCCTGGGTGCTTGCAGCTGGGGAATAAGCAGCCGTACAGACTTGCAGAGTCAAATAAGGAAGTACATTAAGTTTGAGTCTGCTTTCTCATCCAGTATTCTAGTCCAGACAGATGAGTCTTAACTTCCAGCCTGAAGCACCGTTGTATTAAATGCCCTCTCTTCTTCCTAGAACTGTGGAAATCAATAACACTGATGCAGAAGGTAGACTGATACTGGCTGATGGAGTAGCTTACGCATGCAAAGATCTTGGAGCTGATATCATTCTTGATATGGCCACTCTTACTGGAGCTCAGGTACCAATACAGAACTGCTAGCAGACAGGGGCTGCATCCTTTTACTGTCTGCACATCGTACGCTTCTGTGCCTCTGTCCTGCTAGCCTTTGGTGGAAGGCAGATACTGTGAACTGCTGTGACTGATGGTGGCTTCCAAAACTTGTGCAAGAGAAAGTTGCCAACAGCAACCCCAGTAAACTGTAATCCTCTGTGCACATGACGTGCTGTGAATGTGTTACATTTATAACTGCATTACTCAAGCAGGGTTTTTTTGGTCTTTATGCAACTTTTATGCTTTTGCATACTTAAAGAAAAAATGGAACTCTTCTGATGACAGTAGCAGCTGATGTAAGCGATCCAGTATTCAATGTTTGCAGTTCAGTAGCTTTATAATTAGCAAAACTGATTTGATGATAGTGATAAGAAATTTTCTTGTCCGTAAAATGGCTTACATCATAAGTCACACACAGAATGACACAAGGGTACAAATTTAATGCTACTGTTTTTTGAAATCTATTCCTGTTTTATAGAAGGTTATATTGACAACCAGTGATTCTTGTGGTTTAATTTTCTAGAAAATGAATTGGTCTTCATATCAGGAGAAGAAATGGTGGCAAATTTTAAAAGCATGAATGTTGCATATGTTGGTGTAAACATCAATCCTTTGAAAGTGTCCCATCATTGTCCTACTGGAAAACTGATGTGATGGTGGCTTCTGGGTTTTGTATATTTGGAAGGAAGCAACCTCTCCAATGAATGAGGATGTTATGTTCATACTGCGTGATTGACCCACATTATTGGGGTATCCTCTGTGTGTGTGTGTTAGATATTTTATTTATAATTCATTGTTGATTTATTTTTATTTCTAAGGATAAATAATTGTAAAGTGATATAGTTTGCTTGCTCAGTAACTATAAAGAAACATTTTTGTGGGACAGTGGTTTGAATAGGCCAGACAAATGCAGACTATTTCACTGCAGAATGGATTTTCAGAAATTTTAAAAGATTCAACGGTAGCTACAATGTCTCTGTGTTTGTAACACTATCTTGTGGAGTAGTTTTGAGACATGTTTTTTCTTGGTGGTTTTGTTAGATGGAAAGCAGCTGTTAATGCTGAGAGAGAGTAGTACAGAATCATCCTACCCAGCACAACTAAGACGACTCCTTCCTGATTTGCCTTCTGTCTCACTAGGGAGTTGCTACAGGAAAGTATCATGCTGCTGTCCTTACCAATAACGAAGAGTGGGAAAAGGCTTGTGTTAAAGCTGGCAGGAACTGTGGAGATTTGGTCCATCCTCTTGTGTATTGCCCTGAGCTCCACTTCAGTGAATTTACCTCTGCTGTAGCTGATATGAAGAACTCTGTGGCAGTAAGATTTTTTTTTTTTCTTTTAGATTTCATTTATTACATAACAACGTGTGTTTTCTAGATAATGTGCTGGCCTCTTGACGGCTGGCTGAAAGCACTTCATGTGGGCTGTAATCTTTTGGAAATGGGCCATATAGTTATGGTCTTCAGGGTCTTTTACCTGGGGATTTTACAGGCTATATGTCACTACACTGATACTTAGCATCAGTTGTAGGCTGCTTGCCTTTTAAGCATGGCCCTGAGATGAATGCTAAATTCCTGGATGGAGATGGTTTAAGAAGTAAAGGCAAGTATTCCTTAGATCATATATAATCAACAGAGACAGTAACTGGGAATGCAGAAACCAGGAAATTGGGGACAGAGGCCTCGGGGATTGCTGCAGCTGCTTTTGCTGTGTGTTTGAGAGTTACAGTGTGCACTGAGTTCCAAAAACACTGCAGAAAGGAGCTTGGGCAGAAGAGGAATTGAGCAGGGCCAGACTGCTACCAGGGATTAAGTCAAAGGATTTACAGCATAGCTGGTTTGCAAGACTGTGTTTTAGGGCCATTCATTAAGCTCTGAACTAGATTTGCACAACTGTCTTTTCTGTAGGCAAGAATAAAACATTGACCTTTTCTTTTCTTGCAAGACCAACTGTATTTTTATTATTTCTACAGGACCGAGACAATACTCCAAGCTCCTGTGCTGGGCTCTTCATTGCTTCTCACATTGGCTTCGACTGGCCTGGAGTCTGGGTCCATATAGACATTGCTGCCCCTGTTCATGCAGTGAGTATGTTCATATGACTTCCAATATTTTCCTGGGTGAGCAAGCTGGGTAAAGAAAACTGCTTGTGCCTGCAGATACTCTGAATTCTGTGCCATCAAATTCAAAGCGAGAGAATTAGGTGGAGAAGAGTTGTTTTGAAAAGTATTGACTCTTCATCTGTGTTGGGAATTTCTTTGTTTTGGTAGCTTCATCTGTTCATATTTTTCATTTTGGTTTTAAAATATTCTAACGGTCACTTTAATCAGCAATATCTTTATCATTGTAAACTTCGACAACTTGTCTGCTTTCTGTTCATGGCAATAATCCTAGCCTTCCATTTTCACCCATATTGTTTTAATATGATTGACCATAGTCGATCATCCTGCCTGCTGACCTGCAGCAGAGAAAACATTTGTTTCCTCTTGGGGGTTTCCCATCCTCCCTTTGGTGGAACTTGCGTATATTCTTTTTTCCTACAAAACAAGACAATTTACTCCCCCGTCTCCTTTTTTTTAAACCCAACTTACTCAGCTCATACTCGAAATCCATGCTCATGCTGGACAGAACATTCCCCGCCCTGAACAATGCTAGTATAAATCCACCCTTGAGTCAGTATCAGCTCTGTCCTCATGTGAATCAACCAATGTGTTGGTTTCATGTAACCGGGACAGATTCCAGTAGCAGTAAGGATACAGAAGCACACGCTGAGCAGGCCTGCCAGGGACCCCGAGTATTCACTGTGCCCATGTGCCATCACTGCTCTTGTTGAGTGAGTAGGTAAATTAAAACTAGATTCAAATTATACAATCTGAAGTGTGAATTGTGTGGGTTGTTTTTTTCCTAGGGTGAACGAGCTACTGGCTATGGCGTGGCTTTGTTGCTGTCCCTGTTTGGAGGGGCATCTGAAGACCCTTTGCTAAACATGGTGTCCCCTCTGGGTTGCAATGGAGACTCTCCCCCCGAAGATATGGAGAGGGATTCCAAAAGGCGGCGCCTGGTTTAATGCGTCCCCAGCCCTAAGTGACGGGGTGCATGGGTTACCTCACTTTGCACTGATTCATTCTCAAGCAATGAAAATGTCACACATCAGAAATTGCCATTTTTTTTACTATCATATAAGATTTATTACTTGTTTCTGATTAAAACAGCCTGATTTCTTGGTTTTTTTAAATTATTGGTGCACACAGTTGCTGAACAATATCAGTGGTGCAGAGTCCAGGCTCAACTAACTGCATCAGGAAGAGGGCACATCCTCCTCTGAGCCCCTTACAAAACCTAACTAAGTGCATTAATGCATGAGAAGCTCTCTCTAGTCTGAAGAAGCAACTGCAGCTATTGCTTACAAAGCCTTCTGAATTACTTATTATATGTGAGGTTTTATCAGACATTTCTGCAGGCCCCACTACATCTCGGAACACAGGACAAGGAAAAAAATCTCTGTAGACTTGGCTTATTCAGTGACAATTTAGCTTAGCAGCAAAGGAGATGTAATGAGAAAAGGCCTATAGTTTTAATACGGTGCTGTTTCCGCATGTTTAATGTTTTTCTGACCAGTAAAATCAGTGAGAGTGGTCCAGAACATATCTCTACATAAATCTTTCACATACACGTTGCAGAATGTATTCATGTTAAATGAGGAAAAAAATAGAGGGACTGTGATTGAGTAAAATCGGTTTACAAAGCAGAGTGGCTTCTTGCCACTTAATAAATTTATTATTATTAAAGCAGCTTATGTATCCCATGTGGCGTTTCATGGTGTCATTTACATTTCTGAGAACACTGAGCGCTCCAAAAGTTTGTGCGCGACATCATTACTCTGTTCCAATTCCTTTTCCCAGCACTCACACATCTGAAAGCAGACCTAATAGAGTAACAGCTTAATACTGAATGGTTTGGGGCAGTTCTGAAGAACTTACGCTGATTCACTTCATTTGTTTCATTCAACAGTAATCAGGGATGCATAGTATTAGTTTCTGTATAAGCCAGTCACAAGGAGCTCTCGAGCACTAGTTTGACTTGGACGCCCACGGAAAGTGACTTGCCCCAATTTATGTCACGTCAGCAGCAGAGTCGGGAACAGAGTGACCAAGTTTTAATCAGTGCCGGTCCCTGCCCGGTGGTTCAAGCGTCAGCCTTTGGAAACATTTCTTGGCTCAACCAGAGTGTCAATGGTGAAAAATCCCACCCAGCGCGCACTTTTGGCTGCTTTGCAGATAAAGTCAAGCTGAGTTGTGATGAATTACACCTTTCCTTGTGCTGGAGGTGATCTCTGGAGAGAACTAGTGCTAGGTTTCAGATGGAGTTCCAACAATGAGGTACATGTCTGGTTTAGGCATGAGTCTTTTTGATTAAAGACCTCATGGAAAGCTTAACGCAGAAGGGAGAAAAAACATTTTTCATTTTGGTTTTGTGGCTATATTTGATTCTTAGGCAGAATGTAACTTTTTTTTAATAAAAAACCCAGAACTTCATCACTTCCTGTATTTGCTTCTCCCTTGCTGTTTTGGTTCCCTGGTCCACATGATCATAGTTTTAGGAGATCTGTATATAAATGAGTTCTGCCTTTGGTCATTGTAGACACTCGGTATAAAGCATTATCTGGTACCAAAAAATGTGGGAAATGGGTCGATGAAGAGTTAATTGTCGTTACTGACTCAGTCTGCTCGCTGAAGCTAATGGCAAAATGTTCTAATTTCAGTGCTCTGAAATCAGGTCTTCAATCTCCATCCTATAGAAACACTCTTCAAATTAATCAATTCTAACTTTGAAATTTAGTGTTTTGCCAACATGAGGCAGATTTTTACATAAAAAGTAGCCTGCGGTTTTGTGCTGTAAGGCTAAATTCTAATGTTATTCACTGAATGCAGCAAGCCCAGATAAAGGAAAAATTAGATTTTGATGACTGATTATCCCTCAATTTTGCTGTGTTCTGCTGGATTTAATTTGGAAGGCACTTAATAGAAGACATCTTTAAAAAGAAATATCTAGTATTAAAGAAATCTAATATGGAATACCTGAAAAGCAAACAGGATAAATAGCTAGGAAATCAAACACTGAAAACCAGCTTAAATTTGCTTATGCAGAGTAAAACAAATCAATCCAACACCTAACAGTAAAAAGGTCCAATGCTTCCTCTGTTTCAGAGATACAAAATAAAAATCAAGGATTTTTTTTTTTTAATTCCGTAATAAAATCTCTTGCTATTCCTGATGTACATTATTATTATTTCCTTCTGTTTAGACAAGAGGTGTGTTCTCTAGAGCAGAAGCTTTGGACCTACACAAGACAGTGGTTTGTGAGCTGTATTTACCAAATAAATGATTCTCTCCTGTGTGTCACAGAGCTTGCACTGGGATAATTCCTGTTATGCTCACAGTGTTTCCTAAGCCCCTAACGAGCAGAATTTTAGTTCCTCCAAGACCAGCTTCCACTGGATTTACCTACCTGCTTTTAGGCGATGGGCAATTTTAGCTTCTGCTGCAATGTTCACCCTGAGGCATCTTGGTATGAGACCTGGAGGCAATCTACAAACGGGGAGATCCCAAAACTGCCTTAGAAGTAGCAGATACTCGGTGTCAGAACTTAATACGTGGGATAGTTACCAAAGAGAAATAAGCTTGCATCGAGCCACAAAGCTGGAATTTGGTCTCTGCAGCCGCTCCCCGCTTCTGCTAATCGCTGTGCAGCCTGAAATGAGCACATCGCAAAAGCTTTCTGATGTTCTTACTGCCTCTGTGGCCATCCTGACCAAGTGCTCCGCAATTACGAACACATTTAGCTTTACAGTCCCCTCCGTGTGCTCAAAGCAGCACGGTTATTCGCGGGAAGCGGTTCCAGACACCAGAGGCTGACCTCGGGATTTAGGTGACTACACTTGAAGTATCCTCTGGTGCCGCTTCAGCAACTGTAAATAGAAACGGTGCTACGGTGGGCAGTGTGCACCTGCATCGTTTTGTAAAACGCTGCTAGGGCCTGGGTCCTCCACGCTGCCGGGTACCCTGGACCAACCCTTCAAAGATAACGAAGCAGCACAGGGCTCAGTGAGTTGCTGAGGATCACCTCAGTATCTAAGCAGAGAACTGAAACTTGGGGACCCCCAGGCTCTGGGTTCCCAGCTGTCCTCCCTCTCCTTGGCTGCCCTCTGAGCAACCACAGGAGATGTAGCAGGGTCACGCAGGACCTGACACCAGGCTCCAGAAGCGGCACAAAGCCAGGGAGGTGCCTCTCTAGGTTGTTTTCTAGTAATTAGAGTTTAAATTACTACAGCTGTGGGCCCAGCACTTTCAAGAGAAGGTTGACAATTGGGCACCGATACAGCACTTCACAGCGTTTCATACGCTGCTGGATGCGATATGTTAGCCAGGTTGAGCGTATGCTGCTTGAGTAGAAGGGATCAAAGTCCTCTGCTGAGAACTCATGACGAATGAGGACACGGAGAAGAGTCTGACAGGGTGCTCTAAGTGCAGCCTTTACAGCAGCGGGGCTACATGTAGCCTGAGGAGGTGAATGAGCCTAGTCCCTTACCAGAGAGACAGGAAAAAGCTATTCCGGAGGATGCTGTGGTCTGACTGCCAACGAGGGTAAACCCTCCCTGGTAAACCTGTTTGCAAATATCTCCACCTGCATCTGGGACAGCATTTACTAAAGCAAACAAAATCTTTAATGTTGGAAGGCAGAAAGAAACTTAAGTGGAACTCGCTGCATCCACAGTTCTCATTCTCCCTTGCCTTATTTCTATCGTTTTCCTCCCTGCTGCGTTATACGTAGGACTGAACAGCCTGCAGTTAACAGGAAGGTTAAAGGACTTGCTCCTGTGTTGTCTCTTAGCTGTTGAGTTTTGAACTCATAGTTGTGTGTCACACTTCGGTCAGCGGAACCCCTTACCTCGTAACCACTCCGTGTGAGTCCGACAGAGGCCTCCGGGGGCTGGCTGTCACCCTGCCACCGGCTGAAGAAGTGGCGTAAGGAGCAAAGGAGGCCGCGCAGCACTGATCAGTATGAGGGTAATGCAGCCCCCCATTCTGCTTTTCACAATCATTTTCCTCTCCTGCCCCGTAGGCTGAGGATATTTCTGTAAAGAAAGAAATTTTTAGTTAATTTGCCACAGCTGTTTCAGAAGTTTTTGTGAAAAGGGATTTCACAACAGGAGTCGCTTACCTTCTTGGAGTCTCTCCAGCCTTTCATAATGAAAATGTTAGCATATAAATCATATCAACACAGATCCAGCTAGAGAAGCTGAGGGTTGCGTCAGTTCAGACCCACGTAGGTTCCCTTCGGGTGTGCTGGACTTTACCTGTAGCTTCTGGTTTGAGTTCTGGGCAGCTGAGCCATGCTGGGTGCTGGGGCGCTTACTGCTTGCTTTGGGTACAGGATGAGAGTGGGAGGCATGGAAATCCCATCCTGTTTGTAATTTGGACAAAATTTTGGACCAAGTAGATTTTTGAAAAGTAGTCTTTGGGTCATCAAGACAAGCGCCTGTATTCCAGGACTGTTCTAGGTGAGTCAGGGCATCTGTTCATGTTCTAGTACCTATGCACAAAACTACCATTAATCATGTTTGCTACAGCAGTGGCTAGGGACCTGCTAAAAAAGCATCCAGATAAGAAAAGGGTCCTTTTATGCTTACACTACACTGAATCAGAAGCCGCACAAAGCCACACTAGACAAACTGATTTTTCTCCATTTGCACGTGTAAGGGATGGAATTAAATACATCTCATTCCTCGGTCCCCATTGTGGTTCTTGTGCTGGAAATTCTGTTGCCTTGATGTGTGATGACTTCTAGGCTCCAAATGGGCAAGTAACAGTTTTCAAAAACTGCACTGCGGGTTGTTTTTTTTTTTTCTTTTTCCCTGTCATGTTTTCTTTCAAACACTTCTATTACACAAAACCCACAGAAAGAGTTCCAGGCAGTGTCCACCCATATGAAACCAGACTTTTTTTTTCCATAATCTTTTTATAGATTTGATAATATTTAACTCAGCATGTATTAAAAATGTATGGAGTACATAAAATTCATTATAAATGTCACCAAATGGGCCGATGGCTTTTTAATATCACTGCCACAAGACTGCATTTTAACCTATTTCCTCTCTGGATCCATTCCAGTGGCAATTCCAGGAGGGGAATATATTTAGTCTATATTTACTTAGTCTGTTTAACTTTCAGTTAGTGTCTTTGGCTCATCCCGTGGCCATGCTATTTTGGGATGATTTATACAATATTTACATTAAATTCTGCTAATATTTCCTTGCCTCTTGAAGTCAGATTACACTATTTACATCTCAAAGGCCCAAGCTGGAGGAATAAGCAGCTGTTCCAGGCACCAGAGAGAATTTAGCGTAGGGGAGGCTGCCAGAAATGAGGCCACGTGTCTGAAATACTCGGGGAGGAATTATTTAGAATTGGACCAGTCCTCCATGAAGGAAGGGGGAAGGCTTACCAGAGCAGTAAGAAACGTGGTTGTTATATGGGGGTCAGACAATAGCGTTCAGACGTTTTCACTTTATGCAAAGAATTTCTGGTGCGCTTTCCATAAATTGCAAACGTCCTGGGTTAAACCACAGCAGGATTGTACTGTGGGCCCCTTTGTGGGTAGGACGGGGCTTGCAGTTTTCATACTCTGCTGTAAAAGCTGAACGTCACTGCTGTGAACTGAGAAGTAGGGACAACGGTGCTTAGGTGTTTGATTTAGCCTTTTACAAAGCTGAGAGACAGATCTTAAATTCACCTTCAAATCAAACTTCGGATGCCGAGGCCATATTCCTTACAGCAAAAAAGTCAATTTTGGATTTATAACAAAAACGAAGACAAAGTACATTCAGTGACCCTTAATTTAACAGCAAACATGCATCAGAGTTCAGAAAAAAAAAAATCTCTCTCCGTATGCATGAGACTTTACCTTCAGGACTGACCTGTGAAATAACAAAGCAAGCAGCTGGATGAGATCAAAGTGCACGTAGCCAGCCGCCTTCTCAATCCCAACAGCGTCTGGCAGAACGAGGGGTTCTTCTGCATTGACGGCACGATACAATTTAGTGGTCCAGGAAAAAAAAACAACTGTGAAAGTATAACCAACTGTTATCTAGAGAGGGAAAAATAATAAAAAAAAAATTAGCTGGAATTTTGTACTATAATTATTCTCAGAGGAATCTACAGATCTTTTAAGTATAGGGGATGGTTCCAACAGACATTCTTAATGGTTTGAAACTCTGGAGAACAAATCTTGCTCTGAAAGCCAGTGAAACTTCAGGATGGATAAATATTTTCTCTTGTTACTCAATTTAGTTGTCATTTTCAAGTCAATGAATTGTCTACAGTTCACGAACAAACTGTTTTAAGTCTTATATCCTTGCTAATCCACTCTAACGTTGGTCCTAAAGGACATTCATTGTACTTCAAAAATGTCTTGTTTGGAAAGTTACTCACTTCAATACTAAGAAAAACTTTAGCAGTAATAAGAAAAACGTACCTGAGTATAAATAACAGCTGTCATCCAGAAGGATTTTATTGACCTTGGAACAGATAAAATGACCCAGAAAAGAAATAAAAATGGGCAGAACCAAAGTGAGAATTGAAGCAGAAATGCTGTGATTCAGAATGATCATGAAATAGCAAAGCCTTTCTGACTTGGACACCATAGTATTGTACAAAGCAAAGCACAAGGCAGACTGATAAAACTTCTCTGCCCCTCCAGTTCATTGTCATGAAATATCCTGAACCATGGGGGGGGGGGGGGAGTTCAAATTAATCATTTTTATTTTCTAGGAAAAAGGGTGTGAGACTGCTAAACAGCATTTTTAACCCAGATGATTAAGAAAATCAGACCAGAGGATGGCATAACAGAACCTCTTAAGAACTGCAGGTGTGATGTGGCAACAGCATGTTAACCAATTCTTTCATAAAAGTTTGTGCTGACTCAGCCACTGATAATCACAGTCCAGGACAGCAGGTTTATACTAGGCTGATTTGTAAGTACTAAAAGGATATGAGTTAAACCATTTAAACTGCACCTGCTCAGGAACCCCCCTAAGTTACAAGGGTGTGTTTACACTTACACATCTAACAGGGCACAGATTACTCTGTCAAAAGTTTAATTTTCTTTAAAAGGCCATAGAGACAATGTACAGTGTGAAAATGAGCATCAGTCCCTGCCTATGGCACTGCCGATAGCCCTGGCAGAGGCTGCAATCCCGAGGGGCAGACACACACTCACCACTGGCACACGTGCTCTGTCAGTGCAGTAGTGCTGATTTAGGACAACTGATTCACACCACCTTTTTTGTCCATATGTGATTCGAGTCCTTCTTGGAGGACTGGAAACTATTCAGTGCTATTTTTTTTAGATGTTTTGCACCGATCGCTCACACGCTTGCTGTGACAGATGCGTTTGCTTTTAGGTTTTTCTTGCCTGTTCAGAAACAGTTCACTGGCAGCGATTGTAACAGGAACTTCATTTAATGGCCTGCCTGCTTCACTCCTCTGAATTGACGGGGAAAGGATATGATCTGCTGCAGCTAAGGAACGGTTCTCCAGGCTGGGAAACTGCGCAGAGGATGCAGGTGAAGGGTTCCTCTCTGGCATCTCGCCTTTGATGCTGTCTTCAGCTTCCATCTTTTCTGCCGCCTCATCTCTGCTTACTTCTTCAGCATCGTGGCTGAAATGTGTTTTTTTTTTAACACCTCTGAACCTATCAGAAAAAAATTAGTAGACGGTGATAATTTTAGGCAGAGATAACAGAAGGCTCTTGCCAAGTAGCAAGTATCTCACCTGTGCTTTCCTGTGTGCCCTGGGTCCTCCTCCTCTTCACGCTCAGCTTAAAGAGGTGCGAACCACCAGTTCGAATCACTAAAACCATTTGAAAAACAGTGGAGTTCAGAGTTGTGTAGGTGACTTAGAAAGACAATTCTCCACGAAGTCCAAAGGAACTTTGCCTGTAAACCACGTGTGTGCTGTTGGACATCTTAGTGCACACGTTTTTAGTACAAGCTAACTATAGCATAATGGAACATGCAGTTAATGTTTTTATTCTCTTTATTAGTATTTTTAATGTAATTTTAATATAGTTTAAGGCAGTTATTGAGCTCTGAATGGGAACATCTGGGAAGAAAATAATTTTCCTCATACATTGAAGTATGTTGGGCAACGGTAGTGTTTGGGAGGGACATAGTGGAAAATTGTACACGTCTTGCTGAAATGCACACACTCCCCTTAAATAGGGCAGCTCTCGGCGCAGCTATTGGAGAGCAGCGGGGTTTCGGTCCTGCAGCTCGTGGCTGTGGGCAGAGACACGTCTCCGGCAGGGTGTGTTGTTTCCACTTCCACACATCATCTTGCCTACTCGTAATGGCTCGTTGGCTTTTAGCTTCCCCGAGGTGTGGTTCAGCCAAGGTTGCCACCATTTCTTTTTGCCATCATTTTTCTGTAGAACCCAAGGAGAAAACAGGGACAGAGACACAACGTGATGCTGCTGTTCTACCTGCATCTTGGAGATGCTGCTCTTCCGCTGGTGGGATCACAGGGCTAGCAGTTTGCTTCAAACTCTCACATTTCTTCTGTCTTATTTTGATTAGTTTCATCCTACTGATTGAAAACAAAATTAAGGCAATAACTGCTCTAAATTAGGTGTGCACTCTATCTGAATTCAGTATCTTACAAACACTGTCCTCATGACAACTCTGTGGCATAGAGTCTGCAACTTCAGTGTTACAGAAATGAGCAGAAAACTCAGATTTGATTTAGAAATTACTTAAGAAATGAGAAATGTTCATTTTTAGTCTAATTTTTTTTTCAACTAGTCAAATGCTTTTATTATATTGTATTTTACAACATTTTTGATTTCCTGTCAAAGCAGCCCTAATGAATAAATCCAAATTGCAAATCCCAAAGTATTTTTCCCAAAGAGGTAAGGTTAAGACTAAAGCCAAGGAGACACTGGCTCTAGGTCTGGTGTTTAAAATGCTAGTCATTTGTTTGATATGGGCATTCATTCATTCACACACATGACTTTCTTCCCCATCGGACTGTCACACTCTTTCTTGTAAGACTGGGTATCCCACCAGCATGCTTCTTTCTGAATTGTACTTCACAAGCAATTTCATAACATTTAGTCACTCTTCATATCTGTCTGAAATACTGCCGGTGATAGCAAAATAGCATTCCCTTTGTCTTCAGCAGACTTAACGGTGGACAAACTCACAAACCTAATCCAAAGCCCATTGTACGAATATCATAAGGGATGGGGATTGGTCTTAAATGCATATTTTGTTGGATATCACTTTGACATATAAGATATAAAGGCTGTGAGAGTAACAGAGACTTTCATACATTTGGCCAGCAGGAATTTAGCATATGTCTTTTAAAATTGCCCCCCTCCTACGAACACATGTAAGCTTGCAAGCCAGGAAATAATAAAGAGACAATTATTCATCTGAGTATTTATACTTCTTCTGATATTATTGTTTTTATTTTTGCAGAGCATGGCTTACTTTGGACCTGGCTAGTATTTGGAAGCTCTCCATCCCAAGATCTAATATCCAAAACAGGAAGCAGATTTGACAGGCACATGCAATACTATAGGCAAACACAAAACAACTTTGTAAAGGTTTGGCTTTGGACCAGCTTTGTATGTGATGTTGAAACATTTGGTATTCTGCTTAAGGTTTCTGCAAGGAAACATCTGTGAGATTCTGCAGCAGATAACGTGAAATGTTTGGTCAATCTTTGTTCACCTAGAAAGGCATTGAGAAGGCTTCAGTCAGTCTTAACTGTAAAATCAAGCCTCGTTATTCCAACACGGACAGCCCACATGCTGTCCCTAATGGTCCTCCACCAAGAAATGGTGGTGTAGCACTCAGGCAGATAAACACGGGCCAGGACAACACTGTTCCATGCCTGCTGGGCCATGGATCAGGGTCACTATGCAGATCTAGATCCAACATTCTTCTCCTCACTCTTTGAGGGAATTTCTACTACTTTGTCTTCTCTTCATCTGCAGAGAGGCTTCTCCAGTGGAGGACTCTAATGAGCTCTGTCTGTTGTAAGGCTTTCACACTGGTCTGTCTACAGAACATATTGTCTTAGTGCCAGGGCTTTTTGGAGAGCCTGTGACAGAAAACACAGGGGTCAATCCCCGTTTATGCTAATGCAGCGTGTTTATGCTAGCTGTTAGCACCAGCGCAATTATTGTATCAACTAAAGCCTTAATGTGCAGATGGCCTCAATCTGATCACTGAGCCATTTGCCCTTGGCTGCAAAACACTGAAGAAGCCACAATCCCTTTGGACAGAACAGGCAGGTGTCTCCTAGCAGAAAAGCGTCGCCTTGCTGAGCACAGACAGTTCCTCCGAGGTAGCAGCCACCATGCCATGTTAACCGCTTGCGGCTCAGGGATAGGTCAGAGGGACAAATGGGACCAGGGATGAGCCAGCTACGCTCTAAGAAGCAAACAGGCAGGGAGAAGTAAAAAGATGAAACACTCACCAGCTGGATACACAGTGTATTCTACAATTCAGTTTTAATTGAGCAGGAGACTTGCTTCTTGTAACCTGTAGAGATTTTTTTGTCTTCCTCCCCTCTGTGCAACACATCTTTCTTCAGCTTGACTGAAAACAGCTCAGCTCCTCTGTAGGTGTGAAACGAGTGCAGCTGCTCATGAAATGCTCCTCTGGGCAGCAGGCAGCCACCCCTGGGCTGCCACACAGGAGCAGACCATGCTCAATCAGAACAGCTGACTATGGTTATCAATTTGGTAGATCCAAGGACTGTTAGCCTAGCTCTTAGCATACACTGGGAGATTTCACAATAACATTAGTCTGCTCGTTGATAGAGTCTGATAACAAAAGCCTGGCATCGGGTGTTTGAATCTACCAACAGAACAGAGTAGTAGTAGGAGAGAGGGAAGAACCAGACGTGTAGTAAGTTGCACAGGTTGTGGTAAATCACAGGAGTAGGAGTAGAAGGGCTCAGACAACGTTCCCCAACAGTCCTCATAGAACAGGTGGGTTTTTCTTTTTTAAATGCTGCTGTTTTCTGAATGCATAAACATACTCCTAATTGTCACAATATGCTTGCCAAACCCTTCCACTTTTCAGAATTACAGACTTGGGATCCCGAGACAGCACTACCACCAAGCAAAAAGAATTCAAAGATTTGCTTGCTGTTTTTAAAGATGACTTAAATTTCATAAATATTTTTATCTACCCATTGATATTAATACATTGATACAAATACTCATAAATATTTTTATCTACTCTACTCTACATATCATATAGAGAAAAGTGCTGTTTGGAAATTTTCCATGCAGCATGAACTATACCTAAAAATGCTCAAAATTTTTGTATAGTATATTGTTTTGATTTATCATTGGGGATTTTTTAGTAGCCCATTTTCTGATATTATGGCTTCACATAATTAGATGGTGATTTGCCTGTTTCCAAAGTGCGCAAGACATGGGCACTCTACTGGATTGTTAATACTAGGACTGCAGTCTGGGAGAAAAGCTTGACAACACTGTGTTGCCTTATTATTTAAAGGGAGAAAAGTCATTAGATGGTAGAGCGAACCGTCAAGAGAAATGGGAGCATCTCCTTGTTTCTTCAGACTAAGACTATATGTTGAAGATACAGCTGTTAAATGTAAGGTCTCAAGTAAATTGCAGTCAGTTCTTGGTTTTTCTGGAAATGATGTGGTGGGACATCCAGGATAAATGAAAAAAACCACCCACAAAATCACAAAATAGATGTAAAATTAGCCTAAAAGAACATGTTATAAGAGATAATTGAAGAAAGAAGAGTCCATGCTAGCAGCTGCTGTGCAGAGCAGCAATCTCTGAGTTAGTCCTGGCTGAGCTGGTAGTATTTGCCTTTCTCTTCTGTCATCTCCTCAATCAGTATCAAAAGATCCTTCCTCTCCACCTGTAATAGCTCCCTGGCTCTTACCTGCAGCGCACCGCATTTGGTGCAGGACTGTAGTGGCTGAGACCAGCCAGGTCTAAATTATGACTGATCTCCACATTGCCTCCTGCCCGTGCTCTCACTCAAGCTTTACTCTTGTCCTCAAGTACTTGCCACTGCAGGGAGGCAGAAAGCAGAAGTCAGAAGTCATCTGGAAAGACAGAAGAGCCAGAAAAGTATGTCATAGTTTAGCTTTAGCTGTAGGATTGCTACTAGGTGGCTTCAGGTCTCTCCGCAGGTAGGTAAAGCTATTCAACCAGGTTGGAATGGATGGGCCAGTGAGAGCCCTCCATGCGTACGCTGTTAGCAGGGGGTTTATAATCATCACATACAATGCCTCTAACCAGTTTCTATACTTGTAATGTAGGAACACAGATATTTCACTAGAGGAAAAAGATGTGTCTGGTGAGACGTGCGGAGCTGCCCATAAACAAGCACCTACTCTCACAGTGCTCTAACGCCTGTGCCAAGTGATGGGAGAGGCTAAGTGAGTTGACTTCAGCCCTAGGAAAAGTCAACAGGAGCCTTTGTAATGGAAGATGGACGTTTACAGCTGCATGCTCTGTGTGCAGTTCAGTGCTTAGCAGCTGGTGATTTGGGGATATAATAGAAGGAGCTCATCGGGGTCTATTCCAAGATGCTTTCTGGTCTCTTCTTGTCATTAGTTAGCACTAGCTGAACTCTGCCAATTGCTCACTGAGCTCTGGGATATCCCTTCCTCCATTATTCTTCCTTGTTTTAAATATTTCATTGCAGTGGCTGCCACCTTCTGCCACTCTTTGGGCTCTACAGAATGGTGGCTGAATGCTGGGGTCCAGACTGCTTGTGGGCAGGGAGAGGACTCAGGGAATCAGCTGTGCTAGAGGAGGAACTCCGTCCCACACTCTTCATTTTGCTTTGTAGAGAGAAAGAAAGGCTGCTGATGGGAGAATGTTTTACAACAGTGATCACTATTTTATACACTTGGGTTACAGGTTTCCAAAATGCACCATGTGTCCTTTCCTTCCAGCAGAACGTGGCATGCAAAGAGACTTTTTAATTGTGGCCATAAGGTTGTCAGGAGCATAATACTGTGTCGTTGATTCATTTTTGTATGTGGGCCTCAGCCTAACATCTTAGCTGTTGGCTTTGGAAACTTGATTTGGATGGTGATTTTCTGCCATGAGGAATTAACCCCTCTTTAAACGTGGGTGCTTAGGATGCAGGGAAGAAAGGGAGGGGAGGCTGCTTGAAGGGGAACAGAGAGAAAAAGCATGTCTCCAGAGCATGACCAGATTTTGGTGATTATCATGCAGATCGCAGTTGATCGTGGCTTTTCTGACTGTTGGGCAGATAAAAACAATCCTGAGGAAACAGCTTTGATGACCTGAGGCTTGGAGGGCTGTTTGCATCCACTTGCTGGCGGGGTTCTCGCACCACCCTACCACTGCTCCTGTGGGAGAGCAGTCTTGTCCCACAGAGCATCCTGTGGGAGCACAAAGAACAGCGAGGGGCACTACTGACTGCGATCCCGCCTCCTCTTGCTTTGTCGTGTAGGTGCTCTCCTTTTGCAGAGCTGGAAGGCCAGTAACCCTCCAGCCCTTCTCTGCCACGCTTTGCCCCGTTGTTTCTTGGGTCTCTTCTGTGTTCTCAGTTTTCCAAACCTAAAAATTGCACTGCACAAACCTTTGCAGAGAGCAGGAGAGGGGCCAAGACACAGCAAATACTGGAAGGCTGTGACAGTGGCCAGGAAACCGCAATATCTTGGCCAGACTTCAGCCGCTGCTTTCATCCTCTGGCGCCACAGCAGATAGATTGCCCAACATACATGGAGCAGCATATAGAAATCCATACGGTGCTGTATAACATTGATGGCAGCAGTGAGGCACATCTGCAAGAACGCAGTGAGCCAAGTAAGCAAGAAGGCATGCTTTGTAGGTTACAATGTACTGTCATTTAGAAAATTATCCTGACTTGGCTTGTGCAGCTTGAGAACAGTTTTAAGAAACACTGAAGGAAAAAAAAAAATAAAGACCTCTGGAACAAGAGTGTCTATACTTGGCATTCACTTGTATAAATACAGTGGTATAACTATACAGACAAAATTTTGCCATATTAGTGAGACCTGTGCTTATAGAATTCAGAAAGCAATGTTGTTATTTACAGAGTGAAACATTAAAAGCAATATTCTGTTTTTCTGTACAAGTGGGTGATGATAGCCCCGAGAACTGATGAGAACTCCAGCTACCGTAATCCTCCTCCTGCTGTGTTGTGCAACCCTCAGAGCGCAGTGCGCACCTGCAGTGTCAGATATCGCTGATACCATATGGGCAGAGAGCAAGGGAAGAGAAGACATCTGTATGGTGCTGCTGTTGTGTATGCTTACGGCATCAGAAACTGGCTTCTGTTTAACTGAGTTTACTATTGGTGTTTTAGTGCCTCAGCAAACTGTTGCTGGTGCCCAGTTCACAAGAAGACTCCTCCTCTCCTTATATTTTCTCACCTCCGATACAAATTTGTAAAAACTGTAGCTGACAAAATATTTGACATGGCTGAGTAACCCATCATCCAAGTGCCCCTGAGTAATGCTCTCAAATATCCGTGTCGTGGGTGGTGGCAGCTGGTATTAACTCCAGTAGACAAACTGATGGTGATACACTGTCATCTCCATTGCCATTAACCCCAAAATAATTGTGTGGTTCTTCAAGATCCGTGTAAAATGCTCTCAGACATAAAGCAATACTAAATGTGACACTAAGCAAGAAGTACTGAGAAAGGTGAGGACAGTCAAAACTCACAGTGTCTAAAATGCTGTTCTGTGCTTTCCTGTGCTAGGAAACAAAACTGTTTTTAGGAACAGGAGCCCCGTGAGAACTGGATGACCCGTAGCCCGTTCCCAGCCTGGAACACGTGCAATATTGTGATGTGGGAAGATCCTCCTCGTAGTACTGCAGTAACAACAATAACTAAAGGATTTGAGCCAGTGGCAATTTCAAGGAATAATGTTTCTGGAGTTGTGTAATAAGGATCCTAGAGGGAGAGGGCCTAAAGCAAAGTGAACTAAGAACTAAGCACTAAGACAGCAGAGAAAATATTATTTGTTTCATAAATCTCCTCTCTCCTCCATTTGCTGTCACAAAGGTCTAAACACGCTTTTTGTTTTAAAGAATCTTTTACACCCTGTTTATCCTATGCAAATAATGGCTTATTTAGCTTACTGACTGAACCAGAAGTCACTTAAATAATTTCTAGCCAACTGGCAAATATGTTCCAGCTCTCTTTAAAAGAGAAACCTAAGCAAAATAAAAGAATGAAAGTTAGTGCAACTGTGTTTTCAAAAAAGCCAATCAGTGCAAATCCTGCTAATACTGCAAGGACTTCCTTCTCTTGGCAAACGCCACAGCCTGATATGCAGCAGAGCTTGGTACTGCTTGGACCTCCTATGACATTGTTCCAGAAATCTTTCAGTTATTAAAATAAGGCTGCTACCTTGAGGCAGGGTAGAAGAGTCATCGCACTCCCAGAGCCCCCCCGCACCAGTCTGCAGGATCGATAGGAGCACGGCACAGCGCCGATTTGTGCAGCAGTTCATTCAGGCTGGCGTGCTGGTGTACATTAAACTGAACTTGAAGAAACCTTCCCCCCCAACAAAGTTCAGTAGAGATGTGACAGTTTACTCCATCTGCAAGTCTGTGCTAAAGGACACTATTAATTTGATTTTTTCTGCTTACCTGATACTGAGCCACACAGAACTGAAAGAGCACAGCGTAGAGTATTTCATCTGCCACTACGCTGCCATTGAAGCTGAGAATTAAAAACATGGCAGCACAGAAATAGCTCCAGTATTTAACTAGCATTCCCTTAAGTGGAGCGCCAAGGATTTCCAAAAGAAGATTATGTGGTTTGTTTCCTTCTGTAATAAGAAGAAAACAAATCTGTTGGGCGTGATGCTATCACCGTACCGTCTTGACACCTTTTTTATAATTATCCCTGCCTATGGCTGCAAACGCCTCTCTTAGTAGGCGACTTATCTTGCCTTAAACATTGTCACCTAGCAACAGAGGCCGAAAATGCAGAGGAGACTGGCAGTCCTATAAAGTGGTCGCTGCTCCTGAATACACAGAACATGCTCTCTTCTACTATACATGGCAGGCCTCCACTTGTCTGCCCCAAACCCACCTACTTGAAACAGCAATGAGAGTGAGCTGAACAATTGGTAGAAACAAAGGTACGCTCTTGGCAGCAGAAACTTCTGCTTCGGGAGCTGTGTATGGTCCTTAATGAGTCTGTGTTGCTCACAGAATGTCTGGAAGGTCTCTACTGTGAGCATCAACGCATCACCCATCTCTGCCCCGCGTGTTGTTAGGAAGCTTGTGATATCCAAGAAGTCTGTTCTCATTCCAACACTGAAGCAAACGCACAGCTGAGCTGTTTGCAAAAAGCACGTGCGCAACTGCATGGACAAGCCAGGTAGCTGTCTACACAAATCAAGTGCTCATGTTTGCACAACTGATATTCAGTAAAACTATCCTTAGAGTATTTTGATAACAAGTTCCAGCTTTAGTTTAGCAAGACTAAATGCTAAATAGAAGGTCAGAGAACCACGCTAGGATGAAGGTTGTTTCCTTGCTGTTCTCATTTGAGATCGCTTCTTGGAGAGATTCTTGCTTATCCTTCATATGTCTCTCAATTGCATGTTGCCCTAGCAACAGCCAGGCTATGAACGCATAGAGGATCTGCAATTAAACCACATTTGCATCTTATTTTTTTCCACAGAACTCACAGATGTACACAAGCAACACCTTTCCTTGTTTGCTAATTTATAGTTTGTAAGGATCTAGATCTCTATCTAAAGAAGTCAAAAAAGTAGCATGCTTTAGAGGGGAGTCAGTAGCTATGTCTTATATATGTGTAAATTAGAGAGTTCAGGTTGCAAAGACTTTGGAGGCAAGAGTTGCTTTGTGTCAGTGCTACACAGAACTTTGTGAGTCTGAGAATTATCAGAAAATGGGGGCGAAGTCTAATTGCTGTACTTTTCTTCAGTAACAAGAAATGACTGTTTTCCCTAACAGTTAATTAAGTTAGCATAGGAAGAAGAAAGTTTAACTTGGCTATGGAGCACAATCCCCTCCAAACTCCACATCCCTCATTGAAGTGTCTTCAACAAATCAAATGACAAGTGTTCCCAACACCACAACCTTCTCCCGTGCAGACTCCAGGACTCCCGATTCACCACCCTGGGCACTCTTACAAAGCCAAATTCTTGTACTATGATAAACTGATAGCCTGGAAAAAACTCCCAGGCTTTAACAACGAGAATTGGACTTTGTAGGTGGCCTGCCCTCAGAGGTTGAAAACATACACGCCAAACTGTGCGTGTATTTCATGAATGCCTTCGCCAAGTAATTTTGGTTTGTCCCTCGTATCATTCCTAAGATGGAGCTGGGTGTTACAGGTTGAGGGAGAGCACAAGAATAAAAATACAGTTTTCTTTTTCTCTCAAAGGCTGGCTCACCTAACTAGGGAATGAGCAAATGTGGAATTCCTACCTTCATGCCAAGAGGCATGCTTGGCAGTCAGTATGGTTTTAAGCTAAAGCTGATGAGAACTGATTGTGGGATTGTAGAGAGGAATTCCTCTGGGGAGATATTTAGCCCTGCAAAGAAACTTAGGACAAGCAGGATGTTCCCATAAGCAGGAAGGAATGGGGAACTACGCAAGGCATAATGCCTCTGGTCACAAGCCATCCGAATGATGCAGGACCAAATCAGCAGAACAAAAGTCAAACAGCTGTAATGCACAATGCTCCAAACTTGCAAGGCAACAGAAACACACAATGGAAGAAATGCTGCCATTTAAGTTTCAATAGGCCTCAAAATCAGATATATCAGAAAAGCCATGAGCTATGTTATCCCTTTTGATTCCCTTGTGCAAAGCAAAATTAAGGATTAATCAGCTCCAAAGTAAAAATGTTGTGTGTCTGCACCAAACAAACAGGCATCCAAAAGCCTGATTTGGTGTGTCTGTAAGGAAGGAGGTAGGACAGATAGTCCTTTAGGGAACCAGGGGGCAGTGCCCTTTTAAACATGTTTCTTGGCCCTTCTGGTCAAGGTCTCCGGCACACTTACAGAGCTTGCGTACTCAGTCCCTGTGCCTTTCATTTTCTGTTCCAAATACCATTAATTGTCCCATTTTAGTAGGAAGCAGATGTAACACTTGGAGGCACATTAAAGTTACCTGCAAACATTATACAAATTATATCAAATTAGTATGTTACAAAGTCAGGCTTGATATAGACTTAACTGACCAGATGAGCATGTTTTATCTGTATGCTCTTCAGCATCATGAAGTTCTTACAAATGACAGCCAAGTGGAGTTTTACTTTAAGACCTTGTCTGACACTAGAACTTCCCCTTTCAACCATACATTGTCTAGCAATAGTCAAAAAGTGAAGAGATATAGCACCTGCCATGAAAACAAGTGTGCTTTCCTTCCCCCCTTGCCCCCCTCCCCCCAGAAAAGCCCAATCTTAAGAAAGAATCATTTGTGTTTGCTTGCGTTGGTAATAGTAAGGGAAATAAGTCCCTCTGTAGCATGTGTATGGCTGACCAGCACTGATCCAGGAATGGCAGCCAAGCTGCCTTCATGATTCTGTGTTCCCCAAGGCTGTGAATTTATACCAAAACTACCTCCATTTTTAAGATAGGATTAGGTGGCAACTGTGCTTTGGTCTGCGTCACGCTTAGTCATAATATCACTCTTCGAGTATAGTACCTGATAAAGAAGGGCTGTGTACTTTGCCAGTGTTGGCAGGAGCTGTGCAGGAAATGGTGCATGCACACGGTGAAAAGGGAGTGTCCTGCCAGCTTCCACTTGCAAAATGAGCTGCCGAAAAATGAAACACAAGAATACTGTAGGTGCAACCTCATCTTCCCATCGAAATTTCTAGTGCACTGGTACAGGAAGCTGGAACTGCTTTCTAATGACTCACAGTTCCTGTGTGTTGGCATGGCTATCAAAGTGTTAATTTTCTGAATATTGGATTTGTTTGTTAAGAAACTCAAAAGGGTGGAGGGAAAAAGCAGGAAAGGAAAAAACAATAGCTCCCAATTTCTCTGAACACACTTGTGTTGATTAGAGATAATGCTAGTCCACTTTATTCTCTTCATTCTTGGTCAGCCATAGCACATTATCCTACTCCAGACTTCTCCCACTTGGCCACATTAGGAGTTCTTGCCTGCACTCCTGCATTAAACATCACACCAGAATATCACATTCCTATAACACAGCTACCCTCCATCCAGTGCCAATGTCACTAGCTGAGAGTAACAGTACAGTTTCACCAATGCTCCTAAAAATAATTTTTTCTATTAGCAGTCCCATAGAAAGCAGGAGGCAAACATCAGTGTGAAGAGTAACGTGAAAACCAAGCCATTGCTAAACAAGGCTTAAAATGTCTTTGATGCACTTTCTCATTAGGGCAAATGTGATTCAGTCTGGACATGGTGACATGCAGCACACTACACAAGCCTCCAGAAAGGTCAAGGTACATCTGAGTCTCTAAATGCCGTATTGAACACTCACCGATGGTGTGGGAGAACCTTTTCTCAGGCTACACAATGAACTAGTAAAAGCAAAACTTCAGTACTCTTTCTTTAGCTCCTATATATGCTGCGAACAAACTTTATCCTAATTGCATTTTTGTTCTGTGTTAGTTTTAATTCAGGTAGTGGAATACTACATGTACCTCTTTGTTATTCTCCTCTTCCTCCTCTTGTTCCTGGTCTGCAGAATTAGATAGTATTTGGGGGACTTAGGGCTTTGTCAGGTTTTTTTGCAAATTCTTGTAACTGTGATGCTACTGAGAAATATTCCAAAATCAGGAATCAGTAAGCAGAAGATATTACCAGCATTGACTCTGCTGAGCCTCCCGAGCAGAATGCAGTGCTTAAAAATGTACAGCTCCATCATTTTCCATATATTCTTTTGAATAATTAACTTGAAATCTCTCTTACTTCTACCATCCAGAAATGTTACTGCAGTAATACAGAAAAAAGCACTGGTGTGCTTTAAAACAAAGCAAATTGCATCACAGTAATCAAATGTGCAATAAAGTTGCTCCAGTAAAACATTTATTCTCTCTTCCAAGGAAAGATTCAATCAATCCTTTCAGAAGGATTATTATAATTGGAGAGAAAAGATCAGATAACCTAATAGATAGTGCAATTTAATACTTTTTTTTGTTTTATTTTTTTATAGCCAACACTGAATATGGTTTGACGTATTTAATACGCCATTTCTTTGTACTGCATCTCAGAAGTAGAACCATGTTTCAGTATCCCACCTTACAATTCCAACATCACCAAACCAATTTTCCCAACTACAGTCTAGTAGATAAGAACAAAGAGATGTGTTTATGAACTGATATGTCCCTATTTTCAAAGCCCCAAACACATGCTTAGCATAGGCTCTCATTTCTGTCCTCATGCTTTTGTAAAGGGAGCCTGAATTATGATAAATTCTGCTCCATGGCATGCAAGCAGTAACATGAAATGTTTCTCTCCTTCCCACACCCCAATTAATTTGCCATTGGCTTTGGTCAGGACAGTGTACATGTCCTTTTATGTCACAATAAAAAGAGAATGACAGAAGTACAGGCCGAATCGTTGGGCCAGGGCCAGCTGTATGAGGTTCAACAAGGCTCAGTGCCGGGTCCTGCACTTGATTCACAACAAGCCCATGCAACGCTACAGGCTGGGGGAGGAGTGGCTGGAGAGCTGCCTGGGGGAAAAGGACCTGGGGGTGTTGGCTGACAGCCGGCTGAATAGGAGCCAGCAGTGTGCTCAGGTGGCCAAGAGGGCCAATGGCATCTTGGCTTGCATCAGGAATAGTGTGGCCAGCAGGACCAGGGAGGTGATGGTGCCCCTGTACTGGGCACTGGTGAGGCCGCACCTCGAGTACTGGGTTCAGATTTGGGCCCCTCACCACAAGAAGGACATCGAGGTGCTGGAGCGTGTCGAAAGAAGGGCAAGGAAGCTGGTGAAGGGTCCAGAGCACAAGTCTTATGAGGAGCAGCTGAGGGAGCTGGGGTTGTTTAGTCTGGAGAAAAGGAGGCTGAGGGGAGACCTTATTGCTCTCTACAACTGCCTGAAAGGAGGCTGTAGCGAGATGAGGGTCGGTCTCTTCTCACTAGTAACAAGTGATAGAACAAGAGGAAACAGCCTCAAGCTGCGCCAGGGGAAGTTTAGGTTGGATATTAGGAAAAACTTCTTCACCGAGAGGGTGGTCAAGCACTGGCACAGACTGCCCAGGGAAGTGGTTGAGTCTCCATCCCTGGACGTATTTAAAAGATGGGTAGACATGGTTCTTGAGGACATGGTTTAGTGGTGGACTTGGCAGTTAACGGTTGGACTCGATGATCTTAAGGGTCTTCTCTAACCTTAACGATTCTATGATTCCATGATTCTATGATTCTGAGTAGAATCTGATTTTGGTTCAAGGAGTTGCAAGAAACTTCTGAACACACTGATGTTATCTGCAGTCAAAATAATGCATTTGTCTCTCTACCAGCTATTCTGGGATTTCAGTGGAACTGCAGTTTGTGTTTAAATGCCTCGTGCATCAAATCATTACAGAAACAGCTTCAGTAGTGATTAGAGATGCCACTGAACTGTGACATCTGGACCCTGTCCAGGTCAAAATGCCATCAGATGAAAAAGTGACATCAGTACCCAAAGTCCTTTAACTTGGGGGTAGTTGGAACAAGGCTATCAGTGACGGCACTTTGCTCCAGTAAATGAGTTTCTGAGGCTTTTACTATCAAGTAACCAATTGCCATGAAAAATGCCCTTACCATTAGGCAGCAGGCAGTGGTAAGCGATCTGAAATGCCACTTGGATCATAAGGACAGAGAAACTGCTGAAACTGATTGCTCTGAGTAAGGTGTGGGTGTCTCCTGAAACAGTAGCTACTGATTTTGTTGTGCCAACAGAAAAATGTATATTATATAAAACAAAACATATGATGAAGCAAATATCTTGCTCCGAGTATTTAATAGGCTACACCATCTAGACACACTGCCCCAGGGCAACCAGGAGCACGTCCCCTTCTCAAGCACAGTTCAGATAAAACCACACCAGAAAATTTTGGCATATCTTTTGGCGAGGAAGCTCTCCCCTCTGTCGCCACTGCAGAGGCAGCGGGTGAGCAAAATGCGCAAGCTAATGAAATAATGACGAGACAGCCAGAGCTGAGCTCCTTAGACACTGTATCAGGAAGGTCTGTAAGAACACAGGAGATAATGTATTTATATAGGTCCAGTCCACAATGCTTAACTGAGTGGATTAGTAACTAACGGGTAATTATGCAGTATGGCTCATCAAGAATTTGACAGAAGTATTCTACCTTTGGCTGTGTCAGCTGTAGGTCTTGGAAACCATGGGAAAATCAGCAGGAAGATAAAATAGGCAATGAAGTCCATTGTATTAGGGTGATATAGCTCTGAAATAAGACGTGACTTTAATTCAGAGGGATAATGGAATTAAAAGAAATCCTACATCTGTTCAGCAATACTGTTGATACTGGGAATGAGGTATTTTATTTCAAAGCCATCTCTCCTCTTCGTCTCTTTCCATAAGCCATACCATGCCTTTGTGAGACAGCCATGACGATGAACTTGACTTCTCTACTACTTAGTTTTTACTGTAACTTTAACATTTTATCTCTTTATGAAAATTATTCTATATTTCTTTTTTTTTCCTCTTAATTGTCATAATCAGAATGTCCTAGGCCCTTTCATAGAATCATAGAATCACAGAATGCTTTGGGATGGAAGGGACCTTTAAAGGTCATCTAGTCCATCCCCCCTGCAATTGGCAGGGACATCTTCAACCAGATCAGGATGCTCAGAGCCCCATCCAGCCTTGAATGTTTCCAAGGATGAGGCATCTACCACCTCTCTGGGCAACCCGTTCCAGTGTTTCACCAGCCTCATCATGAAAAATTTTTACCCTCTTTTAGTTTAAAACCATTACCCCTTGTCCTGTTGCAGAAGACCTTGCTAAAAAGGCTATTCCCCATCTTTCTTGTAGGCCCTCTTTAAATACTGGAAGGCTGCAACAAGATCTCCCCGCAGCCTTCTCTTCTCCAGGCTGAACAACCCCAGCTCTTTCAGCCTGTCCCCATAGCAGAGGTGTTCCATCCCTCTGACCATTTTGGTGGCCTCCTCTGGCCCCGCTCCAACAGGTCCATGTCCTTCCTGTGCTGAGGACCCCAGAGCTGGACACAGGGCTCCAGGTGGGGTCTCACCAGAGCGGAGCAGAGGGGCAGAATCCCCTCCCTCGCCCTGCTGGCCACGCTGCTTTTGATGCAGCCCAGGATACGGTTGGCCTTCTGGGCTGCGAGTGCACATTGCTGGCTCATGTCCAGCTTTTCATCCACCAGTACCCCCAAGTCCTTCTCCTCAGGGCTGCTCTCAATCCCTTCATCCCCCAGCCTGTGCTGATACCGGGGATTGCCCCGACCCAGGTGCAGGACCTTGCACTTGTCCTTGTTGAACCTCATGAGGTTCACACAGGCCCACCTCTCCAGCTTGTCCAGGTCCCTCTGGATGGCATCCCGTCCCTCAGGCGTGTCAACTGCACCACTCAGCTTGGTGTCATCTGCAGGCTTGTTGAGGGTGCACTCGATCCTGCTGTCCATGTCATTGATGAAGATATTAAACAGCACTGGCCCCAGTACAGACCCCTGAGGGACACAACTTGTCACTGGTCTCCATCTGGACATCGAGCCATTGACCACTACCCTCTGGATGTGACCATCCAGCCAGTTAGCTATCCACCAAACAGTCCGCCCATCAAATCCATATCCTTCCAATTTAGAGAGAAGGATATTGTGAGGGACCATGTCAAAGGCCTTACAGAAGTCCAGATAGATGACATCCGTAGCTCTTCCCGCGTCCACTGATGCAGTTACTCCATCATAGAAGGCCACTAGGTTGGTCAGGCAGGACTTGCCCTTGGTGAAGCCGTGCTGGCTGTCTCGAATCACCTCCCTGTTCTCCATGTGCCTTAGCATAGCTTCTAGGCGGATCTGTTCCATGATCTTCCCAGGCACAGAGGTGACGCTGACAGGTCGGTAGTTCCCAGGGTCCTCCTTTTTACCCTTTTTAAAAATGGGTGCAATATTTCCCTTTTTCCAGTCCCCAGGGACTTCACCTGACTGCCATGACTTTTCAAATATCATGGAGAGTGGCTTGGCAACTACATCAGCCAAGTCCCTCAGGACTCTGGGATGCATCTCATTGGGACCCATAAACTTATGTACATTCAAGTTCCTCAGGTGGTTGCAAACCTGATCTTCACTTACAGTGGGAGGACCTCTGCCCCCCTGATCCCCACCAAATGGTCCACCCACTCGGGAGGTGTGAGGAGAGAGGTTGCCAGTGAAGACTGAGGCAAAAAATTTGTTGAGTGCCTCAGCCTTCACCTTGTCTGTTGTTACCAGCTTGCCACTTTTGCTCATCAGAGGGGGTATGCTTTCTTTAACCTTCCTTTTCTTGTTAACGTACCTGTAGAAGCCCTTATTTTTCTTTGCATCCCTCACCAGGTTCAGCTCCAGCTGAGCCTTGGCCTTCCTGATCTCATCCTTACACAACCGGGCAGTGTCCCTGTACTCTTCCCAAGATACCAGTCCCTTCTTCCACTGCCTGTGCATTCTCTCCTTGCCCTTTAGTTTGACCAGCAACTCCTTTCCCTGGAGTGCTTGCAGTTTGAAGACAATGCCAAGGATAAGGAAAGAGCAGAGTGGTCCGGGGGGATGGCTCCAGCCTGAGCTGTACCAGCTCCTCGCAGTGCCGCAGGCTCTATGTGGTCTAGCATAAGTCATCCCAGCTCTTCACATCAGCTTCCAGTTACCAGTGGGGGTGACAGCATCTTATAATCACCCAGTGTGTCAGTAGTAATAAAAGCTAAGTAATCAACTTAGTAAATCTGAAGCTTTAGAAGGTTTGAAATGTGTTTTATGATTTAGACTGCCTGATCTTTGGATCACGTTCAGACTGGAAATATGGATTGCTGGTGTGTTTTGAAGGGGAAATGCTCTGATAACATGTCGCTAAAGATTTGGAGGCAGCAAGAGGCTGATACGAATGCAAATAACTTTTTTTTTTTTTTTCCCGATTGTATTAACAAGAAACTTTGTGTAAACTTTGACTTTAAGATAATATGAGAGGGTTTGGTTTGCTTTTTAAAGTGAAGAGAAACAGTTTTTCCTGGGTTTTCTTCTGTCTAAAATGTAAACCACCTTTTATTGAAATCAGAGTGGTTTTGCCTAACCAATGAAAGTAGAATTGGGTTAATAACCTTTAATGAACAAAACCTGTATTTTAAATTAATCAATAGCACATGAAAAACCTTGAAATACTAATTTTGTTTCTTCAGATACAAAACTGACAAAATGCCAGTTTAAAATAAAAGAAGAACTGGCACATTTTTATAACACAACAATTTTTATTGCTAATTTTTCCTTCAAGATGTGTGTCAGTAAAGAGTTTGGATTATTAACAAAATAAAGAAGCATATATTTCAGATACCTCCTTAGTGTAGCAGGTATTGCCAAGCTAATAATGCAGTTACAAGGTGCTACTTTCAATGATTGGTAAGTTGTGCCAAAACCCACAACATTCATAAATTAGGTCATATATTCATGTTGTCCAAGTGTTTCATGTACAAAGTTGTACTATTATTTGCAAATTTTACTAAGCTAGTATTTTCTTTAAGTGTAAAGAATAACCAAGGGTATATTGTACAGACTATTCTTCAAAACAAGTTTCCAAAAATAATAAGCACAGGAAAACAAGTTCATATCAGATAATTAAAAACTAAGCTATCAGAATTTAAAGTAAGTTTGTGAATTTTGTTATAACAGGACAAAAGAAAAAGTTATTCTTCTTTTCCAGGAGAGTTTTCCGTTCTAAGTTACCGTCACGTACAAGAACTGTATGAATGCTAAAGTTTCAGCAGGATAAATGAAGTTATATATGATATACTAAAATTTTAACCAGGTATATTTTATGAGTAAGGCTGTTTTAAGGAGAAGAAATCATTTATTAAAAAAGAAATCCAACTGCTGATGATGGTGATGTGCAACTAGTGTCGCGGTGCCAACAGCATGACATTTTTATAGCAAGTCTTCCTTTCCAAGCATCATTGTTCTCTCCCCCTCCACCCCCTTTTTCTCTGAATTTGTTATCTACAGGAAAATTCTTCTGAAAAAAACCACCATCTTCCAAGGTTCTGACGAATAAATATGTCAGAGTTACTGAGCACCGGAGAGTTTCTGAGGCTGCCCTGCATCTAGTACTCTCTCTTTCCAGATCTGGCCATTTCTTCTGTTCAGACCATGCCTTATCTTTCCCCACTATGCAATGCTGCTGGGATTTTTCCTAAGTGAAGGTAGCTCCTAAAAATCATATTTCTAACTCTCAAGTTTTTTTCTTTTTTGCTCGTGTCTAGTAACATTTGGTCACATTTGAAATACGTGCTTCAATTTCAATCCTGCTTCATCTTCATTGAACTTTGTGTGATTACTTTAGGAATAAGTTTTGCCCACTCTTCCCGTCACCTTGCTGCATTATTCTAGCCATGAATAAATTGTCTTACTTGCTATCAAGGCAAATGGCAAAACTATTCTGAAAAATCAACCCAGAAGCTAAATTATTCTCCATGATTGTCATGTAACTTCTGTGGTTGGTGTAGCAAACTGCATGGCTTCCACAAAATCTGGGCTAGCAGCAATTGTTTACATTGCTTAAAAAAGGGGGAGCAACCTTACAGCGAGCTGTTTCTTTCTTCTTCTCCTTTAGGTCTCTCAAATGTAAAGCACAAACTGTGTTAATCGATTGCTTTGCAGGTATTTTTAATGTATACATTTCTAATCATCAAACCAAATGCTGAGATTTGTTTTCTGTCCAATAATCCTCATTTTCTCTGAAATGGGAACTATTGATCCCTTATGTTTCACTTTGATCCAGACTCTTTATTGCTGAACAAGTATTCTGAAATGTGGCTGTTGGATCATTCTTTCTAAATTAAAGTTTCTTTGCTTGGTTTCTTTCCAGATGAAAATAACTAGTCAGAACAGAAGTGTTCTTCAAATTGCAAATAAAACTCTGATTTTTCTTTTTTTCATTAATGTTCAAAAGTCTAATTCTTGAATTTAAGATGAATGCAGACAGTCTGTATACAACACATCCTTAAATGCTTAACAGGCCAAGTGAAGAGACTTTAAAGAAAATTCTAAGCAGCAACCCAAGCATCACAGAGGCCACATAGAGCTGCCTGGGTTATCCACCAGAAAGTTTATTCCAAAGAAAGGCATTGATGCATGGGCACAAGTGTTTGGGGTGAAACAGAAAGAGAAAGCAGCTGTCTATGGACATCACTATGTCCCAAAACTAACTCAAATGCTTTTGGTGAACAGTATTAAATGTTCCAAATTTCCACCTATCCATTCCATATCGCTGTGTCCACTTCAGCGGAGCAGAAGCTGTTTGTATCAGCTGTAGTTCCACGTGTGGATTCTGAGTTCACACAGACCTATGTTGCATGAAGGCACCAACGCAGCTCTGAGCAAAGGAGCTTGGAGACGGGGGATAGTAGAGGTACATCAGCACAGTACTTCGCCTGAGTTTGTATCCTTAGTAATACTCAGAGCAGGATTAATTAGCAAGGCAGAACACAGTTAAGTTGATATAGCAATACTGGTACTGTTGCCTCACCTAGCAAATCCTCTTTCTGTCATATTAATTATTTACTGAAGCCATTTACTACTTAAACTGTGAAAGCTGAAATATATCTGTGAATTTTCCTTTTAATCTTTGCCTAATGATTTTGTAGCAGATAATCCAACAGAGAGTATATGGTGGCTCTGTGATTTTTGCTGCCAAATTTATCTGTGAATGAACTTTGCAGCTCTGAAAACACAGAGCTCTTTACAATAATTTGCCAAAAAAGCAATTACAAGCTGTTTTGAGGCTGGTACTTGTGTGCAGTCTCCTTTTACGTTATTGTTAGCTTTAAAGGAAATTAATCATAGGGTGAACCAGAGCTCCCATCCCAGAGACTAGCCAGAATGCTGTAACGTGTTTGTACTAGTCAGCAAATGGATGCACATGTTCAGTTGAAATAATGCAGGTGGCCGGGCTGTACCCTGAGTCACATCGATTCCCAGGGCTTCCTCCAGCCCTGGGCAGCTGCGTGCTGCTCCCACTCTGAAACGGGAACTAGTTCAGGGACTGGTGCCTTAATTACGCACTCTGTCCAAAGGGAGTTTGTCTCTGTGGAGTATCAGTCCTGCAGAGGAACAAGTCTTTCGAAAGTCCTTAGCATGAGTGAGTCAATTAAGGAGCAACACTCTGCAGGCTACATACACTCGTCTGTCTATGTATTTAATCTCCAAGTTATTTCTACTCTCAGTGGAGTTTAATTCAATCCTATAAACCTGTCTGTGACATATGAAGGCTGTATGATAGTTAACATTGCATTTTGCACCTAAAATCTTGTTGGAAAGACCACAGATACCTACTCCAGCGCTGGCTGTAGAAAGAATCATTTCATAACGGGAGCGCAAGTAAATGTCATCAGCAAAAATTAATAAAGCTCATCAAAACTTCCTTTGCTGTCCAGTGACAAATAGCACTTAAGATGTGACTGACATCATCACAAGGAAAAGCACATTTTTAAATGGAACAGAAAACAAAGTCTCTTGTATCACATAAACAAATTATTAAAGCAATAAGAAAATGTTACAATCCAAAATACAAATGTTTGCCCTTTCCTATAGAGCAGTTTCTGGAAACTAATGCACTGTTCTGCCTTGCTCTTCTCTGCGCTGCCTGCCTGACTCATCCTCACCCTCCAGCGGGGCTGGTCTAGCCACAGTTGACCCTGGGTACAAAACTTGGCCGTGCCATCACAGGGGCAGGGTTTCAGACTCGGTCTCTAGTCAACACATCTTAATGTGCACTTTTAAATATCACCATAAATTTCATTCTATCCAAAAGGTAAAGCAAGCTAACAAGTAAGGGATATTTACACTATGGAAGGTAAAGGTATTTTAAAAACAACTCGTCAGCAGTATGAAACAGTCTGAGATACATCAGTGGGACCTGAGCGCTATCTGGTAAGGCCAGCTCATCACCCCGCAGCTGCACAGAGGGCATTGCTGCCCTCAGAAAATCCCTGCGTGCAGCTTTCTGCACGGCAAGCTAGTGAGCAGCTCTTGATTTTACAGCACATAGATCTTTATTCATCATCCCTTATTTGCCAAGTATAAAACCTGTGGCTGCATAAAAGCACAGCATGCTTTTGCATGGAAAGCGTATGACAGGGACAAGGCTCTGGCACTTTCACCTTGGTATAACGTGAAGGAAAGCTGCCCGTGCCTCGCCTGCAGCCAGACGTGCTGAGCTCTCCCAATGTAATAGCACAGAGTATTTTGTTTAATCTGTGGAAACAGATTAAAGGTTCTCAAGCGGTTTAAAGGAAAATGCTACAGGGATTTATGGGTTGATTTTTATGGCTATAGAGAAGTGGGAAATAGGGGACTATAAGGAAGGCACAACCCCTGTGAATTTGGAGGTTGCATAAGTTCTCAGCAAGGTGTCATCTTTGTGCATCCTGGGTATGTTCTAGTGTCACTGAGACGTTGCGGTAAAATTTTGAACAAATTGCTTAAGAAACAGATGAACATCTACTCTTAAAAAAACCGTAGGGATTTTTTTTTCTGGCAAAGGTAACTTGGGAGAAAATGACATGTTTTAAAAAATCTTATTTTCACATTTTCTAACTAGCTGTACAAAAGATGGCTGAATTCATAATGTAGATATAGGTTTGGCAAAAAAATCTCCTTGGTGTAGAATACTAAAATTCTGGCTTGCAGCTCTGAACGCAAGAATCCTTTGGCAGTACTTGCTTCCACATCCAGAAAATGATGGATTTTTGTCTTTTTCCTCTTGTAGCCTCTGTACCCATTGCTGATAGTGTAATACAGTACAGTCTTTGGTGTCTTTTTTTATGAGATGAAACAGTTTCTTAACATGAAAAGACTTCATTGTCTTCATTGTTCCATACTCTTGTATTTTTTTTCAGTAGCAATAAAAGCAAGGGGAATCATGAATGCTTTGCACTTCCAGGAGGGCTTTATAAATGAGAGGCTTGACATTTTTTTCCTTGACACAGTTCTCTCTTTCACCTGGGGCCTTTCCATTTGGTTCAGTGGATACTGCAGGTCTTCAGCTCAGCACAGAAGGACCCTCCTGAGCGAAGGGCAGCTGTCTGTCCCAGCAAACACAAGTCTTTTGCTTGGATGTTCCAACCAGATGTGGTTTGGCTCTATCCAGGCAAAGAGTTAACCAGTTCTTACTCTATGGAAACCATTGGGAAGTTGAAAAATACAGCAGTTAGTGAGATAACAGCAAAATGCATCTTGTGAAGAGGATGAGAAGGAACATTGTATTTTTCCAAGGTTGTTTGGTTGTTTTTTTTTTTGTTGCACCAAAAGAGGAAAGGTTGTAAATTACTGATCGCTCCCCTTTTGTGCCTGCAACCTGAGCACCACAGCATTAGCTAGGACAGGAGAAGATGCAGACACCTGGATTGATTAGAAACCAGATGTGAGAAAGCAAGTAGTGAAGTAACAGCCTAAATGGTGAAAAAGAAATGAAGTGGTTTTGTTCTTTTTTTAGCTTTTAATGAGGCTGGTCTTAATACACTGGGGCCTCATTAGCAACTAAAAAATGGCTTTAAAGCTGGCCATCTCAAAGGCAGTAACTGCCTTTGTTCTTGGTGGACACTTGCAGGGATGTGTTGCTGCAGGACCAGGCACCTGCAAGTCCGTGGCAGTGGTGACATCTAGAGGATTCGAGCTCTCTGCATCGACCACGGCTTTGCAGTGAGGGAAGGATGGCCTTTCCAACCATGGGCCATTTTCTGCTGCCAGCCAAACTAATTTCACAGTGATATAGCAGAGGAAAACACTAAAAACCACTCCGTGTGCACACGTAACTGCCCCCTGAGAAAACACTGCGCTTTCCTCATTCCGCAGCCCTCACTGTAGTTTCAGATTTCATTAACTAATAGTGTAAGCTGTACTACTGCAAGCAAAGAATAGAAGAGCAAAATCCGTTACTTCACTGCTGTGATTGATTGATTTATCAGAAGGCCTGTGCCTGGGGAAGCTCTCTGACACTGTTCCCAGAGCCGGGATCAAGTGACAGTGTGTGATGCAGAGCAGATGCAGCTGCTGGGCTCAGAGGAGTATTTCCACTCTTCTCCCGATCACCGACGGTATCTTGCCCTAGAAGCAGTGCAAAAATAATCAGAATAATGACTACAATTGCAGCTACAGTGAATTGATGCCTCTGTTTTCTAACGAGAGGCAACATGCAGGTGTTCAGGCAATGTGAGTATATAAAAAGAAGGTGTAAGTGGGAGCTTAACTCCTCTGCAGGGCTGCTGCTTCCCATTTTTTTGAGGCATGTCGCTGCAGTACCTTCCTGAGAGCCCTGGGTTCGCTCAGCCTCCATGGTCCTGGCAGCTCCAACTCTTTACCTTGGCTCTTGAGTGTCTTGGCACAGAACTGTTCAGTGGCAGAGCTGCCAGGCTGCTCCGGGCCTTGCCAGCGGTGGAGATACCAGCCTTCTCCACCTCCCCTGTCCTGTGCGGCCAGCAATGCTTTCATGTTCAGTGCTCTTTTTTTAACCAAGAAAGTAGATGCCTTGTTTCTCTGCCATTTTCTCCTTTCAAGCTGCATGAGAACACCGAAGTCTAGCAGACAGAGTCAGCCTGGCCCTGTGCTTCCATGGGAAATATTAAATTGCAGTGCTCAGAGAAATGATGAAATCTTTACTGGTAGAATTTAACAACCTGCTTACACTGGAACTATCCAGGAGAGATTTATAAAGCTGTAAAATAAGCTATTTCTGTTTTAAATTATTTCAAAAACTCAACAGCACAAACTGTCTTTAAAATCAAAGGGCAGATTTGACTTTTAAAAAGGAGATTATACTTCGTAAGGCCAAAATTAAATGCTGTTGACCCAAGCATTTAACGAATATTTGTGAGGAATAGGAGGGAGAAGCATTTTTGGAATTGTTTCTACTCAAAAAGGAAACTGATGGTAGTCTGCATCTCTCACAAGTCTGTCCCTCCACTCCATACTATCCCAAAAGTCCTCTTCGTGTAACGTCCTCTCATGCTCACAATACCTCCGTGCTACTTGTTTGCTCTGTCACTGACAGAGCGCTGCGGTCACATCAGTGCCCAAATCAGCTGGGCACCCTGTTTGCAGAGCGTTTCTCAGAACACCCCTGGGGCTGCACAGTCAGACTTGGGACTTGCCACACTTTTGGCGTTAGTCACCTAAAAAAAAGGCCTGTAGTTGCTTCATCACCAAGCCTGACAGAGAAGTGGGTAGCACTATTACCCACTTCAGTTAAGTCTTGTGTTAATTCTGTGAATAAGAGCATTGACATATGAGTACAGTATTTGCAGGACAGAGCTTTTAACCAAAGCAGGATGCTGGCTAAACTCCAGGACATCCAGTTGTTCTTTGCTTATTACACTGAACGTAGTTATGTTATCAAAATTGTACATCTGAGTAAGACTTTGCCAGTTCAAGTAAAATGCTTTGCTCAGTTCTTACTTGTTTTTTTCCAAAAGGTTGTATGATCTTTTCAGACACTGATTCAGAAATGAGTGTTCATGTCCTACTGGTTTAATTAGTCACATGGACTGAACAACGTGCTTGCAGTGAAGCACACAGCTTCTTTAAGCTGGCTTGAGCCTTCTCCTTCAGAAAGGCAACTCGTGTGCTGTTTCAGGATACGAGAAGAGCCACAGAACTGGAAGGATGATCACTGGGAATTGCATGTTTCATAGGGAACACGGTACATCACCAACTGTATAGGAGGCCCTGAGCTTTTAAACTTACTTGACCCTGCCCACTGGACAGTACTGTCTGTGAATTACTTATCACTCCTGGATGCAAGCCAGTGTTATTGCAGGATTGCTCGCCTGGTTATTTGTTTCTGCCCATGAGTGCTATCTCAGTGTAAGCCGGGTTTGTTTTTTCCTACCTTGGTTGATAAGAGCCAACAGATGTCAGTGCAGCCTGAATAACAAGAGGCCGCGTTACTGCTCAGGGCTCTGCTGCTGCAGAAACATCCCTCGGTGGGAGTTTCACCATCAGAGGACTGCAGCATGCCTGGGAGAGGGGGAGAATGGCGCCGAGAACAGTATCGGTGTGTTAGGGGAGGCTGGAGAGGCTCTCACAGCTAAAAATACCCACCCAAGTATTTTTAAAAACACATTCGAGGGCCCTTATAAACACACAGACTTTTGCTGACAGAACAAGACTGCTCATTTATGCTGTGTATTATCCTTGAAAACCTGCTCTGTTTATGCAGGGAGTCCCATGACAACCCCAGCTTGCTGAAGGTGCCACAATGATCTCAACAACAAGCGTGTCACTTTATCTGCTGAGAGGGACGGCGGGGAAGCAGAAGGTATCTGCAGGCTGTAGGAAAAGCAGTTAAGAAATGGAAATAAGCTGCTTTATCGAAATATTGCTTTGCTGTTCTCACAAGTACAATCCCAGTGGCTTTCTAGCCCAACTTGGGGCAACTCTTACATAGCAGGTTAATGCTAGATATGTGTAAAAAGCCCAGTAAAATCAGTGGAATTGGGTAGGTCATCTGGTTAAGTAATCTCTGAATGGAAGAAATTTGACAATGTGCTTTACTCTTTTTCCACCTGAAGCCATAAATGTTTTTTCAGGTGATAGCTCTAGGACCCAGAAAGCCACTGTAGAGAATTTCACGCATGCCCTTCAGTGGGTAAAAAAAAAAGGAGGGAGAAATATTTTTATATTCCTGAAGGAAAACTGGGACATGATGCTGAAAACCAACTAAGAAAGTCAAGGGGAAACCAACCATCAAGATTGTCAAGGGGAAAGGTAGCAAGTTTTATTGTATTCGACAGAGTGAAAAGTTTGTACTTTGAAATTTGGATGGTGATACCGGCTGGTTCTGTGCCCAGTGAAGCCTATCTGTCAGGGAGCAGTTAGTCTCCCCAGAGCACAGGCTATTGGTACTACTAAAAGACACCTACATGAGTGCCTTCAGAAGTTTGGCAAGAGAAATGGAGCCAGGAGCAAATAGTCACACTTTAATTTATACTCACAATGTCAATTTGAACCCATAATACAGTACTCAGATACAGATACCCAAGTCCCACTGCCACCTCTGAATGCGCTGCCCTTCTTCTTGCCACGGCCGGTCTTTTATGCTCACTGCATTGTCAGGACCAGAGAGGAGACAAATGCTGGATGAGGTGATGAAGGATCTCATGGAAATTGCTTCAGGATAACTAACATCTGCATAAAATCAATCAGGATATTAATAAGTTGGGTGCTTATCTATTCAACTACACACAGCAAAGTGCACAGCTTAGCTCCTGGAGTGCAGTTCCCTGTGGCTTATGGGAACCAAAGGTGGACTGGAAGGGTATCAACCAGAACTGACATTTAGACCAGGATGTCGTCCCCTCCCATAGCCACATCTATACGCTCCAGTCTCCCCACATAAAGACTTTCCCCTCTTTATACATGGAATGAGCTTGAATATCTTCCTAGATGAAGGTGGCTTTGCTCAGCCTACGTCCCCACGAGCCCAGGGTGGGAAGCTGAAAGCCTGCTCTGCAGTACCAGCAATACTGCATTTGTTGACCATGTGTTCAGAACACTTTCCCATGACTAGAAGCACTATTACTTTTTGTCATTTGATATCTGAAATACAATTCAAATGTAGCTAATTCTACCCGTAGTGCCTTATCTGTGTATCATGAGGTTTATTTTACAGATGAACTGGCTTTTAAGTTAAGAGGTGTGACAAGGCCACTGATGGTGGCTTTGTGGTTACAGGTATCAGGAACTCCTGGCTCTCAAACTTTCTGAAAGAAGACAAAAAGTTAACAGTTTAGCTTGATACTTAAACAAGGATTTAGGAATACAAGATTGAAATTGGGTACTTAGTCACCCTTTTAAATCTAGGCTGCAGTGTAAGAAACAGAGGAATGACAGCAAAGTGTATTGACCTGAAACAAAGGACCAAAAGCAGAGACCAGATAGAACCTGCTTCAGCTAAAATTAATGGAAAACCCTTGCAGTCTGTACCGGGTGTTCAATCATATAGACACTGAGCAAATTCCACAAATGTAGATTCCTCTCCTTATGCCCTAAAAGCCTTGTTTTGCAATTGGGTGGCGCGATTTATTTTTCAGGGGTGCTCAGCACCATTTGTTGCTCCAGCCACACTGCGAACAGCAATCAGGGGGCCCATTTGAAAAGCTAACTCCTTTACTTGAGATGACTTTAACAGAGGTGCCAGGCTGCAGCCACCTACATTGGAGAAGCTGAATGCAAATCAGGGCACTGGAGAGAGGATTGCCTGGGGGAGGGCAGTGCCAGAAGCTCATGAGCGGGTCTGACACATAAGCATTTTGCAACAAGATGTGAACGTTGCGTGTATAGATCACTTACAGTAACAGGGGCAGGAGCTGGAGTTCAATCAATTATTTTCCCTCCCAAGCCACAAATAAATGCAAATTTTACTCATTTACATTTCTCTTACTGACATATTTCCTGGTGTTGATCCAAATTTGTTTGCTTATGTGTCCATGTCTCTTCTTTTAACGCTGCAGTCTCACAGTTATTGCTTCTTTCCCTCTCTGCCTTGGTATTTTTTGCACTCCCAGATGGCCCGCTCTGCTTTTTAACCTCTCCACTTTTTTTTCCCCCTTTTGCAGATAGTAGAAACAACAGAATAAAAATATAGAGAGATCTGCAGCCCAGTGCTCGGGGAAGGACAACTCTCTATTCCCTTCCTTCCCTGCTGGGAGTCAGGAAGAAGCAGGGTGTTAAGTCATCCCCACCCTTCTTGGCTGCCAGAGGAGCAGGAGTGGTAGAGGAGATGTATGGAGGAGTAGCAAACTCTACACCCATGACACTGCTGCAGACTCAGCGCCTCAGAAAGCCCTCTTGTGTCCCTGATGTGAAGAATTCCTCCTGGGCTGGTACAGCCATGCCTTGTCCCAGCAGGCAGCTGAGCTTTCCAAGCTCTCACTTCAATACGCATGGACGTTTGCTTCTTGTGGTACTTGTTGCTTAAGGAGTTTCAATGAAGCTGAACACGTTGCCGTGAGCTGTGCAGTTTCTCGTGTACAGGCGGAGTGGGGTAGATATGTAGGCTGTGTCTGTGGGCATCACCAGTGCCCTTTGGAAACATATTCTTTAACTGCATTTTGTGAAATGCACTTGATCTGTGCTTTTTAAGCCTGAATCTGTCCCACAGCATAAATGCTACAAATATAATGCGAATGAACAATATTCATATATGGCAGAAGATGGTTTGCTCTTCGAGGTTATTTCCTCTGCTATCGTTGAAACTGTGTGTGATTTCAAAAAGCTGTCAATCTGTGTCCTGCACTCTTTGCTCAGATGAAATATGTGACCTTATCCTTGCTGTCACTTTTTGCCACCAACTAAAACTGGTGTAAGCTGGGAAGCTGATGAACCGCGCTTCTGACGCTGTTAACAGCTGGAATTTGAGTAGCTACATCTATACTGTAACTATAGGCAGGGTCATAGCCAGGACTATACCAGGATGTGAAATTTCTGTTTTCCTGAAACAAGTAATTCCTAAGTTTTATGAGTTATTCTAGAGGTTTAGAATAATAGGATGATGGAAGGCTTGTCTTCCACTTTGAAACCCTACTTCAGTTTCAGATTTCTACTTCAGATCATACCTGGGAGAGGATGGCAATTACAGCAAAGATAGGCTTGGTGTGCGTTGCAGAACTCGTCACCTGCGCCAGAAAGGTCTTCCAAGTAACGAAACCAAGACGGACTGATCTTAAACTTGCCTTGCTATGAACTGCACAAGCAGGAAAACTCTGCTTGACTACCTACAGAGCCAGGAGAACAAATTCATAGGCTGAATGCTGCTTTCTAGTTTCACTTTTTAGCTTTTGGATTTGTTTGGATTTTTTTCTTAGTTCACAGCCTTGAAGAGTTTGCTTTCCTTTCGCAGGTGGTACACTGATAGATCCCCACAACATAGCATGCTTCACAGAACTGTCCTGTCTGTGAGTATAACCTTCCTCTTGTTCCAGTGCCTTTCCAAAAAGCCCAGGAAGAAAAAGAATATGGCTATTAATAATACTCCAGGCTGACCTTTACGTTTTCGTGGTATATTACATTCTCAGGGGTGTGTTCATCAGAAGGACAAACTCTCAATCCCAGAGGAAAAAGCACTGCAGTGGAGCGCACTCTCACAGGGAGTGAGTCATGTGGGCATCTCAAGCCTGATGTGAGATGGATTAATTCCTGCAACAGGCAGCAACTGTTGCTGAAGCTTGGGCTCATAGCGATGTGTAAAGTGAACTTGTCTGCTGTATAATGATTTCATTTGTACACTTACTAATTGCTGTAATAGCCAGGCAGCAGAGTATTGATTACGTGCCTTGAGTGGTGCCTAGGCAACACAATAAATGGGAAGAAGCAGATGTTCTCTCCCTTTGCTGATTTCTTTCTCCAGGAAGAGACCCACTGACGTTCCACAGCATAACTTGCGGGAGTGAAGAGGTAAGAACCTGGCCATCAGTTACCAGACCTGACTGAAAGTAAGTCAAATAGAAATAAACTTGTTGAAATAACCAACATCCTTCCTACGAGGGACACACACACACACAGTGTCTCCTTACAGAATAGGTGCAAGTCTTCCCAGGCATGTTCCCACTGTGAGGCATTTGCTCACGTCTCTGCCTGAGCCCAAACTCACAGACCATGTAAACACGTTTCCTGAACTTTGTTCTGGCATCCCCACTTGCTGTCGCTGATTGTTCCTGGAACCACGCTGGGAACAGGATGCCAGGGAGGCAGTTTGCAGAGAAGCCCGGGTTCCCTCCCGCAGGACAGGGCTCAGGGTGAGCCTCACCGAAACGCTGCCACTGCCTGCCAGGAGCACTGCTCCTCCTCTGCTTCAGCGCAAAGTCAAACGGGTTGATTTAAGCCCGGCTCCCAAGACTAGGAGTAACAAAAGGTACAAAAAAGAGAGCTGGTCAGCTCACCTGGTTAACAGAGACCTCCGTGGGCAGCTCTGCCAGTCCTGCAGGGCAGCTCCTACCCTGTCAAAGCAGTCCTGCTGAGTCAGCAACAGAAACACTTGAAGGTTTCACATAGGACTTAATCTGCTCAGCCTTTTGGATGGTGTTATTAAAGAGGAAAGAGAGGGTCACTGCAGCCTTCTTAGCAGATCTATCCTTCTGCTGACACAGTCTCGAAGATGATTTTGAAAGAGAAATTTATATCAAGAAGACATCTGACTTGCGAGAAAGCACTGAAAGGAGAAACCAAGATTTCAGTGAGAACTACACAGGCTATTTGCAGAAGCTAGGCTACAGCACAGATAGCTGGTTGGAAAGATCTAACTCCAGAGTGCCGGATGTGTGGCCAGGCCCCAGAGAGTATTAGTCATATTATAAGTGAATGTTCAGAGCTGGCCGGAGATGAGTATAAAATACAGTATGACAAAGTTGGCAGCACTGTGCACGGAGCGTGCTGCCAGAGAGGGGGATATTACAACCAGCATCATCACCCCAAGCCAGGTAAATTGATAGCAACTGAGGAGGTGAATTTGAAGTCTGTTGTAAGGAAGCAGATGTGGTGCCTCCAGAAGAGAGGGGGAGAGTGAGAGAGCAAGCTCCATCATCAGCTCCTCCACTGGATGAGTGCCGATAGAAAATAACAAGAAGCCACTGACAAATACGAGCGCGTGTGGCAGGAAGTGAAGAAAAACTGGGGCAAGAAAATGGCGCACATGTCAGTGTCACATCCTTATTGCCGGGGGCTGAGATGTGGCGGAGGAGCTCGGCCGCAGTGTTCAAACTGGACACGAGCTCTCCCGTGGACCCGGGCTCTTCCCGCCCGCCCGCCACAGCAGCCCCACGACATCCCAGAGGCTGGGATGTCACCGCAGCTCCCCACCCGGATCCGTGGCCGGGACGAGAGCCTCACCGAGGCCGGGGTGAAATATCAAACCAGCCATAGCTACGGTGGTTTGGGGTGCTGGGAATGGGAAGGGCTGCCCGACGGCTCTCCTGGCTCCCCCAGCCCCCGCCGTCTCCGCAGGGACGGGCTGGCCCGTGGCTCCCCCGCGGGGCAGGAGCGCGGAGGGGAGCCCGCAGAGCCCCGGCCGGCCCCGGGCACAGAGGGACGCCGACAGCTTCACCCCCGTGGGCCGGAGGGGCGCGGCGGTGCTGCGACCGCCGTCCCCTCCGCGTCCCCCCCCTCCCCTCCCCGGGCCGCCACCGCCGGGAGGCTGCGGCGGGCGCCGCTTTCCAGAGAATACGGTAAACATGTCCGCATCACGTGTGGCCGCCTCCCGCCGGCCGCGGCGCGGCGCGGGGGACCGGCCGAGGGGAGGGGCGGGACGCGACGGGACGGGACGGGGCGGGAGGGGACACCGCGCTCCGCAGCCCCGGCGGAGCGGGGCCACTTTAAGAGGCCGCCGGGCGCCACCGCCTCGCCCTGCCCGGCCCGGCGGAGAGCATGCCCGCGGCGCGGTAGGGCGGGCAGCGCCGGTACCATGGGGCTGTGCTACAGCCTGCGCTCCCGCCTGGCCGCCGCGCACCCCTCCGCGCCCTACGGCAGCCGCGGCGGCGGCGAGGCGGACGTCGCCCCCTCCGCGGCGGCGGGGGAGCACGGAGACCCGCAGGTGCGGCACCGGCTGCGGCAGGACCTGGTGGCCAAGGAGCGAGCGGACAAGAAGCGGAGCAAGAGCATCGACAAGACGCTGAAGGCGGAGAAGCGGGAGTACAAGCAGACGCACCGGCTGCTGCTGCTCGGTGAGCGAGGGCGGGAGCGGGGCGGCGCGGCCCGGCAGGTGCGGGGCGGCCCCGCAGCCGCTCTCAGCGCCGCTGCCGCCGGCCCCGCGCTCGCGGAGTGGGCGGCGGCCGCGGGTGGGGCGGGCCGGGCCGGGGCGCCGCGCTCACGTGGGCGGCCGCGCCTCAGCGCGCCCCGGCTCTGCCGCCGGCGGCGGGCGGGGGCGGCGGCCCCGGGGGCTCTCGGCGGGACCCCGCTGCGCCGCGGCGGCGGGCTGCGCTCGGGTGCCGCTGCTGCGGGGGCTGGGGGCGAGGCTGCGGTGCCGCGGCCGGCGGCGAGCGCAGCTCTGGCTGTGGCGGGCGCTCGCAGCCGGCCCGAGGGAGGTGACGTCCCTCCTCACCGCCTTAACGGCGCTGGCTCCGTCCCCGCAAAGGTGCTGCGGCCGCTTTCCCCCCAGCCGCCGCTGACATAAAGCCACCCCCTCGGGCCGCAGAAGAAGGGGAGTTCTTTGCGCTGGTGCAGTTTTCCTGTACAAAGCCTAAGTTTTTATATGTGCGTTAATTTTTTGCTGTCGCCGTCTCGCCTCCCAAAATACCCACTCGGGAGCTTTCAGCCTGTGAGGCTGAGGCTCGTTCGATTCATCGCTGCCCCGCGCTCCCACGCAGCAGCACCAGCTCCCTGCGTGGCCGCTTCCCCCGGGCCGGGCTCCCGGCAGGGGATGCTCCTGCGGGGTGGCGGCTCCGGCACTGGGCTCCCTCCCTGAGGGAAGCCCCATGGAAAGGCACCTTCTCTTCACCTGCGTGTGTTGTGTGGCGTCTGAGCTTGTCTGTTACGTGATCCCAATGCAAACAGTCACAGAAAGTCATGTGTGGGCCTCCAGGTAAGTCAAAGGGGTTTGGAAGTGTTTCTACTCCCCCTTCCCCCAGCACGCTGCCGGTGGAGCACAGATTATCCTGCACAAGTGGACTGCTAAACTCTGAACATCTTGGACTAAGAGAGAGTATTTTCAAATGCCTGCAAATAACTTAAGAGCCTCCTACCCCTTGAGGCGCGTGTGGTACTGCATGTGATAAACGGCAAGATTTGGCCCTGATCTTTTCGGTGTGTGTTTGTAGCCTGTGATAGAAGAGCTGAATTTTAAGGAGCTCTAGAAAACAATATCAGACATAGTTTTCTGAGTCTTAGTGGTAAAAGTTTTTTTATTCTGGAAGTACAGCCTCTTTTGATGTGGTTGTAGCTATACTGATGTGTGCTCATAGAGGTGTACTTTCTTCTTACGAGAAGGGGGATGAGCAACACTTGCGTAAAGACTAAAGCTTGTATGCTGTGACTGTTGGTCACACCTCTGACCAATGTGGCTTTCCTTTCGAGCACAGGCTATGCTGCAGGTATTTTACAGTTGTGTTTTTTTTTAATGTATTTTGAGTTTGTTCTGTGGTGAACAAGTGCTTGAAGAAGGAGCTGTGGGAATTGTTTTTTCTTTGTAGATTAAATAATTAGGGGGAAAAAAAACCCAGTAGGGCTAATTTTGATGTTAATCTGCAAGGCTTTAAGTCATAAAGGCTATCTGATAGGCTTCTGTATTTGCAATAGGCAATACTTCAGTTGCCTGTTTTTTAATATTGCTTCTAACATGTTGTGCCACAGAACTGGTTTTTGCAGAAATGACATAAAACATTGAGTGGGTTAAGCAACATATCTTAGCAGTTTAAAAATTATTTGTGGTGAAGCCAACAGAGAGAGCATTCTTTGTCAAAGTACTGATTTATAAATCTGATGGATATGAGTCAGTGTTATGCTGGCAGTGGTTTATTATATTTCAGCCTGGACTTGAATAGCAGGAAGTCACTTTTTGGCCCTCTGTAAATCTTGGGATGCCTAAGAGACCCATTTCCCTGCTCCTTGCACAGGGACTGTCAGTTTTCCACTTAGTTTCCTTCCCTTGCTACTTCTCCCCTGCATCCCGCTCTCTACTGTTACTCTGTGAATTCTCTATTTCTAAACTGGAATAAGGAGTTTGGGTATATTTGGTTATACTTTATGTACATCTGCAGGTGTTGCTGCCACAGCTGAGTGTCTCTGTGCTGAGACTTCGCCTAGACGCTTATGGATTGCACATGCAAATAGTGCAGGACAGTAGAATTGAATGAGGGGGGCAGGAGCATCTAGCTGGGATTTAAAACTGCAACTGAGTCTTCTGCCAAGGAATGGAGTTAGGGTGGGGGAAGAAAAGGACTGAAGAAGTGCAGAGCCAGGGATGTCTCCTTGCTTGGGGTTGAAGGCTCAATGGCAAAATCTGCAATAAACACTCATGGTTTCTTACTTGTGCTCCCAGCTTTTTAGGCTGATGTGCTCCTGCAGGAGCTTATCGGTGACGTGGACAGCAAAGGACACCACAGGTGGCTGCTCTTTCTTTGAGAGTAACAGAATTTAAATGAAACCTGCACTGATGCTTCAGGTCTGGTCTGCCCCCAAGACTAAATTATTTTTAAGATACAGCTGCATTAGCTCATATACTTTCAGAGGCTGAGAAGTTGTGCTGCAAATCTCGAGCGTGTCCTCGTATGGCATTCTCAGCCGTACAGAGTACAGGAGTGCACAAAGCCACAGGTGTCTGTGCCTGCGTGTGTTTCGATGTTGTAGGGTATGTAACCTACCTTAGAGCTGTAAGCTCTAGTCTGTAACTCAGAGTGTTACTCAGATTAGTGCTCTTAAGCACGACTGATGCTTTATGTTCTCATGCTGCAGTTCCTTTTTTGGAAGGAGAAGTTCCTCACTTTATCAGAGTGCTCAGGGTTGTGCAGTGCAGGGGTGTAGTTACTCAGTGGGTATCTGTATGTCCTGTTACTTGGTTTTAGGTCTTTTTCATCATTTTTTCCGTCCTTTTTCATCACCACAGATGAAATTACCACAGGTAAATTACCAATTCCTGCAACTTCTCTTAATTTCAGTAGAGCAAGGGTCCTACATCTGCTCTATTTTTGAAGCAATAATCTGACTTTGTACTTGCAGGAGAGGAGTTTTTTTGCTTTGTTTTTGTGAAAGGAAAATGCACAATCAGGTGTAATCTCGTTGGATTTTGTTTAGTGTACTGTGCAAGTCACAACTTCAAGATTACAATCATTGTTTTGTTGGCAACGTAGTGTGAGCTCAGTGTTACTACTGGGTATTGGAGGGTGATTTTCAGTGTGTGGGGGTTGTTTTTTGCTTGAGAACAATCCTGGCTCTAAAATTGAAAGTGTGTGCTTATGGGGGAAAGGATTTTAAACTTTGCCATAAAGCAATTCTATTCTGCGTGTGCTTTCTCACTGGTGACAGTAATGTGGGTCTTCCTCTATCTTTATTTTTTTTTTTAAGACTAAAATTAAGACTTTGAGTATTACTGAACTTAAATTGTGGTTTTTATCTTACAACAAGTAGTATATAAAAACAAAGAATTGTAGTCCTCTCTGAGGAGTTTTAATGCTTTTGATCAGTTAGTATTTTCCAACAAAAACCCACTCTGTCCAAAACTGTTGCTCCGCTCTCCTGGTGTATGTGTTGCTTTACCATGGCCTTCATCCTCTTCTGTGATCTGGTTTGCTGTACGAGAGCAAACTTGGGCTGGTCTCCTCTCGGTGCTTTGCTAATCTTTGTGTACTTATTCACTCTCTCAGGCTGAACTCTTACCCATGTAAAAAGTACTTGTAGCTTATTCCCATATTGAAAAGCAAATGTGGGTATTAATAAGCTGATATTGATATATGCACTTGTCATAAGTATTTATATTAAACTACAATATATTAAATAATGGCCATTCTGAATTTTACCTACATCAGTGCTTAAGTAAAAATGCTTCTAACAGAAATATTTATATTGGTACAAATATGAATATAGGGCATGCAAATTTGAAGTTTTTATAGGGGGAATATATTATACAGGAAGAAAAACATACTTTAAAAAGCTAGGAAATATCAGCGTGGAGACTAACCACAGTCACCCTCTCTGTGTGCATGCCGCATGGTAAGCCCCTCCATACCATATAATTAACGACTGTCTTGTATGGTTTACATTGTATTTTTTTTCCACAGGGCTTGTACTTCATTCAGGGCACAAGATGGATGTTGTGCAGTGAATGAGCAGCTATTCAATATTCTTATCCTCCTCATACAATGTGTCACCCTGTGCCCTATTTACAACACAGCAGCCATACCCTGTACTGAATAAAGAACTGTTGAACTCCTCATGGGCTTTTCTGTAGTAGTAGTGATCACTGCAGGGACTGAATGCTTCATAAATGTCAGTGCACGGCACTGCTGTGAAATGAGGTGCTATCGTTCTCCTTCTTTCATGGATGCTGGAGAGAGAAATGCCACAAAAGACTAAAGCTAAAATTGTCCGAAGCTACCACGTTTTTTAAATGCCCAGTCTTTGCCTAACGCTAATTTTTCTCCATAGTACTTGGCTTTTTTTTAACAACACTTCCTGTGTTTAGAGGATGGACCTCATGGTTGTGAACACTCAGCACTTTTGCAAGGTGAGCTTTAGATGCTCTTAAGTGCAATCCAGGGAGCGAGAAGCACACATTGGCGCCCGCTATGGAAGCTGTGTGCTGCTCGGTTGGCCATGGTAGCTCTGCAACAGAATGAAGCTGGTTTGGTTCTCCAGGGCAGCATTTAATCCCACAAGATATCCTTTCCCTTGCTGTGATTCCCTGTCTTGCTTGCTTACAGCGAGGTGGTTATCCTGACCCTGCTTCTCTCAAGGATCGGGCGGGTGGGGAGGGGAAGACACCCAGTTATAAAGATAGGCATGTGTTCAAGCACTTGACCAAATTCCATCTCATAGGAGCTTGTCCTTGTTGACAATAGTTTCATTCACTTACAACCAATTTGTTTCTTGTGCCCCATGTATTGTGAGCTAGAGGGGGCATAAGCCCTGCAAAAAAGCGTATGATCCTTATTAGAATGATTGCATAAAAGATGTACAGACCAGAATAGACTAAAAATGTAGAGGGAACCTTTATTCTGGCACTTCCTAATTCTTGAGAACAGGATTTTTGAAACTAAATGTCTTATACCAAGTTGATATTTAATTTCCCCTTTAAGAAAAACAGGAATAGAAAAACCAAAAAATCCTGGGTTCAATCCTAGGGGATGCTTGCGATGTGAGTGTCTTGGAATGGGCTGCTCTGCTGAACAACCTGCCCCCCGTGATAGCAGCTCACAGGGCAGCCATACGCGGTTGTTCTCCAAATGGACTGTCATTAGTGGTGAAGGGATTACAATATTTTCCAATAGGGTTCCCAGTAATTACCAGTTACTACAAGAACACTTGGACATGGGAATCTCTGTGGTTTCCATCTGCCCAGTACTTTCCAGTGCAGACATGACGATCCTGCTGTGGACACCAGGAGGTGGTATGCTAATTATGGGTCTTCCTTTACGATGAAGAGCCTCTGCAAGACGAGTCCTACTTGGTTCCCGCTGCTGTATACAAAATGTGCTCTATGGCATAGAGTGCTGCCTGTTCAGTTGGTAAACAGAGGTCTTCTGGGTCTGGAGCATGTTCACCCTGAACAAAAATACCTGGAAAGCTTTGCGGACTTTAACAAGGCTTTACCCAGTATGCAAGCAATGCTGGCCCCAGGACCTGTGATGTGATTTGGTGAACGTTCACTGAACCTCAGAGTTCAGACATGTAGTGTCTTCAGCGCTGGCACCTCTTACGTTGTAGATCACTTAATAAAGTAGTTTCTCTCCTGCTCCCATTTTAAAATTTAATAGAAAGGAGACAGGCAAGCTACTCATCATTCCCTGCTTTTTTCTTTGTGGTTTGTTTTTTTTGGGGGGGTGGGTGTGTGATTTTTTTTTTGTTTGTTTGTTTGTTTTGTTTTTTCCTTGAGAGCTCCTGACCTTGACTCTTTCCTTGTACCACCTCCACATAAACAAAAAAATCATTAGCCTCAGACAGACACATGGCGTGGAGAGCCTCGGCCAGCATATTTGAAGTTTGGCAAAGTTTGAGCTGCTTCAAACAGGGCCTGGCAGTGGAAGGTGTCAGGAAACCTACAGCAGCACTGCTATAAAAGTGTTACGATGAAGGGCTGCTAATGGATGGCATACTGTATGATGCTAGGATGAAGTTTTCTGTATAGAGATCCAAACTGCAAAATAATTACTCTCACAGTTACAGCTAATGCTGAAGGGATGCTAAAGTGTAAGCATGGATTTTTGTGGGAAGGGGGTGAGGAATCTGGGGGATCCCTGATCCCTAGGACCAGCCATGGCTGTGCAGTCTCACAGCAGCATAAATGTACATCATCTCTCCCCTTCCCCAGCATATAGGCAACCTCTGCGTTAGTGGTAATCTGTATTTTTACTCATTAAATGCCTGGTGGGATAAAGATCATCCGTCACTCTAGAGAGGCTGCATTCATGTGTAGCCATGGACCTAATTTCAGTTATCAGAGACTTTTTTTTCAAGCTAAAACTCCACCCCAACAGTGCTCTCTTTTTGCCTATTGCTTTTTAGCCGTTTGTTCCATCTCTGTTATTCTGAAGGAAGGTAAAAGCTTTTCCTTTCCACCTGTAGAAAGGATGGCTGTTGCACCTACTGGCATCACAAGTAGTGAGTGAAACCACCACATTTCTTGCCTGAAAGAAGTTAAGACTCACCTAGCACGCAAGTTAACTGGAGTCAGAAGTTTGTTATTAGGGCAGCTGAGTCCCATGAAGTTTTCCTTTGGGAATGGGAAGAGGTCAGGGAAGAGGGTTTTCAGGGGGGAATGGGTGGCCTGACTTGAAAGGGAAATGCAAACTTATGGAAATACCTATATATAGCCTCTGTTTATAGTTACAAAGAGGTTACCTGCTGAGCACAATATCAGTTATTAAATGGTGACACTTAGGTCTCACCTATGCTCTTATATTTTTAACTAGTGGCTGGCATGGTAGGCTCAAACTGCTGCTGGTTCAGGTGCAACAGGGCTGGCAGAAGCTTGTCATCCTGTTGCTCAGTCAGCACCATCTGTTTCCAGAGCAGACAAAATGTCTTGATTGCTTCTGTGCAACTGTCGGCTCCTTTCTGCACTGGGACATCTTAAATTGAACTGTCTCCTGTGCAAGGGTCTCTCTAGACCTGGCAGCGTCATGGTTGGGACTAACTGATGGAAAGGACCAGCAGTGAAGAAAGGAGAGAGGAGGACTGAACCTGACCTGGTGCTTCTTAAAAGAAACAAATACTTTGGAAATAAATAAAAATTTAAAAAAAGGGCAGGAAAGGAAGAGAGAGGAGACCAAGTGTCTTAATGTTATTCATAGCTCAAACTTTACTGCTGTAATAAAGTACAAGCAAACTCCTTCTGTCTGATTCATGAGGCACTTGTGAAGTCTTTGGAGCTGCCTACAAAAATGCGGTTCAAATTCTCTTATGTTTCTCAGCATTTATCTCCAATGTACGTGTTGGAGCTGTGTTTGTGTTATTGTATGCCACCTTAAAGAGGTGTCTGGGGCAGCTCAGGCAGGCCTGGCAGGTGCCTGAACGTAGAGTATCTATCTGGACTATAGAGAAATTTTGTTTTCCTTCCTTGGGTTGGGTGAAAACCCTGCCGTCAGGGTTAGGGAAGTAGCCTCCAGCTATGACCGCTCTGGTTTTCATACGTGATGTCTACCTCTTTTTTTTTTTTTTTCTATTAGAAGAATCTAATAATTCCCCATTAACCCTTGTTCTTTGTATAGCTTCCTTGGGAAGGAGGGATGAGAGAGACTCAAAAGAGACATGTAGAACGCCATCCTACCTTGACTCCAAATATGCACTACACCTTCATGGTCATGCACGTTATTATTCCTGCAAAAATTTTCGTGCAAAACTAGAAGGGCTTGTGTGTGTGTTAGCCTGTTAGTTTGCCCGTAGCATTGCTGAAACTATGCGGCCGATGTTTTAATTTTTAACACTTTCAAGTGTTACTGCTAAAAGCATTCATACTAGCTGGTGGTTTGTTCATGTTCTCCTTTGGCATCTCCTGTAACCTTAAGAGACTTTTCCAGAAATCAATATTTTTGCCTTTTGCAGGGGAAGGGCTTGGGCCCTTTGAGTGTTCCTCATAAATAACTAATCACTTCAACATACTGTTCAGCAGGGTTGGACCTTATAGTAGAATAGATACTGCTACATCCATCCTGGCTATAGCATTTCAATCTAAAGGGTGTTTGCATGAGCTAATCCCCGTTGCTCTATGCCTAGGCGAGCTTCTTACGTGGAAATGTGGGCCACCTTTGCACAAAATTTTGGTGCCTTTCCAGTGCTGTCTGCCCTTGAACGACCCCATGCAGACAATACCTCAGCTTCTGGAGCTCCACTTGTGCACAGGCATTTAGCAAGATGCTGAAAAGTATGTTAGCCAGCAATCCTAGCTTGATCAAAACCTGTAGTGTCAGAAAAAAGGGAGTAATAGTCATCCCAACAGAAATGTGGATAGTTTCTTGATGACCATTTTGTGTGCTATGGATACCTACACATCTCCGTAAGGTGTGTTCACGTTCATTGAGGAAAAACCCTGAAGAGCGCAGTTTGTTCTAATCACATGCAGTTCTTCCCTGGCTCCCTTAAATTTGGGAGTGTATTTATTCACAAATATGCATGATTTCATTGAACGTCCTTCTAATTGCTATAATTTAGAAAAGGCAAGGAAAAAAAGCTTGGCAATTCCCTGGAGTGAGGACAACTCAGATACTTGTCATAAGAAAGCCCGGTTACCAGGCATATAAATCCATAATACTTTAGATATTTGGACCTGAAGGATGTGCCTCAAGAAGGGAATTTGAACTCCATAACTTATTCTCATTGTTCCCCTGGTCAAATGAAGCATTTGAGGAACAAGCCACCATATGCTTTATAAATAGCTCAGCTGAAGTTTTCTTCACTTCCTCTAACGTGTTCCCTCTGCAAAGAGAATCCACAGTATCTGTCTCTGAGCAGCGTTTTATAAGATTTGCATGTCACTAAAAGGAAAAAAAAAAATAGTCTCTGCATTGAGGAATGTGCGGTGGGTGGAGAGGTAGAGGGTGTTAAACAGATGTCAGAAAGTTGCTGCCATTTATTTTGCCCGCTGAAGGAAGTGGATGCTGAGGAGGATGGGTCGGTTCCTAACAAGGAATAAGATGCGGTTTTACAATCTATCATCTTGCTCTGTTTAGCCACTTTAGTCTCTGCTTCAGTGTTTTGGAAGAGTGGGGGGAGTGCTGAAATTCCTGAGAAAACCCAGATAAATTCTGATTCAAATTGGAGGAAGCGTTAGCGGGGTGTTCCTCCAACTGAAGGACTATTCATTCACCTTTTCCCCATCCTAAGCACAATTACATCTTCTTGCAAGGAGGGATTTTCATATTAAAATCATAGACAACACGCCAACCAAACAGAGCTGGTGCCTCCCATCCCCTGGTATGTCTCCATCCCAGAAGGCTGAGCTTGGCACTAGGCTGTCGGTGTATTCAGCACTATTTTCAGAAACCAAATCCACACGCTTCTACCCCAGCGCAGCTTCACACAGGTTTGTTTGTGCATGGCAATGCTGCCACGACTTCATGACTTTGACCTCAAGGACGTATATCGTGTTCAGTGGAAAAACAAATGAACAGAGGGCCCAACCCTTCACCCATCCCGTGTGTGTGCCCTGTGCGGGGATGGCATTTATCACAGTGCCAGTGGAGAAGAGCTGCGGGAGCTGCTCATGTAAATGTCCCCTGCAGCTCCCCTCCCTCAACCGAAGGAGATTTGTATGTAAGGTGGAATTCTGCCAGTGTGACTGGAAAAGTGTTTTTATATGGATTTTCATGGAAGAGGCTTTCATTTTAAAGCACAATTTCAGACGTGATCAGAGAGCTTGCTGAGCTCTGGCTGGATCCTTCTGCCCTGGGCTGTCCTGTGCAGTGCTGCGATCCCACCCCTGCGTCGCTAGCAGTTCTCACATCTGTGCCTACCACAGGCTTCCTCCGCATTAAATTACAGGAACACTAACCCAAAATAAGTTGCTTTTAAAAATTTAAGGCTTGTGTTTTGGGAACATTCACTGGATTTTGAAATTCAGTGGTGTCTCGACCAAGTGCTGTTATTGACCGCTGAAGAGCAGGTTGCATTGCAGAGGAGCTTGTAAGGCGCAGTGCACGTGTGCTGCTCCCTTGGGCTATTCAGCACTGGTTATGGGGTGGTCAGGGCAGCCAGAAACATGAGCCTGAACTATAAATTGTTCCTGTCATGTTGCAGAGATTTTAGATTTCCCTGATACACTGAAACAATTCTGATCATGGTCTTGCTACTGATGAATGTGTGTGGTGTGCCAGCATGTGCAGGAACCAAAGGCTGGTGGGAGGGATTCTCCAGGCTCCAGCTCTACTGTTTCTAAGAAAGTTTTAAAGCTTTTCATCATTGGCTAGCTGGCACATGTTTGTGGAGAGCCCAGCTCTGTTTTCTCATCATTGCAAATCAAAATAACCTCAGAACTATTTTTTTACTATTACTCTAAGTGTCCTTTCTCTTTTTGTCAAGGCAAAAATAGCAGAGTACCCCAGGGATCAGGCTGTCTTCTTTATCCCTGTTGAGACTGAAGGGACTCCATCTTCACCTCCGTCTTCCTTTGCATGATGAGAGGAGCCATGAGGCAGTGCCACAACTAGGCTCACACCTATCGGTTAAGTAAGCGAGGAGTAGCTATACATTTAATTTCAGTGTATGGGTGAGTGCCCTAACGGATGCCTGTGCTGCATGTACTCGCTTGGGAACCATTCAGAGAGCACAGTTGCCATCTCCAAGGAAGATATGCTTAGTATTACTTTGAGCTTCTAATACTGCCTTGCACTGTAGGAGACAAGTTTCAGGCATCGAAACAAGGTGATTGCTTTATGTTAGTCCTTTCTGACTCTCTAATTTTGTTCATGGCAGTTTGACTGGGACACTGACAACTGTGCAATCCTGTCGCTTACCTTCTCAGAGTTCATGAGCTCCGCTGGCTCCTTGATGGACATAACAAACAGGTTTGAGTCCACGTAGCCTGGAGCACAGAGAGCCTGTGGTGGAAACCAGCAGCTGCCTTCCTTGTCTGTCCCCGAGCTATTACAGAACGCGACTGCCCTGTGCCAGCTCCGGTCCCCTGGGGTGTGCAGGGCACGGAGCTCGGACTGCGCCTGATCAGCAGCTCCGATGGGGAGATGCTGCTGCGGAAATGAGGAAAAAAAAGCACTTTATAGGGTTTGTCCTTCTCTTTCTCAGTAACACCCTCCTCATGCGTTACACCACAACCTCTTCCTCTTCCCCTCCTCACCCCCTACCGAACAAAATTTTTAGTATGTGGGCTGTATTTGTTTGCTTTTGCATTTTTCCTTTTGCATTGTTGTTTTCGATGCTGAAATCTCAGGATCACTGGTTAGCTGGGAGGTTTTCTGGAGTGCTGGGGGATTTGTGGGACTGGGACTTTACAAGGGGAGGAAACGGAGACACTGAGGAGAAGGGCATGCTATTGTGAGCTGAAAATCTGCATTCAGATTTTATTTTTTATAAATACCAGGTAAAACTGTATGCTTTGAAGAAAAATACTGCATAAAATACTCTGTTGATGCTTTCCTTGCCTTATCTCAACACAGGAAATTCACAATCTGATAGACTCAATTTTTCTCTGGTGATTAAAAGCATACAACAAATACCTTTTAGACTGTAACAGCTGAAAGATATTTTCTCCTCTAAGCCTGGTTCCTTAACACTACCTGTGCTCTCATTTCTCTCAGTTTCTGTGAAGTTTAATCTCTTGTCTGTAGCATTTTGTGGTTTTAGATGGTGAGTGATGCAGGACTTGATTTGCAGATATTTCAGAAGAATATTATTTGTTTTTGAAAACACTTCAAATATTCACAAGGAAAATACTCCTTCTTGTCTGTTTTTCCCCAAAGCAAAAATCAAGATAAAATTTTAGTGGATAGTCCTTAAACATGCATATCCAAAAGTGCCATATGCACTGCTTTGGAAAGTCAGAAGCAATTTGCATGGGCCTGTTTGATGACCAAATAGATGAAATGGGTGAAATTTCATTCTTGGCCTTTGGATCAAACCAGGAGTTTCAGTCTTGCAGACTCCATCGCAGTCCCGGCGATTCCAATGGGATTATTCACAGGAGCGAGGGCAGCATCAGCTGTCCCTTCTCGGAGCCCATGGGAACAGTGAGCCACCTGTGTGCTGCTGTCCCGTCGGCAAGGGGACAGCAGTCCATCCCCCGGGCAAGGCATGGTGACACACCATGAAATTGTGCTTAATTCACTTCAATGCAGAACCAGCCAATTTAGCCTAAGTATCACTATCAGGCCCAAATTGTAGTTTTACTGTAGAAAGGAGTTTAAGAAATGTTATTTGAAACTTTTTCTGCCATCAAATAATTCTGTATTAGGTTTGAGAATCTGTTGTTCCTACTAGAGGTCTAAGCAAAATCGAAATACTGCAGAGATATTTACCATTCAGGCTTATTTTGGGAGGAGGATGAGGAAAGGCCTGATAAGTTATGTACTTGACCGCATGTAGTTAAAAATATTATTTGGAATATAAACTTCCTTGTCTGAAGACCAGCTTTATGCACAAAGTCAAAAAGCACAAAAAGCAGTTCTCCTCCTGGCCTCCATAAGTATACCTTAATGCTGCTGAATCCTGGAAATTATGCAGGGCATGCTTTTTAAATGTTGATTTTGACTTCTTGCCTGGGACCAAGTGTAAAGTCTTTCCAAGGAAATACTTAGAAGACTTGCAATGAAACCCAAAAGCTGCTGCCAAACCTTAGTTTTTAGAAAGGGAGTAGGGGGCAATCCAGACTGTTAAAAACTTCCAGTTGTTTGTAATTAAATCCACTTCTTCTGTGCACAATAAACATATACTTAGAAAAAGATCATTTTACATAATACTTATGCGGTTTACTGCTGCTCTTCAGCTGCTAAAAATCAAGCAGTAGGTCTGCTATTTTAGTCTGGAAAGGTTACTGGAAGCTGGGAAGCAGGACTGATGCAGCTGTGCCACCGCAGTGGCACGCATCCATGTATCCAGTGGTGACACACAAATGGAGCCAGGGAATCCTTTTCTCATTGTGAACCGTCTTTCCCACCTCTAACTAGTTGGAGTTTGTTTTGGATTGACAGGGATGGGAATGAAGCGGAGATAAAAATATCCCATCTGCACGTCCCTCCTCACCAGCAGCAGCACAGCTCATGGCTTTGGTGGAAGCTATGGGATTGCAGGAACTTCTCATCGCACTGCTTGCTTCTTTGAGGGCTGGCAGGAGACAGGCCCACTAAATCCTCACTGCTCTCCCCACCCTGAGGTTGGTCTGCCACAGTTCATTCAAGATCGTTTCAAGTCCACTGCCATCGTTCATCTGGAGGACGGGACGTGTGGGGTGGAAACACCAGCAGCTCTTGCTGACAGCTGCTCCTCTTCCCAGCTGGCATTCAGGAGATGCCCCTGGGGCTGAAGCAACTGGTAGGTCTGTCAAAAAGCCCAGCACAGGTAACACCTTGCTAGGGAACAAAGAGGCCAAAGCTTGAGTGAGATTTTGTACCCCCTTGTGCAGAGAAGGGATGCCACCAGGTTGAGGCAATGTGACAGATTCACGATACCTCTGCTTGTGTCTTGGAGAAGGGAGTCGGTTCAGGCTCCAGAGCACTCTGTCTCTTGCCTTTTGTCAGTACTGCAGTCACCTCCAGTTTTGTTGTTATTGTTGCTTAATGCCAAAGATCAAATTCTGTTTGTGTATGTACACATTTGTTATGGCCACAGAAGTGCCATCACACTTTCAGGTAGGCACCTTGATTTTGCCAAGAAAAATGGCAAAGAAATATCTGATTTTCAGTTAATGAAATGCTTATAAAAACAGATCTTCTCCCTTTATTCTTTATGTGCTGTTTGCTACGTGCACAGACATGTAGCCCTGGCCAGGAGCTCGAATGAGGGCAGAAGGCTGCTCCCACCAATGATGGACAAAAACTTTCACGGCCCTGCCCAGTGCGTGGGACTGTCCTGCCTTAGACCTCTTGCAGGTGGCAGCGCTAGCTGGGGAGAGGACAGGAGGTGGCTTCTTATATGCCTGAGAGCCATCTGTTTTTTTTAAAAAAAGGTGACGTAGCATTTTGTTTTAACTGTTACAACTCTGCCAGTACCACTGGGGTTCCCAGTCTTGTGGCAAAGGGGCAAGAATCCTGCTTTGCTGCAGAATGCACTCCAGCCTGAGTGTGAGTTTATCCAGAAGGTAAATTTTGCATTTACCCCTGGCAAGGGAGGGAATTTTTTCTAGGATGGCGTGAAGAAATTGTCAGCTGTTCCCAGGCAGGTTGCAGGAGCCTTTGGGTGCTGTGAAAGAATAGATGCAAGGCATGGAAAGAGCAGAGCGGAGCAGCTGAGAGGTATTATCTAATAAGTGACATAAGAAAAACCATGAAGCCTTGCAGACCAGATTTGTTAGGATTTGAGATGAAAATCCCTATTGCTTGCTGAGATTATCCCCCAGCATATGGCAGGGAATGTAACAGAGATGTAGAATTAGCCACTAATGATCTGGACACCTCTTGGAAACAGATGTTTGTAGTCCTGTATAACTGCACACCATTTAATTCGCCTGAAATCTGGATTACTCAACAAGAGGCTTGGTGTGGTATTCGAATGCTTAGTATCTTTATTTCCCACTGATCTCATCCAGTACAGATCACCTCTTTCTTAGGAATACTGCTGGAGTAATTTCATCTGAAATTGGAATTGAGAATTCAGGAAATCACAGTCAGCGTGGTGATGGCAGACAGCGTTAGCCAAGAGCCAGAGAGACGGCGTGGGGAGCTGCGGTCACCAGCTTGCTCCTCCGTGTGTGCTCAGCACGCCATTAGAAACACAGGGCTTGAGTTATCTGTGGTCTACAGCTCGTAGTCCTGTGAGAAGGGTGATCTCCCCTGAACCACTGATCTCAGTGGGTGTTGTCCGGGACTAGTTGGTCTGTCTTGTGTACTCCATCTTGATGTCCCTGTTGGCTTGCCTGCTGCTCCGTTCCCTAGCATGCTTTACACAGCTGCAGTATGTCAAATCTGCTTTCGGAAAAATACGTTAGCATTTCTGAACCCTTACCGCTGACAGGATACTTTCTAAAAACTCATCTCACTTTTATTTTAACAAATGCCCTATCAGAACCTCTTTTTCTACAGCTGCTTCTCTCTGGACTCTCAGTTCATTTTACAGCTGCTTGGTTCAGAGCCTGCTCCGTTCCCTCCTGCTGTCATCGGTACAAAACTGGCACCTAGCGAACTTGTCGCTGCAGGGTTTTCTGTTGTCCTTTCTATCATTGTCTTATCTCAGAACTAACTCAGCTAACAGGGATAAGTGCCTGATTTCCATTCTGATGCCTTAAACTACACTGTAGGTCCTCTGCATCTCACTCAGCTGTTTCCTAGTCATGGAGACTGACGAATTCATTGGTACCTCTCTTGCTTCCCTGAAGTTTTCTTGGTAACTGTGTCTTCTACCACACGTGCCCAGGGCTGACCAAGACTTTACATTGCTGCACGGGCAAATGCCTAATGCAAACCCTGCTTTGTTACATGTTTCCCATCAGGTAGTTTTGGTACGCCCTTACTCACCCTGACTTTGAGCTGTTGTTCATGAATACCTGACTCATCCTCTCCGTTGTTTAAGGCACTGAAGTTTCTGACTTAGGGCTGTAGTTTCCCCTAGGTTCTTTTTGGGGTCTCTGCATTTACTTAAGCCTTACTTAAGCAATCTGCTCTGGTAATGCTCTCACAATGCTTATATTTCTTTACGTTCAAAATAATGCTTCCTAAGGTCTCTTAATTTACTTACCTCAATTTGCATTATTGGAAGCCATCCTCCTGAAGTTGGAAGCCTTTGTTGTTCACAGGGGATAAATGTTTGTTTGCTGTCAGTTCAGTTCATCTTTTTTCCACCCCTTCCTTCATGTTAAACTTCCTTTTGGACTTAATCTTTTACAGTAAAAGCAAGACCTTACCCTCAACCTTTCTTTGTAAGTTAGATTCTTTTGACCTGGTGTCATCTTTGTTACAAAGCTTCACACACTGCAGTACAATAATATTTTTCTTGTGGTGCAATGAACAGCACTGCAGACGCTGTTCCAGATGGGGCCATTTTTTTCTCTAAATTAGCAACTGTCTTAATAGATATTTTCTCTGGCTTCCAAACTATGTGCTATTGCTTGAACGAAAATGTAATTCCACTGAGAGATTTCAAGCCCAACTTTTGCTGGGCTTCCAATAACAATTTTTTAAAAATTTATTTGCACAGTCAAAACAAGTTTGCTAGCGTACTGCATTTGCATTTTGAAGCTGCATCTTTAGAAGCAGATTGAAAATATGAATATTGTCTGGTATATTTTTCTCACAGAACAGAATTTTCATGCAGGCTTATGTATTAAAGTAAGGGTTAAACTATGGCAAATGTGTCTTGAAACAATTGAAATATTTCTTTGCATCAAGAGCGGAAAGCCCAGTTCTCTGCCACAGGAGATACTACACTCATACGGCTTCACCTCAGACTGGTTAATTTTCTGTCATTTTAAAATAATCATTTGAGAATGCAGTTTTAATTTGGACAACTTGCTTCCAAGTCCAACGGAGTCATTTATTCACTTGAAACTTCCTTGGGGGGGTGAAGAGATCTCTTTTATACAAGCCAGCTATGCTGCGGACTAGCATCGAACTCCGTTGTGGTGACTGCTTTAGCAAGATGTGAGTGGACTCTCAGGAGCATTTGCTTGAGTTCTGCTTTGTCACAGGCAAACGTGGAAAATGCAGTAAATCCTGAAAAATCCACCAGGATATACTACAAGCCTTAGGATCACAGGCACCTTCTTACAAATTTAAAGCCCTATGGACAAAAAATAAATCAAGAAGCCTCAAAAACTCAGAGTTTCTGAGAACAGCTGGGGAGGTGATCAAGGGACTGGACTTCAGCCCCCTGCAATAGCAGGGAAGTCAGTAGATGAAATACGAGGGAGGGCCAAACGGAAAAGCTGAGAACAAGAAACTCTGTTTTGTTTTGTTTTTTAAAAAAACAACACCTAAACACCTTTGACAAAGACAAGTTGTATAGTTCCATATAATCCCAAACCCTAATTTTTTTAACAGTTGCAACAGATCTGACTTGGTAATTGGCTTTCACTGGGGAATTAGGAGTTCATCCATGTGATGCTGGAAAATGCTGGAGGACACCCGTTGAGGTTTGTTCAGAATAGAAAACATTCAGTAACCTGACAGGCATATGGCTTGTGGTTTTTTTCACCATGCTTAACACCAAGGAAAGCTGCCACTTAAAGAACCTGGAGGGTATGGGAACCCCGCACAGGGTAAGGATACAGTTCTCAGTGTAGATGGTTTTGCCTGAGTGAATGGCAAGAATAATAATATCAGACTGGCATCCTGAAAAACCACGAATGTTTGTCATCACAAGAAAAGTGAGACTTGGTCTTGTGCCACTGGTAGTCAGTACAGTGTCTAGATGTAGCTACCTCGTGGTTTGTTCTGTTTTGTTTTTTTTAATCCCTAGGCTTCAAATAATCTTTAATAATAATAATAAATAAGCTTTATTATTTACAACAATTTTATACAAATGAGTGATTTTTGTTATATTGAATTGCTATTTGGTAATCCACATGATGATGAAACTTTATTTTGACTGCCAGAAAGCTCTTATTTAGTTTTCAGAATATCAGTTTCTAAATAGTTGGATTTAATTTATTCCAAAGAAATTCTAAGATTTTTGAATGGTTATTTGCCTAAGATCATTGGCATGGTCAATAGCTAACTATTAAACTTAAACCTGTGCTGTTTCTAAGTCTTTAATGATTGCGGGATCTGTCTACTGCTTTTGAGATGGAGAGTTTGCAGTTCAGTCCCATATTCTTCTTGTAGCTCTGTGTCCATCCTGGCACATCTGTCCTGAGCCATCAGTACACTCAGGCATTCCCTCTGCTAGGCAGGATTTTTTTTTATGCCAAAACCAGAAGGACTGTTCCAATCTTTTACAATTTCATCAAGTGAAAGGCCCTGAACCAACTTCAAGCCTTGCCCTGCAGCATCGCAACGTCTGTGCTTTTGAGGATGGGCAGCTATCGCCCAGTTTGTGATTCACACGCTACATTTCGGTGAATAGCCTGGTACAGGGTAGCGTGCTCCAGCTCGAGAGTGATGACAGCAAAAGGCACTGGGCAAGACCTGATTCTGAGCAAGAATAGCTCTTTGTGTTTGTGCACTTGGAGTCGAACACGCTTTGCGTTGGGAGTACAGAAATGGCTCATCCTTTCATGCTGGAGGCCTGCTGTTGGAGCTATTGTGTTTCAGGACAGAAAGTGGGATTTTTGTGTAGCCAAAGTGCTAAAGCTCTGCCTGTGGGGTGGGAGAGATCCGTGCCAACTCCCCATGGGAACAGAGCTGGGAGTGCATGAATTTCTTACGTCTGTGGGGGCAGTTTGGTTCAGTTGAGCTCTCCTGTGAAGATGTCGCAAGAAGAGAGCGTCTCTTGGTCATTAGGAATTTGTCCATGTTGCATTATTAGATGAGACTTCTATTTACTTTTTAGCTTTACCCTCCACCTGCATCCCACTGTACATAAAGAAAATCCTGCTTCCATCACTTGGGAAGCAGCAGTTTTCCAGCGCTTCCCAAAATTCCCTCCAGAAGGAGATTAAGTCACATCTGACCCAGATGCTTATGGAAAACAAAATGTTATGGAAAACACAGTGAGTTCTGGGAGAGACCCTCACACACAGGAGCCGATCATGGCAGTGAGGACAGTGTTGGGGGAAGAGCGCTTTTCCTTGGGTTAACTCAAGTAACAGCCAAACCCTTAGGTTTTAATTCGCCATATGCTGGCTGGCCCTATTTCCAAGCTGGACCTTTCCATTATCTCAAATGGGAGTGGTGTTCTTGGACCTCTAAAACCTCCAGTATATTTTCTCCTCCTGTCCTTTGATTAGGATTTGTTTGTTGACACTTCAGTGGGTTGTGGCTCTAATGACAACAGCTCTTGGGTCAGCCAAGACAGAGCTTCTTGCTGTTGATAGTTCCTGGCTTTGTCTCTGCTTCCTAGATGTGGTCTGACAGAGGTTCTAATGATCTTGTAAGTCATAAGTAGGAATAATTCTCAGTACAAAAGTTAACTAAGTGGATTTTTTTATTTCTCCAACTGTCCCCTGTGCATATCTGTGGACCAGACAGATGGACAACGACAATGCTATGCAGATAGCTTTGTCAGGTATTTCTTTTAATAGCTTGTCCGCAAAAAGCAGGTGCGTAGGATGAAACAGAAGGCTCCTACTTGCTCAGTAAACATTTAAAAAGTTAGTTCTGGACATATTTTAAGATAACTTTTCAATGGAAAATAACTGACTGAACCTACCATGGTAGTGTGGTATAAAGTTCACATTTACATTTCTTTTTATAGCTCAGAGGGTCTCATCTTAAAGGGGTTTTAATAGGTGCCAAATGTTCTCAGTATCTGTCAAGGTCAATTATAGATGAGTTTGGGTTTTTTTTTTTTTTTTTTTTGCATGGAGCAGGAAACACGAAGCATCTTATTGGAATTGTTCCTAGAAGGTTTGAACTTAGCAGATGTATGAGGTTTTCGTATGTCTTGGTAAAATGCTAAGTCTGAAGCTCAGCAAATTACTATGCTGGCTGTTAACAGAAGATTCCAGCTATGCTGGTTTGGCAGGAAAAGATATGAGATCGAAAGATTTCCACCCCCGCCAAACGGAGATCTCTTGGTAGGTAACTGATCCCAGGGAGCAGCTCGGCTGTCTGCCCGCTGTCTCAAGTCGCGTTGAGCCTTCTCGAGGGCTTCGGCAAGCCTAAATTCAAGGGTAAAATGTGCTCCTGTGGTTTCCACCTATAAACATGGAGATCAGTATCATGTCACAACTAGAAGAACTGTTAAAATTGGACATGCGCTGTTTGTTATTACTTATTTTTAAAGTTTAACTCTTAACTAATCACAGAACACTATAGAAGAAAGGATTCATTCACTTGCAGATAAAGTACTGAGTTACTTTGTGCTCTATTCTTTGTTTTCTTATCTTTTCTTGACAAATGTGGATTTTAGGTCATCTTTCTTTGATTTCTTTCCCTTTATTAACTTTGGCCCTGCCTTTTTACACATGCAGGTGATTTTCGAGATATAAGCAGTAGTCCTTACATTAATGTATTTTTAGAGGACCGATGCTGTAGTTGTCTCTAACCTTTGGCAAAACAGTGCCTATACTTTAGGATGTGTTGTCAAACACACCTGCTTTACAGTATTTCTGCTTTCTCAAAATTAAGGTCAGGCATTTTCTGAAACACTGACAAGTATGTTTAATATTAAATTCTTAAGGACACAGACAAATGTTGAATAAAATGATGGGGAAATACAGTGCTGCAGGAATATTAAAAAAAGTTGTGAAAGTTCTTTTCAGTCTTCACTGTTTCCCTTCACTCTTTCTCTGTTAAGCAGTCAGTATTAATCAGAAGTTCAAATGTAAAATTGTCAGTTTTTTCCCCCCAATATATTTTTTGAGACAATCTTGTACTTAATAAGCTACTGTAATGAAAAATATTGAGTATACTACTCAAAATTGAGAAAGAGAACAAAATATGGAAGTCCTTTGGTAAAAAAAAATGTTATCAAATGCAATATTGCATTGGCAGAACTTCTGAACAGAGAGTTTTCTCAGGCTGGCAAGTTGTAACTTCAGCCAAAAGACTGTTTTTCCTCCAGCCTGTTTCACATCGGAGCAGGAACAAAATGGGGGACTACTTACATTAATTGAAAAAAGATGAAACATTACCATAACCCATGGAGAACGTAGGTGTCCACGACCCAACACTGGAGGCAGATGTGCACTTGGGGTAGAATCTGAAGAAAACCATCACTGATACGGGTGGATCTTGGATCTGGCAGTGGGCATCCCAAACTGCACATCCGCATTCTGCAGGACCTGGCTCCTGCAGGATGGAGGATGTAGCAGGTGGAAGTTGCAGAAGGGATGCGGGTTTATTTGTGAGGGCCGAGAAGCCTTTGCAGGGAGGATGCTATTAAAGGCCAGGGAAGACGGAGCAAAACAGTGTAATCAGTCTGTCTATGAAGGACTACAGCAACTCATGTATCCCCCTTAAAAGAAAGTGGTGTCTGCATCTTCACCCCTAATTTTTTTTTTTTTTTTTAGTTCCATGAACAGATATGATTTCTCACACCTTCTCATTTCACCCAGAGCAAATAAATAAATAAATTATGCTGGAAAAAAAAAATTCTGAATTAAACTGTTTTCTTGTCCTCTTTGCACTTTATCACTTTGTGCGAATATTTGAAAGGATAACTAGGTGCTAACCTTGAATGTTAAATGTTAGTCCTAACTTCTGCTCCTTGTTTACCAAAATAGCAGGGCCACTGTGTAACAGCAATAGCATAAGTAAGTGTCAACACAGGTCACTGATATTTTAACGGAAGACTTTAATTCGTAATAAAACTAAGTAGAGGTTTTTAGGGTGAGTTAAATTTATTGCAGCAGCGCCCTCAAGTGCTGCGACACTTTAAAGGTCTGATGGTGTCTCTCCCACAGGACGCTGGGCGTTTGTTTGCTGGGGCTTGATTCTTTAGCATGTTCAGCCCAGTAAGAGAATATAAATTATTTGGGTGTAATTTTGAGTGCTCACACAAATCTGTGAGACTATTTAAATTAATAGCGTGAAGGGAAGTGTGCTGGTTTTGGAGTTTCTTTTTTAATTGCTCTGTGGTAAGGAAGGTGTTGTCAGGACCAGTTTGGTTACAAGTGATGGGAGAAGGAGTCCTGGGCAGAGGAGCTTTCAGGTCAGTGATGGGCCAGGTCCTGCAGGATGCCAATTTGTAGTTTGGGATGCTCAGTGCCAGCAGAGCCCAGTGCATAGCTTTATAAACTTTCTTCAGCTCCCGTGGCCCTTTCTTAGTTTAGGCTGTGGAGATAATGGAGCAGAATCTTTTCTGGTGTGACTCATTACCTTAACAAAGAATTTGTCTGGATTTAGACGTGGTATTCATTTGGTACTGGGATAACCATGTCTGGTAGGCTGTGGACGAGTACACTATTTGTAATGGTATAAACTGTATGGACATAACTATGGCAGTATAAAGCAACTGTGGTCTGCTAGAGGTGTTACACCATCCTAAACATACCGGCATCATTATGGTTGTCCAAGGAGCCTGTAGCCCCTGGGCTCGCTGGACTGCAGTGTTGCCAGCAGAATTCCAGCTCTCCTTGAGGCAGCTGCTGGATGGAGCCCAGGTTGCAAGCCCGCTCTTCAACTTCTGAGCAAGAAAGCCGCAGTCGCTTCCAAAATTGCAGCATCTATTTTAGCTGTCTGACAGAGCTGGCTGTGTGATGTCCTCCATTCTCTAGAATTCCCTTCTGTTAAGTTCTCCACCTCTTGTCTGCCAGCACGTATGATCAAAGCATGTCAAGTCATCTTTGTTCAAAAGCAGAATCTCTGAGTGATATCAGTGTATCCGGAGAAGGAAATTTAGCCCAAGAGAATGATTCCACAAGGGTAATGCAATCATAGTACCTAATAATTACCTGGATCCACAAAATGAACTTTTGAAGCATTGCTGAGAGCAGAAGGCATCAATTATAACAACCCCCCTTGGAAAAATCATGCCCTTTCTTCCTAATTCTTAAGGATTATTTTTGTAAAGGTACTTCAAAGTCTCTATTTTATATTCCTTGCATATACTATTCAAATGTGTATTTTATAGTGTCCTTTTGTGTGGGTCTCTCCGGATCCAGCAATTGCAGTAGTGATAGCAATCTGTGGAATGAAGAATTGCAACATTTGGGCCATACCCACTCTTAACGTGTGAGTCCTGAATGAGTATTTCTAGAATAAAACAGGAAGAAAATAAGAGGTCAGAAGGAAGAGAATTCAGAAATCGTTCAATTGTTTGACTTACGTGAAAAATAAAATAGTGACACATCTTTAAAATAAACAAATACAAAGGTCAATGACCATCTGGAGGTCCAGTAGCCCAGGATCACTTGGGCTTTTTTTGGCCACTTAAACAAGGAAGTTTTAAAGCGTTCGGCCGAAGTGCTGCTCTCTGCTACACACGTGGAGCTTCACACAACTTCTTCGTGGGGTGACCTTGGGCTGGTTTTGATTTGCATGAAGCAAAAATGACTGCTTTTCTTTTGCTGGAAGTTTTACCACTCTGAAGCAGTGCTGTGAAGAGCTGAGGTACTTGATTCAGTCCCTGTTACAGCTGCCTTGGTGCTCCCTGGTACAGGCTGGGGGAAGATGCTGCTGGTCATTACAGGTGGATTCCTCCCTCCCCAGGTGAGACACGCAGCAGGCTCCTTAGGTTTTTCTGGACAAAAACTCAAGGGCAGTGTGTGAAATGCTGCATGTTACATGTCTGTAGACAGGCATAAAAGATGGTGAGCTTTGTATTCATGGGAAATCTGTTGTCTCTTAATTGTCTCTCTTTTTCCCCAGCATAATTTATTTTTTCAGTGTAGAGGCCTTACCTACATATACAAATTTATTTCTGTTTTATTACATTCTAATCCATTTAAGGTGCAAGATGAATCCATTCCAAAAGGAATTATCTCAGAATAAATATGGCCTCATACAAAGCCATTTTTTTGCTGCTATCACACCCAGTTTGGTTCATGGGGACCAGCCTGCCTGTTTGTCTCCGTACCCTGCGCAGCTCTGGGACTGGTCTCCCTGGATGTCCCGCTGCCACTTGAACCCTGGCGTGCAGTTAAATGCACCACTGCGGTCACGGTTTCATACACCTTGAATCCCTAACCCTGCCCTGTAATCCTGCATGACCAGAGCTAGAGATGCTCGATTTCTAGTCTTTTTCTGAAGGTGAAATGCCCAGTCACGTCTTAGCAGGGGATGCTGATGCTGAACTGTGACATCTGGAAGCAGCAATAGCAAATCTGAAGGGGCACTCCCCGGTCAGGAGCTTTGTTAGAAATGTGGAAGTGCTTCAGGGCAGAAATGGTCTCCAAGAACATCTTCCAGGGTGGATGCATGTTATTAAGAACTGGAGTGTATTTTCAGAAGAGATACACATGTTCTCTTTTCTCCTCCCCTTTACTTCTGCCAGGCTGGAGTTGGATATTTGCAAGACACTGAGTGATGAGATCTCTCCAACACTACTACTCTTTAATACAGCAAACCCTAAGCCAGGCACTCTTGACACCAGAAATGGCCATAAAACCTGTGTTGGAGCCCACATAGTTCTGCTGCAGAGGACACCAACAAATATCACGCCCTGTATTACAGTATTGCAGGGACAACTTGCATTGTCTCTTTGTTCTCTTTGTAGCTGCTCTACCATCGCCCTCCAAAAAGGAGGGGGAAAAAAAGAAGGAAAAAAATAAAAAAGGGGAAAGAAAAAAAAAAAAAAGAAGTGGAACTTAATGAATACTTGGCAAATCTCCAAGGGGAACATGACCAGAGAGTTTGTTTTTGCTAACAGAAGAGGGGGCCAAAGCTGCAAGGACTGAGGGTGGGTTTCAGGGTAAAAAAGGAAGAGGGTGAAAATGGGAAGGAGCCAGGGAGGTGAAGGAGCAGAGGAAAGGACTGAGGGGGTTTGCAAGCTTGTGTGGCTGGGAAGCAGTTGAAAATTGAGACTTAGTCAGGGCTCAGCCCAAGGAGTGGGCTGGGAGGGAGAGGAGCTCCTGGCTGGAGAGGACGAGGCAGGCAGCTGGCTTTGCGAAGTGCAGAGGGCAGGAGTACCAGGGAGGCTGTGATCCAGGAGCCTACACCAGGTGGGATAAGGACCTACTGGCTCAGAGTGCTCCTCAGCAAAATAACCCTTTAGAGACGCATTCAGAAGAAAGACATCAGTAGTGGAAAAGCTTGTTGCATTTTGTAGCTGCCCAGCCCGGCTGGGTCCTTTGGGTTAAAAACCTGGGTCTCCGGGTGCACAGGCCAAGCCTCCCCCAAACAGCATTCTGGGTGTGAGACCCGGGGACAGTCAGCCTGTCAGGGAAGCTGGGGCCGTGCCTGCCCAGCTCTGGGGTATGGCTCCCACAGTCCTCTGGCTACAGTTTTTACATCTGCAATGGGTTATTATTTGCAACTCAGTTGGAAAAAAAGAAAAGTTCCTCGAGCTATACTTCGCTTTAATAATAATATCAATTTCTGTAATGTTACTGTACAAGCATTTATTCATAGCTTGGGTGAAGTTGTACTTTTTTGTCTCTGTCTTGCATCTGCTTTTGAAACCCGGGGGCATAGCACTTCCATGGGAAATTCAGGCCTTTTGCAGAGATTTCCACTCTCTGCCTGGTTAGAAAGCACTCCCAGCCCTTGGGCTGAACTCTCTTGCTCAGAAAAATATTTTGCGCAGCAACCACAACAGGACAGGTTTCTCATGGCAGATTTGTCCAGGGATGCATACATCTTCCTGTGTCTTCTTAATGCATGCTTGACTGTCACTCTGCAGCAACTCAGTGAAGACTGAAGGAAAGGATTATCTGGATTTCTTGCAAACACAGAGGCAGTTACAACACTGATAGCAATGTGGCAGTGAAGTTTCCATTTCCCTGCTTAAAGCATCTCCCCCCAGAAAGGCGTTTGCAGAACCACTGCTGCATTCTCATATTAATGACTTTCAGGATCATGGTTTTCAGTGATTTTGCTTCTAGCTTTTCTGAAAGCAGCCTGAAAATGGCACTTGGTTGCTAATGTCCGATCATGGGAGGTGGTTAGTGGAATGCCTACCTGTGGCAGGCTAGTGGAAATTGGTAGAAATCTGTATATTACAATAAACGTTTTATAATGCATACAATGGACACAGCTCCAAGAAAAGCCTGACCAGCTTGCTGCATGTCTGTTTTGGTGATACGCAAAATTTTGGAAAGGCACCAGTGCACATAGATGCTTTTTGTTCCTGTATAAACAAAGCGATGTGAGTGTGTACGTGGTAGAGCTATGGAGGGAAAATACAGCCTAAAAACTCTTGTGTGGACAAGACATGAGGTGATGTGATTTCCCACTGAGAAGCCAAAATCAAGAGTATCAGAAAAGCAACTGAAATAGGGCTATTAGGAGGAATAAATGTAGACAATGATGTTGCCAAATGTTAGAATCATTTTTTCTGTGGGTCCCACCATGGTTATTACTGTTTTCCTCAGAGCTGCAATCTGTGGAGTGCTGGCACTGAACTTCTGCTGTCAGTCCAAACAAACCACGTTTTCTTACTCTTAAGAGTACTGAGAAACGTTTCAAGAGTACCGAAAGACTCATAACTGGAAGGTATATTTTCCTTTAAAGTCTCATAACTTTGGGAGGGTTTGACCCCTTATTTTTAAGTGGCTGGGATTTGCACATTTGTGATAAATTGCACTAAAATATTGTTGTTTGCTGGTGGTGGTGTTTTTTGTTGCCACTGCTTGGTGATGCATAAGTTGTCATCCAGACTCTGAACTCTTTGTTTCGGTAACAAGAGAGTAAACTGAGGAAACCTGTGCTTCCAAGAGAGGGAATTTTAAAACACCGAAGCGCGTCGGTATTAGATGGGAGGTAGCATTAGTGTGGCACCTGGTTTCCCTAAGCGGGAAGGTGAGGCTTCCACTGAACCGGGCGCTGCGCCTCACCCTTGGGACTTCGTTTTAGTCCCGCAGATTTTTCTGCTGCACATGCAGTTTGTGAGCCCTGCACAGGTGCTAATGGAAATTTTTAACATGGGATTCAGAAGGCATTAGTAACAGTGAAGGAATAAATCCCACATTGTTAAAATTTCCTGCATGAATAATTATTGCAGGTAACACTGTGTATTTATGTCTTTGCCAGTTGTGGTGCCACTTGTAGACCAACTCCTAGAGCTGACTGGAGCATCGCCCTCGAGCTGGCTCCAGCCTCTCTCCACCCCCAAACCCAAGAACCCTGTCTAGAGTTGTCTGGAGTCAAACCAGGAGCCGTTTCCAGCATCATTTCTAGAGCCATCTCTAAAGCCATGTCTAGAGTCGTTTCCAGCATCCGCCTCAGCGCAACTCTAAATTCATTTCCAGAGCAACCTTAAGACCTGCCCCGGGGTCCGGGTCTGCAGTCGCTCCCACCGCTCCTCCGGAGTGAATTAACGTGTTGATCACATATGGAGCCAAGCTGGAGCTGCCTTGGGGCCCCGCTTTGCTGTATGCCCGGCGAGGTCCTGCCCGGCGCTGGGGCTGCCTGCCAGTCCCTGACCACCTCTGCTTGCCGTGCTGCCTCCCTCATTGTACATTTTTCAAGCACGCCAAGAAGCCAAGAAGGGCATGGGGCAGCCTGCAGGGGTTACTGTCTTTTTTTTTTTTTTTCTTTTTCTTTTTTTTTTTTCCCCGTTCCTTATCCTGATCTCCCCTGGAAGCAGCAGTCATTTCAATGTGTGCTTTGTGGAAGCAGAGCTGTCTGAGCCCTTTAAGCGGGAGATGAGCTCAGGTAGAAGGAACGCAAAGAGCTGCTTTCATCAGGCAGGGCCCCGCCGGCGGCTGCGGGGCATGTCCGGCCAGTTATAAATGGATCATGTGTTGCTATTTTTAGCTAAGAGAGGATTGTAAATATAAAAGGGTATAAAGTGCAAAACTTAGCAACAGTGGCGTTTGTTTGCTTTTTCTTTTTTCTTCCCCCCCCCCCCCCCGTTGGCAGGAATGTGTTTGGAGAGGAATGAAGTTCAAGCAGGAGATTTGCTGGGTGATCGCCTTTGGACTTTGCACTGCGTGCAACTTTTTTCATCTCTCCCTCTCTCTCTCCATACAAAGGAGGGGCAGGAGGAGGGGAGCAGAGGCTTCTCCGATGCTGTTTAAAGAGATCCAAAAGCGCAGCCCGAAATGAAATGCGAGCGCTGGAGCGGGAGGCGGGGGAGCGAGCGGGCTGCGGGCGCGGGGCGCGGGGCGCGGGGCTGGGGGGGCGCAGCCGCCTGCCGGGGGACAGAGTTCAGCGAGTGGAAAACACTGACACGGGTAAAAATAGGAACAGCGGGGTTAAAAATAGCATCTGGTGAAATAAACGTGCAGTAACTTCTGAAACCCTCTTGGGAACTTTTTCCCTTCTGATCCGCTTCTGCCCTGTTCCTTCTCCAGCAAGAAATCCCAAAGCAAACCCCTCTGCAGATTGAAAACATTAAAGCAGCACCCTGCACACTGCAGAGGATGAGCTTTGGTTACTTTTTGACGTTTTTATGGATTTTTTTTTTTTTCGTTTGTTTGCTGAAACTTTGTGCCAGAGAAGGGGGACAAATTCCTCTTCCGCGGAGCCTCTCCCACAGTCCTGGGACAGACCAGTTAGAAGGTCCTTGGGGTTGTTTCTGACTTTTTTTTCCTTTTTACCTTTTTGGTGTGTTTTTTTTGGTGATTTTTTTTTTTTTTTTTTTTTTTTTTTATGGTGGTGGTCTTGCTTTGGCTTTTAAGAACCTCCTGTCACTTCTAGGAGTGCAGCCTTCGGTCTTGTCGTCCTGCTCAGCCCTGGCAGCAGCAGACCCAGCGGGCGGACGGATGCCGAACCCTCCGCAGATGTGCGGAGCTGCGGCGCAGGGGCGGCGGCCAGCCCGGGGTGGCGGGCAGCACCGCGGCTCCCCGCAGATGAGAAGGTGCAGGCTTTTCTCCAGGGGGCCGCGGGATGGCAAAGGGAGGGAGCAGCAAACTGTGCGATAGGAAAGGATGGAGAGAGCTTGAGTAGCTTGTTCTGTGGAGCGAAGGGTTGGCCGGTCCCTCCTCTTAGTGGGGCTGGAGATGTTGAGGGCTCTGGGGGTGACGGCGGGGCCGGGAGGGGGCCGGGGAGGAGGAGAGGTGGGATGGGCGGGGGTGCAGGGGAGATGCTTAGGAGGGCAGGAGGGCTTGCAGAAATGCCCCTAGGGATCTTTTTGCAGCCCTGGCTATAAACTTGGCTTGTTTTGACTGGACTAGGTAACTGAGGCAGAAACAATTGTTGTGACCGACAGGCAGACCTGGTTCCTGAAGCTGCCTCACCATAGGATAGGGAGAAACGGAAGGGTCCTGCAGTTCAGAGGCAATTACGATTTTCATCAGATGTTTTTTTTTTTTTTTTTTAAACTAAGCAGCTGAAACTTTCCACCTGGTTCTTTATCGCCCAGGTTAAAGGCACCGGCTGTTTCAGGGGTGCATTTTGTACCGCCGCCTCTCTGGTTAGTTATCTTTCCTGGCTTTGGATGGAGGAAATGGCCTGGCAGGGTTGGCAGCCTGCACCCAGCACAAGCCCTGCAGACTGTGCCCAGCCTCCTCTGCGCCCTGAGCAGAGCTGAGCAGAATAACCTGCCCTGCCCACAGAACCCGCGTGCTTGTATGCTCCTTGGCTAATAAATACAAAAAACCCCCGTGATAAATGAGATTACGCGAGTTTTTCTATCGAGACATTACTCATGCATCTGGAAATCAGTGGTTTTAAAAGGCGGGTTGATGCCTCCCCCTTTTTTCAGGTCCAGTGTTAGCCTCCAAGGTGGTTGCAAGTGCTTCTGCCATGGCTGGAGGTGAAGGGGGAGGGCATTTTATCTGGCAAAGTGAGAAAGGAGGCGAATGTCCTTAATTGTATTTAGCAAGCTAAGCCCTGAGCATTTAATTACTTTTTTTTTTTTTAAGGATTGGACATTCCACAGCTTGTTTCTCTAGATCATTTTAAATTAGTTTTGATGTTTAAATGTACTTCATATGAAGCCTGTCTAAATCCTTTAACCAGTATATTTTTTTAAAGCACAAATATGCTTTCATTTGATAGAGTAGCTAAAAAAAGCCTTTTGTATTTGTGCAAAGCTGTTTTGTTTTTAAATTAGGTTGTTCATATCCTTCTAATTTGATCATTTCGTATTTGATTCAGCACATAAAAACAATGCAGAAACTCCTGTTATGAATCTAAACTGAACACTCATTTTCTTATCAAAATATTATTATAGAAAAATATTAGTCATTCTTCTTGGCGTAGTAAGCAAAGAAACATGTGGATGTGTTAATTTATTCCAGACCCAGCAAAGAGGGATAGTTTATATAAGTAAAATAAATAATTCTTGCCTATTTAATAATTGGATCACTTTAACAATAGTTGACTAACAGTCAGATATCTGAAACACATCTTGCCTGTTTCTATTCTTTAGGGAATTTAACACTTAGAGTGTTTTTTCCAGGAATTGTCATTTTTAAATTGTTACCTTTTTACATACTTAATGTTTATTGCCCTCCATAATTTATTAAGTCAGAACTAGGAGAAAACAGCTCAAATGTAGTTGAAATTAATCCCTTGGGAGTCTGCAAAGAAACTAAACTGACATGATAAATCTTGTGAAGGAGTTTAAGAGTTATTTAAAAAGTGTATTATTTCACTGTCTAGCATAGGTAAAAAAGATTTTGATTCTCAGAAATAGTGATGCATTGGTTAGTCATTCATTGGTTTTGATTGTCTTAATGGATTGTTGAATTATATATGTCTAATTCCAAATTGCATTGGTGGTACAGGAGTGAAAGTAAAAAAAGTGAAAAAATTTTCTCACTACTGTAGTATAAATGTGTCTACCTATAGCATATGAAATTCCTGTATTTCTACATAGGAATCTGCTAACTTGTTAGTTGATAAATTGTTAGCATTGCCTTTTGAGTTATTTTGCTCCTGTTCGTACCTGCTTTAACATTTTGTTACGTTTTCCGAACTTTGAGAATGCAGGTGGCATGTCTCTTCATGTTGGTAATTGATAACAGCTAGCTAAGATTAACTCCTAGCATTATGTTGTTTTAGATAACAAAATTCCACAATTGTATTTTTTCATTCGCTTGAGCTTTAAAGAAATCATTCTGTGATTGTTACTTGTAAGTAATAAAATTTAACCCCCCTCCTGCCAATGGTATGATGGTGAGGATATTGTACATAGAGTGCATACACACACAGTAAGTACTTAAACACTCATGGGTATTTTTACTACCCTCTACAATAATAAAAAAATACATAAGTATCAGGATCTAGAGTGCAGTAATAGCTTACCATTTTATTTGAAAGGGATAACTCATATTATTAAAATGTCAGATGAACTGTATTTGTTTTAAATAGAGAATATATTAGAGAGTTTTGAGAACATGTAAAATATTAGTAATTTTTTGACAATGTAAAGATAGAATATCTCTGGAAAGTCACAGTTGAGGTCTTGTGTTGTTTGTTCAGAATGATTTTTACAGAAGTAGAATTTTTGGATGCTTGGTAGGGAATTCAATACTGTTCTCTAGAAACTTAACAAGAGAATAACATTTTGTTAGAAAAATTAAGACAGTAATTACAAAACCAAAAATCTCTAAAAACAAAATAATTACCATTTTTCCTGGTAAACTTTTCCTGTTCCATGTTATCACAGTAAGGACATTGGGGGGGGGGGGGGTTTGAATCAATCTTTTTGATACTTGCATTTTTCCTTGGAACCTGCCTCCCTCTCCTTACATTTAATGCATTGAGTTCAAGATGGCATAAATAAAATCTGTTAATTTAAATTACTGGATGTTTCTTCCTCATATTGTACTTAGAAATTTATATATATATGAATAAGATTGATATAGTTAATGTTTTTCGTAATTTTGATGTTTTTTGAATGAATTTAGAGTTGGTCCAATTTTTCATGTAAATAGTATTACATTATTATCAGATTAATACACTTAATTTTGTCAGCATTACTATAAACTCGGTACTAAAAGGCATGGAGAGGCATGAAACTGCTTTACGTGTATTTGAAGATTATCCTGTACATTTATACTGGCTCAGTGCTTTGTCCTAAATGTGAACTGCAACCGTAGCGTTAAACATGCAATTGTAACATCTATATTGAAAGGAAAAGTAAGGAATTTGATAACAGCAACCATGATTAGAAATTTAGAAATCTTAAATGATGGGAGAAAGTAATGCTGAATAATTTGGTTTTTAACTCTAAAGATAAAATTCCTAAATCTTGGTAAAAATAGATTTTTTTAGCATTTTTCTAGATACTAAAAAATGAACACAAGGAAAACTAATATTCTGAGAAGCTGTAGCGTGGCATTTCTAAATAAAAGAAGGAATGCAATTAGTGAGATAATAATTATGACATTTGTTATTGATCCTTAGTATTTTTCTTCCCCAGGGGAAGTTAGTTAATTAAAACAAGGGAAGTGCTGAGGGTCTTTGGTGAGAGAACAGGAACCCAACTTATTCTTGACAGAATTCAAATAGTAAAACCCACCAAACAGTCTCTCAAACCAGAAGGCTCGCAGCTCGCTGGAACGGCCTCTGCCAGGAGCTCGCTGGAGATCTGCTCGCGCTTTCCCAACTTCTGCACTTCTCTTTCCTGTGTGCAATGGCAGGAGCAGACATTTAAATTACTTCTTATTACAAGGGACCACATTAACATCAGGAGCCTACACTGGATGAGTAAATGTATGACTAGTTTAGCGATGATTTTGATTATCTATAACTATCTGGGAATACTAGACATGCTAAACTCTAGTCCCTTTCTATTTATTTGAATGTATTTTTAATCATTTTCTTGAGTGAGAGATGTAGGGAGAAGGAAGCTTGGCAAAAACCTCAGAGTATTGACTTGCTGTTTGCAAGCTAAGGGAAGGGTTCCTTCTGAAATATTCCTAAGGCTTAGAAAACTGGAAAGGAAAAAGAAACTTATTACAGTAAAACCACTGATGTAATTAACATTTCCTGAAGTGATGCAAGGCTTTCAGTTAACTAAATAGTTTGTTTCCATATTAATAACAAAACTGAGAGAGATTACCGACCTACAATTTTAATTTCTTCTGTCAGATTGTGCTGGTTCTGTTACTGTACTGAGATACTAGTTTTAATTGTTGAAGTCTTTACTCTTGCTCACCAGCTCTGCAGCTCTAACCTCTGCCACACAGCTCGGTCGGTCGATGGAGAGCTGCCGGTGGGTCTCCTTCCCGCGGGGCAGCCCCCAGCCCTGCCTCCCCCGGTGCAAGTATGAAACCTGCAGAATATAAAATGTGTGTCGGGAAGCTCAAAAGTCACGTGTGATTGATTTACTTGATTTTAACACCTGGGAAAAAAAAAAAATAATAGGTAGTCATGATTATGTAGTGATTAATAGTGCTTACCCAGAATTCCCGCCCCCCCCCCCCAATCCCTTGCAGTCAGAAGTACAGAGCCAGGTATCCAGCGCATACCATTGGTATCTTCAAAAAATCACCTCTCCAAGATTTCTCCCTTAGGCAGCATATAGCTGCCAAAACAGACTCCTGCCGAGTATCAAAGGGCATCCCCTGCAAAGAAACCAGGTTTCTCCCAGCAGTTTTGACAGAGCAGCTGTCTGGCATAACCAGAGCTGCAGCTGGATGGTCCCAGCCCTGCTCATCTTGCTTTTTTTGTACGGCGTTTATAAATACACACTGCTGCTCATACAGTTACCCGGAGTTATGATTTTGTGAGCAGACAGGCTGTTTGATTAAGTCAAAAGTACTAAATGCAACGTGCGTTACCAAACCCGCAGAAGAAACTGTTCCCAGTGAAAACTCTCCAGCTGCCGGCAGTGGCCCTGGCTGCTCCACTGCGGTTGCTGGCACTGGTTTCTCTGTGCTTTCTATACATTCAAAACAATGGAATATTCCCAAAAAACACTGACAGCTGCTGCCAGTGGCTCAGAGGGAGCCCCTGTGCATGGTCCTTTGCCCTCCGTCGGGGGCTCTGCAGCCACGAGGTCTGCAGCAACATGCTTGCTCAAATGCTTTCGTGCAGCCCGAGGGAGACATCTGTTAGCGTTCATCCTACAAACAGGCACTCTCGGGGTTTCATGCATCACACATGAGCATTAAAACTTGGCCCAACAGGGTCCCTCAACCCGATGCAGGGGTCTCGAGTGGAGCTCCCAAGCCCAACGGGCCCCAGGGAGCCTCCAAAGGGAGTGAAGCCCAAGCCCAGAGGAGGATGCAGATGCTTAGACCTCAGTGTCAGCCCTGCTGTAGGTGCAGAAGTAATGCATGTACAAATGCAACTTCAGATAGAAGGACTGGAAAAACGTACTAGCTTTATTGTTATGGGTTCAGTCAAGCTGGTAAGTGAACCCAGTACAGAAATAATGTGGCTACAGACTTCTTGCGAAGCAGTGTCACCCCAGATCACTCAAGGGAGCACCCATACTTCCTACTGAGCGCAGGCAAAGCAGCAGGCAGGGTTTGTAACGCCCCAGCTCTTCTGCGCGCTGCCTGGGGAGCGGGCCGACACTGGTACAACAGCGGCAGGTCAGCTTTCCCATATATGGGAAAACCCTGCTCTAATTTTTAAAGCTATGTGTTGTGGCAGTGCTGAATATGGGAATTTTATAAGCAAAGCTGAATGCTTGCTATGTTCATTTGTATGCCAGTATCTGGAACACTGTCGTTGCGGTCACCACTGCAAGGTATGCTTGCAGCCCTTATGCAGGCAGACTTCCAGCGTTTTCCCACCTATTTAGAATTTCCTAGAAGTGTGAACCAGGGATACGGCACAGGGGAAGGCATGATGCTGAGATGCTCTAGAAAAGCAAATGACCAGGGGGCCCCATACAGAGGACATTTTGCATTGGTAGTTTGGTGAGATAGCCAGTAGAGGATAAGGATGAGCGTTGCAGCAGTAAATGTGCTGGTTCAGAGGCATTATTTATTAATACGTATTATATGGATTTACACTGAGCTCATCCTTACACTAATCTGAATGCTTTACTCTTATCCAAGCCATTGCAGGCTGCCCATACAGCGAGTAGACAACCAGCCTGTCATTTCTGTAATTCTCGTAATCTAATTACTGCCTGCCAGAGCAACGAGTAACTGCTGCTAAAGATCCATGATGTATTGCCTTGATGCAGATGTCTGATCTGGAGGAAGGATCAGCCAAAAAGTTACTGAGGGCTCCTGGGTGCGTCAGGAGGCTGAGGTGCCTCTGGGACTGTGCCCATGGCTGAGTTTTTCTCTTGGTTGGTCTTCACCTGTGTGCGTGACTCTTACCTACGGCAATTGAAAGGCTGAGGAAAATGGGAAGGAAACAACTATGTCTACCTCTAGGACAAGGTAGCTGCTTTGTCCTGTGGGCAAACAGTTGTATGAAAAAGGCTCCTGCCCTGGCAGCCCGGGACGGGCAGACCTCCCCTCCGGGCACCGCTTAGCATTTTGGGTGCTCTCAATCCACTCATTTGGGGTTTTTTTGTTTGTTTGCTCTTAAGGAAAAAATAGAACATTAATTATTATTTGTAAAGGGCTAGATTCTCACTACAGAACAGCCCAAGTAAAGTTAGATCATACAGTAGTTACTTTGCTTAAAATATTAAGCAAGGTTTGCTGCTGTTGCCTTGCTGACCACTATTTTTGAGCCAGCAAGTGTTCAGAAGTGCCTGGTGGTGCTGTATGTGGCTCCCCTGATGTTTATCCATTGATTTGGGGTGGCAATGAAAACTTTCCTTTGATGCAAGCCTGACTGGTCCAGCAACAGAAGTGCCAGCAGGAGCAGGATGTGAATCTAGATTTTTTTTTTTTTTTTATGAACTTGTTTAAAACCAGTCATTTTGCAGCCCTTCCAAAAAGAAACCAGAAATGAAACCCACCCTGGCAATTCCTTGTGTGGTCCAGGTCACTGCTCGTTATTCCCACTATATGCCCTGTTTTAGGGGCAGCACCTGTGAGAATGTGCCATATTCTCAGTAGCTGGAGAGGAAAACATTACAGGTACTTGCTGGCTGGAAAAGAAAGATGCAGCAAGCAGCAGCTAGTTGCAAAATAGCCGCTTTAAAGCAGAAGCTGCCTGGCTGTGCCAAAGCAGAAGGGCCAGCCCCAGAATGGAATGCTTATAAAAATAAGATGGTAACCATGCAGCAGAGAAGGAGTAGAGACCAGGAAGTTTCAGTGTTACATACAACATGATACTCTGCTTGGAAAAATATTGTCACAGTTATAGAGATATGGGCATGGATCCGTAGTTGAAAGGCATAACCCAGTACCTATCATTAGGCTGATTTTAATCTCTCATTTCCAATTTTGTCTGTGGAAGAAACTCTTTTTGGCTTGAAAATTCTCATTTGAAACATTGAGCCAAAGGAGATGTGTCTCGTCTGGGGAAAAGTTTGAAGTAATTGGTTAAGGCTGGTTTTGAATTATAGAGGGGGAGAAATTTGTCTTATACCATTTCAAAACATAACAGGATATTGATTTATTTAAAAATTTACAGGATGATGGATTTATTTTAGTTTAACCATGTTGATATTTATTTGATGGTTTGGATTTTCAACAAAATGAAAGAAAGTGCTCCTTTCATGCAACCTGATGGGGAAATAAAAACAAGACAGTGACCTTTGAAAACATGAATGCTGCAGCTCCTCAGTCATCCTGAATAACAGTGGGCTATCTTGATTTTTAATACTTGAGAAATCTTGCAGTCTGTACAAAGAAGGTTCCCCACCCCCCCTTTTTTTTTTTTTAATAGCAGAACCTGATTTGTGTCATCTTGGTTTAAAAGACAGGCTATTCCTTGAGCTCTAATTACATCCAGAGAGAAAAGTTTCTGCTGGGACAGGGGCCGTAGATATGCAAGAACTGGTGTAAACTCTCTGACTTTATTCTCCTTCAAGATTTGCAGAGATGCTTCGATAATCCAATGTGGGGCACCGGAGAAGGGACAAATCTGATCAGAGAAGCAGTGCTGGGCTGACACTTCTCCTGTTTCTTCTGGCAGCTGGGAAGATGCTAAGTTCTAGCACTCCTCCGGGTTTAAAAAATTATTTATGAACATATAGTCAAAGTGCTAGAGAGAAGGTGTACTAAAATTCCTGCTAGCCCAAAAATCTTACAAATTTGGAAAAAAAATGCTAAAGCGCTGTTTAAGTACTCTCTGTCTTGCTGTCTTGCTTTCTCTTCTTTTCTTCCCCCCTCATGGAGCATCAGAATGACAACACAGACACTGAATTTCCGTCTTTACCCACTAAAGGCTGCTTCAACAAAAAATCACTTTCTGGCTTTATAATGAAGATGTCACTGCTGAAGAGTGAGTTGGTGTGCCTTCTTTTGAGCTGTAGGTTTACAGGCAAGCTGTACCTTCTTGTAGTGTCCTGGCAAGAAATTAATAAATTACAGACACTTAACCACTCTTCTTCTCGTTACAAATGTGTAACAGCCTTTGCAATCAATGTGCTCACGTAATAACTTAGCCTATAGAATATTATTCCAACAATTAATTTACTTTCCTTGCTTTTTTGCTCTTATCCTAGCACAGCAGGGACAGTGGTTAATCTCTTGGGTATTTACTTGCAGGGCAGGCAGTTTGTGTGTAGGTCTGGGGTATTCCACATGTGTTTTCCTGCATTTTGTGCATTGTTTTGAACTTTCAGCCCTCTTAGCCTGGTCTTCGATGGAGCGCGTGCACCCGAAGTGAAATCACCCCACGGGCCAGTGCTTTGGTTGTGTTATGTCAGGCTATATCTATGTCTGTAAAAAATGCTGTTCCAGCTCTGCGTGGGGCACTGTATCTGTTATTCTGAAGGTTTTGCAAATCCTACCAGAGCTAAAAAGCACTGAGAGGAGACCCAGCCCTTGACTGCACTGTTTGGGTCCAACCGTCCTCTTTTGCAGCCCCAACGTTTGATACGTGTACTGGTTTATAATCACAGCTCCAGACCCTGCTCTGGTTCTGTTGCAAAAATTGTCCTCTCCTGCTGTCCTCTATCTTTAATAGATAATGCTTCGAAAGCGTTTTAGTTATTAGAAAGACCTTGGCTGACATGATTCACCTCAGCAAGCAGTGAACATATATATATATATATGTGTATATATATGTGTCACCTTTACGAGATCTACCAAGACACTCTGTGGGCACTCAAAGGTGGTGCTTCTGTCAAAGATGTTGGTGTTTACTTTACAAGCAAGGCAAAACTCTTTAGAACCAGCAAAAACTAGCTCTAACAAAAATAGTTCAAGTAAACAAAGATGTTTCTCTTTTGAGAGGAGGTAGATGTGCCTGTCTAAGGACATGATCCCTATGGAGTCTGCCCCACCACAGAGTGTAAATAAAAAAAAAATCCACAGTGGAAAATAAAAAAAATCAGCTTTGTTGCTCTTCCTTTTCAAGTGTCTCGTCATTAGGACATGGTTGGTTGGTGAATGCTGGCTGCTGCCTGACGGTGTTTCCCCAACAGCATTTGCCTTACTAGATGTCTTGAAGAACAACATCAGATCCCTCCTCTACGTGTTTGACGAAAGAATTTCAGTTTTCCACCAAAATTAAATGGGGGCATGTATAACTTCATTACATGAGTGGGAGCAGGTAGTGTATAGCAATGTTGCAGAGTGTCCCCCTCCCCATCACCTTAGCCTTGGTAAATCTCTGCCTGGATTGAACCAACGGGATATCTCGACCTTTTTTTTATAGGTGTAGTTGAAAGCAGGTGGCTGTTGTTATTTAGCAGCTTTATTGTCCTCTGCTCTACCTCGTTATCACCGGTATTTCCAGGAAAAATATGAAAACATTTTGAAGCATGCAGGACAGAGGTCATCTTTAAGAGGCATCCTACAAAGTTTCTTTCCTTGGGAAAGGATTTGTTCCTTGTTAGGAAGCTTGTAGCTCTATTTAAACCTTTTTTGTAGTCCATAAAAACAGAAGGAAGATGCTGTAGCCTACCTGCATAGCCTGTTTTGTACTGCTTGAAAACAAATTTTTTCCCTTGACCTTGGTGGGAATTTGGATGCAGGAACAGCAAAGGAATATAGCTTAAAAGGTAGAGTATGATGTCTGCTCCCTTTTAAATCTATGATAACCAGTAAGCTTAAGTAACTTCACAAGAAGTATTTCAGAAGGAGCTTGAACACTGGAGAGGACTGGTATTTTAATTTTAATAGATTATGATAGTTTGTCTAGGCAGAAAATTGAATTCATTTCTGCATCAAGCTGTATTTTTGGCTTATAAGACTTAATGCCTTTAAAAAACACCAGTCTTGATTTAAAGATTTTAAGATGTAATATAAATACTTTGAAATGAAGACAGCAATATTATGTTATATAAAAAAAGTAACAGAAAAATGTAATATCTGTGATACTATCAGCATGCCAGATATCATACACCTGAAACTTCTTGGGAGGTTGTCTTACAGCCCTGCTAGCTCAGACCCTCTGTGGATCAACTTTTGCACATTTTTCAAGCCAGCAAGACTGCAAACGAGGATTTAGAGACTGTAAAGTAGTAAAATTGCAAAGGAGAGACACTGGAGTTGGAGAAAAGGGACTCTTATATTTAGTTTCTTTTTCTTGGCATTATTTAGACTCCCAAATGACAACGTTTCTAGTTTTCTAGCACAAAGGAGGCCTCATGCTGTTCAGGATCTGCTGTAAAGTTCGAGTACAGATCATTCTGTATCCCAAACAATTTATCTAGTTCAATGATATTTTTATTTCACAGCTACAGTTTATAGACCCTAGTCTAATAGACGGTATTTTTGGAAACCTCCCGTTTATCTAACAATAAAAGTCAGGATGGAATATCAGCTTCCATTTAGATTTTCCTGAATTCTCTCCCATTAAATCAATAACATTATTTTTTTAAATTAAATTGTCTTTTGCTTTTAAGGAGAAAGACTAAAAAGGAAAAATTAAAATGCTATTTAAAACAAATACTGAGGCATAAAAAAGATATATGGCATTAATTTCAAATAAGTTAAATAATCTGGGTGAGTTTTGTTACAACATTTACATCATAATAAAATGTAATTTTAATCGCAGGAATGTAACTGATTTACAACATACACTGTGAAGGCTAGAAGTAAATGTGAGCAGGCCGTTGTAACTTTTTAGTTCGTGCACATCAGTCTCACGTCTTAAATCTGAGCTGTTGGGAGAGAGACCGGGAGACTGGAGAGAGAGAGAATCAGATCATAAAACTTTTTGACAAATTGTCTTCCAGAAAATAACAATATGCGACCTCCGTTTTTGACTAGACCCAACTACCTGAAAGGAGCTTTATGCACATAACCAGTCGCAGTAGCACTTTCATTTCTGTCACAGAGGTCTAAATAAATGAATTGACCATCTGCAATTAATTCGCATTGTACAAATAGTTTGAAGACTGAGTCGTCTGTCTTCCGAACAGAACAATCTATTTTTAGCTTTTCAAGCAAGCCTGTTTTCTGTTCTTTGTAGAGTCAGCGACATTCTTTCAATTTTTCAGCTTAATTAACACAAAAGAAATTGTAATCTGAGAAGGCAGCAGAAACAAGAACCCCCTGAAAACCATGAATTTGCAAGAAAGCAGAAGATGGCAGCTTTGCAAAAGATAGCTGGCAAAAAGAAAGAAAAAGAAAAGTTCAGAGCAGTTTGTGAGATTTTGGCTGGATACTATATAAGCTAAATTTATACATACAGTTTGTTGATTTACAGTGAATGCTCGCAGGTCTTGCAACTAATTTTGGATTCTTTATTCTGAAAATGATGAGGGCCACAGAAAGAACATTTTCACAGGAGATAATACCTACAACAGAAGAATACTTGTGAATAAAGCAGATTTCTGTAGAATTACGTACATACGTCTGGCTTGGGTGCGAATGTTGCTGTGTGCTCCCTGGATGGTTGAGGGAACACCGAATCCCTCCGGGATGGACTCTGTGTGCTTGCAGTTGTGGGTAAATCCTTATTTCAAGCCCAGATATAATCATGTAGATATAATTTTTATTAGAATCATGCCCTGGGAAATGCAAAAATATCCATGCATCACAAGATGTATTCTGCGCTATGTTCGGTAGAAGATTTGTAGTGATCGTTTGAGGAAAGGAAGGCACAGCTTACTGTTCAGAGGGGTTTGAGTTAAAATGTTAGTTTTAGGTACAAAAAAAGGAAGCGAAAATCTGAATAACCAACAGAATGCCAACTGCAATCGGTGAACGTTCAGAAATAATAGTACTTTGAAATAATGATGAGATTTCTGTGCCTGCTGGCAGGTGCTTTTCTGTTTCGACGTATTAAATATACAGTATTAGCATTTGCTGTGCATTAATATTATGCATGCATAGCATGTAAGCTTCCCAATTAAATATCTTCCCAAGTATCCGTTTATGAGTGCTTGTTTGAAATACGCAAACAGAAGGAGGAGCAGTCAGAAACACTCAGCCTCCCCCCTCTGAATCCAGGCAAAGAGCTCGACAGCCTGAAGTACAACTCCAAAAAGCATGCCGGGGACGTCGGCAGCCCTGCTCAGCTGGTGGCCGCCGCAGCACAGGGACTGGGAACACATATTCCTGCAACAACTGGTGTGACTATAGCCTTACATTTCTGAGTTGCTCGCACCATCTTTTAAAAATAAAATGTAAATTCTAAGTCATATAACATGGAGTATTTAGAGGCATTTAGTTGCCTGAAAACACAGCGAAGTTCCTAATGGGATTCTTTTTCAAATACTGTGGTAGGTATGGCAAATAGATCCAGCTGGAAGCCCTTTCGGGGGTCCACCTGCATCTTTAGATACAGAGGTACCTTTTGAAATCTGGTCTCCAGGTGCTTTTGAAAACTATTCCCCAATGAATTTCACCAACCCAACCATCCTGAGTATCAACTTAATCTGGTTCCTTCCCAATACTTGTGTATGAAGAAGTGATATCACACATTAAAGAAACAATGTGCAGAAAAGGGGTTTGTTTAACAAACTGAATTTAATTCCCAGAACTGTAAGTACCTTCAAGTGTATCAAATTAAAGTAGAAGCCGTGACTGACTCCTGATAAAAATACAGTTCTTCAGTTTGTTGCAGAAATGGGCTCCTGCAGGAGGCCACCGACTTCTCTAGCTCTCACCAGCTTTGCAATAACAGAGCCTCACCTCTTAAATTAGGTGCCGGGGGAGATTCCTTTCACTGCCAAGGGCTTACAAGACTGTATCCTCTTTTTCCTTCACTGCAGAAACAGGGTCTGTTTTCCATCTGTAAATGAAAAGTGCAGCTGAGCAGTTAGGAGGAGGAGGAGGAACATCAATGTTCTTACTAAGAAACAATAAGAAAGTTATAAAGCTGTTGCAAAGCCCCTGTGAAGGATTAAGAAGGTGCGTAACTAACTGGTGTGTGCAATCAACTGGCAATGACGCTGAAAATAAAAGGGAATCGCGAGGACTGGTGGGACGATTGGTTTGCTCTCCTAGAAACTCAGGAAACCCGAGTACATTAACCCATAACAGTTTCTTTAAAAGCTATCTATCTCACTCGTTTTAACTTCAAGGTCTTCACAGCACCAGATTTGATATGCAATTCTAACTACAGGTAGTATGAAAGCTGCTGATCAATGCTGAAAGTTCATGATGAATATTAAATACTACAAAAAATCAGTTTGCATGCTTTTGCATGAATTTACACTGTGAATTTGCCCCATACAATGCTAGAAGAGGTAGAGAAAAATGAATGTTAGTATTATCTTTTTCACTATCTAAAAGCAGGCAGAAGAAGGTAACAGGCACAACTAATCAATGATGAAGTGGGATTTAATTATTATTTGAATTTTACTTGCAGAAGTTTTCCATTCTGGTCAATATGCAGGCATGCCTTTTGTGTCTAAGGGCTAAATATACTCATACTACTAACATGTTTATAAGTGTTCACTGCTTTGATTTTTATAAAGATTTGTGGTATTCATTAAACAATTTCAGTGTATTAAAAACAACAAGATAGATTTCTGTGATCTCCATGCTCTTAAAGTTAAATTTTTGGATCTTCGTTAAAGGAAAAGTAGATTTAATTCTTAAAGTATAGTTAAATACAGTAACAAAACAGGAAATAGATCCTAAAATATGTTTTAAGCCTCATAAGAAAGTCTATTTAAGGATTCTTCTGTAAGGATGTAAATTCTGAAATACCTATTTAGTGTAGCAGTTGTAAAATATGTGAGGTAGTCAGTCATACGTTTGGCTTTTATACTCAGCCAGGTTACTTGCCAACATAAACAAAGACTTAAAGGCTTATTTTTTAGACGTTTCAGACAGAATCCAGTGTAAACCTTTCACTTAATCCATAATATCCTAAAAATTAATTAAGTATTTCTGAAAGTAATCAACCAAAATTGTCATTTCTAAAGACAGCATGAAGGTATCTTCCACTTCATCCATTTTATTCTCGCGTGCTCACCTCTTAAAAGAAATAAAATATTTCCCTTTTTTTTAAATGCAAGGCATAATCTGTTGATCATTTCTTTAAAAGGTCTGCACCCAATATATTCTCTGTTGAGTCATAAGTCAAGTCTGTAGACCACTGCATTGTTAAATAACAGTAAATATTCTTTGCCGCTGAATCACCCATGGGAAGGACGGATATAGCACCCAGACTGTGGGCACTGAGCGCTCCAGCAAGTAGAGGGACAAAGTACTCCATGCCCTTAAGGATTCAAGAGAATTGTTTAGGTAATGGGCTGTCCACAGCCCTTCTCCATACTCTTAGCCCTGAAAATACCCTCTTCAACAGAAGTGAAGAGACATATCCTTAAACCTCTGTCATCAGCTGGAAGCTAACCTTGCACGAGGGTTCTGCGACAGGCCTCTTCCCAGAGACAGTAGCAGTGTCAAGGACCATGTAACAGGCAAATTGTAACTAATCTTTAGAAATTGGCTGGCCCACTTTCCATGAGGAACGGCCAGAAATCAGAGCTAGATAGTGTTGTTCAGCTGTCCTATCCATTTGCGTTCTTCACTCCCTGCCAGTGGTCTTCCCTACACTTCTTCAGGGACTCTGGCATGAGTCCCTTACCTCTTTGCTTTACATACAAGCCACACAAGAGGTCCTTCAAGAATACTGAGAAGAGGTTTCACTGCTTGGCATTTTTGGGTTTTGTTTCATTTTCTTCACAGACATTACTTTGTTATGGCATCACATGTAAATATGAAGGCAGTCTTCGTGTACCGTATGCATGATGAATCAGATACCTTCAGGCTGTGTTCAACATAATGTATCCATTTGGCATAGATAGGCTTCTCATCTAGGAGGCTGGACAAGCAGACCAATGGTATTTGTGCACATAGTTTATTCTGCATGTCCGCAGTGGCCCTTTGGTCGGATCATATCTGAAAAAAACCGCAAATGTATGGTATCGTTTGTTCAGTTGATGCTCCTCACTGTACTGAGAAGATACTACTTGCTGATCTCCGTCAGTGTGAGCCACATCAAAACATAGGTGAAGTCCTCCAGCAGTCTAGCTCTCCAGCAGTAAGCAGCTGTGGCGCTTCACTGTTTGATCTGTAGACGGTGCTGACTCCAAGGCTCATGCTCTGTTCCACGCTTCATAGTCCTCGATAGGAGCTTCTTGTAATTTAAAGTTGTCTTCACCGCTTTCATCTGTTTTGCAAAAAGCAGGGGGAAACATCCATGTTCATGAAAAGGTATCACAGAAGGGTCACCAGGTCTTTTCCTGTTCCTCCTCCTCTCCCTACTTTATGGATGCTTACTGCCAGCGTAAAACACGAAGATCCTTTTTCCATGACAAATGAGGAGTGAGCGGCCATGTCAAGCAAAAGCCATTGGTCTAACTAAGCATAGCGCAAATCCCTGGGTTAGAACTTGGAACTCAGTCTCCTCTTATCGAGGACTTGTCTGGTTTAATAATCAAAACTGAAAGGGCCTGGCCTTTTAAGGGAGGGAAGAACCTAAGTATTTGTGGCTTACATTGATTTTGATGGGAGTTGTGGCTGCTCGGCTGTTCTAAAGTATTTTGTCCTAGCTGCCATAGTTCCTTCCTGAGGCTCCCTCATTTCACACTGGGCAGTCCCAGGAGAGCAAGACAAAATGTCCATGATTTATGGAGTTCTGAATAATTGATATGCTAGTTGAAGATCTATATACTTAGGACCTTAATAGTCTAAGTATGCATTTTCCTAAGTGTAACTGTGGAACTTTTCACATTATAGTACCAGACCTTTCTGCCAAGAAGAAATTGCAGTTTCCTCACGATGTATTGCTGTGTTGCTGCAAAGCCCATCAGACGGTAGAGGGAGCACAAGGCAACCGTCGCTTTTCCCACTGCCATGGGACAGCAGCACTAATTGCATGTAAAACAGCTAACAGAAATGGAAGAAAGAAATAGAAGGATGAAAGCCGTGTTGGTTAGTAGTATACTGGAAGTGGATGAAAGGGCTGGAGGGAACAGGTTAAATGCCTGAGTATTAGGGAATGAGGAGCTAAATATGGCATCTTAATACGGCACTTGGCAAGAGGCCAGATCTGTTAGTTCATAGATCTTAACCTGCTTCCAATATTTGGGTTTGAGCAGGATTAAAAACCAGGAGGGTTTTTTTTTTTTTTTTGGGCTCTGGTTTCGACAGCAATGGAATCTCTGAAGAGCAGTTTCAGGGCTGTGGCATCCGAACCCAAATTCTTATCTTGTGGGACCTTAGGATCCAAGCTGCAACCCAGCGTCATTTTTTCAGTCCGCCTGTACCAAACGTTTGATAACTATGCTCTACAAAATAATTTGTGTGCAGCTATAAAATGTACTTAGGTGATCATGGGTCTCTGGAAATAACATCTAACGTTCTGACAACTGACTTTCATATCAAGAATCGTGTGCAAATTTAGCTTCTACCTCCGGTTTAAAAAAAGGTAGCATCTCCAAGGTATAATTTTCTTATGCTCTGCATTAGACATGTTTACGTTATGCAGTACCAGAGCTAGGACAGGTTGCTAAAATATAAGGTTTCTTAGGAATCAGCGGCATTAATGACTTTGTTATAACTGAGGATATAAATGAGAGTGACATTGATATAACAGACTTTCCAGTATAAAATCCAAAGTCTATTGGCTATAAACACCCAGAAGGCTTTACCATGAAAAATTAAAACAATGAGGGGTTAGATGTTACATTTAGAGAAAATGTAGGGCGAGATGCATGAATCTGCTGCTTTTTTCATCACCTTTTTGCAAGTGGAATGACTTGAGCTGAAGTTAACTTTTTACTACTTAAGAAGATTATATGGTTCATAGAAAAATAATTCAAACTGCTTAATTTTTAAAGCTTTTTTTAATAAGAAAACTTCAAAGAGGTTCAATTTAGAATAGGATTCAAGTAATGTAGGTAAGGTAGTTAAATATTCCCTCACTGAAATGTAGTTTGAAAAATAGACTTTCATGGCACCTATACAAGTATTTCTATAGATCCTTATCTGTAAGAACAGTAACATATTTCTTTTTTTAATTAAAGATCATTATAATTGCTAATGTATGGTTGTTTGGGGGCATATGTGAGTCAAACTGTGGTTTTGAGAACACCTTAACCTTCACCAAATCCTTCGCCCTGTGCTGTAATGTCTGTGCTGAATTAAAATACCGACCTGTGTTGGAGATGCCCTGTGTCCTCGCCAAGGAGAGGAGCACCTCCAAGAGGACAAATGAGAAAGCTAGGAATCATTCAGAATAACGGAGGAACAGAATTTCATAAGACAGTGACCATTTTGCAGAGAAGCTGATTAGCAGTTTGGGAAAGGAACAAAACAAAGAACTTTTGGAACCAAAGCAAAGGAGCAGAAGAGGTGTTCAAATTATTTAGGGAAGAGACGCTCTCTCACAAAGAAGCAAAACTTTCTAGAAAGAGCAGAGGCAGACTCATTGCTGCTAGAAATGGCATAATCAGGCCAGGAGGTGAATTCAAGCCTGTTTCGTTTTTTCCATATATTTGTTCCTTGCTTATGCGTTTTTGTTAGCTTTTTTATTGGGTTTTTTTGGGCGGCGGGTTTTTTTTTTAAGACTTAGGTCTCTATGATTAAGAGGTTCCTTTGCTAAGCCCATATTGCATTCTTTCATAGTCCTTTAAGGATACTACTGGAAAACCAGAGTTTCTCACAGCCAATATACCCTAGGGTAATGTACCGAAAGAACTGTCTCCAGAAAATTGTTCCATAAGTGTTGATGTGTCCAGATAGTGGCTTACACCATGGAGTGCTCTTCATCTCGGGTCTTCAAAGGTAGTCAGTAGTGATTCATTCACGATGTGTATCTGTCTAGACATGAGAACTTGATGCAATAAAAAGGTTTCTTACTCAGGTATTAAGAGACTGTAACAATTACATAATTGTTACTAGGGCAGGAGGTCTCAAGTCATGGTAGATTATTACTGTCATGTCTTGCCCCATCTTCTTCTCTGCATGCAGACCAATTTGCAGTGTTTGGAGCCAGTCAGTGGGTCTATGCACTTCTACTACCTCTCACCCGAGTTGTTCGCTCCTGTTTACAGGTTTCACATTGATGCTTCTATAAAGAGACCTCCTGTAGGACACTCTTTGGGGCAGCAAGATCCTGCAGTCCATTTTCTTAGCCAGTGAAAGCACTGCTTCAGCACTTCACATTCTTAATTTCATAATACAATCTCAGTTTCAACTCCGCTGGTAATGGGAATTCCTTTATTCATCCTTAGGCAAGGAATTTCTTAGCCTTTTTAACTTTACTCTTAAACAGTGCTAAGCATATACAGATCACTGAAAAACAGCATTCTTGCAAGTCTTTAGTGCACAGTTTGATGTTGTATCTCGTGTGTCTTAGATTGGGTCACTGTCCCTATGCCCGTCAGCTCTTCATGCCTTCCCTCTGATCAGCTTGGCCAGTGTGGGCTGATGCAGTCCCTTTCATAGAGAGTCTGAAGTCCATTCTTTCTAGCCCCCTTTCTTCCCTCCAAACCGGCTTTTAGGGTGGAGAAGAATTCATTCTTCTTTTTTCTAGGCTGAAAGTTGAGAGGTGGTCTGTGCTGGTAGATCATGGTGGCTCTGTTTCTGCTTTGTGGCCATTGTCGTTCAGCTGGGTACAGAGTCTCTCCAGCAACACGAATGCTTTGATCCACCATGGAGGGTATGATAGCAGACAAATGTAAACAAACCTTATAGCCAAGATGGTGTTTGCAAAATAAAATGGGGTTATCATTTTGATGGAGAACTATTTTTGGTGCGTCACAATTGCCTTGGTCCCTTTTGCCTGCCAGAACTGTGAATTTATAAACTCCCTCGCTAGTTTCCTAACTCAAGGAAAGCAAAACCAGGAAGCTTAAACTCCGTTTTTCTTTCAAATTAGTATTAATGGCAAACGTTATGAGGTACTTGCTCAGCTCTGTAATAATACACATGTCCATTCATGAGATGGTCCAGACAGAACAGAGGATTGGGAATACAGAATTTAAGACTGAATTCAAAAAGGCAGCGCAAGAACTTCAGGCCCCAAAATATCCTGTGAAAGTTTGGCTTTATTTCATGCTGTCGGCCAAGATTCTCCTTACAGCACCACGATATTCATAATAAAGAAATAAATTAAATCCACCCCTTCTTGTATGCCTCACAACACACAGCACTGTGCATGCTCAGAACATGTGTAGTTTTGATAAAGAGACATTATCGAGCCTGAAATCATTTTAAACAAAACAAATAATGTGGCTGCCCAGCACTTCCTCTGGAAGTAGTTCCTTGGACAAATCTTCCTTAACTCTCACATGTATGGAGTTAGTATATATATATCCCTCAGTAACACCAATTCATAGAAAGAATTTTTCAGAATAAATGTACGGCTGTGTATTTTATATATAGGGTGTGAAATGCAGCCACGCAGGAGGGCCCTGCCTCCAGCCTGGGATCGCCGGTGCTGGGACGGACTCAGCATCTTCCAGATGCCCCACAGCATGGGGTGTCCCTGTGCCGTCACCCCAGGGCTGCTGGATGACGGCAGGGCGCATTACCGGTCACTCTTCTGGTTTATGGGCCGGTAGATGAGATGCAGCTTGAAGAAGGCAGCAGTGGTGGCAGCGGGGTAAAGGCCTTTGGATGCCCTGTCCCTTGCAGCATCCCTGGATCCTTGGCCGCTCTGAGGGCAAGGTGGCTTTCCATCAATGCCCTGCTGCTGTCATAGCTATGATCCCACTGAGCCAAGGGGAGGGGGGCTCTCCACGTGCAGCATTGCAGTCTTCGTTCACACTGGGCTTGCGGGGAGCTCGGTCACTCGGGGCTGACACCCGGAAAGCGGGCTCAGGTCCCAGGGGTGGCGTGAGCTCCTCGCCTCTGAGGACCAGGGGCTCAGCCGTGCCACTTGCTCTGTGTTTACATAGCGTAGACTAAGCTGTAAAAAGCCGATTGCTTCAGAAGCGGATAGGTCACTCTTAGACAAGAGAGCATGCACAGAGCAATGGAAAAACAAATTCATTATTTTAACACCAGAGAGCATAAAGCAAACCTGGAGGTGACCTGCAAAAGAACACAGCACCGTGTTTCTGCCCTGTTTGGTGCTTTATGGTGTACAAAGAAAGACTGAGAAGCGTGCAGGCATTTTTTTTTTCTATTCTCAAAATAAAAAGTATCTTTGTGTGGTACTTTAAATGTAGCAAGCATGCTGATTCTAGCTTTCCCTGGTTTTGCTGGAGGGCCTGTGGGAGAAGGACTCAACAGAATACTAGCAGCTTTCTCAGCGTTTTCATTTAAGGAAAACAGTGTTAAGATTTTGAACAGAGCCTATTTTTTCATCTAATGTTGCTGAGAATGCCTGAGTTAAAGAGGTGCTAAGAAAAGGAAGACAGACTATTAAAAAAAATTACTTCCTTTTTGAATAATTATTTTATGATGAAACGTGTAGCAGAAGGGCTTAAAGGTCACCAGTGAGCTCAGGGCCCCTTGGTTCTCGATACTGTGCAGACATGTCAGAAGTAAACAGCTTACAACCTATATGAGAGAGGCAGATAAAGGATAGTTGGAAAAAGAGGCACAGAAAGGGGAAGTGGTTCGTCCAAGGTCACACACGGATTGGTGGCTGTGGTGGATCGAACCATCTGCAGTAGATCAGGTCTCCTGGATCCTGTTCCCCTGTTTGATCCCTCCCTTATCTCTTCTCCACTGACATTTTGTGAGCGTTCAAACATTGACATTTTGTGAGGCCTGAGCATCCCCCTGAGCTGGGTCCGTAGGAGGGGATAGTCCTTCACCTCGGCTGGTTTTAATGTGGCAGAGGCAAAAGCCCAGTGTTGGACCACAGGTTCTGACCCAGCCTGGGGCTGGAGCTGGGTCCAGACCCTGACTCCTGCCTGGTTCCCACAGGCCTGGCAGCGGGTCTCTTTCCTGGCTTTGGCTGAGGTAGAGCAACAAGGGAAACCTTTCATTGCACACCTAAAGACTTGGAGATAATCGACTGGTTTATATACATTTCTAAAATCTAAGACACAAAAAAACCCCCACCAGAAAGACTTATTTGGAACACTGGGAAAGGGTCTAAATTCTGCAACTGCCCTAGGGTGTGTGGGGCACCCTAATTTAACATCAAGGCACTTAAAAAGTAATGATGCTGTTAGTTTGCCAGACAGCTGGATTCTTCCAGGAAAAATAGGGTACAAAAGACCCCTATTCTATAATTGTGTCTGTATGTAATTTTAGGATCTAGGCTTAACATTTTTCCATCTAAAGAAAAAGACGGGAGAAAATACCCTTTCTGAAAGGGAACACTTTCAGGCCTTTAGCAGTGCAGAGACAGGGAGCAAAATCACAGTTCTGTTTTCCTTGCAGATCGTCTCTAATAATGGCTCCTGGTATTGAGAGTGTTGTGGTTTGCTAGCATTAAAATGTAAAGTTATTTTGACTGTGAAAGCCTGAACGTTGTTCTATTTAAAAAATGTAAAAGAGGGAGAGGAATGTTTACAGCACATTAAAACCTGTGTGACAACTTAGCAAGAACTATTTTAACAGTCCTCTTATTCCCCTTCCTGTTATGCGCTATAAAATGAGAATGCAGTGTCAGTAATAAATAATTTTAGCACGGAGGGATAGCTCACCGTGCTGCGGGAGCGCAGGCTGGGTCAGGCTGAGCCTAAGCTACGCTCAGCCCCAGCTCCCACCCTGCTCCGGTGGGAACTGCGGCCGGTGCTGGGCTGCCTGGCTGCCTTGTGTGCGGGAGAGGTGAAGCCAGGAGCCTCTCCTCCTCTGCTGGCCCCCTCGGCGGGAGAAAGGCTTGGGAGTTCCGTGCTCTTTGCAGGCGCTAACTATAACCTGGTATTTAGAAAACACAGCCTCTACTACTACTGCCTCTGTGGGTTTTGTGACCCAAACGTAACAAGGATTAAAGCAGAATAATTCTTTATGAAAAATTTTGCAGTTGGGGGTAGGCCTGGAGAGAATGTTGACAAATATTGAAACTAAATCTGAGAAAAGATTTGTTCCAATTTTTTTTTTTTTTTTGTAATCGGCATTCCATACGTGTTATGTGGAGAGCTAGGATGTGCTGCTACTTCTGTTACATAAGAGGGTTTTTTTTAATGAAGTGCAGTGCAGAATGCATGAGTAGTGAGAAGGAATATCGGGAAAAAAACCTGCAAGAAAATAAGAAAAGCTACTAGATGAAAAGCTCTTACTCAGTGTTTTATTTCCATGATCCCATGAGTTCCTTAAAGTCTCTTTTAATGTTTCTGAGGAAAAGCCTCGAAGTGAAAGGAGGAAGGGAAGGGGTTTTTTTCTTTGGTTTAAAAGAAGGTCTTGGTTAATTCTATTAGTAGACTTTGGGCTTGTTTTTATTTAAAAACAAAACAAAAATCCCTCTCAAGTTTAGAATTTCTGTATGGAAAAATTCTTCTTCTTTGCCAGAGAGGGAAGTATCTCCTTTTCATTCTGTTTGTTTTGGAGTATCTGTACTTAAGTGTTTTGTGTTTGTTCTTTATTGAATACATTAGTGGTGCATTAATTTCTTCCTGACAGTGCTCATTTCATTGCATTCGGATAGGCTCACTCTTTCCCATATGACAGACAAACTTGTCATTTTACTTGATGACCCTGCTTTGCCCTCCCTGGGTTTGATTGATAATGGGTTAATTTCCTACCTTGTTTACCTTTTAATGCTTTTTAAAGTGTTTTTTTTGTTCTGGCCACCAAAGGAAACAGCTGAAAAAAACCCCACATTGGATTCTTGCTCCAATTCCAATCTGTTTGCTTTGTTTTTCCTTTTTAGATTATTGTTTGGCTTTAATTTGTTTGTTTCTCCTTTAAACGGGCTTGAGATTACTCAAGGGTTCCTTGTTCAGCAGGTCAAAGGGTAACTTGGAGACTTTGAAACCGTCTCCCTTTTTATCACCAAGTTTCGTTCTTCCAAGAGTCCAAAGGATTTTGCACGACGATAGCTCGTGGAGGATGCCTCCATCTAAGGAAAGCGTGAGCAGCAGACCTGAGTCATTGCAAGGGGCCACGCGGGCCGTTTTAGTGTTCAAAGCAGATTAAAAAAACCCACTGATCTAAGTCTAAATCAGAACCTTAATTAATCTTCATATATAACTAACTAAAGACTAAGTTTACTGGGGATTAAATACATTGAGACTGATAGGTTTGATACTCAACTACCAGGCACTTCTGTGGCCCAGGATGAAGGCCCACAGTTCTGTATTTCTAAAGTTAAAAATTTTAACAGACTTCAAACCAGAGAGGTATCAATACACAAAAATATACAGTGTGTACTATTAAAAATGTCCTTTAACTGAAAGAGTCAGTCGGTCCCAGAGGTAATCCCTGCTTTTAAAAGAGGGAAGTCTGTTCGAACTGCTCAGCCACGGCACTGTGAATTTGTAGGACAGCAAAACGAAGTGTTGGGTAATGTAGGCTACTTAGCAAGAATTCACAGCTACTTCTTATTTCTGCGTAAGATTTTACTCCTCAAAGGTGCTATGCACAGGGGGAACTTCTTCTGCACCTTTCTAATATAAATTCATTCACTGTTTATTTTTTCCCAGTACTTTAAATCCCTTGAAAACCTTAGCAGGAAAAAAAAAGGACCTCTAAAATCTTCATTTCTTACAAAGAAAGATATACAAAGATAATAAATTTCAAGTGAATCACAGAGTGGAGAAGAATGCATAAGTTTGTTTTTTTTTTTAAAGAAAGCAGGGTATAGACATTATCCTACAATAGCATATGTTCAGCTGTGGGGGAATTACAGGGCTGCAGATTCTCAGTGAAAAAAGATTAAACTCTCTTCCCCTTGAGAGTTCACCTTGACATGATTAGCAGCTCTGACCCAAACTCTTAGGAGTGGAACGGTCTCACAGGTGTGAGGACTAGGATAACTGAGATGCCTGGCTGTGACTGCATTTTCAGGTTTGTAGTGAAGTGACCCATAGTTTGTGGTTCACTGATCCGCTCCTTGACAGCTTTAAATCAGAGTATTTTTCGCTTTGTTTGTTTTTTTTTTTTTTTCACACGCAAGCCTGGCTCTTTTTTGGTTCATCCTGATATCATAGAGGAATGTTACAAAGTTTACAGTCTAGATTTTCAAGTGGAAAGAGTCTAAAGTAAATCAGAGATAAAGGCGTTGCTATAAGAACCATTTGTTTCATGTGTTCCCCAGATTAATTGAGCTCTGTATCCTTCCATGAAAAAGACTTGCTGAAAATAGGCTATTTCCTATAAACAGAAACAAAGGAAATTGTACAGTTAGATCACCACTATCGCTTTTACTTTTTGAGCTACAGATTTTGTCTTCTCTGCTGTGTCACCTCAGCCGTGGTAGGAACCGAAATACAGGCTATTCCAGTGGCAAGGAAGGCTGACAACCTCCTCAAAAGCTGCAGTGCCATTTCAATCTGGTTGCTAAGGGATGCTCAAGCGTGATGTCGTCGCTCTCTTCCCTTCCAAATGAGCACATCGGTTTGGTCACAACTCCACCCCCACAGTTCACAGCCAAAAGTTTAGGAGGTTGTGTTCACTGTGGACAGCATGAGCCCGTAAGGAACTGTACAACCGTCCCATCTGAAAACTAATTAACCGTTTCTTTTTTCTGGAGGCTGGGGCATCCAAACTGCTCAGTACCTTCCACTTACTAACAAATGTGAATTGTTTGCAATAGGAAATAAGGGTGTTTGTCACCTGGAGGGTTTGGAAGGCGTCTGTGGTGTAAGGTGGACGTCCTGATCTGGGCCTCATAATCACCTGTAAAAACAGAGAGTAACTCAAGTGAATTCAGAGCCTAACTCTGATTGATTGATTGATTGAGAGTAAAACTGTTGCAACATCAGAACTGTAAGCAGAAAGTTTTATCCGTTCAGGTACAAAGACAAAAGAATGGAACGACATGAAGTACATGTCTCAGAAGCATTTTTTCAACAAGCTCAAAATCTACTCTGTTATGAAAATAGTAACTCCAAACCCAACTCTTGCATCTACATTGTCCAGCCAAAGTCTGTGAATTTTACAGCAGCATTTCCTTGTCTCTCACCTATACAAGTGTGGATATCCTCAGGCACAAGAAGGGAGACTACCACAAGGAAAATGCATTAAAATATATGCAATGGTCTGTCAAATATAAAGTAAACATATTAAAATAGGAAAAAGATAGTATTTTTCTTGAGCTCCTTTTGAGTGATTATACTGCTAGGTATTACATGTAAATCTTAAAATAAGTTTATGTGTATAGGGTGGGGGAAGCTTAAGGCACGTGTACTTTTCAACAAGTTCTCTCTCAGTTGTACTGTTATTGATAGCCTACTTCTACTTTATAGCTAAATCTCTTTAACCATTTGTAAATCAAGCTAATGTAGTTGTCCTAGCTGGGAAGAGTTAAGTCCGCATAAATTATGCACTTCAACAGGACTACTCAACTGAGTAGAGTACATGTTTATTTACAGGATCGGGCTACTGTTACAAATCTTCCCTGAGTATCAGACACCAAACAGTAGGTTTTGGGGCAAAACCTGGGGAGGGAAAATGGAGAGAAGAATTGCAATGAAATTCTTCTTTCCAAAAAAATTAAGAAAATTAAGAGATCTGATGATTTTCGTTAGAAGGTAATAGAAGTTAGGCTAATGGGACTAAAAAGACATTAACTAAAGTTATCAAGTGGACTGAAATGGATTATAGATACATGAAACTTTCCTACACGCGTCCCCTACAAATATTCCATTGACATATTATTCACTTTGAATTATCCTGCTACCTCTCCTTGTGAGATCTTTTCTGGTTTGAGAAGTGAAACAGCAGAATATTGTTTCACACTGCCAAACCCCCCGTTCTTTTTGTGAAATCCTTAAGCTAAGATGCATGTTGGTGTCTCGGAGTCTTTGAATTTATTTTAGACTGAAAAAAAGCGCAACAGAATCTGAGGCTGTTGGCTGTTCTATTCAGACACAGAAGAAATATCAATGAATTTGAATTTCATCCCTAAGTGCGCAATGCTCACCACCTTCTGTGCGTAAACTCTTATCTCCCATTAATTTAAATAGTGCAGGATTGAGTCAGTAGGCGTAAGTCTTCTAATGTCTCTTACAGCCACTTCCACATTCATGTTACCTTGCATTCTTGGAAAATATTTCTGTTTAACATGCAGCAGTGTCCTTTAACACCCTCTTTTGAATATTTTCAAGCCTCAAATAGTTAGACTTCTATCACAGAGGCACTATGTCCATACATATAGTTATTTCATCTTTGCATTTATTTGTTCCTAAGACTGCAGGTTCTTCAGAAATGAGCTTTAATTTTACGGTGAGTTAGGGGTCAGATTTTGCCTGCACTTACCTTTCTGACAGCAGGAATCTTGTGAAACTGAAGTTCATGGATTTGTACAAGATGGAAGCTAATGCAACTAGTTCCAATAAGAAACAGAATTCACTCTAAAGACACATCAGCAGCATTATGTTATTTAAACAAATAAAAAAGAATGAGAGAGCTAATGTGTTGGTATGCTCGCTTTTCAAATGACGCTCTCCTAATCAGGACAGCACTAGAAAAGACTCACGGCACTTCGGTGGGTTTGGGAAGTATGGTTGGTGCCTTATGTCTCGTGTCCTGTCGTATTTCAGAAAGACCAAAAAAGTCTGTAATTGCTTATAGGTTTAACAATTTCTGAGTTTTCTTTTTGTTTTCTGTAGCTTCTGACACTTTCAGACTTGAATAACACTTGTAATACAAGGAGCTAATTCTTAATTCTGTTGTTAAGTAACTGGGAGTTTTGTGAATTAGCTGAGTGCGTTTTCCCTTTTCAACTACCTCACGCTGTGTTCAGCCTAAAGAGACAGAGGCACAGGGTAGATACGCCGGGAGGGCAGCAACTCCCGTGCCCCAGCGCGGTGGCTGACGGCTGTTCAGAGTTTAACCTCGCAGAGCCCGGCCTGGTTTGCGTTTGGGACAGGGACGGGTGTGCACTGCTGGACAACAGCATGTACGCAGCAGTGACTCCCTTGTCAGCGCATGCTTTGGCGTATTTACTGCTCCCCTGTCTCTGCACTAACGCTGCTCACCGCTCACCAAGATTTTAGCCTTTTGTATATCTCCAGCAATAATTTTTATCTTCTTTATGTATTCCTTTGTGTTTGGAGCCGGAGATAGGCTCCCTTCCCCCCCCCAGCTCGGGACCTGGAGGGAAGCAAAGCCTGGAGGCTGGGGCAGATTTTCCCTGCTGCATGAGGTGGCAGATACTGGCATGTCTGCATTCTCTTCATACCTGCGACCATAAGAAAGCTATGAGGTTTTATAATTTTCAGTCTGAATTCTGCTTTATCAAGTCCCTTATGCCTCGTAAATGCCACAGTTAAAATATATTTGAATAATGTATATTACATGGAAACAATATAAATAAATAAAATACCTATAAAAGGTACAAGGAATTATTATAATCTTTGCTTCAGATGAATCTGGGCATTGCTGAGCCAAGTCTCTCTAAGATGTTTTAAAACTGCCTTGGCCTAAAACAACACCTGGAAAAAGTCAGTAAGAATCTCTCCACTGACTCCAAAACTCTTAGGCTCTGTGTACCCCAAAGTTGTGGCTTTTAAAAAAGAGACTGAAAGTGCCAGTAACTCCTCAAAGACCAAGGTTTGGTGGTGGTGGTCCCTGTTTCTCCTGAGGTCCACCCCTCTTTCAGCAAGGGCAACTAAACCGATGTATCTGATGACACTAACTGTGACCTTCTAGTTGTTTGCTCTGTTCACATAATTATTTTATTGTAGGTGGTTCTAAATATAGTAACTGGATGATGTAAGAAGGTGTGTTCATGGGAATAGCGTTGTAGATGATAAATGAATTTTGCAAATGAGGATAAATAATTTATCTATAATAAAGGGCATTTCATTAATCTCAGGGGGGCAGAGAAAAAATACCCGTGTATTTTAGGGAACCAGGTTTTACAAAGAGCAAAGTGCCGACCTTTGTTTTCCAGATGTAGCCAATAAGCTTGTGCATGAAAATTACCATGTCGTTTATAGAATGAGGTTTCCAAAAAATATTTTAGAAAATAAAATGGAGATAGCTAGCTGGTAAAACCATACGTAGAAGCAATTGCATGCATCAGGTTGCGCTGCCCCGGTCCACACAGCATCCTTTGGTAGCTTGTGTCCCCCTGTCCCACTCGGGTCCCTGGCCGCAGCCCCGATGAGGGCACCGCATGGGCTCGGGCGTGCGAGGTTGTTCCCAGCGCTCGGGAAATGCGTTTGCCCCGAAGCACCCGCACGGGTAAAAATTCATTCGTGCACAGCAGCGTCTGCAGGGTCGTTTTGTAGGTCAGTAGGCGGATATTCAACGTTCGTCAACTGAGAAAATGTATAAATATATACATACGTAAGTATTTAGTACAGTCACTTCTGCACTAATTGCTTCTGAAGTGCAGTATAAAGCGCCCCGGGGCACGACTCCGTTACAGCTTACTCAGAATGCTACGAATTTAACCCCCAACTCCTGCAAGCATTTTCCCGGCTGCTTTCACCCCGAAAAGCCCTTCCTGAAGGCCACTCGCCATCCGGCGCGTTTGCGCGGCCCACCGTCCGAGGGAGGGGGTGCCGCTGGCTCCAGCTGGGCGCAGGACGCCCGAGCTCCGTCGCTGCGGGCGGGAGCGGCGGGGCCGGTTCGAAGAGGGCGCCGGCGGCGGCGCGGGTGACGCGGGCGGTCACGTGAGCGGCCCCGCTCCCAGGGTTCAGTGTGGGCCTGCTCGCCCCACCCCGCCGCTCTGCCGCCTCGGTGCAGCTCAATAGGGGGAAGGAGAAAAAAAAAAAAAAAAAAAAAAAAAGGGGGGGGGGTGAGAAATGCGGGAGAGAGCAGGAAAAATAAGACGCGGAAAAATCCTCCCGTGAGGGACAGGTTTTGTTCGGGGGGAGAGAGCAAACGGGCTTCTTTTTTTTTTTTTTTTTTTTTTTTTTCTCCCCCCGCTCCCCGTTTGTTGGAGAAGCCGAGAGGATTCAGCCGCCTGGAAACCTCATGTGAAAAAGCAGCAGCAAGGAGAAAAAAAAAAAAAAGAATAAAAAAAAGGGGGGGGGGGCTTGGATTGGACCCCCCCGCCCCGGTGAGGGAGGAAGGACCCGCGGCGCCCGGCGAGGGACGGGGACCCGACCTCCGCCGAGAGCCGGGGCTGGCGTGACCCCCTCGGCGCTTCAGCCCGGCAGCGCGGGGGGAGAGGCGAAGGAAGAGACGTTTCCCGATCCTCCCCGCCGAGGATTTGGGGAGGTTTCCGCGCCTGGAGCCCGTGCCTTTGGATCTAAAGAGGATTATTTTTTTTTTTGGGGGGTGGCACTGAAGCTGGATTTGTTCCTGTGCGTGCGGCGCGGGGGGGGGCGCATTTCTGTTCCCTCCAGAGGAGCCGGCGGCCCGGCCGGGGAGCGCGGAGATCCCCGCGGATCGCTCCGCATCGGGCCCTGCCGCCACCCCCCTGCGGGGAAAGGTGCGCTGAGGGGATCGGCGCGGGGCTGAGCGGGGGGGCGGGGGAGGAGAAGCAGCTGCAGCTGCCGGGGAGGAGGCCCGGCGGAGCAGCAGCAAAGTCATCGCCATCGGCCCCCCCTTGGCTGGCTCCGGGCTCGGCTCTCTCCATGTCTCTGGCTCTGGGCAGCGGCCGCCACAGCAGCGAGTAGGGGGGGAGGAGGAGGAGGAGGAGGAAGAAGAAGGGAGCCCGGGAGAGTGCCTGCCTCCCTCCCTCCCTCCCTCCCTCCCCCCGGCAGCCCCGGCCGCCTCCCGTCCCCTCGCCCCGCGTCCCCTGCCTCCCCCTCCCCAAGATGGGCTGTTTAGGGAACAGCAAGACGGAGGATCAGCGCAACGAGGAGAAGGCGCAGCGGGAGGCCAACAAGAAGATCGAAAAGCAGCTGCAGAAGGACAAGCAGGTCTATAGGGCCACGCACCGGCTCCTCCTGCTGGGTAAGGGGGCCGCGGGCAGCGCGGCGCCGGGGCAGCGGGCCGGGGGCCGGCGGCCGTCCCCTCCCCGCCGGGGGGAGGGCGGCGGGGCTGCGCACCGGCCCCCTGCCCGGGCACGGGGAGGCCCGAGGGAGAGGTGGGGCCCGGGGGGGAGCGGAGCCGCAGGGCCCACCCGTTCCGCGGGGCCGGGGGGGCGGCCGGCGAGCCCGCTCCCGCCGGGGCCGCGGGGGTCCGCTAACGCCCGGGGCGGTGGGCCCGGCGGCGCTGAGGGGACCGGTGCGGTCCGGAGGAGCCTGCCGGGCTCCTCGGCCTGGCGGCGGCCGGGAGGTCTCGGGCACCACCCGGGGCGCCGCGGCGGAGGGGGGGGGGGGGGGCGGGGGCAGGCCCCGCAGGTACGGGGCTGCGGCTCGGGGCCCCTCTCCGCCGGCGGGGGCAGCGCCCCGCCGCCGGGCCAGAGGGGGGAGGCAGGCCGGGGCGGGGAGCGGGCCTCGGGGCCGAGCGTGAGGAGGTGGCCGGGGATGCCGGGCCGGCCGCCGGCGAGGGGCGCGGGAGCGTCGGGCCCGAGGGGGAACCTGGGAGATAAACAGGGCAGGGCGCTGACAGGGGCCGCGGGCCTGCCGCGGAGCGGGGAGCAGCTGCCGCGGGGAAGGCCGGTCACCGCGGCCTGGCGGGAGGCGGCTGGGGCTCGGCCGGCCCCGGGCGCTCCCCTCGCCGGGGGCTGAGGCAGGGGTGCCGAGGAGCTGTGCGGCCAGGCCGGGGAGAGGAGGAAGAGGAAGGGAGGAAGTCGGGGAATCGTTTGGGGGAAACGGAGGGAGGATGTCGGTCCCGGAGGGAAGCGCGGCGGCCGGCGCTGGGGATGAGGGAGCTCCGTGCCGGCGGCGGGGGGAGCAGCGCCAGGGCCGGGCTGGGAGCGGGCGGCCCGGCGGGTCGTGGGCACCTCCTCCGGTCCCTCGGCAGGCTCGCTCGGCTTACTTCTGTCGCACCATTAATTAAGGTATCAGGCGTTTGGAGGGAGGGGAACGTTTGTAGCTTGGTTTCAGGTATTATTTCAGCGGTTAATTTAGGTTACCTGCATGTGTCATGTTTTTCAGGAGATAACGTTTAGAAACGCAGGTTATGGCTTCAAGGAAGGGGAAGGTCCAAAAATCGTTATCGAAGAGAACAAGAAAATGTTTGTCAGACTCATTGTTTGAAAGTATTTTAAAGTAGTGTTTTAAAATAAGATATAGTTACGAGATCTCGGTCGTTGTGGTCATGACGAGGGACCGCTTGTGCATGTTATGCAGGGTTTTTAGTGTGGAGCAGAGGCTAGGCCTCAGCGAGGCGACTCAGTTCTGGTGTGAAACAACCACCGTTGGGGAAAAAAAAATTTTTTTTTTTTTTGAAGGTTGTGAATTTGGAAGTGTGTTCTTACCGGTAAAATCACGCTAATTTGAAGAAAGAGGCTTAACGTAAATGGAGAGTGGCTAGGAGTACAGCAGCACCTGCAGCACTGAGGAGTCTGCCAGGGCTCCAGCAGAAATCTTTTTAACAGGATAATTTGGAATTCAGCTTTTGTGGAATGTCTTGGACTTCCAGATTTCGGGCTGAACATTACCTAGAGATACCTAGAAACCATTTGTCATCAGGAGGGTTACTTTCCTCAGAGGCAGAATTTCAGAAAACAGAAACATGATGGGCTCGCCTGGATTTTTGTTCTGGTTTCTTTAGTTTTGGTGGCTGAAAAATGGTTTAGATACTTGTAAATAAAAATTTGCAGGTGTTTAGCGATGGCTGTGAAGTCATCTGTGTGTATGTTTTAAAGTGATAGTTCAGCTGTTGCAGTTTCTAGCAGTAGCTGTCATGAATTGTGGACAGTATAACACAAACTGGTAAAAAATAAAAAAGCTCACGTCCCTATTATTATGTTACATTTACTTTACAAGACACGTGAAATTAAAACAACAAGTACTTTGGGAGTATTCTTAATATTTTCTCACCATATTCAAATAACAACAAAGAAGAGCTGCTAAATATTCTAACGGGTTTATACTACTCTTTGTAGGCCCCAGCACTGTACACACACTTGTCCCTTCTGCCACAAGCAGACTCACTGAAATTAATGGAACTCTCCTTGGTGGTGAAGTTAAACGTATGCATAATTGTTGGTAAGAATAGGGCCTTAATGAGTAGCCAAATATAGAGATAGACTTATTCAGAAATTTAGATGTAATACAACACCAGTGAGCCAAAATGAAGTGTCTGATCCAGAGAACCTGGATATGTCAATACCGAACTGTATGTGTTTATAGCAAAAGCAACAACTGTCTACCCTTTTCCTAGCCTAAGTGAAGTAAAGATTTTGGCTCCCAATGCTTACAAATATAAGATGTGATTTAGAGTTACAGTTGAAATTTTGTTATTGATTGTTCTGAATGGAAATATGACTATAGCATAGACCGCTATTCCTGAATAATTCTTAGTTGTGAAGAGGACCCAATCTCTATTTTAACGCGAGTTACTCATTCTTGATTAGTTTTGCCACCTGTCTTCATTGCATGATGGAGTATGCCTGAAGAGACAAGAGTGTGTATGTTATAAAATAGTGGTTTAGGGGAGAAATGGCACTTGCATAAAAAGTTGTAGGTAAAAACTGCTCTCTAAATGCATGCAAAACATCAGGGAGCAAGGAGAGGAAAAAGGAGTAAGGCTCTGGTGCGAAGGTGGCAAAACATGCAAGCAGGCTTTATGGAGAGAAGAGTGGGACTATTAGCAATTCATGAGGGAGAGGGAAAGGAAGGGAGAAGGCAGAGGGGAGTGCATCTGTCAGAAAATGAACTTTGAAATATAACTGCTAAAATACAGTTTTGAACACGAGGCTCAAAATGGAGGCTTGTGCTGTCAGTGTGTACTAGCAGAGACCTGGCATCCTGTAAATACAGACTGTACCTCTGTGCCCATTCTGCCACAGACATACATTTTCTCTTGTTAAGACATAGGCTAATGAGAAGAATAAATGAGTAGCCAGGAGATGAGAAGGGGAATCTTTCTAAATTTTGCCAGGTTATGATACTACTCTTGCAAAAATATGTTTGCTTTTTATAGAAAGCTACCGATCTGGCAGCACGGAGCAGCTCAATTAAATGCTGCTGTTCGAGTCTTTTTAGCGTGCATGGAAAAAAGGGTACTATAGGCAGATGGGTTGCCCTGTGCACTGGAATCCGTGCAGCACAGCAGAAATAGCATACATCTACTTATGGAAACTGGAGTGGAGGGGTTTTTTTGTACTGCAGGTATATAAGGGAATCGGAGGAGAGCTGCGGGGGGGCTATTCGGAGCATGCAGCCACAAAAGGTGGTCTTTGCATCTCGTTGCGTATGTGATTGATTTGGAACATGTCGAGAGGGTGGGAGGTTGCTTACAAGACGCGAATTAGAGAAGGAGGTTTCTGTAGCTTTGTGGGTGGAGGCTTAAATGGGGTGCTTTCCTTTTTCAGTCGTGAGTATCCACGTATTTTATTTCTTGTGATTTAAGTTACAGTCTTTTGACTGTGTGATGATAACCGCAGGCAAACTTAAAATATTTTAAGGATCTAACAAAAATGTTTCAGTTTAGTGTGGACTTCAGTCAGTCTTTCTCTCCATCAGATTGTAGTGACAAGGCAAGCAGATTTTGACGTTCCCTGTTTTGTTCTCTATAAAATGTTGAAGTTGTCCTTTTTCCTTCCAAACCCTGCAATCTGCTTTTATCGTTGACACTGGAAAAATGGACAGTGAAATGATCCAAGATTCAGATCTGACATATGACTTGAACTGGGCATTTATTTTTAGCTACGACTGAAGTTTCCAGTGGCAATTATTTCTTTTTCTTTCACTTTTCACTCTTGCACTGAGAAAACCAACTTTCTCGATTTTACCCTAAAGAAAAAATTCTAGTGTGTCCCCTTCATCACTCATGCTTCCTTCTGAAATTGATTTACTTTCATTTTCTAGGTGCTGGTGAATCTGGTAAAAGCACAATAGTCAAACAGATGAGGATCTTGCATGTGAATGGATTTAATGCTGAGTAAGTGCATTTGTTTTTTCACTTTACAACCTACCTTATGTCTGTGTGCCACACAGTAGTCATTGCTGTTGTTTTATATCTTGGTATGTTTTCTTTTTGATATTGTTTCACGGTCTCTAGAATTTGGATGCGTATTTTTAGATGAGATTAATAGACATTAACTTGAAGAAGTCATGCACCAATAACAAGTAAGAGGTAATGGTATAAAATGATTTATATCAAGGTTCAGTATAGCTGATTTGGTTAAGGCTTAAGTTTTGTGTTTTGTTTTGGTTTTTTTTTTTAACTGCAGTTTCTTTCACAACATGGCTGACACTGATTTACCTCTGCTATAGCACATTGATTCATACTGCTGTAAACATGCCTCCTGTTAGTGTACAAAATGAATGCAGTTTTCTTTATTTAGAGCAAGTAAGGCTTTTGTTTCTGTCTCCTCACACAATGAGATTGTACTATGAATTTTGGGGGTAATAGGTGAGATTTTCTTCTCTTCTGTTGCGTTTGCTTGTCCAGAGGTTTGTGTTAAATTATGTTTCTAAAAGGTTTCCTTGTTTACACTTAAAATCTGTTCAGTTATTTGATAGTTGTGAGGAGGGGAAGGGCATTAGGATAAGGAAAATGGAAATCTATTATTTTGTCTGAGAAAGATTTGTGTTTGCTAACTTTTCATCTAACCTTGCTCCGGAGTAGGAAGACATTCTTCTGCATGTTAGTTTACCCTTGCAAATGTCTGTGTATACCAAAACATGCTAAATTAATTCTAATTGATTTAAGGTGTTAGAATAAGCTCTGAAATCTCATGTGTTTAATTTCTTTAGATTATATTCCTGGTTTTGTCTTCCTTGTTTTCAAGCATATTTTTGTATTGGCATTGTCTGGCTTCTAGTAGTATCACCTATTTTGTGAATCCTGCCTTTTTGGGAAGATTAAGCTTTCACTAGTCTTTCAGTAGTTAATTCTTTAGTAAGAATGTGTGAGCTAAAAGTTTAGCCAAGGAGCCTGGACAATACTTTTTTCTAATGCCCAAATGCTAGTTCAGGATAAGGTACACAGTCTTTTGGAAGAAAGTCCAAACTGATTAATAATAAATCACATTCTGTGCTACATGTTTTTAGCGCTTCTTTATAGGGAATATTGTCTTTATCCAAGACGACTGTTTTTCATAAGTGCCCAGTCCTGCATCCTGTTACTGCTGAGTTGTTTCTGTTACGTTGCCTGCTCTTGCTACTAAAGACCTCTTAAAAGACTTGCGTGACTTGAAAGATTTGCATAAGTTGACTTCGATGTAGCACCTCTCAACATTAGGTGCTAAGTAAAAAGTTCATCAATGAAAGTGGAAGTCAAGGATCCCTGGCACCTTTAAAAGTATCAATCCATTTAACCAGCACAGTTCTAAGTTTTCTAAGGTTGCAGATGCTATTAAAGAGCTGCTGTGAAATGAATGGTGTATTACGTGGGTAGATAACCTTCTCAACCGTGCAAGCTGCATACCCAAATTTGTGAGAAACTGGGAGCCCAGAGACCCATTATACAAAGCCTGCAGATCTGGAGAGGGACTGGGACACACTCTGGGATTTGCAACAGCGGTGCGTTCCTCGAGTATCTCACTTCTGTGTTGTAGGTTGGGGCTGAGCTGAGCATGCAGCTGGACTCCAGGGCGACACGGCAGAGTTGGCCTCAGGAGCCTCTGCTGCCTTCTCATAACAAGGGATTTGGATTACCTAGCAGCCCTATGCCAGCACAGCCGTGCTGCCAGTCACATAGCGTACCCCAGTGTGGGAGCCACACCTGAATTGCTGGGAGCTGCATGCAGCTCAGGAACCATAGGTTGTCTGCCCCACAGCATATTGTCTTGCAATCAGTCCTTTGTGCTTGTCCTTTCGTGGGTGGTATGTACTGGAACGTTCAGGTCCATAAAAATCAAATTAAAAAGTGGTATATGTAAAATGTACAAGAAATAAGTTATAATGCATCTAGGTTTAGGTTTTTGTTGCCAAAAATAATCAGTAGATCATAACATACACTTTACATGGGGGAGAAGGCTGTTTTTCAGTGTTCTGAGGTTCTTGCAAGTTACACGTTAGTCCTTAAGTAACTTGTATTTTTTTCAAAGTAACTTACGGCTCCCTACGTTGTCCTGCTTTCCCTGCTATCCTTTTTGCCCAGTTCATTCCCTTTCTGCCCTACTTACCTTGTGGGAAAATCCTGTGGGCTTCAGCTAATGAGAGAGACAGCATGGAGTTCTTTTTGAAAGAGTAGGAAAAGTAAAGCATTACTTCTCTTAATGTTCTTATCAGTCATTCTAGAACATAAACTTGTTTGCATACACCACCACGGTTGATGGATGAGTAACAGCAGAGAGGCTGTGAAAACTGTAGTATGCTGGAGATTAAGAGACATTTTTAAATGTTAGTGTCCATGTATATAACTGTAGTTTTGAATTATTTCTGTTGATGCAGCTTATTCATGTGGCTTGAATGAAATCCAGTTTAAAGTCCTGTCTAAAACTTGTTTGCCTTTGATTTGGTTGTCCTGTGATAATTGATGTTTGAGGCAGAAAGAGGATACCTGTTACGAAAGGTGTCTAACATGCTATGACCAAGGGAATCAAAAGTTTTTATTTAGCTTTACTCAAATACTCTCCTTAATTTCTGGTGACTAGACAGGATATCCAGTGCTAAATGTGCTAGCTTCCTTCAGTGAGTGTGGCGATTTTTCATGTGTTTTGTTTTTAGGATTCTGCCCCTAAACAGATGAAGGGACAGTTGTCATGTATTTAGGTGAATTGGCCTCATGTAGAGATGTAGCATTTAACAAGGTGAAGTCTATGTAGTTCTACAAAACTAGAAGAATTTCCTCTGAGACTCCAATCCTTGATTGCTTTAGCTAATTAATTATTTGAGGAGCTGCATGGAATCAAGTGTTCCAGGTAATTAATATACTTAATAGTTAACAATGCTAAGGTGAATTTGAAGGTGGTTAAAGTTCTAGCCAAGTTAACTACAGTAAAGACCGTTGAAAATTTTTTCAATGTTCTTTTTATAATCTGTAGTTGAATTAGAGACAGAAATATACTGGGTTTTTGTTCCTGTTCTGAAGGTGGCATGTGGGAAGTAACAGCGCTGTGGCATTGGTAAGCCGAGTAGAATGTTGGAGAAGCAAGGCATGGTCTACAGCACAGGTTTTTCTGGATGGAGTTTTTGGAAGGGCTTAGCCTGCTTCCAGCTCTTGCAGGATGGCTTCCGTTGGCCATGCTATCAACTGACGTCTTCCTACAGCAATTTCATAAGTAATGGGAGGGTGGCTTCCCCGCAGTATTCTTCCAGTGTGCCTCATCTTTAATGTGGAAGAGCTGCATTTTAAGCATAGGAAGACTCCATATTAACCAAATTTTCTACTCTTTGCATACTGCCAACAACAGAGCCCCTTGTGATGTAGAAAGGGTTTAAATTTGGCTTGTAATAGCAGGAAGCCTGTGACTTCCCTTCCTTTCCTTCCCTCCCTCTTCAACACTTCAGCTGTCTTTTCATGAGGCTGTTCCAGAGGAGTAGGTCTCTGCTGTTGCATACTGTATTTTGTGAGCATCCACTGATAACGTGGAGCTGAAACCTTTTCTTTTTGACTGTGCAGAACTTTGGATGTCGATCTTTATGAACCAGAAAGGATTGAAAATGGGAAAGGGAGGACAGGAGGAGTAAGGAATATAGTTGGAAGAATTAATGTAAATGTATAGTTCAGGTTGAAGAGGAAAAAAAAATAAAAAATCACTCTCTTCTGTGTTATCTTGGGGCTGGGGTTCTTTGCTTCTAAGATGATGACCTTTCACTGATTTTTTTTTTAAAGTCATCTTTCCCCTCTGTGATCACTCTGGGTTTGGCTGACAGACTCTAAGGAGAGGGTCATTGTCATGCACGATTTTAGAAAGTGGGAAATTGGCAAGGGTGATAGACAATTTTGAAGTGTCATGGGAAAAACTGAGACAAGCAGAAATATTTAGATAGAAATAAATTGTTGAAATGTGACTTACGAAATCCACTACAAAGATTGACAAATACGGGGAATGTGCCTTGTGATTAGTAACTTTGGATAGTGTTTATGATTTGGGAAGCCTTGAGGTTATAGGGAATTTCAGATAGCGCTTCTCAGCCTCAGTTTCCCAAATGATGTTGTATAGTGATGACTTTATTTCTTAAACTGGTGTGTTGAAGTATTGAATAGGAGTTTGTGTATTTATCAGATCTGCTAATGATGATGGCAGAAGCAGAACTGAATAGCTTTATTTAGATGACAAATATATTTGCATTTCTCTTGTACTTTTAAAAATTATTTTCTCTGAGTGGGAAAGTTAAGAAAGTCAAGTTGTCCTCTTAAAGGTTCGGAACTTTTTTCTCACCTAGATTTAGTAGCTTGTGAGGAAGGAAAAGTAGTCATTGATGCTTTCTAATCTTTTCTTCGTACGTCCTGTCTACCAGAAGTTGAACTGCAGTACCACCATTATTTCACATAAACCAGTAAATTATGTTATCTAGTCACATGGATCAGTGTCAATCTCTTTTGTGACTGAAATGACTTCTGTCCCAGTAACTTTACTCTTCTGCTGTTTGAAACTGTGCTTTGTTTTCTGACTTTGGTCTTTTTATGTGTGTGATTTTATGGAAGGGAAGTTAATGTTATGAGTGTAGTATTTATAACTAAGTCCTTTAAAATAATGAATTCCCTCCTAAATGGCTAATACTAGTTTGTATACACAAATGTTATTGCTCTGTTCTTACAGTTCCTTTAGATTTGTGTACCAATACCATGTTTTTAGAATGGTCACGTCAGTTCCTTGCCAAGAAACAAACTGACTTTATTGTATTTTACTGTACTGGCAACAAAAATATTTTTTTCCTGGTGTTTGAGTAACATTGACAATTGGAGGGGGGGAGAGGCTTGGTGTGTATGGTTTCCCTCCCCACCTCTTCTTTCTTTCTTTCTTTACATCACAGTGTGTATCAGGAGGCTTCTGCAGATTTGAGGCAGAGAGCTTTTTTCTTTTTCTTTATTTTTATTTTTTTCCTCAGTTCCTGTTCCAGGACACAGACGAGGTGTTACTGTGCTGGAAAATTTGTGTGTACGTGTCTGTTCAAGACTACGAAAAGTTCCATTCCAGCTGAACAACTAGTTAAGGGTTTTGATCAAAATTTGTGCCGTAGAACATAAAGTGAAGGTGTGGGCGGAGAGGGCAGCAGGATATGTATTTCAGTCTATTTTAAGTCTTGTCCTAAGAGCTGATACAGTTGTGTAATTGAGTTTTGTCAAAAGACAAGAATATACCAACAGCAAATAAATACTATGATTAAGAACTGAATACTGCATATAGCTTGTAAAAGTTTATGCAAAATGTTTATGTAAGTTAAATATAACTTCCATCAACTTGAAAGAAATGGGAGGTAGTATCTGGTGACGTTAACAACCTAAGCAAACAAGAAATTCCTTAATTGTTAGGATGTTTAATGTTGTGTTTACGTGCTTGACATTATCTTTTCTCTGGAAATACTTTTATTTGTGCAAAGGGGAAATTCCCATTCTGTGAAAAAGTAAACCTGAACTCAATGAAGCAGCATTAATATTTCGTTATGTTACAAAGAAAAAAGGAAAAAAAAAATCCAATTTTTGGGTTTTTCAAGTTTCTTGTGGTATCTTGCCCTAAGATATGAGGCATTCTCCGTTAGGAACATGTGCAAACGTTTTGCATTTAAATGTACTACTCGGGTGTGATTTTAAATACTGTAAGATGAGTTTTCAGAAAATTCTGATAGTTTGCCAAATAAGGCCCAGTGTAGGTATTATAAAGTGTGTTAACATACTGTGATGCTGAATATTCTAGTAGTCAACGGAACAACTCCTTTACCTTGCTCAGAGGCATTCTGAAATCAAGCCATTAAAATATTTCTGTGTGCAAGTGAAGTGGTTTTTCTTTCAAGGTGCAAAATGATGTTGTTTAGGTTTCTGAAAGTATTACAGGAAAGCAACGCATAAAGGAATCGAAAAGTTGAAAAAGCTGGTTAGTTCTATCTGTTTTTAGATGCTCGTGGTAGGCTCTGGCTAACCATCAAGTGGAGAGATGACAACACAGCATTGAAAGAAAGCATAGACTTTCATTTTTACATTATGCTTTATTTTCAACTGCCTGTTTTGTGTGTTTGCTTTTTCAAGAAACTCTTACTTAGGTAACAGAAGGAAAGTGAGAACTGAACATAAAAATTTCTTTTATTTTTATAATTGTATGGGAAACAAGGTGTTGCTCATAGCAGAGCATGCATCTTCTCTGCATTTACTGATTGGTGGGAAATGTTGAATTCTCCTAGCAAAGCAGTATTTAAACTACCAGTTCTTTGTTGTTGCACCTTGAGAGCTCTCTGTCCTATGAATTACTGTTCCTGGCCTTGCAACTTGACATTTGTGCTTTCAGTTAAGTATTTCAGTTTTGCGATTTAAAAAAACAACAACAAAAAACCCCGGTAGTAAACTTGTCCCTTTATCTAAATTTGCATATGTTGCAGGCATGATTTGGCATGTAAAGGAACTGACCAAAAATATGGCAGTAGTTTTATTTGTTTTGGGGTTTAAATTTCACAAAAGAGCTTGGAGGGCAATAACTATGAATAGTGGAATAAGCACGAGTGATGTAATCTGAGAAGCAAAAGAGAGAGACAGAGGAGAGCTTAAGACTTAACTATGTGGAAAACATTGTGAATGGGTCTGGGAGGATTTTGACTTTTGATGGTAGATGTGGGGTTTTACCCATTAGTTTTGGTAAAAACAAACAAATGAAAATAAACCCGGTTTTACAAAATTTGCAAGTTTCCTTTTACCTTCTCAAAACAGAAAATAAACTGTTCTGTGAGTATCCGACCTAATGAAGTCTGATTTCTGTAACTTGTTCTGTGTCTCCCAAATCTTTTCTGCAATAGTCCCTCCCAGTCCCCGGCAGCATCTGCAGTTCCTCCCCACGGGACCTGTAGCTTTCCAGGTATCTCCTGTTTCCTCCAACCAATTCAGTCCTCATTCTAGTCCATGGCCCTGATGTTCCCTGCAACACTGACCCCTAAATACTCCTGGATCGTCCTGTCCTTTATCTTCCTTTTTTTGGCTTTTCCTGCTACCTGGACAAAGTCGGCACGTACTGTGGCTGGCGTAGGTCTATGTGAACGCTTCCTGCTTTTCCTCATTGGAGCACTAATTTTGGTTTCTCTTCTACTCAGCCTCTGATTTTCATTTCTGGAAGTTAATCTCTGCAACAGCAACCCTCCTCCAAGTTTGGTTGAAGTGGACAACAGTATCTGAGAGAGAGTGAGACTGAGGGAAAACAGCTAAAAAAAGTCCTACTCTTCCTCAATTCACTCCGCATATTTTTTGAAATATTTTTACTCTGCACGTTTATGAGTTAAAGTGGTGTGTTTTTCTCCGTTTTCTTGTCTTAAGCAAACATCTACTAGTATAAGCCAATGTATCATATTCTATTTAACTTGTTATTTAATAAATCACAAACTATATTAAATACCCGCAAAAAACTTCAGATAACTTCAAAAATATAACCCTGTATGGAGAATATCTATATTCCACACTTCAGTGTCCTTTCTGAAAAAAATTCCGTGTATCAGATTTTCCCCAATTCTTCTCAAGAATTAGGCCTGCAGCATGATTACCTTTTCTCTAGCCAGTGTTACAGAATCAGTACTATGTGAAGAATTTTCTTCTATAGTATCTCACTGGATTTCTTCTTGTCCTGTATATTTTGGATGGGAAGACTGGGCAGTACTCTAATTTTCCCAGTAAAAAAATAGTTTTACTAATTTATCCAGATGGATGCTTGAATTACTTTATATATGAACAGAATACTTTTTATCATCTTAAGCTCATGGAAGGTTACCTTTTTGGTATTAAAACTATACCTTCACATTATTGCAATCCCTGAAGATTCCCCTTACTTCATGACATAGCTACATTTTATCTGTTGCCAGTCATTCCAGCTGGGGAAGTGTTTTCAGTTTCATTGTGTTAAAACCTAGTGTGTTTGTCCCATAAGATACAATTTATTATTAATAAATGCTGTGCCTTTCTCAGCTCCTTCTAGCAATCTAGATATGAGTGTTATTTCTTGTTCCTGTTTCTTAGGTTGCTGGGCTTCCCGTGTTGTTATGGTCTCTGTGGGACGGGGTCAGTGAGAGCGAAGATGTGTCCTGTTGTTTCTCTTCTCTTGGGCTGGGGGAGCAGGTTTGTGGGATTCTGAGGGATTTTTTTAAAAATGAAAACCACCACTCTTGTTCCAGTTCTGTAAGGATCCTTCCTGAGTGTCTCCTAGATCAAGGCAGGCATAGCTAATGCTTTGAAGTATAATCCAGCAGGCAAATTTCTCTCTATCTTTATTTTTAGATATATCATGCATTTGTATATTAGGGTTGCCCAAGTCCCATCTCTGATGAAGAGCTGAGATACAGAAATTGTTCAGCTTAATCTTGGTCATTCAAAGCTCTGAAGTTGAAATGAAGGAATTTCCACTGATGAGTTTTTTTGGGGTTTTTTTTGTTCTTGTTTTTTTTTAAATGTAACTTGAATCTTGATGTCAAAAATAATACACCCTCCATTTACTTTGACAATTGAATCTTGAGTTCCTAGTAAATGCAGGAGTATTTAGGATACAGTGCAAGTGTAGCTGCACCAACTTCTCAGAGTTATTTCTAGAACTGTACTCTAATGTAAGCATGCAGTTAATTAGAATTACTTGTTTACAGCTGAGCTTGCTTACTTAACAATACAAACAGCAATACATTGAGGTATGTTTTTGACGGGTAAGGGGCAAAATTACCTGCTTTTTGAGGAATGTAGTAGTGGAATGTCTCGGTGAGATGTTCTGTTCTAAGGTGTTTGCTATTACAAAAGTACGAGAAAGCTTGCGACCTTCTCTATTAGCTACCTGGTGCTGACTGTAGTCTCCAAAGAGCTATTTAATAAGTCATTGTGTTCACTTGTCTTTTTAGTTAAGGTACCAGAAAATAATCATCTCTCCCAGCTGCACCCTTGTAGCCTCCCAGGAGTGGTGGGTGAACTAATGGAGCAGGCAGAGGTACGCAGTATTTCCTTCTGAGGTTCAGTGTAGTCCCAGTAGACGTTAAGTTTAGCCTTGAATGGCAACTTCACAGCTAGCTCGGGGATTTACTGTTGCCGCCTTCATCATTGTGATTTAAATACTCTCTTCTTGTCTGTAGGTCTACGTGCATAGGTACACTTTTGTTTCCTTCAAGTTAAGACATTTTTATTCTGTTTTGCCAATACAATTATCTGTATAATATAAATGTTCATATTTAATTAGAAAATGTTGCAAGGAAATGGGTATTAGTGAAGTAGGTTTCTTCCTTAAGTTTGTAATGAGAAAGGATGCCTTGCTCATATCTTGCTTGATTTTTTTTTTTTAATAGATAAAAATGTGTAATGGGACACTCGCCACAGTAAGTTCAGAAAACTATATGTAATACCTGTTTTAACCCTGATAATTTAAATAACTTAAAAATAAATATGCTAGCTAAAAATAAATATGCTAGCTAAATTTGATTTAACGTGGCATTACTGTGGAAAAATTAAACTAATTGGTTTCATAAATTTTAATTTAATTACATAACAGTGATTGGCATAGCTTCACATATTTTGTGTTGCTTTTAACAGTTTCAGACCCTTTAAGATAAAGAGAAAAACTTACAATTGCAATAACTTTTTTTTTTTAAATAAGCAAACGATAATAATCACAAGGACATAGCCATTTGCTGAAAATATTTTTATTAAATACCTTTTTTTTGTTTGTTTTCTGAAATGAGAATATAATCACAGCACTGCATTATTCATGAAAAAAACCGATAAGCACAATGCAAAGCTGAGGAATTTTTTTTTTCTTTAAACAAGTGAGAAAACTGAAAGGAGAAAGACTCAGTTAAGTACTCAGGGTTCTCAGGAAAGCTAATAATACTCTGACCCAATCTGCTATACAAGCCCCAAGTCCATACGCAGGTCAGGGAGAGCAGCTCTAGCTCTCCTGTCCTGGCCTATGCTTTCTACACTGCCAAATATTTGACAAAACAGTTGCAGAGGTCAGTGTCAGTAAGAATTTTAAGTTTTCTGATACTTTGTCTGAATGTATTTTGCAGGAAGCACGTTATACAACTTTCTGGAAGATTTGCTTTATGGGGCTGTTTAGGGTTTTTTGTTGTTAAATTTCTATAGTGTAGGAAGTTACTGAGTTTTCAGTACTGGGTTTTGAAGCATACTAAAATAGATGCCTGTAAATTAGATGTAACCTTTTGGTATGTAAAAATGATTAATGTTGTTTCAAAATAGTTACTCATAGGAACACATTCTGCTTATGCTGAACATCGTAGATAAAAATGCGTTCTGTAACTTACACATAAGACACTTAAAAATTGCAAATTTAACTATTTTACCTTTTAGTTTTTTTAATTGAAAATGGGAGGGACCTGTGTCACTGGACTCTAATTTCACCAAACCATTGGGAACTCGGGATGCTCTGTACTGCCTCTGTGTTTTGCCTTCGCTGAATTGGACAGTCTTCATTTTATGTAATTGCATCTTCTGCAATCATATATTTACTTTCCTTATGTTTATCACCAAAGAACTTCATAGCGTTCTGTTACCTCAATATCTTTTTGACACCACTGGAAAATAAGGGGCTAAAAAAAAGTAAAAAAGACTGAGTTCAGTAAAGCATTTCTGCTTATTTTGCACACTCATAGGGAGTCAGAAAAAACACTTTGAAATAAAGTAGGCAACATACTGTCTGGCTTTTTTCCTCACAATTTTATTCATACTTTGGAAACAAAAAGAGTTGTCCGAAAGGGGGAGGGAGAAGGGAAAGTAGACAGAAGTGACAGTCTTAGATGATGTCCATAAGTAATATTTAATATGCACACTTTATTTAAAAAAAAAAAAAAAGCCTACTAGATATATTGCCCTTAAAATGGGGGAAAGTTAAAATGGACAGTTAAGCCAATTCAGTCCCAGAATAAATTTTTAAAATTTACTTTTCTCTGGGATTAACTGGAATCAGCTGAGACCTCTATTTCGTCAATTAAAATTAATAGATTCCATTCAGATAATTTTGGACAATATGAAAACAGTATTTTTTTTCACTTAATTTTATTTTAATAGTATTGTTTGGGCATAGATTTATTACTCAATACAGAAGGTGAAATGATACATAGTTACGTAGAGTAAGCAAAAAATATTCTATAGATTTTTTTTTTTTCCGTACCAAAAAAGTATGTATCCATCCTGTACAATGCTGCAAATAGAAAAGGGAAGTTTAGCATCTGTGAGAGGGGCAAATCATCCGGGATCGTCTGTTAAAATACGGGTATTTTCACTAAATAATGGACAAAAATCCCAAACGAACTACGTGAGAAACTATGGGAAACGCTAATTTCTTTATAATTCTTAGAAAAAGGGGAACAATTCCATTGCTTTAAGTAAGAGATTGCCCAGATGCTTGGCATCAAATATAGGCATTTTAGTTTATTGTTATTACTTACTGTGGTTTCTTGCACAAGGATGTATAGGAAGGACATCATTAATGGTCAGCTTAGCTTCACATACAGCGAGATCTTGTTGAATAAACCTGTGCCTTCCTGGAAAGATTATAGATGCGATTGAGAAAAATCAACTGTTTTGGTATTTGATGTAATATCACATTCTATTTTGATTTTTAAAATTGCATTGTGTGAAATTAACAGTGCATATATTACAAGAATGTAAAGGCTGGCTTACTGATAGATCTCTTAGTGCAGTGGTTAATAGAGGCAATGAGTGGGACCACTTCTTGGAAAGCCTCCAGGGAACTAGTGGTTACATACATAAAACCATTCCTTAAATTGCTGGCCCAATTCGATCTGAAGCCCCTGTCTGCAAACTGGCTATGTAGTTAATACTGGGAAGGTCAGGTTACTCTTTTAGGGTGATCTGAACGACGTGTTTAAAAGTTGTACTTCAGAAATTTGTTTTAATACAGCTGAATGTGAGACAGTCTCATGGGAGTCAGAATGTAGAGTGTATCTCTAAAAATTGGAAAAGGACTTGAAAGTCAATTAGTTAATTACCTTAATATGCTTTTTTTTGTGTCAAAAAGACAAATGCAGGCTTGGATGCCTAAAAAAAGAGAAAGTGAAACATAAGTAATAAAGTGGACTTCCAAGTCTGATAAGAGAGTTATTAAAATAGTATATCCCATGCTGGTGTCTTCATTTCATGAAGGATGTGGAATTACTGGGAAGAACTTAAAAGAAAGGCCACAGGAGTTGTACGAGATTCAGAAGTAGGGTGTTCAAACACGATTTCATTGCCACGTAGAGGTAGTGCTATGCGAGAAAGATGCCTAAAAATGAAGGCAAGCGTGAGACTCACTTCCTTAGCATTAGAGCTACTTTAATTGAAATAATTTGTTGAGGATGAGGCAGCCTCATTTGAGCTCTCGAAGGGAAGGACAGGTTTGTTTTCAAACTGTATTTCAATCTGGCTTCTGGAGATGCAGCTTTCCTGATGAAACTGTGCATGCTCGTGGTGGCCACTCTGGCCTTGGGAAGCACGAAGCCTGCTTCATGTGCTGCAAATTACCCACTTCCTTTGCAGCTATGGGCTTTTATTTTTGCTTTTATTACCCTGAACATCATTATGATATATGCAATTTTGTGTTGGTATTTGAAGTCTTGAAACCCTGGAGTCCTGTGTTTGCCTGCAGGCGTCAGAGAGGTGGGGATGCGCAGGGGTTGACTTTTGGTTTTGGTTTTTTCCCTTTAGATAGTTTGCTAGTTGTGTTTTGTCACCGTTTTCACTTCCTTCTGAAGCATCAGAGATCGGGCAGGGTCTGAGGTGATGTTAGAAGATCCTTTTTTGTGCCAGACTGGTTGATTCTTACTCACGTGATCCAGATAAGTTAGTTGAAGAGCTTGAGATAGGAAAGAAACTCTTTCACTAGGAACTGTTAGGCGTGTTTCCATCTTCTGCATAAGGCTTTTTTTGACTTCCTTGAATTATTAGGGCAGACTTTTTGTAATCATTTCTCTGCCATTGCAGGAGTCTTGGATGCTCAATCTCATCTCGTTTCAAATTGTGACCTTCAGGAAAAATTGTTTCATTCAAAATTTCAGCTTGATACTGAAGTATATGGAGAAGCACAGTGGCTTGTGGTACAGTGAAAGGCAGACTGAAGTATTCAGCTATCCTCTCTGGCCTAAAATTCTTCAAAATACTAAATGTCTGTGTTACCGGATTGTTGCTTGCTGTACCAAACTGCTAACCTGGGTAAAAGCCCTGATTCTGACGTCTCTTCTGTACAGCCAGACACGTATGTGCCTGAGGAGGTGGCTTAATGGATTTAGTGGGACTCTGTGATTATGGATGTCTGTATTTTGAAAGAAATAGCAAAATTTCACCTTAGTGTGGATAACTCAAATTGATATAGTTTGAGTGCATTAGTATCTCTTAATGAAACCAAATATAGTTCTCTTCAATTCCATTCATTCTGGACCTTATCTCTCTTTCTGATACGTCTCACTAGTTGCCAAGCAACCTCAACAGTAGTTCTGCACATCCAGCAGCATTTAAAAAAAAAAAAAAAAGTGAGTGGTTGTTGCTGAAAATACGATGCCTTCTGATGACATGAATGAAAAGAGTTAGGAGAGAAGGAAATGGGGAGTGGCGAGTTTGGAGCTGATGTTCTGAAAAAGCTAGTAATATTTAGCACTTAAAGTAGTGCTTTTTATTTTCCAAGCACTAATCAAGCAATCGTAAGATTATTAAATAAAGATTTTTTTTTTTTTTTTTCCTTTCGGTGAGTGAAGCACAATTATGTTTATGCTTCATAGAGCAGAGGGCAGGATTCAGTCCCAAGAGGGCAAGAGTTAGTTTAGTATATGTATTTCTTTCTCTGACCTGTATTGACTTCCTGTGTTTCTAGTTGGACTGCAGATTAACTGAAAGGTTTTGGAAGATTTTTGTTTGTGTGTTTGCTGATACATAACCATCACTATCCATTTCATGCTGATGCACCTGGAGTATGTTGAGTTTCATTAAAATATTTATCACCTGGAAGGCCTTCCAAACTAGAAGTATGATAGATGGTGTGTAGGTCCTTTATTACTTGATAATGTTGTAATGCTTATAAAGCAGTAAATGGAGCTTATTTTTATATTCTGTCTCCTGTGCAAAATACGATCGGAGCAGCAAACAAACTACCACAGCAAAGGAAATTGTAATGAAAATGAAATCTGATTTGGGAAAATGATTCTGGTTTTGGATTGTTAAGTTTCTATGATAGCTTCATTTCAGTTCAAAAAGAAAACTATATTACACGTAGACTGACTAAAGCAACATTATTGAGGACACAAGTAAGTTAGAAAGTATCTGAATTAAGATTGCCTTAATATGAGTTCATTTTCATTTAGGACACCATTGCCAATGACTGCCTATATGAAAAGGTAATTTTAAATTCTGTAACTAACTCCTAAAAAGCAGTAAGTAATTCTAATGCTTTTTTTTTTAAAGGAGGTTCTGACACTGTGAATGCTCACTTTCCCTCAGTCACAGTCTGTCTGGAATTACCGAGTTGTGTGCCATTAAACTGTCAGTGAATTAAGCTATCCCACAGGTTTTGATTTGGAGGACTGTTGGTCCCAGTCACAATTTAATGCTTTCCTTCCTACTCATTTTTTTCTGAAGGTGGTGGTCTTGGAAATGTGCTTATACCACTTCTGGGTAAGAGTAGTAAAAAAGGGATGTACTGCAAATGTGTCAGAAATGGGGATGCGTCAGGTGTCTGGTTCAACGTACACACAAACTAGGATGTGTTCTGAATTAGACATTCAGTGTCTGTAGAAGACACATACATGTGTCGGAACATGCTTCAGACATGGTGAGGCTTTTGTATGCAGGGTGTTTTGTGCTGAGTCTGTGGTTACACACTGGATGTCCACATAGGTGTTTTTGTCGAGGCTTCCATTTTGCCATTGTTCAGGATAAAATGAACAAGAAGAAACAGTATAATACAGGAGGCATTTTCTGTGTGACGCAGATAAACACAAAAAATGAACGCGCGGTGTGCAAATTCACAGCTTATCGTTGAAGGCAACTTCCTGCTATCCTGCTTCCGCAGGAGTGTAAGATGTTTTAAAGGTAGTATACCTCAAGCTGTTACTAAGAGGACATATACATTTTGAATTACAGTCTGTATGTTCATTGTCTGCATGATAGACCCAAAGGAGTGCATGCCTGAGAAGAGTTGTTTTTTGCCATATGTGTGAGAGGGGTGGTACATTGTTCACCAACTGCAGTTGCAGTGAATTTGAGTCAGCTGGTGGTAGGTTACTTGTTGCTTTTAATGTGAGGACTAAAAACAATACTAGATAATTCTAGGTTTAAGGATAAATTGAATTAATGAGGGCATACAAAAGAACTACTCTTGGAAATGGTTAAAACATAATGAAGAAACATCCCAGTGTTATGTAGTATTTTTACCACATTCAACATCAACAGGTTTATTTGTGTTGAACAAAAATTTCTTTTGACGTGCTGCAACTAATAGAGGTAATTTAGAGACAGAAAAGTAGTCTCTGTGTCTGTATGTGATGTGTATACAAAAACTGTTCGTAGTGGTGGTATTTTTATCTTCATCTTCTAAGAGAAAAAGACCAGTCCTAGTTCATGCTTTTTTTGTAGTGCATAAAATTTTGGCAGTTGTCTTTTGCCTCTAGGCTTATAAGTAGGTTTGTCCATGCAAGATGTGTGTAGTTACTGTATGTATGTGATGTGTTAGCTGTTGCACCAGTATTGCCGTGTAAACTTAGTTGCCCTTTTTTATATATATGTATTCTCTGTATACCTAGCTTTAACAGGGTAAATATTATAAACTGGTTGCTCAAGAGCGTTATGCTATAAAAAAAGTAATAAGCACATCAGTAAAAGTGTTGGAGGTAGTAATAAAACTGCACTATAATCCTTCTACCAATTTAGTGAACTCTAACTATTGTTATCTATGACAATTAACTGCTACATATTGTATGTTAACCCTTTGTATAGTAGTTGTATATGGAATGGTACTCAATATGACTGCAGTGCCTTAAACTTCGGGTTTTCAAACAAATGTGTCCTCTAATTTGATAGGATTCACGGTTTGCTTGTTGCTTTTCTGTTTTTGTGTAGCTTCTGTTTCAACAAAAAAGGACACCAAGTTACTTTGTGGAGAGCATCTTTGTCACAAAAATGAATGTCCTTTTTGCAAAATGAAAGTAAATACGTGACTTTATTTCAGATTTTTCTTCATTGTCTTTAAAAACAATAATACTGGAAAAGGTGGTAAACATTTAAACGTTGAAATCTCTACTTCTTGGATTAGATTTTTTTAAGAAGCTTCATTTGAAGGTATTATAAAAGTGATTACATTGGAATTGTATCTGAATGTTGCTGGACTTCTGAATTCTCTGTTAATTCTGTTGAGGAAATCTAATGAATTAAGATTTGGTAGAAGGCAACTTGCAGGACCCCTTGCAGTTGGTGCATGTGAAGGGGCTTGGCAGATGCAGTGCATCATCTGCCATCGTGTACTTCGGTCACTGCTGGAAGAACAGGTTAAATCCCCATTCAGAAACTACCTGTTTCAGGACCTCGCCACAGCCTGTTTAAAGACTCAACAGCCATTTATGTGTTGTAGGGGTTAGCTGGGTGTGAGTACAGCCAGAGGTGTGGGTCCAGGCCCACCTCCTGTCTGCAGGGGCAGCATCTGAGCTGGTGCAGGAGCAGCCGTGAAGGGCCTGCAGGTACCCGCCAGCAGCCTGCCTTTGGGACCTCCCTTAGCTCGTGGCGTAAAGGATTCCGTGTGTGCGCGGGTGCCTGCTAAGCAGCTGTCACTGAATTGTAACACGGGACTCCTGTGCGACGCTGGGTGTCAAGGGGTGTTTTTGATTCCTAGAGCAATTTGCATGTGCTTAACATTCACTAAAAGCTGGGTTGTGTAAGCTCAGGAGTGCGGCTGTAAATATTTTGGAAAATTGTGTAGCGGATGTATGATACTAAGCGAGGTGAAATGATGAAGGACTGCTTCCCATTAAATACAAGGAGTCCCTCTTAGTCTAAGGTTTAAATTTTCTAAATTCAGCCTTCCAAAAGGTGACTGTTTATATTTAAAAATGTCCTAATATGTCCTCAAACTGTTGAGGAGTTGGAATTTGAGACTACAGCTTTTTTAATTCAGTTGTTTGTTGCCTTGGCACAGAGGTGGAGTTTTTATATGCTGTTGTAGCCAACGTCCCTTAATTCCGTGAAGATCTTTCAAATGGCAGGCAATTATGTTTGAAGTTTGGATCTCATGATGTCAGTACAGATATGTAGTAAAATATTCCAGGGTGTGGTGATACTTAATCATTAATGATTGAGACTTGGGGCATTTCCTGAATATTAATATTGGATATGAATGTTGATTGCCCAAGGTGAAATTATTACCCAGTTACTTATTCTCTCTCCCTGTCCTTTTTTATCAATTGCAAATGCAGAAATGATAAATGCGTTGTTAGGTCAGATAGATATTTGAAGTATTCTCTGGGGTATGGTGCTCAAGACAGAACGCTTTCACTACCTTTGTACCTTGCGGATTGCATAATGATCATTTAGTGTGAAAATGGTTATTTTAATTTTTTTCCCTGTAGTGACTTAATATGTAGTTACACAACTCAGAGCGTAAGTTGTCCACTGGGATTTTTTCCCTCAGAATCACTTGGTAAAATTCAGCATTGTCATAGGCTTCTGGTTTCGAATGATGAAGGTGATAGAGAATTTGCTCTAATTGTCTAAGTGTAACTGCCACTAAGGGTAAACTGATACGATGCCACACCTCGGATGTACTTTAATACTTAATCTACCGCTCAGGAAATGTTGGGGATTGACTAGCTAATGTCAGTACAGTGCTTTATAAAAAACCTACTCATAAAAATGTTTATGACAAGATTTACGTGATTTACATTTTTAGAGAAATAGAGCTTTTCTCTGCCAACACCAACTATTAATAACCTACTAAAATACATGACTTAAACACGCAGCATATGCAGTTGGTTATGTTGTATTCTATAGGAGGTCTAAACTCCTGAAAAGTCTTGCTTAATTCCTGCGTGAAAGTATGTGAGGAGATGCCAGTGAATATCATTATGCTGTAGGTAGATCTGTGATATTATCTGATTTCTAAGTAGTAGGTTCATAGGGCATTTCTGCATATTGTTTGCATGTGTTGAAAATATGCTCTTGTAGTTTGTGGGAATAAACTTGGTTTCTCTTTCTGTTAAACTTCTTGTGGAGGAAGAGATTTTGTAATGCTGTATGTTAAACGTTTCGGCGGAAAGCGTTGTCTTTCTTGCTCTATGTTAGTGATTACTAAAGTGGGGTACATTCTTCCCTTTCTCCTCCCAGTAGCTGGGAACATATCTGGAAGGAGCACAGTCTGCCAGGGCCAGGAGCGCAGCAGGAGCCGCAGCGCCCGTCCTCGTGCCTCTCTGCGCGACCCGGAGCGGTTGCTGGCGGGGTGGCTCCTGCTCGTCCAGCCTTCCCTCCGGCACGCCGCTTTCTCAGAGCAGTCCCGACTCTCCTAAGCTGTGTCTTCCTGCTGCATTTCAGCAACTTTTTAACAGTGTACCTTCCCCCCAGGTACAACCCAGCCTGTTTTTAGAAATAGGAAGGAACAAAAAAGTTTGAGGACTGCTGTTTCAGAAAGTTGACAAACAGAGCTGAGAACTGCAGCTGCAGGTGACGTGCCGAGTGAAAGAGCTGTACTGGTGAGCTGTGCCGAGTGAAAGAGCTGTACTGGTGAGCTGTGCCGAGTGAAAGAGCTGTACTGGTGAGCTGTGCTGCGCTGCTGCAGCAGCTGAGGTACAGCAGTACCCCTGACAAGGTTGGTGACGTTCAGTAAATTGCTATTAGACCACTCCGAATGGTCAGGTATATAAAAGTACAAGCCAACAACAGATGTTTTAGCTCTTTGTTGAGGCAGGTTGTTCTAATTATTATTATTATTATTATTAAGTATTATTATTAAGGGGGGAGGGAGGTAGGAGACACGCTTTATTTCGTCTCTTGTTCTCTCCCTCTCCCCTGCCCCTCCGTCCCTTCCCACCTCACCTTGTGTTTGACCCCTTGGCTGAGAAGCGGCTTCTCTTATGTAGGTGAAGAAATGTTTCATGTAGTCTGTGTTATAGATCTGATAAATAATGTATTTTTGGAATTTTATGGATACTGATGATTCACCAAATAATTTTTAATTTTTTTTCATCAAATTTGTGTACTAAGCACACATTTTCTGTAACATAGTGGTGTCTTGGTCTGCTGAAATTTCTAGGAAGAGAATTTCTAAGAATCCATGCAATGCTAGGTTAGGCCAATGGTTTGTGTAGTCCAGTATCGTGTGTCAGAAATGGCACTCGTGGGGGATTAGGGAAAAAGTGTAAGCAGAAGGATTTGCAGTGATTCTTCTTCAGTCATTCCTCTTGCCAGGTTCTGCCACTGGCACTTTAGGAACTCCAAGAAGCGAGATCCCTAAGAAGTTTTGAAGTTAAGTCACATTCAGTATGATTTTCTCTTTCTTTAAAAAGCCTAAAACTTGAATAATCTAAAAAGTCCTCTTTTTCCTTTGAAGTTTCTTGTTTTCCTTTTTTCATTTTATTGTCCATGAATAGGATGTAAATCTTGCAAATTAGTTGTGCTGTCTGGTTAATACCTCCGCATTAGCTGGGACGCCACCGAGGTCAATCAGATTCAGATAGAGCCAAGGTATCTCCAGCTTCTCAGTGCTTTTGATATGTTTTTATTGCAGCCAAGGTGGCAGCTGGTTGGATCAATAATTGTGCCCAAGCAATACTGTTTAAGTAATCCGCAGTTTTATAACTTCCAGCAATATACACGCTCTCTTGAGATTAGTCTCTTCAGCTGTGTATAAGTTTCTCATTTAAACAGTATTATTAATATTTAAAGGACCATATGTTGTGAAAGTAATTGGACAATTGTAGCAGAGTGCTATATATTCTAACTGATGTGCTAAGTATCACCAAATTATTTCTCGCGTAACTTTTGGCCTAACATTCTCATTTATTATATACTGTCAGTATGAACTGTATCTTTTACTCTTCTGTTACAATTTAGAAATGTCAGGTCAGGGCCAGGACATGATAATTGTGCCATTGTCATAGTTTGACTTAAATTACAGCAGTATAACTTCCCTTTTATCAGGGGAAATAATAATAAATGTGCTTATTCAGGTATAATTAATTTCCAATTTTAAGCTCAGTAAAAGGTCATTCTTCTTACTCGTTGAGTCCAAATATATGTAGATGTTGAGTACGGTAAAGTGAAACTTTCTTCACTGCATCCATTGTGACTTCTAGACCTCTCAGTTAGAGATGTTTGAAATTTTTCCAGTTAATTTGTGTTGCATTGGAGAAGGCACTAATTTGGATCCAGAATGTTTGTCCAAAACATCAGTGAACCTTCCTGCTTCTAAATGGTACCTTCCTGGTTAAATGAACCTTCCTGGTACTGAAGGTGGGGTTCCCCAGAAGTCCAGGATCATGGTAGATTGTGGCCTGTGGGGAACGTTCTTCCCTTCCAGAAACAGCATTTCCTAAGCAGATTTAAAAAAACCCAAATAGATATTTTTTGTGTTTGACCTGAAATGTTTGGGGGTTTAATATTGATATTTTAAATTGGAAAGACTTTCATTATGGTGCTGTTTGTTTTCAACAACCTATTTGTTAACCTGAGCAGTCAAGTCTTCTCTTTTATACCTCATACGTTCAGGCTCAGGTTTGCACCAACGGGAAGTAAGTAGGCAATGAATCAGGTTATAGATGCTCTGTATCCACTTTGTGCTCAGTTTGAATATAAATAACTCCACAAGGAGCAAAGACAGCCACTTGGTGTTTGTTGGGAAGTAATCTGCATAAGAGGAAACTCGTGTGGAAAAACTACTCTGCCAACTTAAAAAAAAATCGCTTAGAAAGAACTATCTTGTAAGATTCAACTGCCTGGCACAGAAGCAGATTTTGTAAGGCACACGAGACAAGAAGCTGAGAAGAGAGTTTTGTTGTTTTTTTTTTTATCTACCCATCTGTTTAGTGCTAACTTAGGAGGAATTCAGGAGTCGGTCCTAACTGTATGCCTAAAAACCATAGTTGCGTACTGTATTCACTTAAGCTTTTGTAACTAAAAATAGCTTGCTGTGACACAGTTAAGGAACTGTAAAATTGAATGGGGAAAGTATTGTTCCCTTACTTCACAGTTTAAGTGAATGAGCATAATGGGAAATATAATATTTAGGTAAGGGAAATGTGTATCGTGTTTTCAGATTAATTCCTACAGCTCCTCTGTACTGAAGGAAGATTCCCCCCCCCCCCCCCCATTTTGTTAAATGTATGGGATTCATTTACTAAAACGTTTCATCAGTTAACTTGTAGTACAGTTTTACGTAGATTGACTTAATCCAAAGCAAAATTATTTCAGAAGTAGCAGCACAGAAACTTGCGCTTCTTTTGATAAATTGACTCCAACTTTTCTGTAAATAGCGCCCTAGATGGCTAGAAATAAAATACGTATTTTTGATGTCTTTTAGTTGACAGTGTCTTCTAAAGTCAGGCCGTCAAGAAGAACAGGTAGGTGGAACCTGTAGCTGGAAACAATACTCCCCGGTGCTGGCTGAAGAATTTCGTGAATGGGTTTAATGGGATGATGATTGTATCTGTGCTTGGAAGGAAGTGAGGGTATTTTTGTTGTTGTTGCCTGGTAATATTTGATGTTTATTTCCAAATATTTTTCTCATATCATCTTCACTTCTCGTAGTGCAAAACTTTTAATAACTAGAAAAGAAATGAAAATATTTCATATCATATTAAATGTAATTAGAGAAATCAGTGTGATACTTTAAAGGCAGCTATTGCCTGAGAGATGTTGAGCTCTGGGCCATACCTCTTGCTAATCTGCTTTCAGGAAAACCTTTGTATTACTGTCAGGAACTATTTGATTTTTATTCAGTTTTCAACATTGACTTCCAGTCTAGGTAGAAAATAGAATATAATCTTACAGACTCCAGGTAGAAGACCAGTTTTTGTTTGGCTTTTTTAATTGATTACGTGTTGGGGGGGTTGTTCTCATGGGGTGTGTCGTCCTTCTGCCAGCAAAGCAGTTCTCGTTCGGGGTCTCTCAGCTGCCGTGTGAGGGTCTCCTGGTGCTGGCAGCACCTGGTGGCTCCTCGCCTGTCCCCTCCCAGGTGGGAGGGGAGGAGTGCGGAGCAACAATTAAAACCAGTTGAAGTGTTGCTTTAACCTGTTTAAGTACACTGTTTATACAGGTGGTTGCACACAGAGGTGGTTACAGTGTTAACATGGAGTGGTATGCTCTGCCATATTTTTTTTTCTAGACCTCTTCTGCTGAACTGACATGGGCAAAGTGACAGTTCTGCTTGGGTTTGCTGTCCTCTTCTGTTTTGATTGCAATTACATACACAAATAAGTATTGCCAAAAAATTTTTTTTTTTTCTTAAAGCATGGACATGGGAAGTGGTTTATAAAGGCACTTACATAAACTCTGCAGAAATAAAAAATCCAGACCATCAGAGGTAAACAGTGCTAAAAGATCAGAGTTTGGGCTTGTTACCAGCGTAGCGTAGCCTTTGAGACCGGTTTGGTTTTGGTGTCAAGTTGTTTTTGGAGAATTTCTTTATGCACAAATTTGATTCTTTGTGCTTTTGCCTTCTACTTACTCTTTCCAGCACTGGCTTTGGAATTCACCATGGTCGATCTCTTTTGCATGGAAACTTGGTTATAATTAAACAATTCCTGTGTTAGTTCTTGGTCTGTTAAGAGAGTAGCTATGCTTGTATAAGTGTGTCAAGGTATCTGTGTGTAAGTACGTTGGAACTTTACTGAGCGTACGAGGAAAGTGTGCTAACAGCTACAATTTAAATTTAGTTTAATATGGCTGTACTTAGAGACTGCCTTTCCTAAGATCATAATGTCTTTAAGTGATTTTTCACTCCTGTTACTTTGTGAGTGACTGAAACAGAGAAAACTTTTTCAGAACATGAAACTGATTGTTGAAAAATACTCGCAATTGCACAAGTAAGGTGAAATGGAAACTTTTCCTCCGGTAATTTTACAGTTTCAGGAGACATAGGCGTCATTTGTAACAGTAAGAGATTTTAAAATATCAGAAATCAGTTTTTAAAACTTATATCCTTTTGTAGCAGGGGAGTCTGTGCTTCCTTGACTTCTTTGTTTAAGACTAATAATCACAAAAGTTTCCTGTGAGCCATGTAGGAGATGTGATTACTTCGGTTATTCACTTAACAAATACAAACTATACCTTTTTCTTTTACGTTGAGGGCAGCCTTAACTTGATATGAATGACCCTTCGCTATAAGTGAGCCAACATTATTGTACCTCAGACCTTTAGGATTGGCACGTGCTAATCTAGAGAGTAAAGTTTTCTGTTCCCCTAGAGGAAAGCATCACTCAAGCGTGGTTACGGGAGATGTTAGAATAGCTTTGGTGTTGCAGTTACTGTCTGTAGAGGGCTGAATGTCACCCAGTGAAGTGGGGGGGACCTTTCATAAGAAAAAGCAGATGCTGGTTTAGACTAACAAGCTTTTTGCTGCTGAAATTCTCTTTAGAACGATGTTAGGACTCGTGCAAGATTTTTCCCTGCTGGGTTCCCTGTTGCGAGTCTTGTTCAGTCCCCAGTCCCCACAGCAGCGCTGCATTGTTATAGCTGCTCGGAGCACTTCCCAGCTATGGTAAGCAATGCAGTCCATGTCGCGTGCAACGTCGAGTTCTGGCACAGTCTCGTCTCAGTAAAAATGTAGTAGTAACATTAGTGAAATGGGAGATGCAATATAAATAGCAATGCAGTCAGGTTACTTGGAACTCTGTAGGTGGGAGTTTTGATTTTGTGATATAAGTGCTCTTTTAATGGAAATAACTCATACTGAATTTTGCTTGTTTTAATTCTTATTGTCTCATATCATGATACAGTTGCTTCTTACTACGTAGAAATGAACAAGAAGTTGTGCGACTGTGGCATTAACAAACCTGTCCTTTATAAACATGAGGTTGGGTGTTAATCTGTGAAGCTTGATGTGAGCTGTAAGAACAAACCTCAGTGTTCAGGGGTAACAGAGCTAGCTGTTTTGTTGCTAGTGACTGTTGGTAGACTTGCTCTGTTGAGGCTTACCTGCTCACTGACACTTTTGATAGATGTAAGGGAAGATCATTTAACAATGATTGGGACTGTGGAAAAAATATTTTAAAACCATCCTGAATAAAGAAGAAACTGCTTTGAATTCCAGTTTGGAACAGAATCAAGCTGTGTCTGTGTTTGAATCTAGAATAGCAGAGCCCTGATTAACCAATATGTTGCTGGAAACTGTGAGGACACAGTGAAGTTCACAAGATGAAGTACATTTTTTATTTCAAAGACGGGAAAATGTGGTAAAAGCATTGGACATATTAACCTGAAATAAAGACGACCTTAGTTGAGAGTTGTGTGTGATGCTGAGGAGTTTGCTCAGGGAAGAGGTTTTTTTGGAGGCATGGTGTGTGGTGGTTTTTTGTTTTGGTTTGCTTTTGGCTTCTGGTATATAGGAGCCTAATATCATGCTTTGACCTCCTGAATGTTTTTTGGAGAAAAGCTTACTTCTGTCATAGTTACTCTGAATTGCCTTTTGGAGACATAGTCACTTTGCCTCCATTCCCTTATCTACAAGGATAATAAGCTTGTGCTCTCCCACGGTACTGCTGTGATAGATGTACACAAGTGAAGTTGAAGTACTAGAAGACAAACTCATTTGTTATACAAAAATAATCATAAAAAACTTTATTGCGATAACTTAAAAAGCTTTTTAAGTTAGAAATTGTCGGAATTATTATTAAAACTGTTAACAGTAGTAGCACTACAAAATGTCTTGATGTACCCCACTAGACACACTGTTTTAATAAGCTGAGAATTCTGGCAAAAATTAGAGACTCTGCGGTGACACAGATTCAAAGCATTCTCTTCCTGAATTGTATTTAAGGGAATTTTAAAGTCCCCTAGTAGTGTACTTCATTTTCTATAAATTCCATCTAATAAGTAGTAGTATATAATTCTCTTGCTGAAGATATCTCAGAAAACATAATCCACACAAAAGCTATTTGTGTTCTCATTGCTGTGTGTTCACCAGCAAGTAAAAAAAAAAAACCCAACAAAAAAAAAAAAAAACAGAAGGAAGGAAAAAAAAATAGCAAAACCCAAACTTAAACACACATTTGTTCTCAATCATACTTGTTGACAAATCAAGGAGTCAAATAGCTGTGTTAATTTTAGGTTCTATTAGGAACCGTCAGAGGAGAAACTATACTGTACCAGATTTTGAGTGGTAGCAACCAGGGAGGGCATAAATTTTAGTTTAAAGGTCTGAGACAGCATTAGAATCAAGACAGACCTACAAGTGGTGGTCTTGCATGGCCTTCATTTTCACTGCGTTTGAAAAGAAGTTTTGAGTCCCCCTAACTTACGCTGCAAGAAAACTCGAGCAGGTTACCTAGCTGCGCTGGTTTGGTATGGTATGGTATGCTTATGTGATACGATGGGGAAGGCAAGACAAATAATAATCAGCTTCAATTTTATCCCACTCTAAAGTGAGGAAAAAGTTTGGAATTCTTGAAATGTTTGGCAGAAGAGATTTGTTTCCCAGTTAGCCTTGCGTTTCCCTTCCGCATTTGTTACTGGCTGGGGATTTGGTAGTAAGCGGACAGAAACTGTAACATTACCTTTGGTACGGGAGGGACAGTTGGTCCCTGCGTACAGGGATCATTTAATTGACTTTGACTTCTTCTCCATTGTTTCAGAGCAGATATTACTTGATATTATATTAGAAGCTGTTACAATTCACTGTACGTTTGGGACAATATGGCTATATAACCAAAATTTTTCTGGAGCTTTTCTGACTTGTGTTATGAGTGCAGGGATAAAACTAGACGACTCTTGTGTGTTACTATTTAGTGAGACTGATTTGATCTCCTGGAAATGTCTGTAAAGGATTTTTCAAATTGTTCCATTCTCTTCCTTTTTAGAAAACAGTTTTCTAAAAACTTGCTAACAATTTTTTGAGCCGTATTCAGATAAAACAAGATCCAGAATTTTCTAGTGAATGGTTTAGAGATCAAGTCAGTCACCTCTGATTTACAGAGGCTGTCCTAGCTAGGAATTTGCAGAGCAGGTGTGTTTGCCTTTTTTTTTTTTTTAAGTCCTTGACATTGCCTGTATAAAACAAAACATTTTAAAGAAATCATATTTTTACTTTAAAACATCTGAATTTGCCACATATTATATGTGTATGAGAGGCATGTGTACAGCTTTGAATATCTAAAACAATTGATGTTACAGAGGAGTTACTGAACTATTAATCCAGTTGCAGTTGAAACTGTATTACGCTGGTGTCTGTACAGGCAAGCTTACGTTTGAAAGGCTGTAGTACTAATGCTTTCAAACTGCATCTAATAGCATCTTATTTGAGAAGTGTAACTGGTAGCTAAGTTTGTGGTCCTTTCTGCATGAGACTGCTTAACTGTGATCCCCCCTGTTTTGAAGCAAAGCGTGATGGGCATAGGTGATGTACTGCCATAAGACAGAGCTGTCAGAGAAAAAGAAGGCCAAACTAAAGATACGTGGACATGAGAACTTGCATCGTATTTTATCTTCAAAGACTGTGGAATAACTTGCATCTCTGTGTTTACATAAGCAGAGCTGTGTTCAACTTAGGGTAAATTTTGCTTCCAAAGCTTTTATAACTTAATTGTTCAGTGGAAGAATGCAGTTTTTTCTTTGTATAGCATAGGCCATGCAGCATTCTTACAGGTTCTGCTCATTCTGGCCCCCATCCATCACAGTACTTAAACCATGAGTAGCCCTATTAAAGTTGATAGAATTACTCATGTGCTTAAAATTAAACATGTGCTTAAGTGCTTTGATGGATTAGAGCCAAAGTTGTCAGCACCTTGCTTTGTTATGTGCTGTGTTACACCTGCCTCTCTGTGCACCAGCCCGGATCTTTAAGGGACAGATTTTCAGATTTGCTTGTTCCAATATTTAGTTACTCTATGTTCTAAAAATGCAGTTTACATGCACAGTCATAGTAAATTCGTACACTGTCTGAAAGTATAAATTCACAACTACAACTCTTGAAATCTAACAGTACTTCACAAATTTAACAAGATTTTTTTCCCCGGGGATTTCAGTAGGAATGTTGTGCTAATTGTTTACATGGAAACATGACATCTATAATGTTTTTCACAAAACTAGCTTTCGATTGAAATCTGGATTTTAATAAAGCGTATAATGGAAATCACTATTTAGCTCTGACAACACAGCATTAAGAATGACTGTGAACTTGAACTTCCCAAAAGCTAAGATCAGTAGGGGTTGTTCTAGTTTCTGCTGATAATGCTGAGTTTCTAATTGCAGTTCTTTAAGGCTTATAAGTAAAGTTACATGTACCTGACAGCTCTTAAGCCTTGGAGATAACTGTGGAAATCTTCCTTGATTCAGACTTTGTCAGTGGTAAAAATTCCAGATTCACAGCTGTAAAGAAAATAGTTGATTCAGTGAAAGCAGTCTAACACTGCCGTAAGAAACGTGTGGTGAACAAAACATTTAACATCAATATCGCGCTGAAATCTAAGGTCAGCTTTCAGTGACAGCTGCATAGTTTAATAAACAGCTCCTGTGTTCCTTTCCAAATTGTTCCTCCTGTTTTTTGGGTGCTGAAAGTCTACGTTCGCTGCCTTAACTGCTTTCCTCTTCATACTCTTATTCTGAACTTAAGGGCTATCAGTACCAAGTCCTGCAGCATTTAGAAAATGTAAAGGTTTGGGTCATTGAGAATTTAGTTAAATTTTTAAAAAGTAACAGGGGAAAAATGTTGAAATATGTTAGATAATTATTTTTTATTTGAGTGAAGCAAAAGCGAAATTTTCAGGAAAATGTAGTCATGTTGCAGGTCATGACACAGTGAAGGGGAAGCCGCCTTTGTTTCATTCCTTGATTGATATTTGGAACTGAGTTTTAAATTGAGATGAATAGTTGAGTGAATATTTCATGGTGGAATGTGTATTTTGAATTTTCTGTCCTAGCTCAGAAACGTTTTTAACTATCAATTGGTAGCAAATATCTCTTTGCAGGTACCTGTTGTTAACTGTTACTGATCAGATGACTCAATGACACTTTGTATTTGCCCTGATCAGATGGATCTGTAAGAATTTCTCTGATCAAATTGCACTTAAATTTGAGTCTTTATGAGCACATGTGCATTTGAATATTGTAATAATTTTCCCAGATGTTATGTTAGAAAACCTTGATTGCACAAACATTTTTTTGAACAACTAAAGCGTATGTCCCCCATAAGCAAAAAAGTAGCTATTTCAGTTCTCTTAGTGAAACTGGGAAGTTCTGTTACCACATTCGAAGCTCTTTGCATATTTTAGTGTCCTTTAGTCACATTAAATGAAGAGATTGGAAAGGTGGAGTGAGAATAAAAGTAGGTAATTCAGACAAAAGTTACAGTGAATGCCTGTAGAAATATGTTTTGTAGAATTTACCTTGTTTCTGGTAGGACACCACATTGTGCGAATCTGAGCCTTCCCCTTCTGTTTCTGTTGTGCTGTTGTCCTTCTGACATTTGTGTCTTTCCTTCTAATGTGCAGGGTTTTGGATTAAAAACTTTGAGTTTTGTCACTGTTAGAGGCAAGCACCTTCCAGAAAAAAAAGATTTTCAAGACTGACCATCTTCCACCTGTCTCGTTACAGTCTTCCCTACCACATTGCATCCTGCTTGGCCTGGTCTGTGTGTATACTTATTTGGCATCCAGTGTTCCAACCATTTTTATTTTAGGACTTCTTTCAATTTAATATTAGCACTTAGCCAGCTGTGTACTTTTTTAGTTTTAAGCAGCAGTGAGGTTATTAGCCATTCTAGGAGCTATTCCTCTCATTCTTGTACCCTGAAGAGCTCTGGGACGTGATTGCCCTCTTTGGTAAGCTTCACACCCAATCCTGATTGAAGAAATTATTAGAATACAGACATTTACAAAGCAGTGTCAGAGCAAATGAAACTCATAAGGTGCTCATCAAATCAGTGTTTCAAAGTTTAGACAGAAGTGCTTTGAAAGTGCCTGAAAACTAAGGCGAGAACAAGACCCCCAGTAACGTTGTCATTACCTGCCTGTATTTTAAAGCAAAGTCTCTGCAGTACCAAGGATAAAGTGATGAACAACAGAGCAAATACTGTTGTGTGAGTACATACTGAGGAGAGACAGTATTTTTTCTGGACGTGAAGGGATCAACAGACCCGATCAGGTAACTCAGGAGACCCTAGTAGATGAGATCTGCTGTGAAGGATGGCTATACAAGCAGACAGCTTCAAACAGTGGAGAGTATGTCCCCAGAGGTGTTGTGTGCTGTATTTCAGTGCTACTGCACAGCTGAACATAAATGTTTCAAAAAGGTGGTGGCCAGTGTGCACGTTTCCTTTTTTTCTGTGTTAATAATTACCACATTCACAGCGCTTAAATAAATAAAAATGTCTTTGTGCTTCCTGACAGCAGTTTGAAATGGTTATCTCAAAATAGTGAACTGTACAAGGCAAGATGATTCAGCAAGTTTGACTTGAATCCTCCTATTCCTGTTGGTTCTGAGAGGTCTCCTTCCGTACCAGCAAAGAATCACAAAGTGTACTCTGAATACTCTGGCCTTGTTAATTCATTGTGTCGAGTATCTAGAGAGAATACTGAACTTTTGAGGACGCTTTTTATTGTGATATGCTTAATTACCTGTACTTAGAGCAAGAAAGCGAAACCGGTGCGTTATCCTCTGTATGCATGCCTGCAGAGCTAGAGACCAAGTTTGCAATTTACAAAGGTGTTTTATTGAACGGTATGAATTGAAGGGCCTTTGTCAACCTTACATGTCACAGAGCTCTTTGTGAACACTTGTGTTTTCATTCCTTACCTAAACTATTGCTAGTTAATTAGCTGAGGTAAATGGAGCAACATAAGCAGAATTATGCTTTGTAATATTGGGTCTATGATGGTCTCTTTGTGCCACTTACAGGTATAAAAAGGGACTGTAAACTAGTTAAACTGGTTTTACGTAGGAATTTGCAAAGCTGAAAGGGAGCCCCAAGGTGGCTTAGAGCCAGAATAGCATCTCGGTGCCACATCCACCTGGGCAGATGGTGTGAGCAGGGTGCGGTGTGCCTGGGCTGTGCCTGCCTGCTGGAGCAGCCCTTGGGACAGAGCCCTCAGGTGTGCGTCCGGCCACCCTCCAGGCTCCTTGAACTTCATCGGGAGCCAGACCTGCCCGCAACCAGTCTTCGCGTCAGATAGCCATGGAGGGAGAATAAAGTTGCCCTTTAGCCTTTACACCTGGGATATCACAATGAGCACAGGTAAAATAAACCTAAATGTTGAGTGAGTTGGGTTTATATTTAGGGATACCTTTTTGGGAGTTTTATAGTAATTTCATTATGGTACTGTTCCCCAAGATAAGAAACAAGTCACGCCCCTAACACTCCAGTGTAAATAATGATCAAAAATAACATCGTCTCTGCTTTCACAGAGCTGTGATGCATTTTTTTAATCAATGCTTCAATAATTTGTATTTCTTGCCTTTTAACTTAGAGAATGATTCTGTCATTCTGTAAATAGAAGGTATCTCTTTGCGCTTATATTTATCATATGTTCATCTATTTATGGCCACGTAGTAAGATGTGCATGTAACTCATGGAGGCAAATATTGTAATGTATTAAAGCAAGCAATGGTAAAGCAGTTTACAGTGTTTTTTCCGATATTTAAAAGGGAACTTGTGGAAGCCCTGTATGCATTGTCTGTCTGTATATGTATGTATAATATGTATATATTGCATCACGTATGTGTGTGAAAGTGATTATGCTTCAGGGGATAATTGAACTAAGTTCTCCCAAATCATTTAGGTCACAATTAGGTCTGTGCAACGTAATTAATTTTTAACCATGTCTTTTAATCAAAGTATATCATGACAGAATTATTCAACCTGTTGGGTTTTTCTTTTTCCAAAAGGTGTTATTTACAGAGAAAGCGAATAGTCTATCTTGATAGCTATTCTTTTTCTATAATTACTATTTCTTCTCACAGTAAATCATCTTTGATAGCTGGATGGTACAATTTCTTTTTACCCAGAATCTCGGAGAAGTAAAACTTCAAAGTGGAAAAACTTCAGATCTTCAAAGTGAAGTAGATGTTGGGGGGAAAAGGTGGTGTAAGAGGAAGAGCGTAGTATTAGGGAGGAGAAACCACATCTCTGCATCCAGCAGCAGCAAGGGTCTGTTGCTTCCAGTGAGATGCTTGATACGTACGTGGTCAGTGTTACCAGCATGGCACTGAGTGCGTAGAGTGCTTTAGATTACATTTTATCAGCTAGCTATGCCTTTGGGTAACTTTATTTCATCTTACAAGGTGACAGTTATCAAGAACAAAGTATTAATGTGGTTAGAAAACCTCTTTTCTGCTGCGAAGACCCAACTAAATCATATTTCCTGTCGAAAGCTGTACAGAGTTACTGCTGTGCAGCTGATGCATGGGCGCTCCTACCCCGTGGTACTGCGTGTGCTCGTCCTTTTGTTCTTGAACAGTACAAAATAGAAAATCTCTCTGAAGTTGCCGGAATTACTGAGGTATCTCTGTGGTGTGATATAAATGAAGAGTTTGACTTGCAAAAGATATTCAGTGGGTTTTGCTATTGCATTTTAGCAGTTTTGTCTGTAAAATTGGTGCTTTCTCATAGGTCTAAGAGGAATTATTTCAGCTTCATTCTCAATACTCTAGGCACCTATTTTCCCCTGTTTTCAAGTGCCTCTAACTTGGCCTCTGCCCTGTTTGCCGTTCTAGCTGTTATATTTTGAGATAATTGCTATGTTGTTCTGTTAGAAATAACCTAGGCTGCTAAACCAAATTTACCTTATTGTTGAATCGTAAAGTACCACAGAATTTTTGTAAAGTGGATTGGTAGCAAAATTTTAATTGGATTTCCTTGCTTGTGGTCTTGTGTCTGAAGATCTTGAGTGCTCTGCTCTGTTTTTATGAGGTGGATTGGCAGGTAGTGCTGTTTGCATTCTTGTTAACTTCCATAAGGTGCCGTAAACAAATTTTAATGCAGATTTTATGGAATGTTTATGACATCCACGAGCATGTTTCACTGCATCAAAGACACCATATTTAGATGAATAGCTATGTTTAAAGCCCACGTGCCTGTGAAGTGCATGACTGCCTGTCAAAGAACTGAATTGTGTTTTAAAATGAAATGGGTATGTTAACTTTTCATTTGCTTTCAATGCGTGATTACGATGGGCTTTTGAAGGTGAGCAGAAAGGGGACAGCCGGTGGCTACTTCCCTGTGTGTTTGTGTTTGTTGGTGAAAGCGAACCAAAATGCACCTGTGTTGAAACACAACAATGTCATTTTCTCCTATAAAAAGCCAGAGACAAATTAATTGTTTTGTAAGATTTTTATTCGGGCTCTTATACTTGCAAATTGATTCACTTAACTGGCGGTGCTTTGCATGGGCAAGGGAAGCTTTTCGCCAGATTGAGTTGTTATGTCAGCAAGTTCAAGAGTGAGCGAAGTTTGACAGCGCTTCAGAAATAAAGGTAATTTATGCATTGTACTGATCACTAAAGGTGATGGAAGCCAGGCTGTTTACAACCTTGTAAAGAAGACAAAGGCTAATGCTCTGTATTAGCATTATGTGATTACATTTTAATATGCCCTATTAAAATGATCTATATATACTCTCCAGGCATGTACATTTTGCAGTACAAGTTTAAAGAGAAACTTTCTGCTTTTTTTTATTGTTTGCAACAGCATCCCAAGAACTACAAAAAATTGGGAACATAATTAATAAAGAACATTTTAATATGGTTTGGAGGGATTATTATATAATACAAAGCCAGTTATTTTAAGTAGGTGTCCTTGTGTTGCATGCTGTACTCTGCCCATGCTGTTACGTACCCTTCAGGATTCTAGATAGGCTCACTTGTGGTGAAATAATGTATACAGTCTATTAAATTGCAAGCCATTATATGGCATTATTTGTTATGCTAAGACTGCACATAGGAAATCATGTGTTAAAAGACAAATTGAGAAAGAAAATGACATTTTTCAAAACTGAAAGCTAGCATTTATATCTGCAATATGCAAAGAACGTTCCAATATTTTGTATTCACATTGTAAGTATTCGTGTTCCAGGGTATGTTCCTTTTTTAGGCCATGTTCATAGTGGGATTAATTGGCAATCATAATTTACCCTCATTAAAAACCTTTTTCTGTTGCATTTTATCTGATCAAAGTCTTTTTACTTTCACTCAAATGATGCGTTCCCCAGCATTAAGTTCACCTCTTCACAGTGTTCTTCATGACACGTCTAATGTCTGGTTCCTAAAATTTTCCTACATTTAAAGTGTGGAGTTTCCTGTATAATCAGGGGATTTGGGATAAATAATAAAGGCATAAAAGGGTAACAGGATTTATTACTCTTCTCTCCCTCTCCCTCCCACCCAACATGTTTTGTTTTCACCATTCATTTCAGCACCAAATTTTTTAAACTTTTCTACCTGTGGGATGTTTATACTGGGTGAGCTGAATCCTTGGTCCTCTGGAATGTTCTTTTTAAACTTTAAATATTTTTTCCAAGTTCCAAGTAATGGTTATTCATATTATCTGGAAGGTAAACCAGAAATGAACGTTAAAATTAAATCAGTTTGCTTTCTGATAATCTGTTTGGTAATGTGTTCATTGCATAAGATTTCATAAAGTCTGAGTAAAAATGTTGCCATTTTAATAGTAAAGCTCAGCCACAGGTGGAGAAGTTCTTTACTAAATACTGATTAGGTTTGTTTTCAAGGAATATTTGATTTTCCTGACCTTTTATGTCATTCGAATTTCATGTTATTTGAATTAAAATGTCATCTTTTTTTATAGTACCTAAAATAGACTTTATTAGTTTTCCTGAAAGCTATGTGCAGCTTTGCTTTGGCCCATTTAAATATTGAAAACAGCAGGATTTGAGATTTTTCTTATAATCCTCAACTAATAGAGTTTAATGCTTTGTTTGGCCTACTGTACACAGCCTAAGCAAAAGTTTTAAACAAGATTAAAAATATGACCTTATTAACCCATGGCATCTAAAGATGCAGAACAGGTCTGCAGAGACATCAGTCGTTGGTTAGCCAGGATAGCATGGTGCCATTCCCAATCTACTCAGTCTGTTCCAGAGGAAAACATTTTGGGAGCCCAGCTTTTTTGTTTCGTAGTTTTGGCCGTCGTGCCAGCACCCGGGAATAAGAAAGGAAAAAAGCAAGAATCTGTTTCTGAGTTGAATATTCAGTCTTTGTGGTTTGGGAAAATGAAGTTCAATTACTTTTGGAAATTTGAGGTGCAACCTGGCTGGGATTTCTCAAAAACAATTCTGGCAGAGCGAAGGGAGAGCAGAGGTGGGGCGTAGCTTTTATTTGCTGCACTTTATTAGTCCTTGAATAAAATGAGTTCTTTTTTTGAAGAGAAGTTTCAGGTGTATGTAAGCTGTCAGATGGGTGATTGGTGGACACGTTGAGTTCCAGAAGAATAAAGTATCTTATTGTCATGGAAAATTTACGCTTAGTAAACATTACAAAACACAAAATGACATGATACATTCATTGCTGTGTAATAAGATTCCTTGTTTACCAGGCATGCTATAGGGCCATGGCAACAAAACCAGAAATAGGAACTATGAGTATTCTTGTTGTAAAGATGATGATGGTTATCAAGCAGTTTGTTAATTGCTGGAGTTTTACATCACTCCATATTCATTATCACTTTGCAGTGCTGCTAGTAGCGTGAGGATCAGTGAAGAGGTGTAAATGTGCAAGTTTGACCGAAACCTATAACAGAAATAATGTGGTTTATTGTATGGTATGGAAGGGTCAGGTAAATGTGCACTTAGCTGATGCTTTGGGACAGTTATCCTCAAGTGTTCCAACGAAGAAGAATATAACTATAGTTTGCTTTAAAAAAAAAAAAAAAAACAATCAGAAGCCTTTCTAAACTTCTGTCTTTCTAATGATGTTCCAAAACAAAGCAAAATGACTGAATATTATTTCTTTACTTAATCCCTTAAAAATACTGGTATCTTGCTTAGCTTTCAGCATATCAGTTGCCCTTTTGATCTCAACGGGGTGGAATCTGGATACATGTTCATTAAGTTAAGACCCAGCTGAAAATTGGAGGCAAAATCAAGCCAGACAAATTGCTTACACTGTCATTGATAAACATTTCCTGCTTTCATACCATTATTTACATTTCTTTAATAAAGGAACGTCAGTTTTAAAAAACAGAAAGTGGCTGATGTTTTTGCAACCATATGTGTACTAACTGAAAAATACGGTATTTGTACACCTACCGTTAAATCTTGGCTTGTGGCATGGAGAGTTTCTTAAGACCTGGGGCAATAGAAAGCATTGAAGATGGGAAGGAAGAGGGTGAAAAGGCCTCAGTTTTTCCTCTCTTTTCCTCTCTTATTTTCCTTAGTTCAGTGCTTTTGGCCTTTCCTGGCTCGCTGCCTTGTTCCCATCAGCGGTGCCAAATCCCTAAAGCAAAAAACTGGTAGTCTTCAGGAATAAGGTGGTCTGTAGGTAGATCAAAAAGACTAGGGAAACCAAGAATTTACATCTGGTTATTGATCGTTTAATTTTCTTTCTGCATCAAGCTTCATTGACCTTCCTTGCCCTGCCCCATAGTTTTGAGAATATATGCAGTGGTCAGTGATGAGGAGCTGATGTTTAGGGGTAACTGTTTGGTAGAGTTCTGCTGTGGATTCAGACGTGTTCTCTACACAGCTAAGTCATCCTGAACGAGATGATTTGATGCTGCTGTTTGCTTTCCATCTGTAAGAGCAGCACTTGCGTTGCAACCATGCTTGCACAACTGTAAGAACGTATAGCAAGATCCTCCACATCTATATCTAAAAGGCAGCATAACACGTGGCTGGCATGGTGGTGTTTTCCTTGACCCTGTCTTTTACAAAAGTTGCACTAATCTTCCATTTGATAAGTAAAGTTCCCACCACGCTGGGACGTCTGTGTCTGCCTTGTTATTTAAGCAGTACTTTTTTTTTTTTTCCTGCTGTTCTTCTGCATTCTTGATTGGTGAATATGCTTTCAGTTTCATTTTGGTTGTCGGTTGTGAATGATTATAGAAAGGAAAAAGTGATAAAAAGCATTTGCAATATGACTGCTTAATTAACTGAGTAAACTGAGGTTTTCAAGCTGTGGTCTGTAAACTGAAAGTGTGAGCACTACCTTTTAAAGGGTAAAAAAAGAAAATGTACTGTTGGTAGTTTCAAGTCTCTGGGATACTGTGCTGGAAAATGTTAGTTTTCAGAATGAAAAAAAATTAAAAACAGTTGGTATAAATATTCAGATCATGAAAGCGTTATGTAAAAACAGTTTAATGAAGATTAAAAGGTCACTTAGACAATTTAGGTGGGTTTTTTTAGTAATTGCATGGCTAACTTGGTTTACCTCAAAGTAGTAATTTTATGCTGTGTATAGCAAGAAATTAATAATGTAAAAATGTTGTCATAGTGCATTGCAATTAAGTTACAGTTTACAGACTCAATACTAGTAATACCTTTAGGATGCTAATTCCAGGTTCTACCAAATGTTTGATCATGCATTTCATTTGATTGCACTATTTAGCATTTAAAATAACTATTGTCAGATTTGACATAATATACAATACAAATATAGTAGAGGCAATGGTTTACACTCTAGGTTGCTTGAGCCGAATGCTTTTTAATTTGGCTGCAGTTATTCCCAAATGATAGTGCTCATATAAAGCATTCCAAGTGTGGGTTGGTTTTTTTTTTAGTCTACTCTTCTGCTTGTAGTTAAAAGGTAATTTTACATACTTGTATTAGCCCTTTATTATTTATTTTATAGGTTTTTTTTTTTATTTTGCTTGTCCAAACTGTTGGTTTGAATGTCTCTATCAGGCTGAGTTCTCTGATCTAGCTTTTTCAGCTGTGACGTCATTTTTGTGCTGTAATTTTTTTTGTGCTTTGAGGTTCTTTGGTCTCCTTTCGTTTGTTTCTACTTTTAATAACCTACCCCGTTTTTTTTTTTTCTCTATTTGTTTCCAGTTTATGCTTTTCTAAATAACTTCCACATGTCTAGTATTTTGTGTTCAAATGAATGAAAACCTGTTTGATTTTTTCAGAATGTCTTAGTCCCAGTCTAGGACTGCAGTAAGTTTTTATTTAAGCATAATTAGATCCTGACTTTTGGATACAAAAGTTTAAGTAGAAAAGTTACGAGATGGTAAATCAGGTCTATTTACAAAAGTATTCAGTGACTGGGAGCACGTTAGTCGGTAGTGACAATACAGTTTTGATAGAGTACTTTTCAAGTTCATGTTCTGTTTCAAAAAGATACTCTGATTTTATGGCTTATAAATTTAATAATGTATTTTTTTATTACAGGGAGAAGAAAATGAAAATTCAGGATATTAAAAACAATATTAAAGAAGCTATAGAGGTAAACTTATGACCTATTGTTTTAACTACTCAAAGATCGATATTTAGACACTCTCTGCCATTTTTTTTTTTTTTTTCTTTGCAGACAATAGTGACAGCAATGGGCAATTTGGCACCTCCAGTTGAACTAGCCAATCCAGAGAACCAGTTTCGAATCGACTACATCTTAAATTTAGCCAACCAGATAGACTTTGATTTCCCACCGGTAAGTAAATAATTCGAGTTGGCTGCAGTCATGCCTTTTTGCAAATGATTATATTTCACTGCATTGTAGTAAATATTTACAAAAAACAGCAAGCTGTTCTTTTGGGAATTACTACAGTAGGTGTCTTTGGTCAGTGCTAATCAAATAAAGTATATAGCAATGCAGCTAGAATATTCAGACTGATCCTTTATGAACACAGAGACACTTGTCTCCTTTCTTGTGCTCTACCGAAATAATCAGCTACGGTTAAGATGGGCAGTGCTGGCAGTAATATTTGAATATTGTTGGTAATTGCCTTGCCCAAAAGGGGTGAAGATATGCACAGCAGTCTGTTGATGATTAGCTGGCATTTAGCGGTACTGTATTTTTCTCTTTTGGAAAAATAATAGAGTTTTCTTGCTGATTCAGACATGTTCTCCGACAGCTGTGTCAGCCAGACTTTCTGCAAAGGCTCCGCATACTACGTCCTTGCCCCAACCCTCCCAGTCCTAGTTAATCATTCAAAATGCCAGCAGCCTTAGAGTAAACGCAGAAAGTATAATTATTTGTTTGATGGTATAACTTCGTGCCCACTCACTGTGATTAATTTCTACTGTATCTCAATCAGGCTAGTAGCAGAAGCCCATGAAAACACAGTTTGCAAACACTGAACTCTTAAACGCTGAGACGATATTAATTACCATAAAGTACCTTATACTTGCAGTAATACAGGAGTGTTTCAAAGCTTGTATTCTCTCTATGTGCACTGTTCCAGAGGGCTGAGGGTAGGAATTATGATGATGTATCAAAATCACGATCCATTTACACCAGAATTTTGTTTCCAGCAGTAGTCAGTCCCAGGTGTTTGAATGGAAAGTGCAAGTGCAAATAGTAGTAAGATGTGGGATAGTTCACACCACAGCAAGGTTTTTGTAACTCTGCTTTATAAACATTATTGAACAAGCTAGTCTGTGAAACCAGTGACAGTTACCTTTTGCAACTGTTGCCGCTTCTGGGAATTTCTCTGCTTCAGTCAGCCTTTATTAAAAGAAAAAAACAAACAACCAAACCCTCATAGTTTGTGTACAAGGCAGAAGTCACGTGCTGTTAGCAAGTAATAGGAGATATTGGCATTGTAATCTTCAAATCCAGTCATTTTCAAAGTTCAGCAGGCACATCATCTCCCTTGATGGAGAGGGGGATGTACGATTCTTCTGTAGCACGTACAATGTAATATTAGTCATTTTAGCTTAAAGAATCTTAAATAGATTAGAGATTTTGAGATTTTTAACTTGACACCTCTTTAATTTTGACACTTGTCAGTGTTATTCATAGGAATATGTGGTCCCTTCATGGATGATCTCGCTTGCTAGGGGGACAAAAAAAAAATCATGCTTTGAGGATAGTTTTAGGAGAATATTCGAGAGAAAAGACAGCGGCTCCTTACTCCGCCCTGTGTGCTCTTGAACTGGCTGCGTGCCCACAGCTCTCCTACTGCCCATTGTTTTGTGATAGTTCAGGTTGTGATCTGTAACAATGCTGTAACAAGTTCCTGTGACCTACCTCGTACTGAAATACTTGATTTTCCTTGTCTTTTCTATCTCAGTTTTTTTTTTTCTTCCATTCAGTTGGAATGCAGTGATTTTTTAATGTTTTTTTTCTTTCCCCTGAAAGCAAGGGGTAATTGTGTAGTGGTAAGTGTTACATTAATTGTGTGTATGTGTTACATTAATTTTTATATAAAAACCAGTTAATACTCAGTGTGTATTATCTCTGGTGGGATACATGGTAGCAAGCCCTTGATGTCTAAAGTAATAGAAATATACTTACCAGGTCCATAAATAATTTCAAGTTCAATGAAGAGTCTTTGATGTGTTGAATGACACACAACTTCAGAAATAACAGTGCTCCAATAAAACTAGTTTTTCTTCTCTGAGCCAATGTATTGTGTAAAATTTTTAAGCCCTGAATCTACAGAAGTTTAGGCGTGCGCATAACTTTGACTAGTGGCTAGCTTCATTGGCATGAATAACTATTTCATATGTAAATGTTTGTAGGGTTGAGGTTTTAAACTGGATATACATTAGCCACTAATTTTGAAGGAGTATTGTTGGCTCTCAGCGATTATATAAGCTAATATGTATCTGATTTCTGAGTTTGTCTGAATGTAGGTTATAGTCCTTTGCTACCTGAAAAACTGAACCTGCATTTTAATTACATATTTTAAATCAAGTTAAGATCTAGAATGTCCCTAGATGACAGCTCTCAGTGCATAGTATCAAAAATACATGATCCTCGGGTACCTCTCTAAAAATAATTTTGACTTTGTTATAGCTTTGATTAAAAGCACTGTGAAAAAAAAAATAGTTTTCTGTAAGTGGGAAGGATAGCCTTATGCTAGTTATGCTTTATATCTAAAGAAATCTTGATTAGCTACTTTCTCCTCTGCTACTCTGGTGGGAGAATTTCATAAACTGGCAGCTAAGCCTCTTCCTATATAGCATATTAATGCAGAAGAAGGGAGGGGAATTTTTAGCAACATTAGCAGTATGTAATGCTGTCTATTTTGAGTTGTAGAACTTGGTTTCTGTCTCTTCCATTTTCTTCATGGGGAATCCTATTTCAGCTGTTACGAAGACATACTTTCCTCAGAATAGTATTTGATGTTGCTCTTCTCCGCCATAGGAAGAACGTGAAGGTAGGGAGAAAGAACACTTATGTACCAAGGAGATACTGTTTGAGCGCTGTGAGGACTTTAGCGCCATGCTCTTCTAAAATACGAGGCTGTTTCGCTTCCCTTTAAATGCCCATTCATCTTTTCCTAAACATTAATTTAGCAAGCTCTCCAGAAGGCAGTGCACAGACATACAGAGTTTGGCACTAGGATTGTGTAATTTCTTCTCCAACTACGGGAGATCTTCTTTAGAACATAGGAGGCCTCATCCTTCTTCTATACATGACAGAGTATTTTAAATGAAGTTTAAAGTACACACCAAAATCTGTGTTTATAATTACCTGTTGTACAGGTGGAGCTAGAATTAAAGTTTCTTAACAGCAAGGTTCGGTGCAATGTGAAAGACAGAAGAAAGTAAAGGAAGATTGTAGGAGCTTTACAGTGTGATGATAGTATTGGGCTCTGGCTCTACGTATCTAGAATTCAAAGAGCAACTTCTGTATTCTGGTATTATTTTCTTAGTCTGTGTCTCCATCTGTTTGCTTTGCAGTTTTTGACTCATAAGAAATGTGTGTCATTTGTGTAGAGTGTATTGTATTGAGTTAAAAAAAAGAAGTAAAGAACAACTCGAGTTAAAAATAATGTTGGTATAGTGCAGTGCTAGGTTAAACATTCCCTTTAAAACTGAAAAATGAGTATGTTGGAGATGTAATTCAGCACACTTGGTATTAAGCAGTTAGATTTCTGGAATACGAATAGTAGCATATGGGGAAAGGAAAGGAGTAGTACTTACTGAAAGGAATTCTGTCCACATAACCATGCTGACAATTTAAAGTATTGCAATGTTTAGTAGATCAAATCCGTAGTTCCTTTTGTAGTCCTTCTGTGTCGTTTCACCATACTGTATATACCATTGGCAAGAACCTAGAAGAGTTTCACTCTTACAGCCGATAGTCCAATTTGTCTTTTATTTGGTATGTTTCTACAGACAGTTTCTAAAATGTGAATTACAAAAAGAAACACAAAACTATGTGACTGAAGTGAATTGAGAAAGGCTAGGAACATAACCGTGTTGAAAACCTGTGGAGAATGCTAATTAGTAATACTCTACCCAAAACAACTGGGTACTAAGTTCATGTTTTTATGTCAAGCATTTTCTGCCTTAGCTCATGGTGGACTTCTAAAATAGCTTGAGGACATAATATCTCCGTGGGTGATAGAGTGCTGTTCTGATTTAATTTTGCAAATACTTTGCTTCTTTTGGGGGTAAAATCTATCCTTATTATTATTAGGCTTGTTGTGCAGCGTTTTCTTAGAGCAGAGCAGAATGGAAATGACAGAAGTCTAATCAGATCCGTGTAATCTATTGTTAATATGAATAGCACTGATAAATATTGTGTGTAGTATTCTATTTGCATCAATGGGAAACATATTCTTGCTAAAATGACAGGACGTTAAATGACGAAGTCTTGCAAAAAAAGTCTAGCTCTGCTAGTTTGAATGAACACTAAGAATAACAGAGAGATCATGCTTTCCATAGAGAAGTACTGAAAGCAGAACCCTGTTTTTTCTAAAACATTGCTGTACCAATTTTTTATGAAAGATTGTCATTTAAGGATTTATTCCATTTTGGGTTTTTATCATGCGATTAAATTGTCACTGGCCAGCATGATGACTTTAAGCAAAGGAAAAGGAAGCTTAAGTAAGAAAATCTCCAAGTTAATCAAACTGAACTCAGTTGAGATAGCTGAAGCATTTAATTTTAATAAGCGAGCTGATTGTGAATGCGCATTAGCTACACCCTTAGTAATGAGGTAGTAGTCTTTCTATGTCGATATATTGGTACAGATCTGAAGGTACGTGTGTAATTGCTGCTGCTGGGCTTGTGTTTTAAGATTATATCATGATAAATAATATTTTTTAAACAGAAGGAATTTGTAAGTGATTTAGAAATTATAAAATGAACTGTGCTCATCATCGAGGCTCTCTAATGAAACGAGTACAAAAGTTGGTTTGCTTGAGCAGTAAATTTGAGAGCTTGCCCAAGTTTGTGCTAGAACTGCTCTTTTAGTTATCTCACACTGGCTAAACTTTGTAGGAGTAAATTTTAGTCTTTAATTGTACACGTAGCCAGATTAATACGTGCTTTACAGGGACAGTGTGGTGTGTAAGAACAAAGACCTCACAAATCAAAATTTCAGGCTGTTACAACTATTCCATCAGTTAAAACAGAAAATAAAAACAAATGATGTTCGTAGTTGAGGCTTCCAAATGGCATTTCTATCACTATTGTCCTTTGGTGCATTTAGCTCAACACAATTGTATGTATGTTTTCAACGTCAAAAATCAACCTCCTAAGTATTTTCCATAATTCTGACTAGCTGTGTATCTGTTTCAAATATAGGGTGATGTTGGGTTAGCTGGGTTACAGAGGTGATATTTTTATTCCAGTTCTGCATACCAGACAGTGGTTAGGATATTTTCTCCATCTCTAATACCAACTAGAATAGTGGCCTTTTTCTAATCCCTTTCTTTTTGCTCTTGCTTTTAGAAGAGGAAAGGAAATGCTCTCGTTCTATGAATATTTCTCTTTCCATGATCAACCAATTTGAACCAAGCTGCCAAAGAAAACCTGTTTATTTTGGGTCACAGTCCCTTTATTATTCTCTGGTTTTAATGAAATATTCAAAATAGCAGAACAGTATTTACAACTGCCTATTTTTAATTGATCTGGACTCAGCTGAGGAAGATGTCTCTTGAAAATACCATAACAACTACAGAAAGATTGTATTCAAAAAGTAGTACAATCGGAACATTAGCTACTGAAATGCAAAATAACTGGGAATCACTCCAGCCTATGGCTCTCTAGATCTAGGAAAATACCTGCTTAGAAGAGATGGGATCGTTTTTAGGGTGTTGGTGAAATTGTCTGCAGGTTTTTTGGTCCTGGTTTATTTTTTATTACACTGCTGTATTGTAGTTATTTTGAATCTCCCACTACCAGTGCTGCTGAATAGATTTATTACGGTTTCTGAGTGGTGTCTTTGAGGTTGAGCTTTACCACAGGCTGGCTTCAGCCTCAAAGCCAGCTTAGCATCGCCCCTGCCCACAGCCATCCTTTCCCTCTCCTCCACACCGTGATGTGCCACCCTCACTTGCGCCAAAAATCCCTCCGTTGGGTCCCCAGCGTAAATCAGAGCATTGAACTGATCCAGGTTAAAAATAACCCCGGTAACCCTTACTCCTTCTCTCTCCTATTTTGGGGAGGTTATTTTTACCAGGGATCGGTTTTGAGGACTGGTTTACGACAAGGCCCGTAGGCAGCGTGGTACAAATGAGGTGGTACAAATTGTGTAATACGTTAATGCGCAGCAGGGTCAGAGGTGGGGGTAGGAGTCCTTACAATTATTTTGACACTAAAATCTTCAAGAAAATAACAAGAGAATATAGCCTCAGTAAGAAAAGATGTGAACTGGGATCTCTTTGCTGCCAAAAAGTGTTCCTTAATTATGTAGGCAACAGAACAAAATTATCTGTCCCTGTAGATAATCACCCTGATGTGTATAATGATAGATATATTATTATTCCTGTCTAAATACATCATGGAAGAAGAAGAGAGCTGTTCTGGTTTGACAGGATCACTAGCTTCATAATGTAATGACAAACCTACTCACTCTAATGGGGGACATTTCCCATGACGCTATCTTAAATGTCACGGATTTTGGGGTGGGGAAGTAGGCAAAACATTTTGTCTGGTGGGTATAGCCGTGGGAAGCTGGGAAAACTGGAGATGGAGCCTGGTTTGTTGAGTGTCTGGATAATATTGCATGGAAGTTGGGCAGCTATCACAGCAAGAAAATCTGTGGCTCTTGCTCTTTCTTGTCCAGAATTGCTTTATTATTTTGACCAAGTCACCTCACTGTCCTCACTGTCACTTTCATTTTTTTTAATGCTCTATATATCTTGTAACCTCTAAAACAGTGATAATATATGTATCTTGGAGATGTATTTAAACATTTTGACATGCAAAATTGGTAGAAAATGTGGATATGTGAAGTATTTTTAACTCAAGAATGTTAATGTTGTTTACAAAAAGGAATGGGGAGTATTACAGACAGTATCAGCAGAGTGATGTAATACTAGATCCTCTGAAATAAACTTTACTTACTCTTTTTTAAATCTCCATTATCTTATCTACAGAGTGGCTCCTTCTAAATGGACTTCCAGATAATCCAATTGAGTTTACCTGATCAGAGTTTAGCAGGACTTAAATAAAGCTGTTTTTCCTATCCTTTAATAGCAGAAATAAATTCTTGAATAGAGATTAATTAAGGAGTTCTTTTGAAGCCGCCTTTTAGTATAGGGACTCTGAGGTAGACAGCCACTTGACTTCATTTCTGTTTCTTGTAATTAAAACATGTACAGCTAGTAATTATTTGCAAATGAATCTCCTGAAATCTCTGATTTTTGTCCACATGGGTAGACGCCTGATATGAATGTTTGATTCTTATGAATGAATAGCAATATCTAGCAAATTCTGACATTGCTAACCTATTTATTGGAAGTGATTTTTTTAATTTCAGCTTCAGTCTGCAGTATCCTAAGTTTTAGTTAGACTATGAACTAGCCCATCGCATCATGCTAAGAAATACTATATTGACACAAAGCTTTTTCTCGTGAATAATTTAAATGAAAATATATTGAGTATAAGCATAAAGTAGTATCTGACTTATTTGGTGACTAGACATTATTTTAATAAGTAAAAGCAAATACAAAATTTCGTTTTTAGGTTCCAAGCAAATTCCTGGTGGCCATCTTTTTTGACAGCAGTTGTCCTAGTAGTTGTTACCTGGAATGGGAAGCTTTTGGATGTGCAGAATTCGCTGGTGGTTCCACGTGGCTGCTGGAGCTGTGCTGGGCACAGCTGCCTACAGCGCGTGGTGGAGAGGCTTTTGCACTCCGGGATGCGTGTGCTCTGACTCAGGGGTGTCTGTGTCCGTTAGCAGCTGGTAGGTGAATTCAGTGCACACCGCTTTCAATACCATGCATTTTACTGGTCCACAAAACAATAAAGTCTTAAGGATTTCTGCAGGAGCATGCATAATTTATGCAAAGCTTTTTTTATTTACAGAGGAGAACTTGATTTTTTTTAAAAAAAAGTAATTCTTCAGTAAGATGTATAATTAGAAAAAGGGTGTGCATATATAGTAAATAACCTTTAATATGGGCAGTTCTTTCTTTTTACACCTAAGTGTAAAGCTATTTAACTTGCATAAAAAAATTTTTGTGCCATATATGTTTTGACTGCTGAAGTTTTCCAGAAATCAAAGCACTGACTAGGTAGGGACCTGGGCTTTTTTGAAGTGAAGAAACCACTTGTAGCATCCTGTAGAAAAATTAATCGCTCTAATCCATTTGGTTTACTATACCATTCAGTAATTTGACATTAGACATTAAAAATAGGTTGGTTTCATATTAAAACTGGAAAAAAGAAAAAATATCCTTGAAAAGTACAAACTCACTGCTTCCACAAAGCAGAATCCTGTGGTGACTAGAAACAATTACCTAATTCACCAGCTGCATTAAAAAAGCTTCTTTTTAAAAAGTGTATTTTGGTAAGCCTTCAATTTTGCTATACTTCATGCATCCAGCTAGAATTGCTTATTAAATAATATTCTGTTTTTCTTCATTTACATGGAACTTTGGTCTCCATCTAAAACAAAGCTCATGGACAAAAAGAAAATGTAGGAAAAAAGAAAGTGGCACTGCCTGGCTGGTGATGAAATAAAGAAAACAAAAATCATTTTAAAGCATACTAAGTTATCAAATTGCTTACATCCATTTATACCATATTGGTCTGTTTAGCAAAAATAACACACACAGACTGTATGGATCAGGAAATCAGCATATTTAATGGATGCCAACTAGTGAGCGTGAAGCTTTGAGAAATACCAATTTAAATATTAGGCATAGTAGGTTTGATTTTGATAATTTAAGTCAGCGGTTCCTTTAATATTTAATTTTTACTTTAATATAAAATTCGGTTTATCTTGCTGTCTAATAATGAAAGTTGCGTATTCTTGTTGATTTGTCTGTTTGTCCCTCTTTTCCTCAAATATAGGTTAAATGCCCTAGTTTTCACCTTGGTTTAGAGTTTCTTTTCTTCCCAAGTTTTAATTTGTAGGAAAAAGTTTGAGAATCTGTTTTTCTGAAGAAAGTAGAAAGCTGTCAACTAGTGGCATCTCTGTAGGAAGAATTTCATAAATTGTTAAGCTTGTATTCAGTAAAATTACATACATATTTAGGCCAGTCTTTCGGAAGACCAGTAATATTACAGTACCTTGACTTTAAATATAGCCTAAATACTGAGTACATGTGTATTTAAAAAAGGGGGGAGGGGGGATCCAGTCTCCCTTCTGACTTCTGTGAACAGAAATGAGATGAAATGTAAGAGCTAAGCAGCTTTACTAATTAGCATTGCTTTTCTATATAGTGATTAGTCTCTTGATTTGTTTGCTGTGGTACTTCTTGCTACACCTGATTTGATTCTTAAATGTGGCAGCATCTGCAGGAACAACTCTTGTCCCACCTTCTGGTAATCCAGATTTTATTGCCAGTAACAGCAATTTCTAACTGCAGTGAAAATGGGGATGCATTTACTACTTCTGTTTCAGTTTGTTACATGCAACAAACTGAAACATATTCTGCGCGTGAGGTGAAAATATTTTTGGCTAGCAAATTAAAGGAATGTGTCTTTTGAATTGTGCTTTCACTGAGGTGTTCACATAGTTCTGTTGAAATCCCATATAGTATTTCCTTAAGTTGGAGAATCTACAATCCAGGACTTTAGACAATGACATTATCTGCACGTCTTTTCTGTAACGCAGTCATTTATAGTACAAAAAAAACCCCTTTATTTTGCTTTATTATTAATCTATTTGTTTGGCATGTGAAGTAAATGCTAATGCTTTATTCTGCAGTTGTATTTTTATCCAGTAAATGGTCCATAAGTTCATGTTTAGAAATTCATTTGAAGAGATAGTGACTTAATTGCTCTTGATACATCATCTTTGTTTTCCTCAGAGCAGTCTTAAAGAACAAGAACAGGTTAATTCAATTTCTGTTGAAATAGAAGAGCTGTCAGCTGAATTAAACAGGAAATAGGCATAAACTTAATATAAAAATTCTTAAGCATTTTCTGGTTTTAATCACCGTAAGAGACTATCACAAAATGGTGTACGCATAGATGAAATAAAATTTTACCTGTGAGCCTGCCTGGTGTTGCAGTGGCTTGAGAAGAGTTTCCGTGAGAGTCTATGTTAAGACCAAGCATCTTGTGCATGTGCAAATTTGCCCTGTGGACATGCTTTTTGAGTGTACAACAAAAGTGCCTTTGGGCATAAAAATCCTGTAATGTACAAAGACTTGAAATGGGATGGTAAACATGCTTCTAAAAAATCATGACTTTGGAATTTTAATTTAATTTACATGACGTCAGATGAGTAAAGGATGAGCTTGGATGAGCATGGAAGTAGCTAAAAAGAAAACAGTGAAAAATATTGTGATCTATTTTACATTTTGGTTTTGTGGAATACTCTTGGCTCTTTTTACACGTGTCCCTCAGTGCTAAATTTCAAGTTGTTTTTCATTATTCCAGTACCAAATACAATATATTGTAGTACAGCAAAGGTGTGCAAAGTTACGTTTTACGTGCGGTCATCTGTGACTTCCCAACAGGGAGATTTTTACGTGGAATAGAGCAACAGGGAGTGTGCTGTTAGTTTATGAAGTTATGATGGAATTTAAAAAAAACATGTCAGGTCCCAAATCTTGGGAGAGATCCACAAGCACAGGCCTTTTCCCTTGTCAAGCTAGAACAGAGGTTGGCAAGAGCTCGTGTGGCAATGAAGCTGTGTGGATGAAGAGGTATTTACTTGTGTATTTGCTGCGTGTGTGACTCCGAGTTTTGATCCTGCCACAGACCTGTTGTGCCTGTAGCTGACTGGGGCTATTAAGGGTATCGTGTTTTCTAAATGCAAGCATCTTTTCTGGTAGAGTCCTGCTGTTCAGAGAACCAGCAGGTTGTCAGGGTTTTCAACTTGCCTTTGGAGAGTACATGACACTTCTGCAGTGCTCCAGTAAAATTTGAGATTTCTTAAGCTCCCAGGAAATTGGGTAGCTTTTTACTCTTAAAAAAAAATCCCCGCAAATAAACAGAACTTTTAATTAATCTGTTGTAAGTGTATGTGAGCTTGATTTCCTCATGTAGACTGTATTATGAGTCTATGAATACTTTCATGAGTACAGATTCTGCTTCTTCAGAAAGATTGTAAGGTGGTTAGTGATCTATCCTTGGGATTTGTCTGAATTTAGAATGAGGAGGAACTATTTTATCTTTTCCCCTTTTCTGTTGGTGGCAGTTGCTGGCAAAAATAGGCTTTTTGTTTCCAACGTGAAAGGGGGCAGCAAAGTTGCAGTGTGGTCCCGGGTGCAACCCATTATTTGAAATGGTGTTTGTTCTTAGCACTGCATAAGGTAATAAGGTCACTTGATTTGACTATTTGTTTTAAGTTTATTATACATTCATTACACAAAAAGCAACTAAATGACGTAGTATGAAAGACATTTTCCAAACCCTAATTTAAGGCTCAAAGGAAATTTCTCAGAGTTTTATTAAACCTTCCTTCTTAGCCAGAGGTCTACAAAAATAGCTGATGGTTGAAATGCCTCTATTACCGCTCTCTACTGCCCCAAGAGAGAGCTGGAATGGTATAGAAGACTTATTTGTGAGACTTTTATGCCATCAGTAAGTTTTTAATCCATTAATGAATTGCCTTCTTTCCGTGTATGAGTATACTCCGAAGAAGCAGAGGAATATTGATTACTTGCTTTAAAATTGCAGAGGGATCTTGACAAAAAAGAGTAGGGTCCACATCTGCCAACTTCCATCTTAATGCTCTCACCGAAAGTGAGTTCTGCCTCCCTAATGTGTGATGCACTTTAAATAGGAGTTGTGTGAAAGGATTAAATCAGTGTTCTAGTATCAACAGATTAAGCTTCTGTGGTGATTAAACTTCTTGTGAAAGTAGAAATGGCGTGACATTATGCTAGTGAGGCCTTTTAACCAAAGACACTTGGTAGATTATGGGTATGGAATTGTGTGTGGGCACATTTCTCAAATATTATGGTGTTTTGAAACTCTTAACAAAGGGGAAAAATTACAGTTCTAACTTCACAGGAGTTTCTTAAATAAAATTCCCTTCCCATTGTCCATTCCCTGCAGCCACATCCAGGTTAATTTGTGCTACTAGAAACGTGAAGATACCATAAGCAGAAACCCAAAATATTTCAGCATCATTCTTCTTTTCTAAGCACGAAAAACTATTGATAATGAGACTGAATCCTTGCTGAAAATATTTCTGACTCAGTTATGGGAAGTGCTGAGTACTCTGGCCTCTCCCAGAGAGTTTTGTATTCAGCTCTGGACACTTGCCAGTAACTGGAGAATATCTTCAGCTATTTGTAGGTATGCGTTTCCTTTGTGATATCATCGGCATATTTTCCCTAAAATAGCAAGCAATAATTAACACTTGTTCACACCATTAGGAATGCAGATGTTTCCCTATTCAAGTAAGTGGCTTATTAAACTGTCTGATTTGACAAATTTAACGCATTCTGGTATCCCTGCCCAAACACAGGGAGAATGACAAGATGCCATCAGTTTCCTTCTCTGAGTGGCCATACGGTCAATTGTAATCACTTGATTTCAGATACGAGCAATGAAAAATAAATCAATTTGTCGTGTATTTAGCTACCCTGGAAGGAGAAAATCAACTTGTGCAGTTTGTCTTGGAATGCACCGTGCTGCCCTGCCATCCTGTGACCTTGTCTTGTTCTCGTGCGGTTCGTTAGTGGAATGCAGCAGAACTGCCTGACTGTCATGAAAGTAAAATTCATATGCCCACACCTTGCAGAGTAGGTTTGTAAAAGGGTTTGAAACCAATGGTCAGCGTTATTTTTAAAAGCAGAACATGTCGGGAAGCAAATGTCCTCCAAGATACAATTTTACAGTTAGAAGCTGGTTTGGTTTGACCTTTAATCATTAGGTTTGTAAGTGGATGACCTATTTAAAACTCTTATTATGAAATGTGCAACTCCATGGGACAGTGAACTTTGCCCAGGAATTGAATCCCAGTTTTAACCACAACGTTGTGTAATGGATGTACACACCTTTTAGTAGGTAAGGTTTTTTCAATGGCATTGACTTTTGCTGGAATTAGTAAATAAGCTGTTCTAATGACAGATCCACCCTATATTATATTTTACAAAGAAAAGGTGATGTTGCATGTCCATGCTAAGATTCCTGTGAACATGGTGTCATAGTGGCAAGAACTATGCCAATGTTTTTCCCTGCCAACATCCTAATGCCTATAAAACATTGCTTCATAAACATTTTTTAAAAGTCTCTTGAGTATTTATATATCTGGAGGGAACAAAACCTTGTAGACAGTATGTCTAGTTTTTGTCTTTCACTTTCTACTCGTATTTTGTCCTTTTAGAATGCCTCTCAAAAGCTGATCTTGGTTCCTTTATTTTTTCCCAGGCCTGGAGTTTGTCTCTTGAGGATTATGTTTTTTAACAACCAAAATGCTCAACCTCCAAGTTCTTTAACACTTTCTCTTGTTTGACTTTTAATAAAACCACTGTTTACCTGTTGCCATTTATTCAATTTGCTGAAATTTTCCATTATAAGTAGGTTTTTAACTTGATTAGACTTTGCCCTGCCCCTTTTCTAATCCAGAATTGTGTCAGTAAGATCTTTCTGGAACAAAGTACTGTTTTCTAAGCATCCTTTTTACATGATGATTTCAGCTGATGGGTTTTTTCTCTAGAGGTCTGTGTAGATTCCTGTAAGTGAATACAAGCGATTTACAGACGTTGCCTATTGACTCACTGTATTGGGAAACTTTCAGCAGGTGGAGAAAGTGTTGTCTAATAAATAAAACATTAATACTGAAATACATTTCACATAAATATGACTTCCTAAGTATCACGGTGTTATGGTATGATGAGAGATGAGGCTTCCTCGCCATCAGCAACTCATGGTCCTTGATACTTCAGTTATCTAAGTAAGATCAGAGAAGGTTTACCCAGACAGTGGATTTTCTCAGAGTTTGTTACAGTTTCACGGAAGCGGAGCCTGTTAGTTAGGGATTGTGCCCAGAATTCAAACTATGTCCCTGCCCAGCCTTAACATATTCAAAGTCAAGCCCTGTTTGTTCTGTTCAGATTTGTGTTATGTTGGCATCATTTTCCCTAAGTGTTCTACACAAGGATTTCTCCCTCTTTAGGGTTATGTTAGCGCTTTGAAAAGTGTAAAGTCTGGTCTGGTGGTAAATAAGTGCTACAGTCTTGACATAATTCTTAGGAAGAATTCACTTCTCACCTTCCGTAGTGATGCCGTGCTGTCATCACTTATGTTGACTTTTGTTGCTTTACACAGCTTCAGCTATAGTTTAAACAGGATCTTGGGTGTGTATTGTGTAACTGCAGCATTTTTTTTTAACAGAAAATGACATAACTTGAATATTTTTTCAGTTTTAAATATGCGTAGGGCAAGAATGGATAATATGACCATACTTTGCAAATACTATGGATAATTTGGAACCTAACATTTAAATCCTATTTATTGTGCAATGTCATCTCAAGCCAAATTGTTATTTAGTATTATTTGTTTGTTTTAGCTGTTTTGTTAGGAGTTCCATTTTATAGTGCAAGATGCTGCTGTAGAGTCTGTTATATTAGAATGTGCCAGCAAATGAAGCAGTGTTATGGAAACAAGAACCAGACACGTAAGGACTAGTTTTCTGGCTATTTCTCTTCAGGAAATTTGCCTGCTACTTTTGGTTAATTTGTTTCCTAACTCATTATTTTTAGAAATCTTATACAAATTAGACCTATTTAACTCAAAAAAACAAAAAAAAACAAAAAACCAAAAAAACCCAAAACCAACAACCCTGTTGCTAACTTGATTTTTCTAGTGGCCTCTGAAGCCCCTGTTTTACCTAAATACATAACAAATCTTGCGGTTTTACTTGCCTTGCCTGAGAGTAGCCCCAAGCTACATTCCATGACTCAAATGGGATGCTGAGGATTTCTTATGTTATTCTTTTTCTTAAATAGTATTTCAGAATTGTGGTTAGTGTAGGTGTATTGGGGAGGAGGGAGAATCTGGTTTTTTTGCAACTAGCTACTATGTCTTAATTCCAAAATCAGTCACTAGTGTAAGTAGGCTTCTAATAAAGCAAGAGTGACAGTCTATAAGCCTGGTTCCAACTTTTCTGTGGTGAACACCTTGCTACTTTACAGTTGTATAAGCTGTCCCAGCATTAGTCCCAAAATGTGTGAAGATATATTTGATGTGGCCTAAAGACAAAAGGTTGTTTATTAATAAAAGGCTATATTTGACTATCACAAGTTGTGTAGTTTGGTTTTAAAAAACAAAATGAAAACAAACAAACAACAAAAAAAGACCCAAAAGAAACACAAAACCCCCACACCCAAAACCTGCACTGTGTCATAGTATAATAATCTATTACTTGTTGTAGATCCTGATTTTGAAATGCCAATAAAAAGTTCAAAGAATGTGGACTTAAATTCTTTTTCCACCCCACATGGACAGTTAATAACTATATTGAAAAGATTGCGTAAGTATTGCTGGCTATAGTTCAGATTAGCAGGACAGACATAAAGGCAATATTAAGTATTTTATTGCTAATTTGGCCTAACAAGGCACAAACATTGATCATTATCCCATTATTGTAATCCACGTATTTTCTTAGAAGCTAAGAACTGCCCTTAAAACACAGGGAGGACTCTTCCGAACAATATGTAACTGTTGTGTTAAACTAAATCCTAGGCTTTTTATTATGAATGTGTTTATGCTAGGGCCAGGAACTGGATTTACTTTTCATCCCATTTTAAGAGTCTGATTGCAGAAACTATTACAAATATTTCTCCGCAAGGTATGACGGAGTTCATAAGTTGTTTGAAAGAATTGCTTTATGTCAGTTCTCTGCCAGAATGTCATAGTTGTAGTGAGTAACAGTAGTGAGGAAGGACTTTTGTGTCTCATTTTTGTGGTAGAGTTTTACTATGCTGTGACTTTTTTTTCATTAAGGCACTGCCTCTTTTCACTTTAAATGTACATTTGTAGGTGATGAAGAATCGTTATGATTTATTGCATTTTCCATAAACCTGTCTTTGCCTAGTTATTTGTTTACTTGCTATAATGCAGGATGAAGCAAGTATTGTGAGGTATGTTTGGAGATAATTGGCTTGGCAGATGCTGACCCCAGTTTGAAGTAGATGTCTATTTTAGAACCATATCTCTGCCAAGTAGTTCAATTAACTGTCTGAAGTCTGGTGTAAGTTATCGTGATTAGATGGGAAATTTAAATGGTGTCTGTCCATTTGAATCAGCTGCTGTTTCAGAAAAAAACCTCATAAAATTGATGAATCAATTTTTTAATTTTTCAGCTTTGTAGTGATAAGTTGAGTGAGTCATAAGATGTTCTGTATTAGACTACTGTTACTTTTAAAAATAAATATATGAAGCCACCCCAAAATGGGTTTGGCTCAAATACAGTGAGACTCCGGATAATTCCCCCTTTCTCCTTTACTTTCTCTTCCTACTCCTTTTTGTTTTGGAAAGATATTTTCCTCACTATGCTGTGATACAGTTGAAGACTGAAGGTAACTGACAGTCGCCCAACTGCCAAAAAATTGGAAACCTTCAAAATGAAATCATCCAATGAACATAATTTCAGCAGTGTGAGAAAGAAAACTGAGGACTGGAATTACGATTTTGATTCATCTTTTACTTCCTTTAACAGCAAATGGTCATACAATCCACAAATACTAAAAATCAAGTAAAATCTTCTTATCTACTTAGGAAAGAAATTTAACTGGTGTTTTTGTTCATGAACGGTTCATTAAAGCAGGGAACAAACTGAAAAGATACATCTAATACTATATATAACTTTATAATCTCTTTAAAAGTAATTAGACAAAAATTTTACCATTTTTTAGAGTTTTTTGTGCAGCTAGTGAATATTGTGTGTGTGTATGTGCAGCTAGTGAATATTGAATAGCAATAAAAGCAAGATCAAATTTACATTTGATAGGCTGTTTCCATCATCGGTATTCACTACTGCATGATCAGACAATCACATATGCATCTTATACCTGCCAAAAAGAGGATGGTTTGGAAATCTGCATCACTAAATTTACTTTAAGGTGCCATTATGCATCTTTAAGATGCCATTTAAAGCATCTACTGTTCTGGTACAGTTCAGGTGTTAGTTAACATTCTGGTAGGAAAGTGAATTTTTTAAAAAGATACTTTCAAGTGAAACTTTGGAAGTCACATTTGGATGTGACCCCTTTCTTTGTACTACACTGATAGTGAAAGAATGCGAGAGACTGATATCCCAAGAGAGGGAGCAATTCCAAAGCTAAGTTAATGGAGAAGCCTTGAAGTAGTAAAATGGCTATTTACAATAATATATTCTTTAAAAAAAAAATTCTACTGTAAAGAAAAGGGGTGGGGGGAAAAACAGAATATATACAGTAACTATTTTAAAGGTCATGTGCTGTCCTGGATGCAAAAAAGCTGATTTGGAATAAGTTCCCTGAGCCACTTCAAATCAGAATAAAAGTATTTAGTCCAAAACACATTAAAAGCTCTGAGAGATAGCCAAGAAAAGCCCATGGTCATTGATAAAAGTAATGCCCACAGTGGTGTGTGTATTTAAGTCACTAGGCTGCTGCTGTTCTTTCTAAGTCTATTCAAAGTTCTTAGACTGATCGCTAGAAATGCAGTTATGTATTGCACAGGCCCCTGTTGGAGCAAAAGTGCACCTCTTCTATGCAAAAAAAGAATGGGCTTCTGGTTGTGTTTTATACTTGTGTTACAGGTTCAACAAAACTGAAGCATTGCATTTTTGGCTGTCTGCTTTTGTTTCTTGGCTTACAATTTTTAAGGTTGACACAATCAAAACACAATCTGGCTTTGTATCACTGTATTTCTTCTGTAGTTCAGTATCCTTTTACGCTGTAAAAGAATAAATTCTGCAAATACTTTAAGTGATACAGAGTTAAGTAAGATGCAGATGTCTATATAGTCCCTGAAGATCGTGACTAACTTGGAAAGTCAAGTAAAACCTAATCATCATTTGCTACCTTTATGTAAGAATTATTGAGAAGTAGTGTTTTGTTGAAGGAAAAAAAAAAAATCTTGGCACTCAAATGACTACAACATGCAGTGGAACTGTGAGTTAAAGAATAAATGTTACCAAATAGTATGGGTTATTAAAAATGCCAACAGAATTGTCATTAAAGAAAAGTTAACCCTTGTTTCAATATATAGTTGGACTCAATCAAAATGATTGAGAAGCAGTTCTTTAAGTTCTCAAAACGTGAAAGTCAAAACAACTAAGAAAGCCAACTGAACATGTAGTAAGGTTCTAAAAAAGTTTATCGTTAAATATGCTACCATTTACCGTCCATTACAGTGTAATGATATGTTACCATTTGACGATTCTCTTCATATATAACTCATTTTGCTAATACTATTTTTACTCTTTCAGGAGTTTTATGAACATACAAAAACACTTTGGCAAGACGAAGGTGTGAAAGCCTGCTATGAGAGATCTAATGAATATCAACTGATTGATTGTGCACAGTAGTAAGTATCGTTTCTATTCTGCTGTATATTGACTGCGATATACAAGTTTTTTTATTAAACGTTAATGACAGTGATTTGGATGGTCCTGATGCTTACTTTTGCTTACTTTGGAAAAGGAGTGTATGCTACATAGTGAATTCTTGGTAGAATTCTCTTCAGAGAGGTAGGAAAAACTGTGGCATTCAGTTAAACAATAACATCTATATTGAAAACCTTGCATATGCTTTCAAATGATCTTAATACAGACGGACACCTTAATGCACTGGACAATTGTATTGTCTCAAAGACCAAATTTCTTGCTTCTTCCACTTAGACCAGTTCCTTTCCAAATGACAGCTTCAGATACTGCAGCAAGTTTTAGTAAGTTGGAACGTACGTCAGTGTGAAACATGCCCGTGTTTGTAGCTGTTGGTTTTAGTGCAGTTTATCTGAAAACAGAGATGGCAGCAACAATCATGGGCAGCAGCCTGTGATCAGTCACCAAGACTTCTGCTTGTGTGCCTTCATGCACATACCTGAGAATGATTCATTCTCTTCTGCTATTTATACCACTCTGATAATTAGCATTGTCATGAGAGACTGCTGCGTGTTTGCAGTTATTTATCACATATAGCAATATAGTATGGTTCAGAATTTTTTTACGGCAAGATGTTTGTGATAATTGTGACCATTCCTGGTATTTTTGTTGTGTATACTCAAGAACTGCAGGACATGAATTTGGAATATTAATGGTTAAAACTGTTAGCTTAATACTCTCTGTACTTCTTTTGGAGAAGTGTCAAGGAAATGCAGGTTTCTCATTTCACACGAAGATGGGCAACTCCAGTTTGTCTACTACTGTATCTCTTAAAGAACATTCGATGAAATAAAATCTGTAAGGTTCTTTTTTTTGTTTGTTTGTTTAGATAGACTTAAAGGTAAATTAACAATTAGCTCTCTTTGAAAAGAGACCAGGGAGATAATTTTACTATGACTTGCACAGCTCCAGGTCTTTAGGAGCCTCTTTGAAGTTTTGCCATGGTTTCTAGCGTGAATTTGTTTGATGTGTGGTGATGACTTTTGCATTAGGTGACTAATGTTTGATCATTTGGCATGGATCTTTTTGCAAGTTCAGTTGCTACAAAATAAAAAATACTACGAGATTTTAATTTGCTGTCAGCTACCCAGTATTTCGTCTTTCTAGTGTAAAGCTGATAGAAATGGGGGAAAACTAGTTTTGTTTCTGATAGTGTTTAGTTATCTGTTTGTTTCTGGTTAGTGTTTGTTAATAGGCAACTTCTATGATGGGAAGGAATAAATATTGTTAAGCCCTAAGGGGGTTTTGTGTTGCCCTTTTTTGGAAGAGGAACAACTTTGTTCTGCCCTGAATGCACAGAAGAAAGCTAAAATTCTTATCATCCCTGATTGCTGGACATTGACTTTTTCATGGGTCAGCAAAGGGGTTGGCCTTCATGATGGTTTTACCGTCCTGCTCCATCTAGTGGAACACTTAAGGCTACATCGTGGGCTGTTAAGCCAAAAATAAACCTTGTACATTGCTGATAAATTACAGACTTTTTTCCTAAAGTACCATTGCTGTCGTCTTCTAAAAATATTTCATAATTCTAATCTTTATTCAATTTGATAGTAAAGTATATGACATCATTTTCTTGCAGAGGGAGCTTTCTAACTGAGTTATGGTAGTTCTTGTCCTTTCTGGCGTTTTTGTTCATACAGTGTTGTTGTTTATAAGAACAGAATATGCAGAGGAAGAGTTCTTTAATGGCAAAATGTTTCCTTGGAGGTTAACATCACTTTGAAATTCTGAATCTGACGTGATTGATACCTTGAAATTAAGCTGGTGAGCACACTCTAAAAGGATGTAGTAAAGGCAAAATATAAAAATGTGTCTGAGATTTATCAAGTGAAAACGATTTTAATTTGAATGTGCAACCTACTGTCATTAGGGCTAATAGAAGTTAGAAAGTTGAGCAAACTGTGTTGGAGTTGTCAGTTCTTTCAGAGAAGCGTCCCGGGTTCTAAACACTTTCCCCTTTTGAAGTCCCTGTTTGAAATAAGAGAGGCATACTTAAAATGGAAGGCGGAAAAAGTGGCTTTTCTCTTTCAAGATCAATCCAGCTTCCAAAAATCCCTTCTTGCTCTTGAAAGTTGAATAAATTCTTAAATATTAATGGATTCTTTGTTCGGTGAATTACTTTAAAATTCTAAACAATGTTTCTTGTTCACAAAAATTAACTTTTTATAGTTGTTTATAAAATTTTGATTTTTTTTTTTAACTGTCATTTTTTGAAGTGTGAATTGCTTAGTGTAAAGTTTGTCTTGGTGTGGGCTCATTTAACATTCTGCAATTTTTAAGAAAGAAGTTTTTTTCATTCTTGGAAGTGACACGGTTATATATAGGAAGCTTTGCAAGGAGATTCTGCCAAATGTTTAAAAATCAATTTTGTCTGTCTTTTAGCAGGCAACAGTGAGGAGTGTACGTCTTACAGGGCTTTGTTTGGCTTTCGGAAATGTTAATAGCAAAAGGAAATTCATTTCTGTTTCTGCCAAACCTGCAAGAAAACTATGCAGAGCTTCTTCAGGGATCTCGAAGAGTTTAGGGGCCGGCCTGTGCCTCCTGCCCTCCGGGAGCGGGCACATTAGAGGCCTTGTGGTCTGCTTGTGCGGCAGCTGTTCCAGGCAGGAGACTGCGGCAGCACCCGGCGTCCTGCCTCCTGTCTTCTGGGAACTGGCACAAGTCCTTTCCCTCCTCTTATTTCCATCTTCTGTTAATGGCGTGATGGTGGCAGTGAGGTACTGGGAAGGCCATGAGGACTTAGGTAGTTTCCTTCTGTTTGACATTGACGCTTTTGCAATTCTGCTTTTTGTGGATAAAAACTGGTTCTCTGTGTAGGCAGCTTAGCCATAGTCCAAAAGAAAGTCTTTTTGGAGTTAAGGACTGTATGGCATAGCTGCAGGATTCTAGAGCGTCTTGAAAAGGAAGATGTTGGGGAGATGGAGGCTTAAACTCTTGCAGAGTTTTTGCAGAGAAAGAAGGGAACTAGTCAGGAGCTCTCCTAGATGAACAAAGGGCGAGGGGAAAGCCGCTTTTTGCTGCTTGTCCTTTCCCAGGAAAGTGGGAACAAATATAATTCTCAGCCTCATGTGTTGTATCTGCCTAACTCAAATGTAGGTGTTCAGAGCCTGGAAATGGTATTTTTCACCTGCTCCTGAGCAGTAACTTTAAGTACTACAATACTTTCTGCTGACTCGCTACAATTTTTCAATGTCTCGCCATAAGAAGTTAATGTTAATATGCACTATTATCATTGTTCCACCAAGTTCCTGGTTGCATTGGCTCAGAAAAGACAACTTTACCAAAAGCCACAGGTACTGTCCTGGCTTTCCATTTAACTGCAGTTGTGATCTTTGGAGGTGTGAAGCTGGGAGGCCCGGCCAGAACCTCATCTGTTGGAGAGCCCTTCTGGTATCCTGCCCTTTATCTTCAAACTCACTGACTAAATGAAAATGTCACTTCGGAGGAGCCATGTTCATTTTGAAAGAGTAGCTGCCTCCACTCATCATGAGCTTTACTGTACTTCCTGCCTAGGCATGTTTTACGGTCTTGAGAGGCAGAGAAAGGAAAGGAGGCTGTTTCTCTTTTCTTAACTGGACTTACTCAGTAATTAATTTCAATTCTGTTTTTAGAACAACATAGTGTGCGAGGCTGTCACCAGTTTCTCTCTGAGAGGAAGGTATTTTAGCTGTGAGGAAGGAGCATTATCTATGAGGAGACCAAATTTCGTTGCTGTTGCATCTTGTGGGGATGCATACAGAAGAGAACGAATGTTTGTATTGAAGCTGCTATGTGATGCCACTCTTGGCTAATGATAAACAGAAGAATGTAGAAGCGTCTAGAATATAGAAAATCCCAAACAGTGATAAATGATGTACTGTCCTTCATATTTCTTCCCTGAAGGCACAGGATTGCATTTTAATTAGAATATATTACTTAATATTAAGAATATAGGAGCCATTTCCACTGTAATGTGCCAAGACCTGTTTGTCAAATATATGCCTTCTGTTAAATATAAACAAACATGATCTCTTTGAAGTGCGGTTGTTACTAATGCATCTACATTTGAGGAGCTCTGGTCTTAAAGCCTCACAAATACACAGCAGAGTAGTCGGAGTAAGTAGGATCTCTCCCATAGGAACGTGCTGTTTGTGGCACGAGGGCATGAAGGATGCCAGCACCGTCCTGTGAGGTCTGACCCAAAGTCTGTGGATGTCCTGAAGAAAATTGCTTTGATGTCAGTAGCCTTTGGATTAGCTATGTAGCAAATCAAAAGCAAAGCTGGGTACATGAGCCTCCTAGTGCTTTTTCTAGACTTGCTAATATTACACTGTGCCCACAGATCCTTGAATTCTTGCTTAAGTTAGCCTCGGCCACCAATTTGATTTTGTGCTTCATTTTACGCTACGCTTTCTCTGCGTATCTCCTAGCTGGCGCTTCCTGGTTCTGGCTGGGGTGGAAAAGGAAATAATGTGAGAGACAGTCTTTGCAACCCATTTCACACCCGCCGATATCAGGAAGGGCTGGAAGTAGCATGAGGGAGCCCATTCTCACGCTATTTCCTGCCGCCGGCCGCGCCGGCTTTTCTCCTGCCGCCTGCCATTTCGGGGAAGAGAAGGCACGGGGAGGTGGCTGGTCTAGGTGCAGAGTTGCGTTTCTCGAGCTTCAGCACCAGCAGAGCCACTCCGATAGCTTGAAACTGTGCCAGGCTTCTCCAGAAGAGTTTTATGAGAAGTATTTTTTAAGATGTTTGTTTTTAAAATACTTACCAAAGAAAGGGGGGCAGTGCAGCTATTAGCTGTGCAGGGCAGGGCTGCTAAGGATCAGCAGATGCGGATGCACTGGTTTTTTTTTTTTAATTTCTAATTTGTTATGGGATGTAAATTCTTTATATTTTTATTAAGATTTATGGTGTGTTTTATTTCTGGATTTTCAGACTTGTAGAGAGCAATTAAGAGCCCCGATCTGAGCACTTAATGATTTTCTTCTGTGTTGATTTCACTTCATGACAAAGTTCCCTTCATAGAACGTGCAGGAGAGTACGTTTGCTGAAAGTCTCACCTTTTAAGATAGCAGCCGATTTATCAGTGGTACTACTGTTAGTCTAGTTTCTTATTCATATTAATTACCTTTTTTTAATTTTATCTTACTTTTTTTCTGCTTGATGTGATTTTGGCAGAGTAGTTGCTCTTGTCTCCTCCAGCTCTGCAAGCTATGTCTGCGTATTCACATTCAACAGGACAGGAATTTCCCTGGCCTATATTCCTGGCATACATGAGCTTCTTACGGACATTAACAATTATATTGTTAAACATTCCCGTGAGGAAGAATAATATTCATGTCGCCTTTCATTGATCTAAAACTGATGAGCTTGCATACTTCTCTGTGAATTCTTTGGCAAGCCAAGGAATAGACCCAGATCACCTAACTTCTATTCCTTAGTCTTGATTATAAAACTCACCTTACTTTATTCCAGAGCACTTAGACATAACTGAATTAGGGTCTTCTCCCAACTCTTCTTCAGCCTGAGGGAATAGTGGATCATGTTTTAAACAAGGTTAAATTTCAATTAAAAAAAAAAAAAAACACAGCCCAGGTTATATTTCCTCTGCAATCCAGTGGGGCATTAGGTGCAGAAATAGGGTACTGTAGATGATGGGGAAGCACAGTAACTTCTGTCTTTGCGTGACTTTAGTGAAGTCACTACCACCAAAATGAGCCAAAATATATAAGTAGCTGAATTATACCTAACTACTCCATGTGTCTGCCCTTTCTTGCTGACTGTCGATAGCAGGGATGTGCCTGCTGGCAAGTGCTGTGAAAACCAGATTACCTAAATTTAGCCAATAAATGGATTATGAATTCAACACATGTTCCCACTGTTGTCACAGCTAATCATAAATTCATAATTTCAAGCTACACTCAACCCCAGATAAACTTCTCTGTCTTCAAAATAAATTACATCCCAGTATGAAGTGAGGTAAAACAAAAGGTGTCCTGGAATAGCTTGCTTGAGTATTATGAATTAGGAGCACCAATAAGTGAAAATACTAAAAGTGATGAGCCATAATGGCAGAAAGACCTTTACAAGTCAAAAATGCGAGTGATTTAAGAAGTCATACCACAGGCTTTTGAGGTCTGTGTGATGCCCACCACATCGTTCTGAATTATTGTGAAAGGATTTAACTCGTTGCTTCAGGAATCCAATCTCTGCTTCCACTTTCACTCACTCTGCCACTTGTAAACCCCCCACACCCATCACCTTCATTCATTTGCCATTTTTGTTTCTCCTTTGTTCCACACATCTGTTAATGTGTCAGTTCCTTTCTGGCCTTTGGCTGCAAGATGCAACTTCCTTTCCGTGTCTAGTTGTAAATATTAGGGATTTGCCTTCAGCTGGATGCAGGGCTGACCTGATCTGAAGAGCATGAAAAAGCTGGGTTGGAACTTCTTCCCCAATTTCTTGACGCAGTCCTGCATCCAAATAGTCACGCTTTGCCTTTTATTTTAAGTGTATCACTTGCTAATGCCTGCAAGATTTAAGGATAAACACTAATGCAAGTGTTCATGGATGCCTGATTTAGTAGAAATGGATGTTTATTTCTCAATGTGTTACATTTGCTTTCACGTGCAAATGGAGCATTTGCTCATACAACAGCTATTTCTTTCCTTCAGTAACAAAGTCACACGCACAGAATTTGCTCAGGTTAGGCACACACTTGCTCAAGAGTATTTTTGGAACTTTGACATGAATGTGAACATTTTATTTAAATAAAATTTGTCCATAAAATAGTAAATTTCCTCTGCAATCATAAGTAAACATCCACGTGATTTGTTCAGTAGATTGCTGTTTTCCTCTGACAGCTAAGTTTCATTTTGAATGGCAAGAGCACATCAAGACAGTGTCATGAAGGCAGGCCTGAATAACAAGCATATTGACATTTTAGTTACCCGGTGAAGAATACTGTGTTGAATCCAGCTGGTAGTTTGCTCAGGATGTATCTCTTAGCTAATATTTTACATTAATGGTCTGCTTTAAAACCAAAGTTGATGTTATCAAAGAATGTGAATGTATGAGTAACTACTACTGTGTAAACCTAGGAATGGTGCAGCTTTGTAAGAGAATTCTGTACTAAAAGTACTTGGCTACAGTTCAGAATTCTGCAGACAAAGTTGTTCTGTAGCCCAATTTCTTGATGGTTTGCCTATACCCATAGAGTTAATTAACACAGGGTTAGAAATCATTCACTAAACAGAATAAGAGATTCCTTGTTACTAGTGGTAAAAATGGCAAACTGTGTTGTTTGATAAAGAATATTATGCTGTATCACCAAATGGTTTTAAACATTTGAATAAACGAATAATACAGACAAATGACAAAATGTGCATAAGCCCTGAGATTGCTATTAAAAAAAAAAAAGAAAAGAAAATAATTTTGAGCTTTTTTAAAGCAAATGTCAGAAGCATATTTTTGTAATTGCTTTCAAGTCTGTTTGGTACAGTAGTATCTGGATATCTTAGTCAGCATATTTCTGATACCTATCCATGCTTCTGCTTTGTTTTCTGTGGCACTGTTCTCTGCAAACATACAAATTCCAATGCAGTGGCATTTATTTGTGGGTGAAGAGTTGAAATGCAATACAGCAGGAGATGGAATATAAGCCAAAACCTTCTGTTAATTAAACTTTTACTAATTGCTGCATTTTAATGGCAACAGGTTCCTCATTTCTTCCCACTGGTTCCTTTTCCCGTCTTCAAAGTTTTGGTTGTGTCATTAATTAATAGTGGGAGAGAATATGCTAGAAATACATTAAACAACATCTTTTGTTCACTGAGGGTTTTGGAAGAGATGCTGTGAATGTTGTATTGGTCTCTTGCTCTGTTGATAGGTAAAAGTTTGTAATAGAATGAAAATTAGTGAACTATACTGGCAGGGTGCTTGTTCTGCCGATAACTGTGTGATTTGTATACCTGTGTATTCCTAAAGCTAAACTTACCTGGGGTTAGTTATGCAAAACAGTTAAAGAGTTGCCACCTTGAAAAGCAGTGTTTCCAGCTTCTAATCAAGAGGGACTTTGAAACCCTTTTCATGTGGTCATTAATTCAAAGACATGTTTTGAGGATGGGGTCAGATCAGTTGCTTCAAGGAGATGTGTAGGGTTGATTTTTGTTGATTATTTTGGTTGATTATTTGTTAAGTTGTGAGACTTCATAAGTCATTTTCTATGCAATTAAAAAGACCGATATTTTTCAAACAACTAACATTAGTAAACAAGATTTTATGTATGCATTCAAAGCCCTGACTCAATGCGCAATCCGTTTTGAGTGATTAATCAGTGTTGTTATAGACTTGACACCAAATAATTTATCCAAGAAATTAGTATGTTGCATTGGTACATAAGATCATTAAATGCAGCTACTAACATAGCATTACTACACAATTTTGTTTTTTCTTTTGTGATTGTAAAGACTAAGAAAAATTCAATAGCCTGGATTCATCCTTATAGGAACTCTCTTAAAGGAGATGGAGTTTCTCCTACTGTGAGTTAATTCATTAACAACAGGTTTCACAAATATCGCTGATTGCATGGATTCCTTGGTGTTCTGCCCAGCAGCCTTTCATCCTTTAAGGGATGCCACACATTCCTGGAGTGAGGGGATCTCGCTATTGTAGTAAACACTGTATCGGGCTACTGGTGCAAAGCTGATAAACACACAGTTGGTGCATTTACTGCAAGACAGGCCCAACGTTTGACGAGGTTTGGCATGTTCAGAAAGTCAGACGATTGGCTACGTGACTGCTGAAAACTCAAGATTCTTTGGCTTGCCTTCACTGTATGTGGATCTTGCAGGTGGTATTGCCCTTTTTTCTGTATTTTTTTTTATTTTTATTTTCACTAGGCACAGTGAAAGGCACTACTTTTTTATGGTAGGGAAAGTGCAACAAATTCACCCTAAAAATAACTCCGTTTGCTGCAGGTGAAACTCTCCTGTAATCTCAGTTCTCAAAAAAATATACACGCTTTGAGTAAATTTGAAACAGTAAAATAGTAGATCATTGTGTACACAGTAATCCCTAAATCCTCTGGGCTTTGTGAAGACAGGTAGCGGTCAGTCTGTGTGTTACAATGAATTCCTTAGGATAAGAAGTTAAAATAAGAGGAGGAGTGTTTATGTAAACTCTGTAAGGTTGTCGTGCACTTCGGGTGTACTAGACCTTGTATTTAATGAAGTTTTACCCATTAGTTTAAAAAAATGTGGTCAGTTTTACTGTAAAATTCCCATAACTTTATTAAAAAACAGACCAAACAACATCTTGAATTGCAAGTGTCAGACTTAACGGTACAGTGGTCTTGGATCACTGTAGTGGTGTAAAAACCATAGCTGTCAAATGTTGAGAATCAATCAAAGCGACTGTTAAAACTCGTATTAGTTTCTGAGAATTAATTTTCACTCACCCTTTCCTCGCATGCTTTTGCAGCCTCCCTTTGTGCAAACAGAAAAAGCCCTGAATGAGGTTTGTTTTGAGCTGTGATTCGAGCAAACAATTCAATATCATACAGAAACAAGCGGAATAAGACTTCCATATGGGCTGGAGCAGCCTTCACGACCAGTCCCTCCCGCAGGAGGAAGATCTGCAGGCGCAAAATACAGGGCAAGCTATAAATAAATGCTTGAGGAAACGAGAAAGAGTGCGGCGTTGATTGCATCATTTTTGCATTACCTGTGTAACAGCCAGACTGGCGTTCCCCGGGCGGATTTGGTGGTGGGAGTGCTGGGACAGCTGATGAGGGGTGCAGTGCTGGACTGGCTGCGGGGCGCTTGCCGGGGCGACCCCTCGGGTCTGGCGGCTGCTGAGGAAGCCGCAGTAAATGCTGCTCCAGCAGAAAATGGCTTGCTGAAATGGTGTGCTTCTCTGGGTGCTCTGATAGCAGCAAACGTGGAGCAGGCGTGACCGGTATTTTTACAATTTTGCAGCTTACTCACCTTGGTGGGTGAGTATCTGCTGGAACTTTTTGCCTGACCTTGGTATCTGCTGTTCCTGATGTTTGCCGTCAGCAGGCACGACAGCTTTTGGAGCATGGGTAGTTGGGGTTTTTTTTGTGAGAGCTCTTATCGCTCATGCTGTATTGCTGCAGCAAAGGAACATTTCAAGATTAGAAGACGACAATTAGGAGAATACTTTTTATCAAACTGAGACCTAAAAAGATATTGTAAAACCTGATTAAAGGCTTGCTTTAAAAAGGTAATTAAAAGCAACAGTGTTCTGAAAGATAGGAGGCAACAGAAAATTTCTGCTACAAGGATGAAATGAGGCCAGTACATTTGCTGGTACAATGTGAAAGCGCCAGGTTCGATTCCCAATTATTCCCTGGACTGAAACACTGCACATACATTACTGCCAGTCCCAGGGAGAGTGAGCACTCGATGCCGTTGACTTGCACGTTCTCTCCCTCCTTTTCATCTTCTGTGAACTCCACTGTTTGATGATACACCGGAGCCTTTCCTTCACTGGGGACTTAAATTTAAATTTCTTTTGTCTGGGTGCTTGCCTGCATTCACAGGTATTGCTGAATTTGTTATTTTTGAGAGACCCTTGACAAAGATATCTGCAGTACATTTGGTATAAATTTACCAACAGGCTGAAAAGTTTATTGAGACCATGTGCTTGCATGGAGAGAACATGGTCATAAACCCCTTACTTCAGGAGGGCCAGGCTGAAAATTAAAAAATAGATTAAGCTTATATTAGGTGAACAAGTTGATCAAATTGAAGCTGAACTGAAGTATTCTTTAAGTATTTTTTTATAGGATGTGACTAAGTCCTAAATAAACTGAAAGAAATTGCTAGCTTATTTTACATGTGATGAAGAATAATTTTGTAGGCAGGATGTCATTGATAGGTTTTGTGATTTGAAGTACTATTTTTGAACTGGGTACTCTGTAGTATATTATACATGGATTTTGTAGCTGAAACGTGTTAAAATCAATTGTTATAGTTAAATAGAATTGTTCTGTGTTAACTATATTTGTATTGTGGTACACTAATTAAGTCTCCAAGAAGGATATCCACCAATAAAGCTAAATGGTAGTGTTATTTATTATGCAAGTGAGGGTTTTGGGTGTCTGGATGGTAATTTACACTTCAAACATGTTGGCTGCCCGGTAAATTTTCTGTGAAGACTGTGAAGTGCTTTGGGTATTCTGCTAGGTCCCCCGTCCCCCAAAGGCCTTATGTAAACTGCAGCCGGAGTAAAAGCTAGCCAGGGCTGCCTTCAGCGAGGCTGTTGCAGCTGGGGGAGGGAAGGAGCCTTGGGTCCTGGAGGAGGCTCTGCCAAAGGAGCGTGGTGCTGGTGGGGGCCGCATCCAGCCTGGTTCGGGTGGCTGGGTGGTGCTGTATGGTCTTTGCCGAGATTCGTGGTTTTACAATAAAAAAACCAAAACAAACAACAACAAAAAAACGAACAAAAAAGCTTCTGAAGCCTAGGTAACTTTTATAAATAAATGAAAGTAGAAATACACAACGCAAAATCCCTGTGAAATGTGTTAATTTGCCATTTTTGTTCATATATTGCCAGTGTTGGTAATACTTGCAAAGTTGCTGAAGACCATGTCTGGAACACACTGTCCACCACTTTTGCTATTAAGGCATCTCAGTTAGATTTTAATTACTCATTTATGATGCTATAAAATCAAGGACAGTGTGGAAAAGTTAGGCATCTTGGAGCTTTGTACCTGGCAAGGCAATCTTCTTAGATTAGTGTGTAGCTGTTCTCTGGATATTCTTTCATCAGATTGAGTCTCAAGAGTGAACCAATCTTGCTCGAGTCCGCTGGTTGTTATTTTATTTTGGTCTTTTCATTAGCTCTGCCTATCTGTATGTGTGTCACGAAGAACAGATTTTGCAGTTAAGGTGTAAAGTCTCAGTTCTTTTCTTGGTTCAGCCTGAATGGCTTTTCTTCACCATTTCTGCTGGAGTACTTCGCTGTTCACCTCTGGTCCAGGGAGCTGAACTGCTTTAGGATCCACACATTTTGTTATCAAAGGCCAGTCTGGAGTGAAACTTAGTTTCCCCATTTGTAAGCTGGTGTTGTGATACGGCTTGTCTTCAAGAAGAATATAAATGCTCACATCTGCAAAAACTCCTGGATGATTTTGGATAGTGTGAGGTTTTAAATGAAGTCAGATGAGTAAAGGGTGTTATTGTTCAGTCTTTCACGGTACTAATGCCAAGAAGTATTGCAATGTCGTCAAGAATCTTGACACAATGAAGTGGTTTTGTAGAAGGGGTGAGAGGATGGCTTTAGAGATCTTCTCTTGTCTTACCAGCAGGCGTGATATATTCCCCAAATGGGCATTGTAGAGTCTAGGATCCTGCTATGTCACATTAAAATGTAGATATTAGTATGTTATCTGTGTATTTTCAATGCTAACTCTAATTCTCTACCCCTATTGTTAAAAGTTACAAGCTTGTTTCAAAAATAAGGCGTGCAGGTTGTATCAAGTGTGGAATAGTCTTATGTGAGGTTACAATTATAACATACTCGTTATTGTCACAGTGTGTTATCAATGGAACCACTAATTAAAATGTCTAGTTTTAAAGAGCTATTTGGAGAAGAACGTGTCAGATCATAACTTACTTTATTGTGATTTATGTGGCTCGTTCAGTAAATTTGCAAATATCAATATGCTCCGTGCTATGAATTCCTCTGTGCTCTTTCAGAGGTCTTTGCTAGGTGAGATCCTCGACCCTTCACCATTGCCTCTGGAGTACTTCACTGTCCACCTCTCCTCCACAGAGCTCAACTACTCTAAGATCCAAGCAGTTTGTTATCATTTATGGTTTTCACCAGCTCTCTTCAGACATGACAAGCTCCGTTTCTGTTTTCCTCTCCACCTTATCCTCACACGGGTGGGTTGCAAATTGTGCAGCTGTGCGGAGGCATTCCCTGCTTGTAAGAAGGGTGAGTGGGGAACGGGCAGGGAAAAACAGGGCAAGGCAGGACTGGACAGGTCAAAGCAGAGCTGCTTTCATTAAACTAAAAAAAAAAAACAAAAACCACCCAGCCAAATCCTGAGCCTGGCCCTCAGCCAATTTTTAGGATCAGAAAGGTGTTGAGCCATTTCCCAATTTCAGTCTGATTGGAGCCAAGCCTTACCGGGCGCTTGGGAAGCTGTAGCTCTACTGCTGCGTAATTGCTTCTTGTTTTGAAAGATAATTAGGAATGTTATTTAAAAATAGTAACTTTAGTGTTCAGTCCATTAAATTTGTCACCAAGACGTTTTCATTAGACTCCCAACTGTTTTCTTATTGGAATTGTGGACTAAAAATAGGTAGGATTTCTGCTGTTCTGTGCAGAGGCTGGTTACCTCCATTTCGGCTCTGACTTTCCCTAATGATGTGAAATGTGTTTGTTTCCCTCAGAGCTTTCTTCTGGGCTGTATTTAAGAAGGTCCTGCTAATTATGCCAAAATTGTGCGCTGTGGTTTTCTGATAAAGTCACGTGGCTGTAAAGAATATGAAACGGATCTCCCTCCTGACAAGTCTTACAAATCAAAGATTAGTGCCGCACCCAGTACGTTTTTCTTTTTTCACCAGTCTGTAAGAGATGTTTGTAATAATGCAACAAATACCTTTTAAAAACAAACAAACACACACTAATGAACACAGGTTTGCTACTGTTATTATGAGGGGTGCGATTACCCTCCCAGCCCAGTTCTCATGATCAGTCCCTTTGTTGTGCATAATTGAAATCAGTGTAGATTGTGAGATAAAGTGATAATTACCGTGTTTATATTGTATGAAACATGGTGGTTTTTGAAACAAAACTCTGTAATTACCAGAATCTGTACAAGTGTATGCTGCTTTTATACACATATGGATTACAGGGCAAACCGGGTTGTAGTATCTATGTTTAAATAGTGTATCTTTTAAATTCTGCACTGTTTCACATTTATTCCTAACATCCGTACCACAAAGCATCATAATGGATTAACCCTGGATATGCAGAAAACTGAAACAGATTTTCACTCTGCAAAGTTAGACACATATATGTCCATGTAAATGTATGGCAGTTTCCCTGCATACTTACTTAGAAATCAGTAATACATTAGAAAAGTTGCATTTTTCAATTGTGATGTTAGTTGAAGGTTGGGTTTTTTTTGGTTGTTTTTTTTTTCTTCTTTGAGATACCTTTTGACTGTAACTCCCCTAAATACCTGCAGCTCCCACTGACAAAAATGAATGTAGGCAACAGGAGGAAGTTCTACTGCAGAGCAGTGTGGGGCTTGTGTGGCTGGGTTTTTTTGTTTTTAAAAGCTTGCTGTTTGGAGCCACAATCAAGAAAGTCAGTGACACGAATGTAAATTATATCAGCCTTTTTTTTTTTTTTTTTCTTCCCCATTCTATTGCCTTTAAGCAAAGAAACAGAAAATCATAAGATGTATTAATAAAACATAGGTGTCTGAAATGGAAGTGGGTTCATTTAAAGGAGGGAATTTTTCTTTTTTAATCAAAATGAAGGATATATTTATCTGCAGAAGTACTCCGATGATGTTCCCTTAAAACCTGTATGTAGATGCAGTGTATAATTCCGGCATGGTTTATTAACGTCTCGGATCTTTTTTAATTTTCTCATCTGCTTGTTGGCAGGCTGTTCCTTGGGCTTCCTGTGCATGTGCCTTCAGACAAAGAAGATAACGGTAGTTTTACAAGCTGAAGCTATAGGATCTAAACACGGGTGGGGTGGGGTGAGGGAAAAGTGCCATCCCGAGAGCTCTGTACCTATCACTAGTTTGGAGCACCACAACCAATACAGGGCAGCTAGTGTGTTCAAGATGCTGCAAAAATGTCTTAGGCTGGAAAATGTAGAAGAAAACAGAGAATGGCTATATTTAGTAGTCGCATATTATTAACTTCTGTGTAATATATCGGTTGCTGTGCTTAGGCACTCTTTTTTGTGGTGAATCTAATAATTTGCTGCTGAGTAGAGGAAGTGGAATTAAAATACTGTAGTGTGATAAAAGCTGTTTCACATATGGTTATAGTGTTTATGGACTGTGCAAGTATAAGCACCTGATATGATGTACGTAATGTAAGAACACACCTCCTTTTCACCAGAACCATTGAGCTTTGTCTCCAGTCTTTCCTCCTATCTGACCCATCTGATCTGAGTTTCTTCCACCTGCGATCTTTACTGCTGCTTTTAGTGTAAACCATGATCCGGAAGCTCTAATTATAGTAATGCAGAACAAATGGAAATCCTGGAATTGTCTTCAGCACTCTATAATCGCATAGTTTCTAGTTACAGGTATCAGAGCAATAGGTGAGCCAGTCCAGGCTACAGCTGGGTCACGATCGTTCCACTAGCTGCTGCATGCCTCTGCGTCCTAGCACAGCTTTGAATTGCACGTTTATTACCAGGTCTGTGGGCTGTGAATGTCAGATGCCTGCTAAGTTGTAGGCACATATTTGAACCAAAACTGCAACACTGCAGGGTGTTGTATATCCTTTAGTGCTTCTTTGCAGTAAGACATTGTAAGAGGGTTGCTGGGTTTATGTCTTTGTGCAAAATAATAGACTTGGATATTGAGCACAGCTTTGTAAGGACGGCCAAAGCCCCAGCTGGGTTCATAACCCCTTAACATATGTTGATGTGGGAATATGCACTACATTTGAGGAAGAGAAATATCTTCTTAGACCCCTTTTCATCTTTCCCGCTGCAGCAGTTCTACCCATGAATTTTAGTGCCTGCTTCAGTTCAGTTCTTCTCCTGAGACTGTTTAAATGTTCCTTTCATGTAGAAGAGGAAGTATTTAATCTGTTAATAAATAATTTATGTTTAGGGTTTAAGCCATTTAAAATGCAAACATGAGACACTGCCCTCTGCAGACAAAGAGATGGTCAAGATGCGTGTGTCCTCTACTGGAATCTTACGGCTTTTAGTCATCCAGGGGAATTTGGAAATTTTCTGCAACTTGAATGTACACTTCGGGCTCTTCAGTTTGGCTTTTCTTTCTCTCTGATTCCCTACTGCCCGGCTGTGATTGAGGGTCGGGGGGAGTCCACCCACTTGTGATGCAAAAATGAGTTGTTATTCATAGCTGTGTGATACTTTCTTTTCAGTGTAATGAAATAAAAAAAGCATAAACCAGCATCACTGGAGTTGCAGAATGAACGCCTGCTGAGATGAAATTCTTTTCCACCTCTCAGCGTGCTTGTTTCCCGCTACCTGCATACCTGCTACCTGCACTGCACTGTTTTTGTACTTGCTTCGCAACTATAATGGCTAGAATATCTCTTCCTCCTTTTTCCTTCCTCCCCATCCCCTGAGGAACAAGGGGCTAAAGTTAAGGTTTCCAGGGAACATGGCAGTAATTTAAATTTAGCAGAGTTTTGTACAGTTTTCCTTACTCTGAGGGTGGTGAGGCACTGGAACGGGTTGCCCAGAGAAGTTGTGGATGCCCCATCCCTGGGAGTGTTCAAGGCCAGGTTGAATGGGGCTTTGAGCAACCTGGTCCAGTGGAGGGTGTCCCTGCCCGTGGCACGGGGGTTGGAACCAGATGATGTTTAAGGTCCCTTCCAACCCAAACCATTCTATGATTCTATAAGTGTACCTCAGCGCAAAGATTCTCTTCAGCCTCGGTAGAAGGGTGGTTTGTGGTCAAGGCTCTGGCACTGCCTGGGAGCACAGAGACCCATGTCAGAAGAGAAGAATGGGGCTGTGGGAGAAGACTCCCTGCCCAGGCTTTCTCAGTAATTGGCCTCGGTGTAAAGTCTGCCAACAAGGAGGCCAGTGAGGATGCTGAGACTGCAAGGGCGGTGCGTATCCTGAATCTTAATATTCTCCTGAGTATAAGGTTCCATTTCAAAATAGAGCTATCCGTTCTTCTATTGAGGGGTTTTAAAGTTATAATGCTGAAATAATTATGTTCTATGAATAATACATTTCGTAACTGTTCAGGTAGTTACAACGCTTTTATATAACTGTAATAAACAGAGTCAATAAAGCTAGTTTAAAAGAACTAATTCCACCTGAAGCAGCTGCATTATCACTTCCTCATTGTAACTTTGGCTTAAGCTAGTTAGAGAATAAGGGATTTTAAAAGTCCTTCCAAAATTTCCCTTCGCCTCCTTTTTCCTGCGCACTCACCCAACAGCTCTTTCTCAGACGTGCGCATCCATCACCCACACACATCTCTGCACACTTACTCCAGTCCTATCTCGGTTCCATGTTTTGCAGCACCTGACTGCTTGTCTGTGAGTCAGGGAACTGCAATGGAAAACCGCTCTGTGCTGAAACCAGCAGACGTGACTCTTGGCTGAGAGAGGAAACAGGCTAAGTTTGTGCCTTGTCAGGGTTTTTACTTTTCCTGTGCACGCTTCATTCTAAATTCTCTGTTACTTTAATCTTAAAAGCACGCAGCTTAGAAAAGTCCACGTTAAAAAATACATTTTGCAAACGTTAAAAATATTTTGCAAATATAAAGTATATCCTACTGTCTGTTTTACAGACACTTGAATGATGAGAGCTTTTAATACTAGGTCTTTTATAGCCAGTCTTCTGTTTTGAGAGTTCATATTTTTACAATGATTAAAATTCTGCTTCAGGATAAGTTGAGTCAAGTTAGCAGGTCACTGGGGAAGAGAGGGGGAAGGGCCAAAATATTTTCTTTAAAAGATTCTAAAATGGCATATCATGTCACTTGCTAAATTAGTGCTGTTTGTGGTGAACCTTTGTAAAGCCACAGTATTCTGTGAGGTGTCCATTTTAATTGTGAGCTTAAAAGCACTGAATATTCAAATGCAGTTTGGGGAAATACTCCAGTCTGACTATGTATGGATGTTATCACAAGCAACCTGCGAGTAGGTGAAGGTGGAGGGTCTATATTAGATTTTAAGAGTAGTGAAAATCTAAGCAAAGAGCAAAATCATGAAACTGGATGACTGACAGTTCTTTTTGTTTGATGTGTTAAATTTCTATGAGAATAAAAGAGGGCTGCGCTTTTTCAGAAACACATCACTCCCTGCGAATGGCTTTCCCACAGAAGCAGTATGTTCACCTTTATTGTTTGCCTTTGAATTTGGCTTCAAGCTTGATTTCTTGCTCCTTTTATCTGCCTGAATGTAATGTGTACCAGGGAGAGACAAGCACTTAAATTTGACTTCTTCATTTTTATTGTATGGCGAAAGAGCACAGAAACAGATATTTGCAAGCAATGCTTTTCACAGTAGCCAAAGATTAGTGTCACTGTACCGCTCAAAATTAACAGTCTAAAATTGCTATTGGAGCTCCTTATCACTTGCTTGTTTTAAAATGGTGGTTTGTTTTTTTTTTTTTTTTTTTAAGTATGTCTGGTATTCAATTTCATGATCAAGCAAAAGTTTTCAAGAAAAAAGAATAACAACTTTATATTATAACTCACTTCAGAACGAGAGGTGTGCTCTTTACAGATGCTTTTAATACTAGATTCCAGGTTGTGTGCCTCCTTTCACAGAGACCTGGAGTTGTTTTTCCCAAGTTGGAAAAAGAATGTTTAAAAAAAAAAAAAGGGGGAGGGGAAGGGGGGGGAAGCATGCCTCTGAGAAAAGCAAAAACTGAAATGTGAGCTGCTGTGAGTTGTCTAAGCTATCGGCTCCCGAGCAGGTATTGACAGGTAGTCCTGTGAAGACACTGACTGCCGTTCCAGTCCTGAGTGCCTGCAGCAAGCATCGCGTGTGACGCTGGTGTAAAAGAAATGAAACACTTGAGCATCCTGTGAGCAGGGTAACAGTCAAAATTACTGCCTTTTTGCAAAAGAACCTAACTTCCTAAAATACTGAACAAAAATCTCAGTCGGGATGGCACCTCAGTAGGCAAAATTCCAGTGTTAGATACATATTCTTGCATATAATACAGGTGAACTGTTTCTCTGAAGACCTTTGTACAAGTGTGTGTAAATAAGGCAGTGAAGTCCTCCCTACCGCCCTGCTCAGAACCCAGCAGCGGTTTGTCCTCCCATTGTTTTGGGCTCATCTGGGGCCTGAACCCTTCCCTGAGCTATCACTGCTTCCCTAGTTCCTGCGGAAACTCAGTCCTGGGATCAAAATTCCTTTTCTGTCACGTGAGATCATGTCAGCTCCACCACCTACATCCATTTCTCGGATTTCTGTTAAAAATGATGTTACCTGTTTTTCAGATAGCAGTTGGGGAAGTGCCTGGTTCTGTGTTCTCAGTGTTCGGGGTTTAGGTTATACAAGCCACACACAGGCTGAAAAATGTGGGAACTGTCTGAACCTTTGATTTGTCCATTTTTGCAGATAGCTCTGTTTCTTCAAATTATGGAAACTAGTATGAAGTATTAGTTTATTAATTCTTTTATAATCTGAAAGACATGGTGCAAATACCAATAAATAATGCTTATAAAGCATTTTGTGGCTGTCAGATAGTATAGTTTTATTCCTACTTCAGATCTAGCTCTTTGGTTGTGTCTTTTTTTTTTTTTTTCTTTTTTAAACATTCTGGCTGTATTTTTTGGTCCCAGTTGTCGAGGGAATACGCTTTGATTTAAATTATTAACATAATTTTTATTTTATTTATTAGTGATGTCGCTAATTTTGTCAGAATAATGCCATTTAAAAATTATATGTATATGATGATCTTTATCAACTGAAAGCTATTCTACTGATTTGATGGCACTGGAGGGAGCTAAAGACCATGAGGACAAGGTTCATATAAATACTTTCTTGAAACACAATGAAAGGATATCCCATTAGGTTCACCTGTTTTAATTGCTCAGAGCAGTCTACAGTAGGGGCCATATATTTATAAAATGCATAGGTTGTTGCCATATTAAAAATGACATCTGAAATTGAAGCAAGCATTCATGTTCTGATTTGAACTCCAAGATGTTGGGGGGTTGTCAAACAAATTTATATTCTGTAGAAGCACTCTTTAATTCCATTAAAAATTATTCATATTGATTTTTGCCTAAATGACTTTGCTTAAACAGTCTCCTTAAGCTAAGTTAGCAGCAAATATTCTTAAACCTGTCGTAAGAAGATCCCTATTGCGCCTGATTGATTTAAATAGATTTTGAAAAATTATTAAATGTAGTTTCCCTCCCAAGTTCAGCGCCCACAGAGCACAGGAGTGATGTAGTCAGTGACGCAATTATATTTGTTTCTTCTGCTGTAAATAAGGTCTGTGACTTTAGTTTACAATTAAAAACAGCTTACAACAGAAAAATTCCTGACCTTGTTTGTAGATATAGACCTTTTTCTACCTTTCAGAAAACAGGTGCGACAAAAAATATATTAAGAATATGGATATTTAAGGGGGGGCAGGGTGGGAGAGAAGTTCACAATCAGCCATACTTGAGTTCTCACTGGTCCCGCTTGATGGCTTTATAGATCATAAAGACCATGGAAACAATTTGTTATTTTCTTACACTTAAGTATTAGACTTCAGCTTTTCATTCCTTGTAGAAAATTAAAAATTGTAGTCTTTAGCGTGCAGAGCTCTTGCTGAAATAACTGGAAAAGATACCAAACTTGATGGAGTACCTAGGAGATAGATTCTTCAAGACGACAGTCTTTGAGAGTCATAGGAGGTTAAAACTATTTCAAGCATCAGCAAAGACAGAAATTGGAGCAGGTAAGTCACAGAACAGCCCGGGAGTGCAGGCTGCCGCATCACCTCTCCCATTCCCCATGCCTGGTCCCCACCCTCCTGTCCAGGGTTTGATTTCCCTGGGCACTCTGCAGCCCCAGCATACCACTTGCCTTTCATTCAGCTTCCCGTAACACATGAATTGTTTAGAGATGGCTGTTACTTTGATTTCGGATTAATTCGCTTCTTGTTTTATTTTAAACACTGGTTCATTAATAGGGATAAGTAAAAATGAAGGCAGGCAAACAGAATTGTTCTAAAGTATAGAGAAGAGATAACATCCCGTATCTAAAGCAATAGATTTGATAGTGTTTTGCAAGAGACAGGAGTCTCCTGAATTTTGGTGGGCCAAACACACCAGAAAAAAAGTTGGAGAAGAGGGGCAGAAAGCAAAGTGAAGTGAGAAATGTTGTTACAGGAACATTTAATTGCTTCACCTTTTCCCATGTTTTTTGTCTTCTTTTGCAGCCTACTTAAAAAAAAGACAGAAAAAGTTAATAGGGATTGCGCCATGTTCCTCCCCACTCACTCACACCATGTTCCCGCCCTGGGCTTGCCCTGGAATCAGATCACGACGTAGTGATCTCATCCATACCGTTACCTTTCATTTCTGTACCCAACCTTGGCCTTGGATCAGCTTACTTTTCTTCCTGGCATGGTGAAGTAATTTTCTGGGGCGGAGTGAGGGGCTGTTCTGGAGTTCTGTGGCATATACAGGCTTGTATTGCGGAGTGAGCCTCGGAGGCACGCAGTAGTGAGTTGTTTTTAATTGGTCTGTTTTGGTAGTTGTGAGAGTGTGAAAACACCTTCGTACAAGTTGGCAAAGTAGGAGTGAAGGCAGCTGGAGCAGCCTCAAGTGTTTGGGGTTTGCGTCAGTTATCGGTGGGGGGAAGCGGTGCGGGACGGGTTTCATTTGAAAACTGGTAATCGAATACGGGCACAGGCAGATGGCTGTAACGTTCGGGATAAAATGTACGCCCAGTCAGTGGGAAGCGTAAAGGAGCACAAACAGTCGTCTTGGGGGAGGCATCCCTCCAAAGCCATCGCTGGAGGAGGAGGGATCCGTAAGCAGCATCAGGTCAAGGTGAAGAGTTAATGGCAGCGGGAATCTGGCAGGTTTGCCTGCGCAGGCGTCCTGGGGGTGCTGTGGCCACCCTTCCGACAAAGGGCTGGCGTGCTGGCCAGGTTTGGGTTACCTTGGAGAGTTTTCTGCTTTACAGCCCTCCCTCTCACGATTCTCCCAGACAAAACCAGAAAGTTTGTTCGTTACATGAGCCACAAAGGGCTATCTCGTAATAATTTATGAATTGCTTTCTTAGGGAAGAAAAAAAATATACAGAGAGTTCTTTTTTATATAATTTCAATCCAAACTTGCAGTTGATTATAGGCTCCTAAACTAACTTGGAGTATCTATATAAAACCCAATAAATCCTGAATTGCACTGCATTGCATGCTATGAAGCACATTTTCCAAAATACTTCTGTGAAAACTGCTGTTTTCTGAAACGTACGTTGTTCAGATGGCAAATGAGCAAACTGGATGTGGTAAAAGGAAGGGGGAAGGGGAGGGACGTTTACATACAGCTTTAAGCCTGGATGGAAGTTACTTCTACAATTTTTAGAAATGAAAATATCCATGTAGGGACCTAAAGGAATCCTGTGGGCTGATGGTGCAGTTTGTGTGGGGCGCGTGCATGGTGCCTTTATGGCATACGGAAGATATTTTACTGTGGCTTAAATGCTTATTATAGTTGCAGTTTTTTGATTACCATCTGTGGTCTCTATTGGTTTTTGATAGAGCAACTAAGCTTTTATATTTTGGGAGTGATGTTCGCTGTGTTGTATCATGCTGACTACTATTTCCAGTGTCTGTGAAATAGCAAAGTCTTACAACTTCAGTCTGATTCCTGAACTGTTGCTTTCATATGCTGTAGAAAATACTGAATCTCCTGATTATACAAATGTCTTCTGTTGGGTAATATTGACAAATATACTGAATAACATTTTTGACATAACATTCTGTTCCCACACAGATAATTTGGATGTAATTGAATGGGTTGATCAAGAGTCTGTGCTAAAAATACGACATTTTCTCACCCACTAAGTGAAAGAAAATGCTTGCTCAAAAGGCAGTTTTGTCAACCGGAGCCGTTGGAAAGTGGGCTGGGTTATGCTGTGACTGCCCGTTCTGCCTTCCGCCTCTGAAGGCACGGCTCAGGTCTGGCCTGAGTTGCAGACACCGCTGGTTTGTAACGTCGGCGTGGTCCGCGGCCGTAGTTTTGTCCCTGGTGAGGGTCCGGAGTGACAACGTTGAGGGTGAGGAGGAGAGCAGCCATCGCTGCAGCCTGGCAGAGGGGCTGGGCAACCTCCTCTGGTACCAGGCTCGTGGAGGCACTGAGCAGCCTGTGAATGATTTTGACTGGAGCAAAGCACTCCAGCCCGTGCAGGATCCCATCCAGGATGCCCGTCAGACTCGCAGGAGCGCTTAAATACACCGGAGCCAGAAACGTACGGGAATAGTTTAGAGGGGGAAGTTTTGAAGATCTCTTTTCTTCTCTTTTTCCTTATTTTAATGGTCTCCTGGGCAAAAGACTGCGTTGTTACAGTTTGAAAACCGGTATGGTTTTGCTGCGGACTAGGGGAAAAGAAAGAAAAATAGACCTTAGAGAAAGACTGACTGTTTAGTATGCAATAAAGTAATTTTTATCCTTTTCCCAATCTCCTATCAAACAAATCTCGTGCTAACAAGCGATCAAAACCATTTCTCTGCCTGCCGCTCCGCACAAGCCGAGCTGCATTGTACCTTTCCAGCCTTTGAAACTGCCTGTGCCTATTTTTATTTGTCAGGCCGGGGCTGGGCTGGCCCCATTCCAGATGTGTCTCACAAGATTTGGTGCTGATGAGCTATTTATAGCACTGTGGTTCCATTGTCATGGCAACCGTGCTAGAGGCCAAGGCGGCTGGGAGCTATTTCTGGACTTGTGCTGTAATGTAAAACTGATTGGGAAAGTTAGTGCATCCTCTAAGCCAGACTAACTTTAGACAGGCAGAGGAAAAAAAAAAAAACAGAGAGACAACTACAATCTTTAAATAGATTTTTTTTTTTTTTTCTTCTTTTTCTCCTACCTTTTCCCCATTTCTCTTTTCGATCGCTAGCAGTTTTTGAAGGGATGGTTTGCCTTCTGCTGGATTTGTCTAAAATTCATTCATGCCCCGTGGCCTCCCGGCGGATTACGCTTTCTTAATTATGCAGTTTAGGAAGCAGGGTGCGTAACCAGCCTTGGGTTTAGGGCAAGGTTTGTATTTCATGGCAACACAAAAATACGGGGGCTTTGCTGGCTGGCTGCTGGGGTATGTTCAGGGGTTTTTGCAATAGTTGCAGTTCTTTATACCCCGTAGTTTTAATATTCTATTTTTTGTGTGTGCTTCATGTTCTCCACACCATATAAGGAACTGTAACCTTGATTACCACAAGATGATTCCAAATATATGGAGTCATACTTTTCAGCTTTCTCATTATTTGCTTCAAAATTAGACCCATGGTGCCCCTCTGCCTCCAAGTGGCTGGAATGCTGCGAGGTTCTTCTGTAATTACAGCTGGGGCCGCTCTCAAAATCACTTTTCTGGGATATGTATGCATTAATACTATCTATAATTAAATCCTGAGCTTTAGACGGTTTTTAAATCTTTTTGTGCGACTTGCTGCTTTGATAAGGAAATCGTAATAACCAGTTGACTTGAAATTGGAAATAAAAAAAAATATTTGCAGCTTCTTGGGAAAGTTTTCTAAAGACTTGTCCTTTGGTTTACTTCTGTTCAAGTCTTATACTACATTTTGAAGTTTATTTCCAATATGAATATGGTTTTGAATGGGGTTCTTATGTCTGAGAACTGACATGCAGAATTTCATTACAGAAACATCATATGTGAGATGTTTTTACATGCAATATAGTGCTCTCATAATTATACCAATAATATTTGTTACAGTACTGTCTCTGTGTGCCTGTCTCTAAAGGCTTCCCCCCCCCAGTTTTCTTTGTAAAGTAGTTAAAGTAATTGCAAAGGTTTTAATGGATTTTCTTTTTTTCCTCTCCCTTTATGTAGTTTTTTTTTTTGGGGGGGGGGGGGGGAGAATTATGCCTTTCTTAATATTTTTAAATTGTTCAATAACATGTTTGTGGCATGTCTTCTATGACCACCTTAACAGTTAAAACTCCACCTTAGCAAATAATAGAAAATATCAGTATATCTTTAAAAACAAACAAAGAAAAAAGTCTACTAATGTCCCAATTTTAATATTTAACTTCATTTTGAGGAAAAACATGACAAGTTTGGTTTCATCTACTGTCCATGTTTGCAGGATGCCATAAATACTAGCAGATTGAATTTGTGTTGTTCCTGTCACTTTGCCTGCTTTTCTGCTTCTCTTGCAAAATAAACTAGCTGAAATGTAAAAGAAATCTCTATCACCAGTTTAAGGAATAGGATTTCCCCCCCTCAATATCCTGCTTGCTCCCAAGAAGAGCAGAGATGGAGAGACTTGAGGGACAGTTGATGTGCACATGCATGCTTGCAACTGAAAATAACCCCTCTGCCCTGGAGTTATTGTCGGTGTCTTGGCCTGCATGGGAAGCCATGGTTTTGACACTGTAACAGACCTGGCTTTTCAGGGTTTGGAAAACTCTTCTGTATTAACATGTTTTTAAACGGTGTTAAAGTTACGGTCCATCATATATTTCTCCACTCGAATACCCTTTTAAAGAGTGTTGTATCTTTGTATTAATCCTGTGACTCTGGCTTCAGCATAGACAAAATAGCTAAAGAAGGAATTTATCAAATAGTTAACTGTTTAGCTTTTAGAAAGCCGTTGCTGAATAACATAAAGGATTATGGCAAGGACTAAAAAGGGAGTAAAGTAGAAGTAAAGCATGATCTGTTCTGAGAAATAAGAAGTACACTCTTGTTTATAAACACTATTAATGTTGAGTTAAATTTCAGCTTAAAACTACTTTAGGGAGCTTTGAGTTAGTTTTGTAGTCCGGATAGGGTATAGATAAATAAAAATCTGCTGGGCGTTTGCACAGTTTGGTCTTCAGGAAGATCAGTAAACAAATATTAATTTCTTTTCAGACATAGAAACCTGAATTGTAAAGACTGTTTTAGAGGTGATCGGGGTACATACAACTTCAATTCTTAGTAACATCTTGATAATTCTTAGCAGTATTCTGGTTAATTCTTAGTAATATCTTGATAAAAACACATGACTCAGAGGAAATGAAAATTCCATTTCCACTGACTCAGGGACTCTGGGCAATTAACTTGCTCCCTGTGTGCCCACCTTTAAAGTCGGGTTGATGTAAGGTGTGCGTTCCAGGATGCGATGGTGGGGTCAGGAAATGCAGCATGAATGAAGGCAGGCAGGAGTTGTGAGTATGATTTACTGTCTGTAAAATACCTTGAGGCTTTCAGAGGCAAGAAACTTCATAAATGCAGAGTTCCAGTACTACTGTTGAGGGTTATAAATTATAAACAAATCTTGTATTTAGCTGGGACTGAAATTTTGAATTCTTGATTTGCAGTGTCTTACACTAACGATGAGATCTTAATATGTGTTTTGAGAGAGACATTTTGTATACAAATTCAGGTTATGACTTGACAAAAAAAAAAAATCTGATGGAAATAAAGCTCTTCAAATATAGGTGTGTGGTCAGTTTGAAGAGACCTTTCCAGTGTTGTAGTAGACTGAAAACAAAAGCTGCTCTTCATAAAGCAAAAAAAAATTTCTTGTCTGCCAACCATTTCGTCATATCACAAAGAGTAAAATTTCAAGTAACTGTTTATTGAAAAGACTGTCGGGAAATGCTCAAGGAAAGGCAGTCTGATTTCCCCCTCCCCATTCTTCCCAAAACGGTGAAGTTGTGTTGTTTCTTGTGGTGGAAGATTTAATGCGTTATATACCTTTTCAGTGGGGAAAAAGGAGCGCAGGCTGCAGTTCTTCATCTGGCAGCAGCATTGTTCATTCAGGACATTCCCCCCACGTAGGGATAAAACAACTCTCTCTGTATGAAAGGACTCCAGAATAAATCAGTAACTGGCATGTATCTTGATCTGAAAACTGGGACATGGCTTTGACATAATAGGCTTATTAAAAATTTGGAAAGAATTGGGGATACGTGTATGACTTAAATACTTTGACCTGCAGGAGCTGAGGAAAGCTTCTGTCTATCCCTCTGTATGAAGTCTGCCTCCTAAGTGCACCCCTTAAAATTAAAGACACTTGATTCTTCACAAAGATCTGTTTAAAACATTTCATGTGTGTTTTTCCTTCCCCAGGCTGAAGAAAGGGACCCAAAAATAAAGTGCATTTTTTATTTGTTTGCTTTACATTTTTATTAATATCTTTCATTTTAATATCTCAGGGACACATCTGCTGCTGTCCTAGAGATGCTGCCTCTCCAGTGTTGCTGACTACAAATGACCTAAAGTCTTTCTTTTTCTTTTTCTTTTTTTTTTTTTTCTAAATGTGTCATAGCAGTATCGATGTTTTATAACACAGACAGAAGTGCCTTATACTAAGTGACAGTATTTTGCAGAGCAGTAACTGATCCTGTTATTTAGTCCTAATGTCCAGAATCTGGCCCTAAGTGAGAACTGGCGGCAATGCTGAATGAATTATTTGCTTTCTGGAAAATAGTTTTCCCATATAATCTCTGGGAAAAATTTACCGAAGAAAAAAACTGACTTTGTAACTTGGTGCAAGACTTGCTCACAGTATAAAATTTGGTTTCGTGGTTTGACAGTTTTATTTGAATTATTTCACCAAGGTTACTTTTCTTTCTCCCTGTGAAATTCATTGCTGACATAGTAGATGGGCATATCTCCAGTAGACTTAGAACAATCTATAGCAGCAGTGAATTCAGCACACAAAGTAGTACTGAGGTGGCCTCACTTGTGTTTTGGGTAAAGCATAACAAGAATTAAAAATAGAAATTATTGGTGGCGAATTTGTTTTCATTTTGAATTAGGCTTTGTTCTCATCCGGCTTGATTATTAGTTTAATTTACTGGATAAATTATTTGGTCTTGACTAACATTGTCTTAGAAGTCTCTGAACATAGTGTATTGATCTTTTCTGAACTCTCATGCTCCCGCTGTTGCTCCTTATTTTAGAGGTATCAGACTAGATCCAATTTCTGCTACTCTCTTCTCCTTACAGACACATTTATTTTTCTGTTGACCAAGTGAAAGAATAATTCCCTCTCTTTATGTCTGAGAAAAAAAAAACAGACTGTTTTTTAAGTCTTTAGCTCTTTCTAAAGTTGCTAGAGCAGACTTACATGAAAAGGCACATACACAGGAGGAAATCTTCATTTAATGTATTGCTTTGCTCCGTTTTCCCTGAAATGCCACTGGAAGCAGGGTAGGTTTTCTGGTAACTATCACACGGTGAAAGACGTCCTTCTTGAACAAGCATTGTTACGAGTATCAGATGTTACCGAATGTTGGAACTTGTTTTGGGGGGAAGAAGAAATGTTTATTCTATTCGAGCTTGTTGTACCTGGCATGAACATTGCTATTGGAATTCATCTCAAGTACAGTACTGCTGCTCCTATGTGGCTGATGTTTTTCAAGGAAATCATAGGCCTAAAAATAGTCTGCATAAACAACAGTAAGAGGTTTGTACTTTCAGTTCCAGGTTTTAGCAATATCTTGTTGTTATTTTCTAATTGTCAGTTTCCAAAATCCATTAAGCTGATTAGCAGAGTGTTTAAAAAACAAAACAAAAACCCCAAACCAAAAATCCCCCTCTTGTGGAACCTTGCATAGAATGTTACGTCGAGATAAATTCAGTACAGAAAGGCTGGGTCATTGTAACAGTAATCACCTTTATACCTTTATGAACGTGTTGTGTTCTGAACATTTTTCAAGCATCCTCCAACTTCTGAAATTGCCATATGATTCTGAAACTGTGGTCTTAGGGGAGAATAGAACGTGGAAACACTCGTACTAGTTGGAGTTCATGATTGTTGTACGTATTTAACATCCTCTGTGTACTGAACAAAGAGCTTTACTTCTTTTTCCTTTGGATTAAAAAAAGAAAAAATAAAATTACTTAACAGCGTGGAAGAGACGAGGAAAAAATCCAGCTTGCAAATTGCAGAACACAATTTGTCATCAATTTTATCCCTGTATATCTGTCTCAACGTCACCTTTCGTGATGAAAATTGATCTTTATGCTTTGTCTCATGTTTTTAGTAGCATATTTACTAAGCTACATTTTAATGTGTTTAAAATTCTGTAATTCTGACTAAACAAAAATTACTTTTCATTTGTCTCTGAAACAAGATGGTCATCTAATTCCTGGTGAAAAGGGCATTACACTGAAGCCACTGTTAAAACCTACAATTATTTTTCCTCCTTCCCCTGCTCTTCATTAGGTGGTTTAGAAAATCAGTCGGGAAGCAGGGGCTGACACTGAGGGCTAAGACTCTTGCTGATTTTCATGGTGGTTTGGTTTCTGATTTGTGAGTCTGGGACATGGCTACCCTCCCTTAAAATTGTCGCCTTCGACCATAGTTAATGGACTTTCAGGGTACCTACCTAGGTGTAGGGAGCAGAAGGGAAAACCTACCTTTTCTTTGTGAATTCTGCTTCATAAAGAAAAGAATTCATGCAAAGGAATATAAAAGGAAACTTAAAGTATAATTGGTTTTAAGACTGTGATTAATCATTAATGTTACAGGTAAAGTTAACTGTAGAAATGTTGCTAGATCTCCTAATAATACTGAAATGGAAGGTGTCTGAGCGCAGTGTAGCCCTGCTGCATACTTGGTGTTGGACAGTGTAACTGGGGGTGCGAGTAGCATAAAATCTGTATCCTGAAGCTGCTGGTTTGCTGCGTCTTCAAGTCTCATAATAACACCACAATAAAACAGAGTTAACAAATTGGTTCCTTGAGATTTTTATGCTTTGAGTTGAAGTGAAAGATAATTAGGAGGTTACAGTTAATTGCTAAAAACATTTTAAAGATTCCAGGTTATCCTCTTTAGGTAATAACCTAATGAATTTGAATAAAATATCTCTCTTTATACCCATTTGGCCTACTACTGCTACTTCTTCCGAAAGCAAACTGAAAAACTGGTACCAACAATTGACCGAAAACTCAGTATTCCCTCTCACTTGACTGAACTTGTAATGAAATTGGTTTAGGGGTTTCATTTATTAAAAGAATTACAGTGATGATAAATCAAAAAAAAAAAAAAAATTCATCTTACTTTCAGGAAAATCACATGTAGGCAATTTATTTGAGTCATTGCTTTACTGTTAGCAGTAGCAGATTATATTGTACAACTTATGTGAATAAATTACCTAAATTAAACTACTTGTATGTTTGTTAGTGGAGGGAGCAGAATGGGAGGGGGTTGGAATGAGATTACCAGACCTGATTAATAAGACTGTGGATTTGGCCCTCTGCTGGGTGGTGTCAGGAAATGCATGTTTTAAATACTCGCGCACGTGTGTTGAGCAATTTCAGTGTATTCAGCATTTTGTGAATCTGAATGCAGTAAAATATAACGAATCTTATCTGGGAACTTGTCGGTTACTAAAGCGTTAGGTAGTTTGTCTAATTTGAGAATGAAAAGTTACTCTTTTTCTTTTCTCTCCCCAGTTTTCTAGACAAGATTGACATAGTCAAACAAAATGAGTATACACCGTCTGACCAGGTAAGGAAAGTTTCATTAAGAAATTACACAATCTATCTTCCCCCTCCGTTTTTGAGGATCACTATCTCATTAATTTTCTAATTGCCATTTGTGGCACTAATAGAGGTATTACCACGTACTGCACATCTTTAGTATTCCAGTAAAAATTACTTTGTCATTTGGATTGAGATTATGTTTATACCCATAAATGTACTGTGAAATGAAAATCTGCTTAGATTCAAGACTCACATCATGCTTCTGTGACACTAAAACTCAAATATCCATTTGAATGGGTAATTCATAATGTTTTGCCCTCTTTGCTGAATAACCGTCATGCACTTTCTTTGATGCAAAGTTGGTTGGTACCTTCTCAGCCCCACTGCCTCCCACTGTAAACCCGATTTTTGTAAAAATAACCTTGTTAGAAGATTTTATTTTTTTTATGAGAATAGGAATTGTAGTTTTCATTTTGTTACAGATAATCTGATGATCTTTTTAGGACCAAATCCCTAATCCAAAATCACATGTATATTCCTAACTTTCTGCCCATAAATAATGCAATGAAGCACCTAATGTACTTTTATAGGATAAATAACCAAAAACCACTAATGTCCTAAAACTTTTGCAGACAGCATTGATGAGGAGAGAGCAGTTCGTATCCTTTGAAGTTGTTCAAGAATAAATTAATCATTCATCCTTTTAAAAATCTGAGGGTTTTTTATGAGGCTTTCTTATCCTGAAATCATTTTATTTTCAAGAAACAAAATATTAAAAATATAGGTTATTATATTTGAAATTTGGAGCAACTACTCTTCAGATATGAAGCTTTAAACAAGTATCAGTTTTATGTTGGAGGCTATTAACTTGTATTTACTTATACTTAGTCTATAGCACTAAGTATAGTACTTACAATTTACTTGTAGTAATTACTCAAGTAAGGTGAGTATTTAAGTAGTTACTTAAGTAAAATAGTTACATACTAAGTAACAGTAAGCACAAGTACTTATGGCACTTGTTTGGGACCATTGACTGCATTGAAACTCCCCACAAGTATACTGTGAAACAGGCCCATTTGGATTATCCTCTGGGATATTACACGTTTCTCCTAAAAGAACTCCCGAGTGTAAGAATTAAATCACTTCCTTTCCTTTTTTTTTTTTTTTCCTTGAGGTGGGTGAGTGCTTTTTTTTTTTTTTTAACATCATACTTGTATTGATTTCTAGAGATGCAGAGCTCCAGAGAGTCCAGTTTTCCCCATTTGCTTCTGTTTATTGGGGTGTTGAAATTTTCAAACTGTTTCAAACACAAATAAGAACAATGTTTAAATATATACATATTTCAATATGAGTATTAAAATAGCCAGACAACAATAATTTACTGTCAGAAAACTGATGTTAAAACATAGCCATTTTGTTTAATGATTTAACAGTGTTGTCTAACCTTTGGATTTTGTGTGGTTTTGACTTTGACTAACCAGTTTGGTACCTATGTAGGAACAACAGAGCTTTTATTGTGCATATAATTTTTTTTTACAGTCTGTTCCGCTTACATGATCTTGTCCGCTGCAAATGTTACAATTTATCTGCTATTTAGACCCATTGTGAAGAACACCAAAACTTAAGTCCTAAATTATAAAACCTTTACTTGAATTCAAAGTGGTATTTTGTAGTTATAGTTATATTTGGACTGTGCACTTGGTCTGCAGCCTATGCAAATCAGGTTCTTCTAGATCAGTGACCCACTAGGCACTGTATGTGGCTGTCACTGCTTTACAATACACTGTAAATAAAAGCCAATACAGTTTGGTTTTAATAGGGTTTTGTAGCACTTATAACAATTTCAATTATTTGTAGCTCACAACTTCTGATTACCATTTCTGTCTGTACAGGAAATTTCAAATTTTATCTTTGAAAAGCCCAATTCTCATAAGATTTAAGTGGTTGAGCTCCCGGTTCTTTGAAGGAAAAAATGGAAAATTCTGAGACCTAGACACTTCTTTTAATAGCCAAGCACTGAGCAGCTGGGGGAGAGATCTGTCTTCTGGGGTTGAGAATTATTTGGTTGTAGTTTAAAGATCCCGTTGTGTGCCACAATCCCACTGAAATCTGTGAGTGCGTCATCTAATCTCTAGGGATGGGTCTGCACTGTTCTGAACACTTGCGTTTGCTTTAAGTGGCCTGTAAATGTTTCCTCCTATTCCAAGCTTGGCACTTAAAACCTGCTTGTGAAAATATATGTACTTTAAAAGTTGAGCACACCCATATGTGTACACGTGTTCAAGATCAAAACCTTAAATGCAGCTTCATAATGCTCTCTTCCCGGTTTTTGCAGTACAGCATACACTGTCAGCACTGGGTAAAAGGGGTTTATTTCTGTTGCTGGATATATGAAGAATTATGAAGTATCTGTGTTGAATCAATGACTTTTCCTTTATGCTCTAGGATCTTCTCAGATGCAGAGTTTTGACATCAGGAATTTTCGAAACCAAGTTTCAGGTGGATAAAGTAAATTTTCAGTAAGTATCCTTATTTTTTTCTTTTTCTTTTTTCCTAAATCCCATGCAGACAAATACCAGGGTAAATTGGAGGACAGTCTACCATACAGTCATTGAGACTACTGTATTTCTTAAGTCGATGTTTAATAGAAAGCAAGTATTTTATGATTTTTTTTTAATTTAGTAGTCTGGCTTTAAAAAGAAATGCAAATTGGTGTGCAATTTTCTGCTTTTATTTTAAATCACAAAGAGCAAAATGTTTTAAATCTATTTTTACTAATGCCTTTTCTGAGTATTTGATTCATTGCTAGTTTATATAGTGAAATATTTGACCAAAAACTTTGTACATATCTAAGTAACAGAAAATGCATATTCTCTTTACTGTCCCAGGTTAGAAAGATTACTTGACCCGAACAAAAAACGCTGAGTTTTAGTCTGGTCCTGTTGACCTTAGATCTGTGATACTTGTTTCAGCAAATGACTTTTTATAGGACCTTTTTTAATGTCTTGGCTTGTAAAGGTGAAAATGAATGTGCAATGTGCATACGCCAGAATTTCTTACCTTCAAGTGTAGGTGTTATTGGAAGTAAACATAATTATATTTTGTGATGAAAGCTCTGCGTGCATATGATGGTGGACTGTTACCTGTTCAGGTTCTCATAATCCTCAGATCCTTTTAGCTTCTATGACACGGAAGTCCTAAAATTTCTTACAAAAAAAACCCCAAAACAAACACAAAATGTATTCTGACTTGATTTATGTTTTTTTCTTAGTATGTTTGATGTTGGAGGGCAACGAGATGAACGCCGAAAATGGATCCAGTGTTTTAATGGTATGATTAGAATTTATGTTTGTTTTATAAAATAGTTCTCTGCAAAATTTTAATGCCCGATCTTCTGCCTGTGTGAAAGCCATCTTCTTTTCCACGTAGCTTGATAAGGAATTATCTGAACAGTCATATGAGATGGAATTTTTCTTGACATGTAAACTTCTGTAACTGTATAGAATACGTTTAGGGAGAATGTAGGTGGAAGGGAATTCAAGTTTGATAATATCGCTTGTCTGTTTTCTTCGGCTTCCCTCTCTTCATTTAATTTAATAGATGAAGTGGAATTCATCTTAAAATTCATCGTATTTTGCTATGGTTACCGTCATAGAGCATCACCTGAACACTTCATACGTGCGTGGAACTCCTGCACAATATTTTCTTCTGTGCTATTAATAACAGATTTGTTCGGGTTTTACCTCTGCTCCTTCCTCTTCCTATTACCTCATGATCTGACTCGTCTCTTCTGCTGTTGATGTCGGAGGTAGATGAGCCTGGAAGTCAGTGTAAAGGGGTCTGGAGCAGCACAGCCACACACGAACACAGAGATCTGGACTCTCTGATCCTGGGAATATCTCCCAGGAAAGAGATAGGGGCCTCTAAGCAGTATAGTACGCTATAGGAAGACTAGAGCAATTAACCATGAACTCACAGCAATCTAATATTTTTATTATGACTATTCATGCAGATCAAAAGTGCCATTTGTCAGAGGTCTTCCCCCAAGGGCCTCCCTGTCCTTTCTTGATAGCTCAGAGTTGCTTTCTAAGTTTCCTTACACCTCTTAAATCTTTAAATTCTCCTCTTAGCTTTTTTCAGTTCCCCTCTCTCGCTTCTGTTCCTTTCTTTTCTACATGTTCTGTCACTCTGTCAGCTTCTGTTCTGTGGCCTGCCTTTCCTATCTCTAATGGTTTCTTCACTTTTTTTTTTATTTCTGGTACTTAGAAAGCTGTCAGCAATAGCATTCCAGCCTGTTCTCTTCATGAAGACGGAAGTCTGGCAGCTCTTAATTGAACTTTGGGATTCCTGGATATTTCTTCTGAAGTTTGATATTAACTAATGGGTATTTCTTGATTTAGATGTGACTGCTATCATATTTGTGGTGGCGAGCAGTAGCTACAACATGGTTATACGAGAGGACAATCAGACCAATCGGCTTCAAGAAGCACTAAACCTCTTCAAGAGTATCTGGAACAACAGGTCTGTGAATTGAAGTTTCAATGTTCATATCACGTGAATTAGTAATCCTGTCTTATACTGTAGTCAAGACTTGTGTACTGGGCCTGGCTAGGATAGAGTTAATTTTCTTCCTAGCAGCTCATACGGTGCCATGTTTTAGATTTTGACTGAAACAACACCGCTAACACGCTCACGTTGTAGCTGTTGCTGTACAGTGTTTGCAGAGCATCAAGGCCTTCTCTGTTTCTCACTCTGCCCCCCCCAGTGAATACACTGGGGGTGCGCAGTAGGTTGGGAGGGGACCCAAGTGGGCAGATGACCCAAACTAACCAAAGAGGTATTCCGTACCGTATAATGTCACGCTCAGCAATAAGAGGGAAAAGGGGGGGGCTTAGGAGGGTTAGCCGTCTTGCTGGGTATTGGTCTACCCACGGGAGGTGGTGAGTGACTGCCTTTGGTTTGGTTTGGTTTGCTTTCTTCTCTCTTCCACGTATCCTTCACTTATTGAACAATGATTATTTATATTTTTTTATCTTGACCCCCAAATTTTCTTGCTTTTATTCTTCCTTTCCTCTTCCTCCGTCCCACGGAGGGGGAAGTGAGCGAGCAGCTGTGTGGTGCTTTGCTGCCCACCGGGGTTAACCCACACCAGCAGCCTAGCCTGTGTTACTTGCTTCTCGCAGCACGGGCCAAGCTAGTCTGCGATCACAACTGCCTACCTGTTACATTAATGTCTAATACACGCATCTAATTGAAGAAAACTCTGGAGACTTACAAATTGGTAGTTGCCATATTGAGGCTGAAGTAATTAAAGCAGTGATAGACTAGCACGCTAAAAAGTGGATATGCTCACCTATTTGATGTATGTGGATTAGCAGCAGCAGGTGGGCACACAAACCGCACGCAAGGTGTGTACATCTGGAATTACACCATTGGATTCAGGTATAAAAGGAACCTTTGAAAATTATTACAGTGTGTCGTATGACTGTTCTCTCCAGAACTGGGTTAAGTGTCTTTTTGCTGTATGATCCTAGCTGTGCCTTCTCAGAGCGTTCGGTTTCAATTTTCTACAGGTGGCTACGGACCATTTCAGTAATTCTTTTCCTGAATAAACAAGATTTGCTAGCAGAGAAAGTTTTGGCAGGGAAATCTAAAATTGAAGACTACTTTCCGGAATTTGCTCGCTACACTACACCAGATGATGGTAAGTTTTTTAAGTTTTATTAGCAATTTATCATTTCCTTGTTAATTGCGTTTGTGATGGTTTTGGTAATTTCAGCTAAGACTTGAAAACTCTTAAGTAGATGTAATCTTCACTGTCTTTCAGCCAAACTGTAATGTTAAATTTTAGGTATTAATAGTGAGGGAATCCTGTCTTCTGTACATTTAATATATTAGTAATTTCATCATGCCAAAATCCTGTTACTTTGCTGGCGTAGACCACAGTACAGCTTGTCGCAAATATGTCCTCTGGGCTCCCCTGAGTTGTGTCTGTGGTCGTTTCTCTAACCTGCCAAATGCCTGGTACTATGGCCACTGTAACACTCCTTCGTTCTCCTGAAATCTTGCTGTTTTAAATAATACGTTACGGTTTGTCTTATCTCATAGTCAGTTTTGCAAAGTATGTTTCTATCATATGGGAGCAGAAAACAGAACAAGTTACGATTTTTAGGCGTTATCACCAAAAAACATCTGGTTTAATGAGATACTTATTTTATTATTAATCAGCAACACCAGAGCCTGGTGAGGATCCCAGAGTTACAAGGGCCAAGTATTTTATTAGAGACGAGTTTCTTGTAAGTATTTCCTTTCTTTCAGTGTTTCTTACGTGATTCTTCTCAAATATAAGCTCTTATGCACCTTCTACTATTGCAAAGTGCTGTCACTTCTTGCGTTGTTTATACTTAACATCCACGCTGCATAAAACACTGTTACATTTAAGAGCTTTACTGCTGTTCCTTAGCTCCTCTTCAGATATTTGTTTGTTGACGCAGTACATAATTAAATAGCAAAAGAATTGCTGAGAATTAAGAAACTTTCAAATAGAATGATGAGTGAAGTCCTACTGTTATTAATGGGGCCAGGTTTTTATTCCATGCATCGTTTCTAAAGATAAAGACTCATCAAAAGATGCATCTTCTGTAAAATATTAATGTCCTTTTCTTAGTATCTTTCCCATTACTGGTCAGCTGAAGCTATAATGGACGTAGGTTTTTTAAATATTATGACAATTACTTGTAGTGGTGAGCATGGCAATCAAATTGTGGACTCATTTTTTAAAATGGAGCAAAATGAACTTTCGCGGGAGGCTTTCTGTAAGTGTAAAGCAGGGATGAAAGCCTTGTACAAGGAGGCAAAATCCCACTCTCGTCACGGACAAATTGACGAGGAGTTGTGTGGTTAAATTCACCAAAGCTGCCTATAAATAATAGCACTTTTGTGAGTTCAACTCTGAAATTCCCCAGTACGCAGTGACCTTCTCACCGTATAATTCCGGTCATTTTAAATTTCATGTTTTATGTGAGAGTGTGAAAAATTGTGGGCATTTTGCCACTTCGTTAACACCCTTTGAAAACACAACTCACACATGTGTAGCTTAACCTTCATTCATCTGAGTTTAGAGAACGTGGGGGTTTTTCCCCAGTCAGTTTTATTGTAACCAAGTATCTCTCTCTTACTTTTAACAGAGAATCAGCACCGCAAGCGGAGATGGAAGGCACTACTGCTATCCTCACTTCACGTGTGCAGTGGATACAGAGAACATCCGGAGGGTTTTCAATGACTGTCGGGACATTATTCAGCGCATGCACCTTCGCCAATACGAGTTGTTGTGATGGAGAGCACTTTTTTCTGTGTTTTGGACTCCTTATTCCTTATTAAAAAAAGAAAAAAAAACACCCTTGCCCACATAGGGTGGAAGAGAACTGTTTGAATCTCCCATTGATTTGCACCCCTCAACTTTTTCTCCTTGCTGGACAATAGCAGCACTTCTAAGCTTGCTTCTGTACCCCTCGGACAGTTTGAGATGGCCCCTAACATTTAAAAGGCCATTTCCATGAGGATTCCCTAACACTGTTATTAACAAAAGAGAGAAAAAAAAAAAAAAAAAAAGAAATAAAAACTAATTAATTAAAAGCCCTGAATGTGGAGCACCTGAAAGAATTGGGGATAAAAATTTGAAAGATAAAACAAAAATTGGGGAGAGAAAACTTTAGGTAATTTAGCACTGTTGTGGGCATAATCATATAACCCGTGATCTCCACTTTGTATCATTCACTGCATCAGACTAAAGAAGGTGCCAAGTCACAGACCAAGTTTGAAGACAGACACTTGAGTTTGGTTCTCTGACTGTAATGTGGCTTTGAACGGAAATACTGACAATTCTACAACAGACCTAGACAGTGCAAAAACCAACTGCTACCTTTCAGAAGGGTATTTTTAAAACCAGTCTTGGTGGTCTAAAGACAACCATGGACATTTATGAATTGAACTGCGTATGGCCTGTGATTGCAGAAAGAGTTAACCACACACTGTTTTCAGTTTGTCCACTGATGATCCTGTCTGCTATAAAAAAAAATCATTATCTGGACTGTAGTCCTCACAGTCTTTCCCTTCTTTTTCTTCTTCCCTCCCCTCATTTTTTATTTTACTGCTGGATTATTATTCTTGTACAGACTGTAAAATGTATTATTTTGTACAACTTTATTGAAAAAAAAAAATAACTTGTAGAAGATCTTTGTGCCTTGATTATGGCTGTACCTGTACAATGAGCTAAGATGTAAGTATGTTTGATTGCGCTGTACAGCTTTGTCAACCCTATCTGCAGCATTAGCTCAAGGTAGGGAAAATTTATCTGTAGTTTAGTTTTTCTGGTTTATAAAAGAAGGAAAAATACTGTTTAGTAAAAAAAAAAAAAAAGAAAAAAAAGAAAAAAAAAGAAAAAAGTACAAATTGTGCAAACTTAACCACTTTAAAAGTGAGGTCTTCAACAAGTGACCAGATGTTGCAGCATCGTGCTTTTTAATTTTTAGCTTTAATTCATTTAAATCTCTATCCAAATGCAAAACATGGCTTGTTTCTACATAAACCAAATTTTGCTACAAATTATAAATGTTAGTCTTTGGTCATTCGTAGTCCTTTTTGCTAAAGACAAAACCAGAACAAGAACAGACACAGAGGGCATCATGCAGGTCTGGTGACCGTCTCCAGGCTGGGCCAAATACCCCACCGAAGTCCACCACGCCGCGCGGGCGTACTGCTACCAGAATGGCAAGGTGTGCACTGCCCTTGGATTTGGCCACTGAATTCCAGTTTCAAATGATATTTTTATTTCTCTTTTAATAAAGAGATACTTTAGAACCTTTTTGTTTTATATTAACTATATAAGTAGCTTAAAGTGAAGATGTGTGGATTTTTCTTAAACTTGAATAATTTATGCAAATTATATGCTTAGAACAACATGTGGTACAGTAAAAAGAAAAAGAGCAAAAATCACTGTAGCAATAAGAGAGCATGTAATTTTAGTAACTACTACACTGCTTTATATTTTATACCTAGGTGTTTTATGTCTCTGTGAGCGTGTTACTTTTTCATGTGTCTAAACCTACGTGTACAATTTGTACAGTCAGAAATTACAGCTGTAATAACACATCTAGAACAGTGTTAGCCTATATTACTCGAACATCCCCGTTCCCCCTTCATTTACGCCCCTAAACGGATCTGGAGCTTACTGCAGTGACTCTAAAAGGAAAACAAAAGAAACAAAACAAAAACCAAACACCAAAATACTTGCCTCTTTGTCTTTCACACTAGCTTCCCTCCACCCAAGAGACCGTGTTAACTTTCTTTTTTGGGAAGAGGTCCAGTTTAAATTAAAATTAGGATGTGTCCGTGACGTCCGTGCAGCTAGATTTGCTTCAGGTATCAGATGCCTTTTTAATACTAAGAACTGCAGCTGTTCAGAACTGAGAGTTTTCATTGCTTTTGTGGTGAAATGTTTAAATGAAAATTAATCACCTAGTCCATTTTCATGTAAAGAGCAGGGACTTGATGGAGTTACTGTCCCATCTCTCTTAACTCGAAATCACCGGTGATCTTCCAGAAGACACTAAATCGTCTAAAAATTTTAGCTGCAGTTGCTACTCACCTTTTAAAAATGATCGTTCCTGTTCACGGGTTTAGAAAGTTGCCACCTGAAATTTGTAGAACTGTAGGAGGACGTGACCGAAAACAGCCCCTTACAATAGAAGAATGTATCCAGTGCCTCTAGGTTAAGGGCTGGTGTTTCCAGTAGATAAAAACGGGACACGCGTTGTGGAAAGGAAATTCATTGTGAGCCTTAATTTTAGTTACAGGAGCCAAAATCTTTAATTGAGGGCCAACCCTTATCTTTTTAAGCCTAAGAGGAGTTGGTGTAAATGCCAAATTTACAAATGGGGAAAACCTGTAGCGGGGTGAGGAATGTAATCTCTCAGAGAAACAAAGCACCTCCATTAAAAAAAAAAATAATTAAAAATAAGCTGCTTTCTCTGATAATGAGAAGGATACATAATAACAAGGAGCTATATAAGACAGCAACAGTTTAAGAAACCTAAAGCTTTATATGAACAGAAATGTTTAGGGGATGCTTTTTTTTTCCTTAAGTGAGGAAAAAGGCAATTGTTTCGAATAGGGTTGAGTTGCACAAGTACGGAGTGTGTGTGTGTCTTAATGTCTCAGTATTGCCTTTGTTAGTCTCTATTAGTCCATGCAGTTTGGTGGCCTGGTAAATGCAAGTCTTATTTTTAACAGCTTTTTTTTTTTTTTTAATATAGAAACATAAAGCTTTAATGCTTGCTATTTAATAAGTAACTGTGTTTTCTTCTGTCTCTAATTTAGTGGCCATAATTTGCAGTTAATTGAACCATTCCAACCTAATGCTTACCCATATTTCCTAGTTTTGTTTTATTTATTTATTTGAACTTCTTGTTTTCATGATTGAGGACTTTCACTTCTGTCTCATTCATCTGTTTGGAAACTTCTGACCTTACAGCCAAAACTTAACTCCTTCTACTCAGTATTCATCGTGATGCTGAAGTGTAAGATACCTGCAAATGTAAACACTACCACTTTTATTAATAAAAGCAAATACAGTGTTTTAGGGCACATTTGCATCACTATAGTTGAGGTTGTGTCAGTATTTCCATTATAAACCCATAGAGGGTCTATAGCTTGGCACTAAATTGCCCTAAGCTAAATCTCTGCCGTACAAGGCTTCTGCTCAAGCGTGATTTGGTGGGTTGGTTTTTAAATAGTTTCCAACACAAACTCTTGTTTCTGTTTTAAGTTATACAACTGTTTTGTTGGATGGGGGTTGGTTTAAAAAAAAACCAAACAACAAAAACAACAAACAAACCTGGTTCAAGATTGTTTTTGGCACTTCTGTAACTCAGAAATGGTTTTGATTTTAAAACATAACCTTTGGCAAGCCAGTAACCTACAATATGGTCTGATCACTTTGGGTATTTTGTAAAAAATAATAATAAATTGTAGAGATGTTGTGGTTTCAAAATCAGCTACTGTGCATTTGCAGTAACTTATTTCAACCCAAGAACTTGTAGTAATTTGTACGTCAGTACACATATTCCGCAGCCAGTGCGATGCAGCAGAATAGTCGTAACTCCTGAGGGCTTTTTTAATAATGTGGAGAGGTAAATCCACTACAGACTAAAAAAAATATTCAGCTGCTTCTGAAAGCATCAAAAACTGCTCTCTTAGGGGCTGAAACTGGAGCTCTGTAAGTTGTTAGGAGCAGACTTCGATGCAAAAGCATATGAAGGGATGCTGGATCAGTTGTCGTAGACAGGAGCCCTGAGGGCTTACCTTCATTTATCTGAAACCTATTTTGAATCATGGCACCGAGGACAGGATTATTTAACTTGGAGTATGTCGTTAGCTCCAGAGGAGCTGAAGCTAATTCTGTTCCGGTCTGTTGCGCACATTTGATACCTGCAGGGTAATTTTCTTTTACCAGTAAATCTATGCACCGAAATATTAACGTTCATCACCTTAGAATCCGAGCACCTTGTAACTAGTTGTGGCGCAATATTCCTGTAAGTGACGTAGGATGTTTTGTGTTACAGCCTGTTTTCCCGATGTCAAAAGCTGCGTGCCAGGAAAAACGAAAGATAGAAACGTGATGGCGCGGGACATCGTTGACCGCAGACAGGGAGGCAGACCCCGTGGCAGCCGAGTACCAGCGCAGTGCCTTAGTGAGCATACTGTTGGTGATGGGTGCTATACAAATGTCTAAGATGGATAAAGTTGTTTCAAGTTATAAAATGATGTAACGTATTCTGGAAGAGAGTAAATCTCTTCTTTCCCCAACTGTATCTAATATGCTATGAGTATTTCTAACAACACTGGCACTCCTAAGACCTCTTCATGGAAGTGGATTATAAAATTCCTACTAACTGTAGAAAGCAGGATCAGGGCCACAGATTATCATCAGTGGAAATCTCACACGGGAGCAGGTCCTTATCCCTAAAATACATGTTGAGTTTGTATAACAGTAAAAATACTTACAAGCAAGCATCTGTTTGCAGTCCAAAACCAAAACTGTACCCTTCTTCCTCAGCTTGGTATTTCTGAAAATTCATCCATTGGGAATAAGTCTTTGTTCTATGACAAACTTTGAAGTGTCTTTGTAAATAAAATAAGCTACCAGGGGGATTTCTGAGCCTCTGCTGATGAAAGCCGTTACACTGAAAAATCTCTCTGGTGACTGACAAGATAGAAATTCCAAGAGTTAACCTATTTTACTCCTGGTCATAACCAGCTGGCTTAAATACTGTGAGTGGATGTCCTTCAGTTCCTAGGTAGGTAAACTGCTTCAGAGTATTTTACTGTATTGCAGAGATTGCTAAAATTTCAGCCATGAGCACTGGCTTCGGAACTGTTTTCAACCCTGATTCTCATCTTATTAAAAGTTAAAACTGCTTTTTGCCCTGTCTACTTTTAATGTACGGAGCTGAGCAAAATGGGTGCAGTTTAAAACACAAGCCTACTTGGAAAGACAGCTTGGGAGGAGGTGGGGAGGCAAACTAATCTCTCGCCACATTACACATAAAAATAAGAAGGTGGTTGGTTTGGTTTTTTTCCCTAACTTCTGGGTCCTATAAACTTAGCCTGGTTCTGTGGAAAAACAGGGAGTTCTTCTGTAGGTTAACAGCAGCGAGTGCTCACCGATACCTCTGCAACAAGGGGCAACTGACCAAATACATCATTTTCTTTTTAAGAAGAACAAAAAAATACCACACCAGAATTTACAGGTTTTCCTAATTTTTTTCACTTAGGAAGTTTTCCTCAAAAATTTTTATTTTAATGACAGGAGAAAACAATGCCTTTAAACATTGTCCCAAATACAGATAAATTTTTGAGGGAGAAGATGCTGACCTTAGGGTTTTTTATGTAACACAACATGCTTTCTAAGGCTGGGGTACCAGTAGACAAATGTAAGCAAATTCAAAATTAAAGTGTGAATGTATCTCTTCACTTTAATTTACTCCGTTGTTTCATTAAATGAGTTGGCTAATACTTTTTTTTTTTTTTTTTAATATACTACTACTCAAGTTTGGAGAAAGAGCGAGCTTAGGACAGAGGTAGTAACGTTGGAAATTCAGTTCTGTTAGGCAAACTAATGTTTCTAGGCTGTGAATTCTACATGAATTATTAATAGTGAAGTACAGTGTTTCTATTTGTAGTTTTCCGGTATTTGGTGTGACTTCGGAATCGTTATCATTCTTGCAACTAAAATGCTGGAGCGCCAGCAGAGATCAGGCAGAGGAAGGAGCTGCTGTGGGAGTGTTACGCATCACCGCATCAGGCTTGTGACTGTGAGGCTACTTGGAGAGGGGGCCCATTCTGGCTCTTTTTCACTGCATTACCAGTTTTCTGTCGGCAGGACCAGAAGAGCTTCCATAAAAAGAGAAACGAAGGGGTCGGGTGATACAACCACATACATGTCTGTTAATGAAAGGTATTTCAAACTTGTATTAAGCCAGAGCCATAGGAGACAGCATGTCTGCCTGAAACGTGTGTGTGACGATTCATATGTATCTCAGTATTTTTAATCTCCGTTCTCTCTTTGCTTGAAGGCACAACTTCCAAAATGAAGTAACAGGTTTCACGAAAGTTTTGGTGCTAACCTTGAGTTCTGTTTCCCACAGGGCAAAACTCTGCTGGGCCACAAAGGTTCATCTATGTAAGACAGCCTGGAAGCTCAGTGCTGCCCCAAGCAACGGCTCTTGCTCACCTATGTGTGCTTTAAAACTGGGGAGCTTACAGCCAAACGTTCTGTCCCAACATCATGGCCCAAAAACTGCTACCTTTGGATTCAGCTATTTTCTCCTGTCCTCAGCCCCCCCCCCCCCCCCCTTTGTAACGTATATGGTTGGTAAGAGAGAATAGAGCAGCTGTAAAAGAAAGTTATGAGACCACCTCACTGAAAGTTTCAAGGAACTAGGGAAAGCTAGACAAACGAGACTCCTAAATCCATCACCTTGGACACTGAAAGATATATTTAAGGGGGAAATTCTTCATTCCCCAGGTAAGTGACCCAGTTTGCGATCCTTACACAAATTTTCAAGGTCAGAGAATGTATTTACGTAAAAGGGCAGGATATCTCCAACTAAGGAACCGCAAAAAATGCACTTATTACATACATTATAGAACTGGGAGAGACTTCAGTGAAGTTTAAGTTTAATGATCAGTATGCAGATCAACTGGAACTTGCTTTGAAGCAAGAAAATGTTTCCACTATAGGCTCATCTTGAAAAGTACCTGGGGCACTGTGAGGCTATGCTTTTAAGCAATCAACAGTATATAAATACAGCTCCAACTTTTAAGTTGATGTTTGAAGGAGATCAGAGTGACATTATGTCAGCAACCTAAAAACCACCTTCTTTTGTCTCAGAATACTTCTCAGTTACCTGGCAAAGCGTCATGGTGTTCAGTGTCTGGAATAACACGGTGACCAGTAATCGTGAATCTCGAGGTACAAACAAAAATGCTTAATCTTGAGGTTTGCTTGAGAAGGAAGAGCTCTTCAGCCAAAACTCACTAGCCTAACTCGATGCTGCTGTAATTTCCTACTCGATTTGAAAGTTACTACCTTATCTCTAGTTGAATGTATTGGCTGAGTTGTAAAGGGCTAACGATTACAAAATACAAATTTATGCTAAAAGAATTTGTAGAGGGCAAGGAGCAGAGGTAATTAGCATACAGAGAATGGCAGGGTGGATATTTTTAAAACACGTGTGAATAAAAAGCAGTTTTTCTGGAAGTCGGCTCTTCTGTTTGGGATTTTGCTTGTATTCTAGGAAGGAACCAAATGAAGTTGGATGATTTCATCAGCTGTATTATATTCAGCCCTTCTTTAGGTAGGAAATCTTGAAGCATAGTTGTTAAGTAACTTGCTCAAAAATCAAGCAACAGATTTTGATAGTTGCGTGGAATTGAAACTTCAGCATTTGGTACTTGGTTTATTCTTTACTCCCTTAGAAGAGCCATTCCCAACCTTTATGAAACCGATAATCTTCACTTCTAGTTAAAATAAAAAAGAGGTAAAGAAAAAAAAAAATAGTTTTCCGCATTTCTCTAGATTTGGCTCTTCTTCACACACATCTACTTTCCACGATGCCTTTACTGCTTCTTCAAAGCATGCAGCAGGGACTCGGAGGCTGGCCTTCATAGTATATTTATTGGGCTCAAAAGTTTATCTTTAATATGCTCACTGCCTTATCACTGCCTCATCAAAATCTCGTTAGATGGGAGTTGTGACTCAAGATTTTACACACCAAGTGTAGTCAAATATGCATTTAGGGAAAATCTGTTGCATTGATTTGCTGGATAATGAAATCTTTCAGGGGCATTCAGGTAAGTCTAAGTGCTTTTCTTTATGAACGTTTCGCTGAAACTTTGTAAAACACAAATCCATATGGGAGAGCATGGTTAAACCCGAGAAGACAACCAACACTGTTTCCATTCAACGTTGTGAAAGTTTAGTTTGCAAAAATCAGTTTCTGGTACATTTCGTGTTTCCTCACAGTTTAAATGATACCTTGAAACTGTTGGTTTTGATCCGATTTTGCCTCTTGTTTATTGAGCTGAAGTGGGGAAAACATGGATATTGCAATTCTTCTGCAAAGGGCTACTCAGCAAATGAATATTCTGGCTCTGTTACAGGTCCCTAGTTTTCTCCTCGAGGGAAGCTGAAAGTAAATGCTTTGAGTATTGTTCATTCTTTATATATTAAAAAAATTATATATTCATTTTCTGTTACTGCAATCAAAATAAAGAGATATATAAAGACAAAAGAACTTTTAAGATTCAGATGCTGAAATTCCTAGTATCATTACTGTGTAATACCACTATGTCTCTCGCTGGCGGTTGGTGCTGTCGACTGTTCTCTGTTTCTACTCAACTAAGCAGGAAGTTTCATAGCATAATTACCATTGAAGTCCTACAAGTCCAACTGTTGTCACTAGACAAAACTCTTACCTGCTCTGAAAATGCTTTACTGAAGCCAAGATGTACTATTTCAGGCCACAAGCTCTGGGCACAATGAAATTCTCCAGACTGCAGATCCAAATATCCTACCTAGGAGATGCACGGCAAACTTCGGTCACGGGAAGGAAGCCTCTCCCACCTATATAAAGACATCTGTCATACAAAGCGTACTTACTGGAGCCTTCTGTAAAGACCTAGGATCTCCTCCTAAGCCTCACAGTCTCAGCTTTGTGATTTTCCCATCCAGTTTCACTGGAATGTTAGATAAAATATGAACTCACTTTTTTTCCAATTTTAAATTTTCTGAACCTTCTGTTAGGGTAATACAATAGTTACTCTGAAATCACCTTCAGAGAACTTGTTCTACATCTTATAACACTGTACATCATTACAAGCCAAAAAAAAAAAAAAAAAAAAAAAAAGAGATGATGAAGCATAGGAGGTGTTTCTTACTTGATGCTCAGAAAATACTTTTTCTTTCTTGGTTCGGGATAGATTAAATTCAGGTCTGGTATTTTCTTAGGAGTTCTGACTGGTTAATCACACTGTCCGTTCCAAGTACGCTATTATTTTCTCACATCTACGAGATGGAAATTGCCCGCTAACTAAATGGAGATAAGCCAAAAACTGTTTCTCAAGGATATTTCCATTGGCTTCCAGCCTCAGCCTGTCACTTCACTCCCAGTTCTTTCCTCATAAAAAATGGCCGCTGCTTCCATAAGCGTTGAAATGTTACCTCACCGTCTTCCTGACTGCAGGCAATCGAGCAATTGTCTAGCACAGGTAGAGAATGTGTCCGTTGTGCCTTTACTTCAATCCATGCCTTTTATTCTGAGAGTGTCTCTTTTCCTTTCTGTTGACAGAACAAAAAGAACATTATCCTGGACTCACCAAAACGTTGAAGAGATGTTTCAGGAAGGGTTGCTTCACCACTTCACCACCAGCATATGGCAGCACAACTCGCGCTGTGCTGCCGTTCAGGTGGTGGTGGTGGTCTGTATTTTCTATACTGAAATTTTAAGTGCAGTAAGCCCTTTAACAGTGACCACACTTGAACAAGGACTGCGTCTCTTGAAGATAATACCGCTTATTTCTAAACAGGGTTTTTTGGCCTTTCCTACCAAGCAATTTCATGGACTGCAAGGAGGACTATGTCATTTCTTTTTACCATTTTTCAGTTAGAAACTGAATGAGAATAAAGGACCTTTTAAATAATTAATCAGCAATGCTCTTGGCTGCCCTCCGAATCCCAGAACACACCCTCACCCTCCCCTTTCTCACAGTTAAACTCTTGTACAACTGAGGAACGGGAGTCGATCCGAAGAGAGACAAAGGGACTCTCTGTTTCTCTCTCGGGGTCTCCATTTCAGTAGTGCCTATGTCCTTGCCCAAGGTCAGCCTGCATGATCAGTTTTCATTTTAGACTTATCCCCTCTTCGTTTGTCTGTAACTTCCTAGTCCCTCCCTTCGCTGGGGGCCCTCTTGGCCTGTTGCCTTCGGTCAGCACCCCAGCTCGGCTGGTCTCCTTTGGGACCCTCTCTCTCAGCACCCCCAAGAAGGGCTATACTAAGGTCCCGAGGGTAGCACAACCGCTGCTCTGGGGATCCAGCTTCATGTACAGGGGAACAAATCCTGTGTAACAGCCTGCCCTGTGTGGTTACAGACAGCCAAGAGCCTCAGAAACAGGGAACTTGGCTCACACAGCACAGACCTCTCTGCTGCCCAGAAATGAAACTGCTAACTGTAATGCCAATAGTGTTATTTATAGAGACTACAGTTGGTTTATTAAGATTTTTTTTTAGATCAAAGACTTCAGGATTTCATCTTGGGCTAAAAGTAACCCCCAAAAAATTTGTTTGCAATGAGAAAAGGTAGAAATGTTATTTAATGTTATTCTCTGGCAAGTTTGGGGTATGCAGGGTTGCACCAATGCTGGTCCTAAAACTTTACCACTAAAATCTGGTCCTAAAAATCTTACCATTTCCATTCCATTAAAGTTGTCTTTCCAATTCTTTAACTCTTTTTTTTTTCCTCCCCAGGGAACCCCACCACCAACCTGTCCAGGGCTCCTCTGCAACCTCCCCGCAGTCCCCCAACTTGGTGGTCTGAGGTCTTCTGCGTGTCTGAGGTGGGTTTCTGCACCCCCCCAGGCTTCTGCCCCACTCTCGCGCTTCTGCACCCCCGAGATGGGCTTCTGCTGGCCACCACCTGGTCTTTTTGTTGAGCTGTAAATAAACCTCTTTCTCTGAAGCAGAATTAAGTTCAGGACAGGACTCCCACCTTCCCATCCAGTATCCTTTCAACTCGGCATAACCACCAGGTTGCCCTGTCAGCTGTTGTGAAACCATTGACCCTTGAACAATGATCCGTCCTCATCGGGAGAAACAGAGTTTCTCTTGTTTGGAGATAGAGACAGCTTTGAGTTCAACCCACTTCTTTGGCCAGCTTACGTTTTTCTGATCTCTTCAACTTCAGCCATGGCAATTAATCTAAAAAGTAAGCATTATATCTTTCCCTTTTCAAGCACGCAACTATGATTTTAAAAAAACACGGAAACAACCAAAGCAAAACTAAGCCAGACGCAGTTAACAATATCCGCAGAGCAGGAAAGGATCACTTAGTCCTCAGAGCAGGCCTTTGGAGACAGAAATAGCAACCAGTTCTTATCAGGAGTTATCCCAGCTAGCCAGCTGGGAACACCTCCTTCTGTAGGAGCTCGTGGGGATAGCAAGAGTCTGTGAAATTGCGGTTTTGCTTCCTCCTTTCATCCAATTCAGTCGCCATCATTCAGAAAAACCTGCTCAGTTCTTTTCCTCTCTTTGACAGCATTTGCTGTTATCGATTCCATTGCTACAATAAACTTTTCCTTGTAAATGAGATGTTTATGCCTGTATTTATGCTCTTTCTCTCTTTACTGTGTTCTTTTTTGTTTTTCTTAAAGGAAAGGTCTTAAGACATCACTTGCCATCCCACATTACCAGGTAAACTGCTTGGGAACATCGAGTGTAGCGGTTAAGCTCTGACTGTTAGACAGCTAGGAGCATCTCCTAATAGCGACCTGCACAATCTTGTATAAATGTTACGTTGATTCTGATGCAATGTTATTCTGCCGCTCAGCATTCTCGCTCCAACCCTCCCACGCACATGCTTAACCCCCAATTCTCTCATTCTTTAAGTGCATGAAGGAGTGACAGCACTTCTGTTTTCTACCTCTCTGCCTTTTTCACACCTCGCCTGGGTCACTCGTGCAGGCGGCTGCCGGCCCCAGAGCAGGTGACAGCAGCGAAGGACCGCATCACCAGGTGGAGCTGCTTTGCTTCGCGTTGTTCTGCGGCGGAGGATTCACCGGCAAAACAACCCCCAAAGCCTGACGAGGCTGCACTATTCAGAACACTTCACCGAAGCTCCAAGCGTCCTCGATAGCACCGCGTCTCCTGACACTACTTAAAGCTTCGTTTCCCTCTTATTTAGGACCCGTGTCTTGTTTTGAGGGGGTTTTATCCTTCTTTCCCATGGGCTGGAGAAGGCCCCGGCAGATGCCCCCGGGCACCCTGGGGAGGGAGCAGGGCGTGCAGCGGGATGGGGGGGCCCTGGGGATGCCCCGGAGACCCTGGGGAGGGGAGCGGCGGGCGGGACGGGGGGCTGCCCCGGGGGTGCTGGGGGGGGGGGCGGGGGTGCGCCCGGCAGACGCCGGAGGAAGCAGCGGGGATGCGCAGGGGCCGCGGGACGGGGCGGTGCCCCGCAGGGGGTCCCCGCACCCCCCCTCCCCGCCGCAGCGGGGTCCCCGCACAACCGACGCCCCTGCAGCTGGGGGGCGGTGCTATGCAAATGAGGGCAGACCACGTGGTGCCGGGCCACCGCCTCCTCGCTCCCCTTCCCGCGGGTGCCAGCGCCGCGGGGCACGTGACACGGGGAGGCGGGGCGAGGATAATGTGGGAGGGGCTATGCTAATTACTCCAGCCACCCCCAGCAGCCCCACAGAGCGGCTGGCCGCCCCTGTGGAGCCCCTGCAGCCCCATAGAGCCACCCTGGCCCTACAGAGCACCTGTGGCCCTACAGAAACCCCTACGGCCCCATAGAGCCACCCTGGCCCTACAGAGCACCTGTGGCCCTACAGAAACCCCTACGGCCCCATAGAGCCACTCTGGCCCTACAGAGCACCTGTGGCCCTACAGCAAACCCCTACGGCCCGAGGCAGCCACTCTGGCCCTGCAGAGCACCTGTGGCCCTATAGAAACCCCTACAGCCCCAGAGAGCCACCCTGGCCCTGCAGAGCACCTGTGGCCCTATAGAAACCCCTACAGCCCCAGAGAGCCACCCTGGCCCTACAGAGCACCTGTGGCCCTACAGAAACCCCTACAGCCCCAGGCAGCCACTCTGGCCCTACAGAGCACCTGCGGCCCTATAGAAACCCCTACTGTCCCAGAGAGCCCCCCCAGCACTATCAGAGTCCGCTCAGCCCCACAGGGACTCCCCAGCCCCGCAGAGCCCCCGTGGCCCATATACCCACCCCTGCCCTACAGAGCCCCCGGCGTGGTTTAACCCCAGCCAGCAGCTCAGCCCCACCCAGCCACTCGCACACTGCCCCCCGGGTGGGACCGGGGAGAGAATCGGAAGGGCAAAAGTGAGAAAACCCACGGGTTGAGATAAAGACAGTTCAGTTGGTGAAGCAAAAGCCGTACACACAAGCAAAGCAAACCAAGGAATTCATTCCCTACTTCCCATCGGCAGGCGGGTGTTCAGCCACCTCCGGGAAAGCAGGGCTCCACCATGTGTAACGGTTACCTGGGAAGACAAACGCCATCGCTCCTAATGCCCCCCCTCTCCTTCCCCCAGCTTTATATGCTGAGCATGATGTCATATGGTGTGGCACATCCCTGGGGTCAGTTGGGGTCAGCTGTCCCAGCCATGTCCCCTCCCAACTCCTTGTGCCCCCAGCCTGCTCGCTGGTGGGGTGAGAAGCAGAGAAGGCCTGGACTCTCACCACTGTTTCCAGCACAAACCCAAAACGTAGCCCCACATGAGCTACTATGAAGAAAATTAACTCTGTCCCAGCCAGAGCCAGCACGTTCCCCACCCCTTATTTTATACCATTTACGTCATGCTCAGGTCCCACACTATCCGTCCTCATTAACCACCACCCTCCTTCGCATCCTTTTGATACAAGACACAGATAGCATTCCCTTAGTCTATGGACCAGCCCCATGAAATGGCTGTGAAATGTCTCTAAAATGTCCACAAAACGTCCACCGAGCTCATTTGGTCCACAGCTTTGGGACCTGGCCCATAAATCCCCCCCCCCCCAGCCCTATAAAGCCCCCCGAGCTCCATAGGGACCCCCCCAGCCCTATAGGATCCCCCAGTCCCTACAGACCCTCTCCAGCCCCACAGACACCCCACAGCTGCCTCCTTTGACACCAATTTTGTTGTGGGGGACAACCCCAGGCATCTGGGGCAGCCTAGGAGCGTCTCAGACACCTGGGTGGGTGCTGGGGGGGTGGCAGGAGCAGCGGCTGAGGCAGCAGGAGGAACAGCTCACCTCGCCCGGCAGCTCAAGGCGAAGCCCGGGGAGGGTTTTGGGGGCAGGAATATCTGACCCCCAAATCACAGCTTCTCTCCTTCCCCAGGGCAACATCTGTGCCTTCTGCTGTGTGCAGACACTGCTGCCTGAGGAGGAGGAGCGGCAAAAGGGCCTGGAGCATCTTCACTTCCCCTCCAAGGACAACAAGGTCGTGGTGCTCTCCAGACCAGAGGAGGTGAGTTGCTTTGGGGGTTCCCCCCCCCCTTGCTTACCCCAGTTTGGGGTGGGGGGGGGCTAAGGGTGTCTCTGCTGCTAACAGACTCCTCAGCTGTCATTAGTCCCCCTCTGATGGGCTGAATCAGCACCAGCGCCTATAAAAATGAGATTTTTTTTTAAGGACAAAAGGTGGGTTTTAGCCACTCACGCTCACCTGGGGGGGTGAGGACAGAGTTGGGGACCCCCCCAAACCCCTTTTACACCCCCAAAATCTCACGTAGGGTGCAAGCACCAAGGCAACGTCCACTTCATCTGTGATTTCATCTTCCTTCCACCTGCCTGGCAGCAAGAGACCTTTGAGGAGATCGCGTTGCTGGTGCAGGTGAGGGGAGACCCCCCAAGAACTGCAAAACCAGCCCTCCTCACCTCCATTTCCCCCTCGCAGTTGGTGCTGGATGGACACCATGTGTGCATCTTCGCAGATGAGCAGCGGGCAGACCTACACCATGGAGAGGCTGGACACGCTGGATCCAGAACCAGGGGTGTGATCCCGCGGGCAGTGCAGCAGGTCTTCCAGGGAGCCTGGGAGCTGGCAGAAAAAGGCTGGGAAGTGTATAAAAAAATAGTGTTAATTCCATTTGGGGGGGATTTCTGGGGTTTTGGGGGCTCAGCGTGATGCTGGCGGGCAGTATGGTTTCACCGCCAGCTTCCTGGAGATGTACAACAAATCCCTGCGGGATCTGCTGGCTGGCCAGCCGGAGCACAGGGCCAAGCTGGAGATCCGTCAGGCCAAGCTGGAGATCCGTCGGGTCAGCTTGGCCAGTGAGGAGCTGCACATCCCCAACCTGTGCTGCATCCCTGTCACCTCCAAGCAGGAGGTAGGGGGACTCCAATTCCACCCCTTTAAAGCTCAGATTGTGGGTGTGTCCCGATCCAACGTCAGGGGAGGTTTCGATACTATCCCAAGGACGAGATTAAGACGCTGGAATCGGTCAGATGTCACCCGTTTGTACCCCAGCGATTATTGACACTGGTCACTGCCTCCCCCACCCGCTCGGCCCATCCCGGTTGGTGGGGTTTTAGAAAGCGCTTAAGCAGCCCGTTGGTCCGTTCCACAATCCCATTTGCCTGTGGATAATACGGGGTGTGGAACACCCACAAAATCCCTTCCTGAGCCGTCCACTCTTGAACTATTTTGGCGGTGAAGTGCGTGCCGTTGTCTGGCTGGATGGTCTGTGGTTTAGGGAAGGTCCCAAACCATTCTTTGAGGGCCCTTACGGTATTTTTCCCAGTTGTTTTCGCACAAGCCCGGAGTCTATTTCAACCCCCACCAACACATAACATTTCCCTGCCGACTTCTGGAAGGGCCTGATATAGTTGACCTGCCAGGCCTCCCACAAACCTTTCCTCCCTGTCCAGTGCTGGCGCAGAAGGCAGGTTCGGTTTGGGAGGGGGTCCTTGCCCAGACCACCTCCGCACCAGCTTCAACTTTTTGGTGGGGAGCCCATCCATCAAGTCTCAGGGCACACCCTTTTGCAGTCCCTTTTGCCACAATCCTTGTCGGAGCGGGGTTTTTTCCCTTTTTGTTAGGTTGGGGCTTCCCCCCAAAGAAGCCAGCGACTTATTTGCCGGCTCCACTGCCCGCACGGCCCTAGTTTCTATCTTTTGGTAAGTCCTGCTTACTGGCCCACATTTCCTCCCATAGTTTAGTAGTTCCTGAGCTATCTCCCCCCAGGTCCACGCCTTCCTCCCCCCACTGCCGCTGTTTGGGGGTTACCATCCCCTCCAGGGCAGCTGCGATTCGCTCTTCACAGGGCACATTTTGAATTCTCCCCTGTAATTGGACCCCGATAGGTTTTAGCGAGTCGGGGAGTCCTCTTATTAGCGGCGTCAGCCACTCAGGGTCTACCGGTAGTAACATCGAAGAGCTTAGATTTGGTTTAAGTTCCCGGTCATACATCATTTGCAGGCATGCCGCCTTCTGTATGTTTTCTAATAGTTGATCGATGGAACCAGTTATAGCTAGGGGAATCCCCCCTCTCTAATGGGTTCAGCCCCCCCACCCAATATGCGGCCCTCTGCGTCAGAGACCATGGGGCTCGGCGATTGCCCGTTGTGAGGAAGACGCCGGGGCCCCAATACCCCTCTGCTTCCTTTTCTGATAGCATGATCCCGTCCCCCCCCCCGACACGGATACCCTCCACACGTACTCGGTTTTGGACTCCCTTGCCATCCTAGCAAAATCTTTCCGTAGTTTGGCCAATTCGGTGGCGGTAAAGGGGATTTCTTTAGTTGCAACTTGGGGGTGGTTGTCGCTATCGTCCTCATATATGTATTCTGTCTTTACCAGCGGACACATATGGGGGGGGTTATCCACAGCCTCTCTTAATCGCTTTAAATCTTTCTGGGGGTAAATTTGACATACCCCTTTCTCCTCCAGCATTACCTCCGCCTCAGCGAGGGTGTCTGCCTCCCTCAGGAGCTGAACCCTCAGCTCCTCCTTCAAAATCATATTTTGGCACTTCTCCTCCTCTAGCTCCCATTTGGTTTCTAGTAATTGCTCTCGCAGCGGTGTTATCGCCACTTGCAACGAAGCGGCCACAGCCTCCGCTTGACAGGGCGCTCGTTTCTTGTCCTCCACCGGCACTGCCAGACACGCTCCTAGCACAGCGCAAACGATGGCTTTCCCTTTCCCCTTCTTCACTCTAGCTTCTTTATGCAAGACGGCTATTCGGTCCATAACACTTTGCAGTTGGAACCAGTGGTCCCGTGCCCAATCTCGTCCCAGGGGTGAGGGGCGAGAGCAGTATGTTTCTAATAACTCATATAATTTCTCCGTTTCTTCACAAGAATCGCCTGCCTTTTGGGCGGCTATGTCCTACAAAGGGGAGTTTGTCCTGGGAGGGTCAAACCTTAGAAAAACCAAGTTTCCCCTATGCACTCCCAGGAGGCCAAAACATAAACTAATACCAAAAAATTCCTACAAAGGGGTGTGTCGTCCCGAGAGGGTCACGCTTCAGTATCCAAGTTCCCCCTATATGCTCCCAGGAGACCAAACCGTACACTACTACAAGACAGAGGAGAGCCTACAAAGGGGATATCGTCCTGAGGGGGGTCACACTGTAAAATTCAACTTTCCCCTATACTCCCTCAGGAGGCCAGACCATAAACTACCATGAGGCAGAGGAGAGCCTACAAAGGGGATATCATCCTGAGGGGGTCACACCATAGAATTCAAGTTTGCCCTATCCTCCCTCAGGAGGTCAAATCACAAACTACTACACGAGTTTCAGTGCAAAGGTCTCAACACCCACTCCGTCCTTGCGCTTCGTTCGTCTCCGGCTGCTTCCCTCACGGGAGAGCAGAGCCACGGATCGGAACTCCGCACTCCCCTCGTACTGATTTGTACGTCTCGTTCACACACAACCGCTCAGCACACCATAAGGTTGTACAACACTCTCGTCTCAAGGGATCCTGTCCGTGACGCCAATTATATGTCCCGATCCAATGTCGGAGGAGCTTTTGATACGATCCCAAGGACGAGATTAAGACGCTGGAATCGGCCAGATGGTGTACAACCTTTTAGTTTTATTTGGGGTGAGAAGAGAATGGAGGGAGGAGGGAGGGCAAGGGAGGAGAGGAAGCCTCAGGCTTCGTCGGGGACCGAGGGGCGGGGGGGCCTCCAGGGTGGAGGAACGGAAGCGGAAGTCGCGCGCGCACGCCGCGAGGCACGCGCGCCCCTTAGATAGGGGCTCTCGCGCATGCGCAGATCGCAAACGTGTACGTGCGCTGCCCCCGCCTCTGCTCTTTTCCCGCCTTCAGTCCCTGCGCAGGCGCACGAGGTTGTTTTTTCTCCAAACTGTGGAGAAGATGGTTTTCTCAAAGCGTGACGCTGGATGGCGCTACAGCGGCCACGTCGAGACAAAACCACATTTTCTATCAGTCCTTCACAGGGTGTGGGTGGTAGTGGTGGTTTAAAACCCAGTCTGCAACTGGTTTTGGGAGGTAACGGGGTGTCTGTGTCCCCTCCATGGTGCTGGGGCTGCTGTAGACAGTGGCCGCCAACCACTTGGTGGCCCAGATGGCCCTGAACAACTGCTCATCCCACAGCCACTGTGTCTTCCAGCTCCACATCCAGGGCTCCAGCCCCACCCGAGACCTGCACTGCACCTGCAAATGGGGGCGTGGGACCTTTTTAAGGGTGTGTGGGAGCCTTTTCGGGCCATCTGGTTTGGGGTGAGCTTTTGCGGGGGGTCCACCCTTTAAGGGCTACCAGTTTGGGGCAACCCTTTATGGATAAGTCTTTAGGGGCCACCCTTTAAAGGCTGCTGGTTTGGGGTGAGTCTTTAGGGGTCACTGGTTTGGGGACGCTAGGCTGGGGTGAGACTTTAAGGGCTACTGGTTTGGGGGCACCCTTTATGGGTGATTCTTTCAGGGGCCGCCGGTTTGGGAGCACCCTTTATGGACAAGCCTTTAGGGGCCACCCTTTAGAAGCTGCTGGTTTGGGGGCAAGCCTTTAGGAGCCACCCAGTTTGGGGGTGGACCTTTAGGGGCCCCTGGTTTGGGCTCACCCTTTATAGGTGAGCTTTTAGGGTCCACTGTTTTGGGGCCACGGGTTTGGGGTGAGCTTTTAGGGGCCATGGGTTTGGGGTGAGACTTCATGGGGGCTACTGGTTCAGGGCCACCCTTTAGGGGCCACCAGTTTGGGGCCATGGGTTTGGGGCCATCAGTTTGGAGTGAGCCCTTTTGGGTTCTGCTTTTGGGGTGAGCCTTTTTTGGGACCCTGCTTTCAAGGCCACAGGTTTGGGGTCACAGGTTTGGGATGAGCCTTTTGGGGCCATGGGTTCAGGGCCCCCCTTTTGGAGCCTTTTTTGGGACCCCACTTTCAAGGCCATGGGTTTGGGGTCACAGGTTTGAGGCAGGCCTTCTTGGGACCCCCATTTTGGGGTGAGCCCTTTTGTGGCCCACGGGTGTGGGGCCACCAGTTTGGGGTGAACCCTTTTGGGGACCTCCCTTTCAGGGCCATGGATTTGGGGTGACTTGTTTTGGGGTTCCCCCCCTTTTGGGGCCACGGGTTGGAAGTGAGCCCTTTTCAGGCCCCCCCCCCCCCATTTTTGGGGTGACCCTCCTCTCCCCTCCAGCGGTGCTGAGCCTGGTGGGCCTGGCAGGCAGCGAGTGGATGGACGAGTCACTGTTGTGAGGGAAGCAGCTGTGGGAGGCACAGGCCATCAATGCCAGCCTCTCCACCCTGGGGCAGGTCATCATGGCCCTCTCCAACAAGGTATGGGGTGGGGGCCCTGGGTTGGGGGAGTCCTCAGGGCCCCCCCTTAGCCCCCAGCGTCTCCACAGGAGCCCCACGTCCCCTATCGCAACAGCAAGTTGACCTACCTCCTGCAGAACTCCCTGCAAGAAGTCTCACATGGGGTGTGAGCACCGAGGCAATGTCCGCTGTGACTTCAGCTTCGACCGCACCTTCCGCCCCGGTCACCTCGCACCAGGAGACCTTTGAGGAAGTCACATTGCTGGTACAGGTGAGGGGGAGACTCCTGAGAACCCCATGGCCAGGCTCCCCATGGTGTCCCCATGTCCCCAAGGGTGTCCCCATGTCCCCATGCCCCCTGCCCTGTGTCCCTGCAGTGGTACAAGCTGGACGAGCTCCTCGAGCACGAGTGCAACGTGCGGGTGGCCATGACGAACCAGGCAGGGCTGCTGGCCCTCATGCTGCACCCCACTACCCAGCATGAACCCCTCACCACTGACTGCTGACCCGCCCCGGACGCCTGGGTCCCCACCCAAAGTCCCCCCCAGCACCCACCCGCGTGTCTGGGACACTCCTGGGTTGTCTTCCCCAAATAAAATGGTGTCAAAGGAGGCAGCTGTGGGGTGCCTGTGGGGCTGGAGGGGATCTATAGGGTCAGAAGGATCCTATAGGGCTGGGGCGGTCCCGATGGAGCTGGCAGGCTCTATGGGCCGTGGGGGCTCTATGGGGTTGGGGAGTGGGTCCTATAGGGCCGGGGGAATATACAGGGCCAGGGGGGTCCCTATGGGGGTGGCAAGGGGCTCTGTGGGGCTGAAGGGGAACTGTTGGAGTTCAAAATCCCAGAGGGGTCCCCAAAATCCAAGGGGAAGCAGTGGGTGGGAGGAGTGGGAATGGGGTAGGGGGAATGAAATCAATGGGGGAAGAATGGGGTGTTGCTCAAAATTTGGGGCAGCTCAACATACCCCAGGGGACCCCAAAATGCCCCCCTGGACCCCAAAATGGCCTGGGAGAGGGGTTGAAAGAATGTGGAGGGGGTCTTGAAACAGGCAACAGAGATTTGGTGGGTCCCTGCTGGGAGTGGGGGGCTTCCTGGAAATTAGGGAACCCCAAAATGGCCCCAGGAGGGCTCAAAATGACTTCAGGGGGGTGGTGAAGCTCCTGGGGGGGGGCTGTGAAACTGCCCGGGGGGTCCAAGCTTAGAGGGGAGCCCCAAACTGGGCAGGGGGCAGGACTTAGATAGGAGAGCCCCACCCTAAAACCAACTTGTGGGGGTTCCCTGGGTCCTGTTTAGGGGTGACGGGATGGAAAGGGGTGTGGAAACCTCAGGCTGGGGGTATAGGGGAGGGGTTGGGGGCACCCAGGTGTCTGGGGGGGTGCGGGAGGGGTACCTCTTGTAGCAGGTGTTGGCGGGGCCACGGATAAAACCTCCAGCTGCTTCCAGCTAGGCCCCAAGGCAGGGCACTCCTCCCGGCCCTCCGCCATGCTGCCCGGGGGGGCTACTGCGGTGAGGTTCAGCACCCCCCACGGACCCCCAGAAACACCCATCCCTCCTAGGGCGCTGCAGGGGATGCAGGCAGCGCCTGAAGCCATGCCCCCTCCCGCAGGCCCGCCCCCAGCCCTCAGCCCCTGCTACCACGCTGCCCCGCCCCGTGGGCGTGTAGCCCCGCCCCCTCGGGTGGCGCTGAAGCCCCGCCCCCTCGGGCCCCCAGCCCCCCAGCCCTACTCCTGCCACCCCCGGGGCCCACAGCCCCACTCCCCGGCCCCTCCGGGGGCTCACAGCCCCCCAGCCCCTCTCCCCAGGTGCTCACAGCCCCGACGCGGCCTGGATCCCCCCCAGTCCCCTTCCCTGGGGCCTACTCCCAAGGGGGAATGTGTTATATCTCATTCTATGCAAGGTACATCAGGTGGAAAAATCGTATTTTTAGTCACCTCTCATAATGCTCAGGCTTTAATAAACCATTCATTTTCTTCACAGATTGGAGTATCTGCCTTTCCAGACCTTTTCATACAGTCATTGTTTAAGCCAGGTGCTAAGATCAACCAGGACCACAAACATAAATGTATTCACATACTGGCATATGCAGCTAGTGTAGTAGAGATGTGGAAAAAGGTAGTGTTTAGTTCTGTGAATAACATTATTTTTACCTACAGTGGCCTGACTGTGCTGAAGAAAATGTATGGTCATGAAGTTACTCAGTTTAAAAGAATGCATTCAGCCTGATTTACTTATTTTAATATGAAATGTTTCTGGCTTCAACTGAAATGACTAAAAAATGCACATCCTGAAGATCCCTGATAATGAAATAGTACTATAAAAGCCTGAGTGCACTATTTTTGCTCTTTTCCCCTATTGCCCCCCAAAGGTTACCACTAGCAGTTCTCTGCTACTAGAACCATATGTGCTTTTTCAGAGGAAGAGGAATTTAATTCTGTGAAATGGACAGAGTAATTCTTAGGGAATTAAATAAAGCAAACATCCTTGTATTTCAGCTTATTGATACTTAGTTCTTCTGAAACTTACATTTGAGTCTAAATTTTGAGAAACGTGATGTAATCTTAGGCTTATCGCAGGCTACAATTCCTTTCCTTGAATGACCAAAGACATCCTGTATATTCATGACTCTTGCATTCAAACTTTGCGGTTTTTCAGGACAAGAGTGTCAGCATAAACATGGATGAACTCAAGTCAACTTCAAAAGCCATTGAAACTCTTCACAATCTGTGTTGCGATGAGAACAAAGGAGCATCAGAGTTGGTTGCAGAACTGAGCACTCTTTATCAGTGCATCGGATGAGGAGAGAGACTGGCCCCAAGCTTCAGTTGTTGGAAGTATTATTTAGGAGAGGCAGTACTGCTAAAGGGAAATGCCTTTGTGGGCTACTCCGTGAGAACATCCTCACTGTGGAATATGTGAAGATGTGATCTGAAAACAGCTTTCAAAATTGTACATCTGACTTTTTGAAATCTCTCTCATGAGGACATAGATTCTGGCTTTCACTGACAATTAGTCCTGGTGTCACAGAATATGCTTTTGTCTGCCACTGGAAAAAGACGACAGATTCCTAATAAAGCTTTCCTAGCAACAGATGTGTCCTTTCCGCTCCTCTTAAAACTATGAAATAGCAGACAATGAATAAACTGGAACGAACTTGAGTGTACATGAATTTTGTTGAGTATTTTTTGCATTTTGTGCTGAGCAGAGAGTGTCTTTGTAGAAAGAATTTTACTCTGGCCTAACTTTTTATTTTTTCCCTTGATGTTGTCGCGGATGGAATGAGAGTGCACTCGGAAGAGCAATATGTTGATTGATAGCAAAGTTTGACAGTAAATGTGACAGTGGTTTAACAAGATTTGATGGCAAGGTACACTTGATTATTTACTGCATAGGGGACAGGATCTGACAAGACTGTCGGGGAAAGCTGAGAGTTGTTGAGTCATGAGGTTCAGAGAGGACCCCCTTGCTTTCCAAACTCCTCCTCAGAGAGGAGTCTAGGTGCGGCTGGATCCAATCCTAGTCCCAGACTTGGTCAACAGTTTATGTCTAAAGGATTATATATACGCAATGAATCCTTTATATCACTTAGCTAAGATTTCAAAGTTTAGCATGCTATTAGTCACTTACTGAGGATCTGTTGAGGCAAGGAATCTCTCAGCCTCGAGGAGTAACCTTGAGAGGTGTCCCTGCTCACGAGGAGATCCTGGCGTGCAGCCCACTGCCGTGCAGGAATGCTCAAAGGGCTCTTCGGCTGCTCACTATTTATGGGGGTAAGATGATTAATTCACAGTCGTATTTACATACCAACTGCATATGTTTGTTTCTTCCAAATTTGGCTTGAGTTGGACGCTGACCAACACTATGGTTAGGTGGACACATTACCATAAATCAGCCCTCGGCCATTGTGTTGTTATCTGTCTCCCCCGAATCCACTTTGAGCTGGATGTATCCATCACGACTGCCACTGGTGATTAGCGCTTGAGCAGGGTTATGGGAAAAGGTCAGGTCGGGGGCGGCGGGGCAGGGGGGCAAGGGGAGCACACCGCCACAGATGTGCTGGCAATTTCTCAAACAAAACTTCTTGAGCTTTCTTGAGCTTTATTAATTCTGCCCTAAGTTAAACTGAAGGTAGCAACCATTAGAATATACTGAAAGATGATTTTTTTTTTTTTAATTTACTGGGAATTTTTTTTTTTACTTTTGTTTTGTTTTGATTGGTGGGGTTTTTTTTTTAATCCTCCTCTGCTAAAGTGATCTCTTCTGTAGGTCCCCAGTGGTGGCAATGGGTGTATTAAAGTGGGTGGACTGGACAGTGTCAGAACCACAATACTTCCAGCTGCAGACTGATCACACTCCAGTTCATCTGGCATTATTGGATCAGGTAAAAGCGTATATAAAATCTTGCTGGAGAGTAAAACCACTTTTGATGCTTGTAACTGGAAGTACATCCAGTTCACTGGATGCCTAGCATTTGCAGTAAGTCAGTAAATATACAGAGATGAATCTGTTTCTATTCAGAGTTAATTATCTGGTTTTGTCATCTCAGCATTATTTACACTAGGAAAACTTAGACATCAAAGAAAGAAATGGTGGAATACTTTTCTATAGAATTTACATATGGCACTGAACATCAATGTAAACTTGTCCAATAAAGACTGGTGCATTGGTTTTTAAATTGAAGTTCTGAGGATCTAACTTTCTTGTTTGCAGATCAGTACATGCCGTCAGCTGCCTCGTTTCCAAGTTCTACAACTTCTTGTCAAGCTCTTCGAAACAGAACATTCACAGCTTGATGTAATGGCGCAGGTGATTCTCAAAAGATTCAGTATTTGTGTTCCTTCATATTAGTTACACTTATTGAAGATAACAGCTTTTGCTGTCGCAGGAGTTTTAAGAGTTTAACTTAGGAATATGGTCATGGTTAGAAATTAACATAGCAGATACCAGTTCAATAAGAATGAGCGATAAAAATTGCACACTTTTGAGAGGACGTTCTAATCTGTTGGTTTCTTCTTCTCCCCCTCCACCCGCCCTGGCCCCCACCACCAGCTGGAATTGAAGAAGACTCTCTTGGATAGAATGGTGCACTTACTCAGTCGAGGATATGTCCTACCTGTTGTCAGCTATATCTGCAAATGCCTGGAGAAGCGAGATACAGGTATCTCTCTCATCAGATGTTTTGTTACAGAGGTCAGCAGCAAAAATTGTGTTTACTAACACACAGAAATAAACTTTAATGTAAGTTGTATGTGTTCGAATATTAAATCAGCTTGCCTCAGATTAAAAAATATTTTAAGATACGAGATCAGCTTTTGAGCAATGTATGTAATATCAGTTTTCACTAGGATGTCACTTAGTCCTACTGACCTGACTTCTGAAAGTATTAAGGTACTGGGTAGAGTACCACAAGAATACATAATTAATTACTTATATGGAGAACAAGAGGTCTTAAGTGCAACTACTTGTATGCTTTCAAGATTAGTATTGTGAATTAAATATCCCTCTAACTGGAAGAATAATCCATTTTTGTCTGCTGTTTCAGGTTCTGGATGTGATTGCTCCTCCATATACCTCCTACTTTGTACAGCTTTTTCTTCCAGTCTTGCAGAATGAAAGTATTGCAGGTACTATTAAAATAGAAGACGAACATGATCCTACCACTGAGTTTATAGGTAAGTCACATGTATTCATTGTGTATCTTCTTCCTCTTGTATTTGTTACCAATTGCAAATAATGTTTAGGAGGAGGATTGCTAAAAATAGGAATGCCTGGCAAATATTTTCACAGATAACTTCCCTTTTAGGGGCCTGTGTTTAGCAATTTTCCTTTATTGAAGAATCTTTGGGTAGTAGTGAGGAACTTGAAGACAAATACTACTTTTTGAGAACTAGCGCTGTAGTAAGGAAGGGATAGCAAGGGAAGTAGTCTGTCATAGTACATTCCTATCCTAAAACAAAAACTTCTGTCCAGAACCTAAAATCCTAATTATTTACATAATGCAGAAATCCACATGCAAACAGATAAATGAGAGTAATGTACTGAACACTTTTATTTTTCTTTTAAGCTCATTGCAAATCTAACTTTATTATGATGAACTAAGCAGTGGAAAATATCAAAAATGCAGAAAATATCAAGAAAATATCAAGAATGCAGAGCACATGATCACTACTTTGCCACACTCTCCACCAGTAAGTTTCTATAACCGGGCAACACAGCAGCAAAATAACCCCAAACCAACCCAAAACCAAAATAACAAACCCAAAACAAGGAAGAAAGGGCTGAGGGACATCTGATTGACTTGCATGGTGACCTTGAGCTTCGTATCAGAGGACTGCTAATGTACTTTGCAAGATGGAATAATACTGAAGGATTTTCTGTTGTTAAACAAATCAGTATAAATCTGAATATTCTGAAAGGAATAGCAGGAGAGAAACAGATTTATTCCAAGGAATGCTATTTTGGTTACTTGCAGAAATTGTCGCTGATTCTTTGTGTAATATACAAAACCTGAAGAATGGGGAAGGTATTTCCTACTAAAAACACTTTGCAGATAGTTCTCCGAAGACTAAATATTGAATGCTCTGGTTTTTGATGTTGCAAGTTGTAAAAAAGGGAATTTTCTTTTTATTAGCTCTGTGCTGCAGAGAAGCCATAATGCCTCTTCGTCGCCTTTGCATTGTATTAGAATTCTAAATATCCTACCTATGCTACGAAAAAAAGCATTTTGCGTAACACAAGTGGAGTTGTAACAATCAAGGTTAGTTTTGTATCAACAGATCAGTCCTATGTGAGTGTGTTTATCTTTCAGAATCTTTTTTTTTTTTTTTTTTTGTTAAATAGGTGCATCATGTGTTACTGGTAACTTTCATTACCATGTCAGAATTCTACTGCTGTCCAAAAATATGAACGTGTGCAGAAATTTTATTACTGCTTGTTGTGGCTTGGTTTTTATACTTCTCTCTACTCTGTACTGGTTCATGCCAAACAGTGGGGGATACACCCAAGATTATAATTTACCTTTAAATAAAGTTGGTTTTTTTTTTCTTTTCCAGAGATTTCTTTTAAAGTTTCATTAAGACCGCTCTTTCTGTTCATTGGGCTGGAGTTGTCCTTGTACAGGCAAATACTGTTTGTTTAAAAGTAAGGTGTATAGACAAGCCCATTGTGCTTTTCCAAGCACATCTGTTTTCTGAAGAACCTGCTTTCTAAAAGACAGTGACAATTTAAGTCCAACTGGATGTAAATTTAGAAAGGAAATCACATTGTTCTTCTCTGTTGTCAGTGATTCATGAATGGGAACTCTGAACTACCATGATAATTTTTGAGACAGCAGCAAATTGTATAGATACTTAACTCCTTTTAAACAGGAGTGCATCTTCCCTTTCCTCAGCCAGTCCCTCACCTACATACTCCACAGTGACTGAGCTTACCGTAATAACACTTACGGTGATCTAATCAACTTAAAGCACAGCCCGAAAAGGGCAAAACTTGCTTCTGCAGAAGCTGTTCTGAACTTCGCATATCCTTGAATAGAAGATGTACTATCATTCCAGCTAACTCTCACCATTTAAACCTGCATGAGACCTACTTTTCCTAATATTTTAAGTAGAATTAGCATAGATGTTTGGCTTTTTGTAGCCCCTGACTTCCTTTCTTGGTAGAATTAACTACAGAAACAATTCACCCTATAGAGCTTCATTTTAGGACATAGCCCTGTATCATCTTTTAGTGATGATCAAGAACAGTTTGTTCCTGTGTCCATTGCAAATTTGCCAGTTGTTCAAACAAAGTATACTTTTGCTTTCCTCTGTGTTCAAGCTTGGCATCGCTTCCTCTAAACACTTGAGTTCCTTTGTATTTATCCGTGTAGGTGATTTTTAACTAGTTAAAACTTCCATGATGCTATGATCAGTGCTGTTAAACCACCATGTTCCTATCTCAATGGAACTTAAGTTACAGCAGGCATTGCAGCTTGGCAGAATTGATCCTTATTGGCACTATTCTGCCACATGAGACTGCTTGTTAGGTACAACAATAGAAGAGGACTGAAAACATGTATTAATAACCATACAGTCATGTAAGAGAAAAAATGTCCATTTAGTAAATGCAATTAACAATGCCAGTTAGTAACACTTGATATGGCACTGATTTTGCTCAGTTTTGAGGAAGAGAATTTGCTACCTTTCTTCAAATTAGTGAAGATAAAAGCAACAGCATTATATAAGACTTCCAAAACCACTGTTTCACCAGGAGGCCAAGGAAACAACAGGAGATTTATTTTTTGAATATATCATCTCCAGACTTAGCTTTGTTTTTTCATCTGCACCATTGTGGGATGATATTTGCTCAATACTGTAAGAGAATTTAATATAAGTTCTAGACCCAAATATTGAATATACTTTTTCCTTCCCACTATGTCTACATAATTTGTAGTTAAAAGAAATAACAGAGATTTACATATGCAGTTTGTGTGACTAAGTCAAAATGATTTAAATACTGTGCATCAAGGCAGACTACTTTTTCATGGGTAAATTACTTTTCCTGCAGTTGCAAATAATTATCTAAAGGCAGTTCTGAATTTATTTTACTTTGAAGACAATGTGTGTTGCTGTCTGGGCTAATTTTGCAGAACTGCCTGATAGTCTTGAACTGTGAAAGAGTTTTAGACTACTATTCTTTAAATAGAGGAAGGTTGTTCTGGGACGCTTCCAAACAAAGTAGTTTTTAAAAAGAAAGATGTACAATGTAGAATCAAGGAAGTACAGCATCTCCATATGCACAGTCCTCTTCAATAGCAAGATTATACTCTGCTCCTCTTCCAACTTTATATGCGCCTGTCACAATTCTCAGCCACACTCTTTCACCCTGTAAAGCATTAATTTGCATTGTGAATTAAAAAACATAACTACAGAAAATGTATGCTATTGAGTCTGTTCTGTCTTCCAGATACGAATGATTTATAAGCAAATCTAGGAATTCACTCAAGATGAAGTATAACACTGGGTTCACAGGGCAACCTTGTTTAAAGGGGCAATCTGCTCTGGTGAATTTACATCCCCCTCATCTACTCCAGGTATGTGACTTGATTTTTGCCTACAACTAACAGTAATTTACATTTGCCCGTAACAGGAGCTGCATGTCCGTGGACAGGTAGCATTTTGGATAGAGTTGACATTACTCAAGTAACTTTGGTTTAATATCCTTGTCTTCAGATTCGTTGTCTTCAGGTTAGTTAGGTTTCATTTTTTAATTGCTAGTCTAGTTTAAAGAAAGTTTTACTTTTCCTATCCACAGGCTAGCTTTGCAGTTTCCTGTCTGCAAGTGAAAAACCCCACCTTTCCTCTAAAGTCATTCTGCAAAGGTGCTTGTTCCCGTGTTTCCCTACCCACGGTTCACCCCATGAGTTACAAACAATCCAGTATTCTGTTCCATTTTCTATGCCCCAGCCAGCCACAGATGCAATGTGATTCACCACAGGCGAGGGGTTGTACTCTGTATAAAGTCCTCCAATGTAAGCGTCCAACTTTTCAGTGGCCATTATGCCACAGCTGTAAAAAAACAGAGAATGCACTTTTATACAAGGGGATCAGAGCAGAGGCCTGGCTAAAAAAACAATTGGTTTTCTTGCATTTTGAATTCAGAACTCAATTTATCTACAAATAAGCTAAGGTCTGCATGTTAGTACAGAGCTGCTAACATATGCTGGAGTGGAGAAGCACACTTCAGTCATTCAAATGAGTTTCAAATATGTCAATCCCAATATTACTAGTAAATAAACAACTGTTCAAGGTTTTTTTAACTAATTGGTCCACTAGTACAGATTTCTGCCATCATTTCTTCTCTTCCACTGACAGACCCGTGGTCAGCAACTTTCCAGAGTGTGTAGTTCTTTATCACAGGGTGTTCTCCAAAAGTGATGCAAGTTCCACACTGGTTAAACTTCTTACTCTCTACAAAACAAAAGTGAGATTATCATTGCAAGATAATGCTTTTCTTCAAGTTAATTACTTATACCACACTGTCATGGTTTAACCACTGTGGGCAACTAAGCACCATGCGGCTGGTTACTGACACTTCTCCCCCGGGCCCCCACAGTGGGATGGGGAGGGAATAATAAAAAAAAGTAAAATCTGTGGGTTGAGATAAAGACAGATTAATAGCAGAGCAAGGAAGAGAAAATAATAATAATAATAGAATATACAAAACAAGAGATGCACAATGCAATTGCTCACCACATGGTGACTGATGCCCTGCCCTTCCCCGAGCAGTGATTACTGATCCCTGGCCACGTCCCCCCAGCTTTATATGGTGAGCATGACGTCATATGGTATGGAACAGCCCTTTGGCCAGTTTGGATAGCTGTCTTGGCTGTGCCCCCTCCCCGCTTCTTGTGCACCTGGCAGAGCATGGGAAGCTGAAAAGTCCTCGACCAGTGTAAGCACTACTTAGCAACAACTAAAACATCAGTGTATTATTAGCACTATTCTCACACTAAACCAAAAATGCAGCATTATACCAGCTACTAGGAAGAAAATTAACTCTATCCCAGCCAAAATGAGGACACACACTAAGCCTTCTTCCTTTTACCCTAGTTGAGGCAGACATTAATTACAAATACCTAATCTCTCTGGCGAAATAAATTTTGTTTCTAGAAACCATAGTTAAAGATTCTCCAAACACTAGTTACTATTATTTGATTCATAGGCATAAGTGCTTTGATGAGAAAATGTTTCAGATGTGCTTCTCTATAAACACAGAAACTATTCCAGTCATACATGACCAGAGAAAAGTTTACATTTCTCCATTGTTTAACATGAGGAGACATTTGTAAATATTTAAGTACATAAGAAATTGTATACAACAGAATTAAGAGATAAAGTTTTAAAAATTTAGCTGTGTAAAATACTTCAGGCATGATTTAATCAAATGCTTTCTGGCTAGAGTAAGAAAACACAAAAGGTCTAATAATCGCAAAACTGTCCCTCTCCTTCATTGTAGCGAGAGCTGAGATTTAAATTAAAACAGTCAAGCAGCTTCTCCAACACCAAATGTGCCAGCACTGAAAGTTGTCTGCAGTCTTCAAGTACCCTGGGAATCCCAATCACAGACCCACAAACAATGGCGCGCTCTGCAAAGCCTGAAGGAGTTACCTAGAGCCTGTAATGAAAACTGGGAGGCTCGAGAAAGAGAGAGCGCCAGCGTTTCTGGGGCTGTGAATGGGGTTCCATGGATACTTGAGGGTCAGCAAGAGCTTTTGGTCCTGGCCCCTTTGGGGTGGGAGGAATCCCTGGATGTTCGCAATTGCTGAGCTGGGCTCCGGCTCAGCAGCCGAGACAGATAGTATTGGACTTTGGGAGGCTCTAGAAAGAGACAGCGCCAGCGTTTGTGGGGCTGTGAATGGGGCTGCCTGGCTACTTGAAGAGCAGCAAGAGCTTTTGGTGCTGGCACCTTTGGGGTGGGAGGAATCCCTGGATGTTCGTAATTGCTGAGCTGGGCTCCGGCTCTACTCAGTGCCCAGGCAGATAGTACTGGACTTTGGGAGGCTCCAGAAAGAGACAGCCCCAGCGTTTTTGGGGCTGTGAATGGGGTTGCCTGGCTACTTGAAGAGCAGCAAGAGCTTATGGTCCTGGCACCTTTGCTTTAAGAGTAATACCTGGACGTTCGCAATTTCAGAGCTGGGCTCTAGCTGTAAGGGGCAGGCCAGGGAGAGAGACTGTAATGAACTTAGGGAGGCTCTAGAAAGAGAGAGCACCAGTGTTTGTGGGGTTGTGAATGGGGCTGAAAGGATTGTTGAGGAAAAGCAACAGCTTTAGGTCCTGACATATTTAATGTTGGAGAAATTGTGGATTTTTGCAGTTTTCGAGCTTGGCTCTGCCTTAAATAGTTTGGATAGGGTGAGAGACCGTAATGAAATTTGGGAGGCCTACAATGAAAGCTGTTGCTGCTCTGGGTACCTTGGTAAATTCCTTACATCTATTAATGATAATTAGAGTATGCTAAGAAGACGGAGCAGGAGCAACAGTTAATAAGAGTAATTAGAGGTCCTGGACACCTTTTGGCTGTGCCATACATTTCTTCTTGTCTCTGAGGAGAGAACAGAATGATTCCTTAACTATCCAGTCGAGTCATTGCTCAGCTGTCAAGATGTGTCCTTATCCCAAAGTGTCAGCTAAATGGACTCATTTAGACGGCAAAGAGGCCGTCTTTCCTGCCAGCTGCTACTGTTGTGCAATGACGTGCTTCAGAATTGTGTCAGCTGCTAAAGATGGTGGTGTGAACTTCAGCTCTTTCTTTATTCTTCTTCAGAGATTTGTCAGAGCTGAAGGCAGAGCAAATGAGGCTTTCTGGATCTGTACTTGTGAACTGCTCCCGTCTAAAGTCTGGTGTCCAGCGCTGGGATTGCATCACTTTGGGTAGACCTGTCCCGAAGGATGAGGCCCAGCAGCAAGCGGAACACGAAATAAGCCAGACGACGCAGGAAGTGATGTGCTTACAAGTCAAGGGGGACCTGGAGAAGAAGGAGCTTCAAGACAGGTAAAGGTGTTTTAATCTCTGCTATTAACAACATCATCTTCGCTGATTCATAGGTGGGCTGTGTTCACATTTAAAAAACAGACCCATTCTGCGCAGCCTTGTTTCTGTCTCTAGTCAAACTATTGCCTTCAACAGAAAGGACAGAAAAAAACTGTCTGACTGAGAGAAGCTCTTCTGAGTAAGACAAGAAAGAAAAGAGATTGCGTATTACAATGCTTTTGCCGTTAACTGATTGTTGGTAAGAAACTGAGACCAGTATAAAGAGAGCTGTGTCTCTTGTACAGCCCTTTTGCCACCCAGGGCTGTGCTAAAGGGAGTTGGGAGGAATTAGCCCAGGGCCATCGTAAGCAATGCAGCACCTCTGTACTGACAGTTCCTTGCTAGACTGAGTGCAGGCGGCCTTTGGGGCAAGAAGTGCCATTTTGCAACATCAAGCATATTAAGCTGTAGAGATGAACGCTGCCTTTGCTGTATTTTCTGGGTTGGACTTTCTCTGCTATGCTTCTGGGAGCTGCTTAGCTCTTTGACAGGTGACGGTGTGCAATGCTTTTGGAATGGCACGTGGACCTTCTCTTCTCAGGGTGATGGAGCTCTCAGCCTTGCTTGCACAGTCTCAGAAGCAGAACAACAAGGAGAAGGAGAAGACAGCTTCATGACACTGTGGAGATTCTAGTATGTTTTACCTTTATCTGGGAAGTAGCCCAGCACCTGCTTGGTCCGAGTCATTTCTTTTCCAGCCTTAGCACAAAGAGGTGTGGCTACCTCAAGAGAAAGAGTGATGACTGAGTCAGCGCACTTGCCAACTCTGCTCCTTCACTCTGCATTCACTGACCATTATTATCTGCCCAGAATCGCAACTGGTCTAACTGTTTAGGGGGAAACTTTAACTTAGTCCTACACTTCACTCTGGGGAGGGGCGGTTTAATCATCAGATTTTTTACACAGCCTCTCACAAAGTCAGTTCTTTCCCCTTAGGTAGTCATTTTTATCCTCTTGTGCTACTGCTCAGAGTCATTATAAACATCAGCTTTTTCATTGCTGTTTTCCAGTATTCATCAGCTTCCTTCTTCCCTGGGCAGCGTTAATGTTTCCTTTCATTGCTATTTCCAGTGTCGATCTGGTGCTCGTGTATGTGGCTCTAAAAAGCTGAAGGAGACCAAAGTCATTCCTGAGAGCTTCAAGAAATGGAGCGATCAGGCAGCCTCCAGCCCCTTCCCACTTGTCTCTTCGTGTTTATAGTAGCTGTACTCAGAAACCCCTGGAGCACCTGTGGCCACAGGGACAAAACTTCTTTGTTGACTGAGGAAATGAGCTTTTAATGACTCTAGGGTGAAGTGGGGGAAAAAGGAGGAATAGATGAAGAAAACCAAGTAGAAGGAGCAAAGAGTAACAGCTTGATGTGGGCTTTCAGGTGGTGTTAGATGACAGTGCCAGCACGGTCAGCATTATCTGCACTGACAGTTCCCGGCACGCAGAGTCTAGCAACATCCTCTCTTGTCTGAGCTCCCTTGATGCAGAGCATGCCTTTGTAGTGGTTCAGGAAGCACTGGCAAGGAGGCGAGGAGCAACACAGGTGAGAATTTCTGCTTGTCTTCACCACTGGCCACAGGCTCAGCTGCTAATGCCTCACTTAGCTTGAAACCCTTCCATTCACTTTAGCCTGTTTAGCCAGTTTCTTTCAAGCGTTCCCACTCTTGGTACCGTATTGCCTTGCCAGTCTCACCAGCTCTGTGTTCTTCTGCTTTCCTCTCCTTGATCTCCACCCCCTCATCACAGCTTTTGCCTTCAGGTGAGCTGTGTCGCTGCTTGTTTCTTCTCCCAGCTACCTGGAGCCATCTTCCCTGCTCCTTACTGCTTGTTTGTGCTCTTCCCCTGCCCATTCCTTGCAGGCCCTAAGAGAAGAGCTTTCTGCCAGGCAGGACTCCATCCATTTCCTGCAGCACCAGCACAGGCAGCAGGAAGAGAAGTGCAGGAACCTGCAGCAAAGGCTCGAGCAACTGGAGGAGGAATGCAAGACATCCAGCAGCCACCTGCAGCACCTCCGGTCTCTGGTAGAAGCACTCAGAAGGTGAGTGTTTCCTCCTTCTCCTGCCTTCTAGAGGCAATCTGCTTCCAGTTCCGGGACTTCAGAGGTGTTACGGGCAAAGAACTCGCCTGCCCTACCACGCGTATGCCTCCGTTTGGCACTTTAGCATCCTCCTGTCCCTGCTTTTCGTGCTCTGCTGTGAATCCTAAGGCTGTCTTGCAGACTCAGCGTGAGGTTGGGATACAAGGCGCCTCCCTCTTGACGTGCTGCTTCTCTGAATTCTGTTCTTTGGGTGCCCTGTCCTAGCCACTGCTTCTCACCGAATGAAGGCAAAAGCCCGCCTTCCTTTCTCTTTCCCTCTTCAGTTTCCTTGTGAGGGCAACAGCAACAGCTTGAAGTAACGGAGCAAGAAGCCTCGCGTCTGCGTCAAAGTAACGCTGAATTGCAGCTGAAGGAAGATTCAGCCCAGGGGGAAAAGGCGGAGCAGCAACAGACGATGGAGAGAGCGCGTCGTGACCAGGAGCTCCTGTGAGTGTTAAAGCTTCCTCTGGGCAGGGGTGGGCATGGGTGGACTTCAGGAGGCCCGCCGTAAAAGAATGAATTTTGCATGCTCGTCGTTCGTAGCGCAGAAGGGTGAAGGGAGCACGCGGGCAGGTCTGGCTACCTACTAACGTACAGCACAGCTGCCTGCTTGTACTTTCTTTACGACCCTTTTAAAAAATCATTCCAAATCCTACCTGACCGGATAGTTGAGGACAGGCATAAGCTGAAACCAGAGAGGTTCAGACTGGATTTAAGGAGAACAAAAAATTGAACCGTGAAGGCAGTCACGCAGCAGAACAGGTTGCTCAGAGAGGTGGTGCGGATTCCATCCCTGGAGATCCGGACGACCCAACCGGCTAGAGCCTTGAGCAACCCAGACTGATCCCAGAGCTGACCCCAGCTGCTTTGAGCCGAAGAGATTGGGCTAGAGGCCTGCTGGGGTCCTTGCCAGCCTGAATCGTCCTGTGATCCTGTCGTTATGGGATTGGAAATTCATACACATCTCCTCCCCAAACAGACTGCAGGCTCTTTCATCGTTTCCCTGCTGAAGGCAAGAGTAATTGCGGGAACGTTTATCTGGACTTAAAAAGTCTGCCTTACCCAAAGAAGAACTTTGGAAAGTCTTGTATCGAGTGTATCAAAAAGGAGAGAGAGAACTAACCGGCAGGAAGTTCTGTTAAGTTGAGAGTACCTGAACTTTTTGGAAACGTTCTGTGATTTCTGGAAGCTTGTTCTGCTTCCTCAGTGACGCACGTTGCACCTACATCAATGACCAAGAGCGATGCAGCTCTAGTCAGGAAATGCCGGCGTTCTTTAGGTGTCAATAGAAAGCTGTTGTGAACCATTCAAACTGCCGTATCTGGGACACAGTACGGGCCCTTGGTTTTGGAAATGAGAATGTTTTTACATTAAAAACTTGTTTGTCTTTCCCCTTCTCGTAGACTGAAGGACTTGGCTGCACTGGAAGGAAAACATTCATTGTTACAGAGCGAGTTGGTAGTCGCGAGAGAGGCGCTGGAGGAATCGCACCTTCAGAGGGATCTGCTGGAGCAAGAGAAACAGGAGCTTTCCACGGCACTGGAGAAGGTATGGTCACCTTATTCCTGGGTGGCACTTGTGGGAGAGGGAGTTGTGATAGCAAGACCAGCGCAGCTGCTGTTGCTGGCAGCAGAAGACGGGGAAAATGTTGTTCTCCTTGGAAAATGGTGGTCAGACCACGCAGGCTCTTTGGGGTGGTCAGTCCCCACGTGCTTACTGGGAGCGCTGAACTGGGAGTATGTCAGAGACACGCAGGGGATGTGGAGTTGCTGCTTGAAGTCAGGGATTTTCCTGCCTTTGTTGTCACGTTGTTCTTTTGTCTCTTCAGGCAGAGCAGTCGGTAGCAGAGTTGACGGGGGCTCAGAATAAGCTGACTGCTGAAATAGCTGATCTCCGTGGTGCAGCAGCGAACGTGGGCAGCATCAACGAAGCCCTCGCATTGGATGAAGTGCAACTGAACAAACTTGTGCTGCAGGTGAGCAGAGTTGCCAAAGGTCTTGCCAGGTGTTTGTCTCCAGCTGCTGCTTCTTCTCAGACTTCTTGCCTTCCGGCAGCATGGCTGACTGAATATGGAAACGTTGTTCCTTTTTCCGTCCAAGGCAAACCTCCTACAGGGTAAATCTTACTGTCTTTTCCTTCCTCTGTGCTTCCGTGATTGCAGCTGGAGCAAGAGAATGAAGTTCTGTCGGGTAAAGTGGACGAGATGGAGAGAGCAAAGATCTGTGACCAGGAGAAGCTGAACTTGTGTGAAAGAACAAATGAAGAGCTCTGCGCAGAGAAAGCCCACCTGGAGCAGCTGCTGAAGAAAGCAGAGGAGCAACAGGAGGGGCTGCGGGTAGAGCTGACGATACTGGCAGAGGAGAAGGAAGAAACCCAAGAGAAACTCATTCAGGTGAGACCAAAAACCTGGTATTTCTGGGTGGGCATTTGGCTGCTTGGCTCAGTGAAGCTCTTACCTGTTGGATCCTGCAGTGCTTTTGTCAAGGAGACCCTTGGTAGTGCTGGAGGTCAGAAGGCTTAGTTTACTTCTTTTTGGAAACGTGTTGATGGCTTGCAGAGCTGTTCTGCAATTCTCCGAGTTGTTCTCTGCTTCTACAGATTCTTTTAATCCACCTGTCTGTTTTGGCCTCTTTTTTGGCTTTTGATGAGCTGCAAAGAGACGACTGTGTTGTCCCTGAGTCTGAGTGGGGCTGCTGCTCTCACGTGTGGCAAAAGAAACAAACCGTGATGCTCTGAATCCTTTTTCTGAGGCAAAACCCAGGGCTGCATGTTTCTATTTATGCTTTTTGTTGGGAAGTCTGCAAGTTTCAGAACTCCATTGGTTTGAGCCTAGAGAGCGGGACAAAGCTGCAAGTCAGTGTCTGCTGTCTCGTGTTGCTGAGAATGGGAATGACGTCCCGAAATGGTTGAAATTGCATTTGAAGACATAGAGGCAACTTTGTGGCTGGAAAGCTGCCTGGGGGAAAAGGACCTGGGGGCGCTGGTTGACACCCGGCTCAATATCAGCCGGCAGCGTGCCCAGGTGGCCAAGAAGGCCAATAGCAGCCTGGCTTGTATCAGAAACAGTGTGGCCAGCAGGGCTAGGGCAGTGATCGTCCCCCTGTACTTGGCCCTGGTGAGGCCGCACCTCGAATCCTGTGTTCAGTTCTGGGCCCCTCACTACAAGAAAGCCATTGAGGTGCTGGAGCGTGGCCAGAGGAGGGCAAGGAAGCTGGTGAAGGGTCCAGAGCACAAGTCTTATGAGGAGCGGCTGAGGGAGCTGGGGTTGTTTAGCCTGGAGAAAAGGAGGCTGAGGGGAGACCTTCTCGCTCTCTACAACTGCCTGAAAGGCGGTTGTAGCGCGGTGGGGGTCGGTCTCTTTTCCGAAGTAGCAAGTGATAGGACGAGAGGAAACGGCCTCAAGTTGTGCCAGGGGAGGTTCAGATAGGCTATTCAGAAAGATTTCTTCACTGAAAGGCTTATCAAGCATTGGAACAGGCTGCCCAGGGAAGCGGGTGAATCCCCATCCCCGGAGGTATTTAAAGGACGTGTGGACGTAGCACTTAGGGACATGGTTTAGTGGTGGACTTGGCAGTGTTAGGTTTACAGTTGGACTCGGTCATCTTCCAGACTAAGTGATTCTATGAATTGCTAGAACCTCTGTCGGCTTTGAGGAAGAAGATGAGACAGAGGTGATCACACAAGACTCTGCACTCTGGACTGACTGATTTTGGTAGCCTGGCAAAAGAGCTTGGGAGAATCACGTCACTGGAGGAGACCAGGGAGTTTGTCATCATTTAAACATCAGTTTCATAGTGTACAGTGTTATGGGATAACTTTGAGAGAATTGTTTGTTTCCGATGGTCTGTTCTCTGTTAGGTAGTCTTAGGTTTGGAGTAGGTGGGATGTTTGGCAAATATCCAGCAGAGGTGTTACACTGAAGAAAAAAAAGCTAAAAAATCACAGTTAACCTTCAAACTTGAATGCCGGCAAGGTATATCAGACAACTTCTTTGTGTGAGACAAGTAAACGGTATTGCTGACATGAACTACTGTACAAACAGAGCCTACCATCTCTTTGGCCACATCAGCCAGACTTTCATAAACCACTAAATGCCACTGCTCACCGCAAGGGCTGTTTCCCTGCCGAGCATCACCTCATTGCATCCAACTGCTTTACACACTGAAGCAGGTGACACTTTGATCTCTTCTTTGTTTTTGTTTTTGTTCTTGTTTTTGTTTTTGTTTTTGTTTTTGTTTTTGTTTTTCCTAGAAGGAGAAACCACGTGTTTCATTTTGCTTTCTTCAGCGAGCAAAGTTGCTTTTGCTCAACCTTTCCTGAAAATGTCCAGCACTGGCATAGATTCTGATAGAATTTTAGTTTGCAAGGTGGCAGTTCTGGAAAATGCAGTATTTTTGCATGAAAACACATAGCCTGGGGTATGTATGTTTGTCGTGAAGGAGCTGTCTGGTCCCAGGCAACCCAGTATGGCCTTACACGTCCCTTTCAAGTTAACAGTGCCAGTGCCTTTTGGCAGCCCAGGGTATTAGGGCGGTATACAGCAGATGCTCTTAAACTTTCAGCCCGCAGTACAGGAGCTCTTTCTCCTCTAGCCGATTCTGCAGTGGCACTGGCTGGCTCTGCACAGAACTCCAGAGAAAGGACTCTAACCGTATTTTGTCCCGCTTTCAGGTTTACCGCCAGCAAGAGTGGGCTAGCAGTGGTCTGGAGCAGTTGCGCCAGGAGTCCTCTCGCCAAGGGCACGCGCTGGCCAAGGTGTCCAAAGAGAAGGAATTGCTGGTGCATGAGAAGGCTGCCCTAGAGGTGCGACTGGCAGCCATGGAGCGGGACCGACAAGGCCTTTCAGAGCAGCTGGCAGAGGCCAGGTAAAGGCAGGGAGGCATGTCCTAGGCAGGACGTGGTTTAATGTCTGTAATTATAAAGGTGGTAATCATTACACGGGGGTTTACTGCACTGCATCCTGTGTGCTTTTCAGATGTTTTCACCTTGCCTGGACAGAAAATGGAAGAATCTCAAGGGGGGAAAAAAACCCTAGACCATGCTTTGGATGTTATTTTTCTGACAGCTACAGCTAGCAGAGCTCTCCTGAGCCTTGGGCTCATGTTTATGCCCCCTTGCGTTTTCCTGTGTGAAGTCCAAAGCAAGCCAACTTGGCCCTGAATTGAGTAATACTTCAACCGTGCAGTCGTTTACGGAAACCTGAAGCTTCTCTCTGGTTTTGGTTTCTTGTTCTGAGCATTTGAACGTAGATCTTTGCTTCTCAAGTAGTTGGACGTGGGCTCTTCAGAATTCAAGGCTATTACATACGGACGTTGTGAGTAGGACACTGCCATTCAGGGTGAAGCTAGAGGCTCATGCTGAAAATCCTGAGGGCCTTCTGTTTCTAAGCTAACTCTTGTTAAGTGTGGTGCAGGACCTAGAGTTGGTTACACCAGCAGCAGGGAAACGTCTTTTGAGTTCTCAACAGTCTTCGGGGATTCTTGCCCATCATTCATGTCGGGGTCCTGTACTCCTTACCACCTGCTGTTTAGGGACAGACATCATGGAGAAGTTACATAGGGAAGGAAGAAGATTCTGTGCTTCTGCTGTATCAGATTTCTAGGATCGAATCACAGAATCATGGAATCGTTTAGGTTGGAAAAGACCTTTAAGATCATCAAGTCCAACCGTTAACGTAGCACTGCCAGGATGCTATTGGCCTTCTTGGCCACCTGGGCACACTGCTGGCTCCTATTCAGCCAGCTGTCGACCGGCACCCCCAGGTCCTTTTCCACCGGGCAGCTCTCCAGCCACTCTTCCCCAAGCCTGTAGCGTTGCATGGGCTTGTTGTGAATCAAGTGCAGGACCCGGCACTGAGCCTTGTTGAACCTCACACAGTTGGCCTTGGCCCATCGATCCAGCCTGTCCAGATCCCTCTGTGGAGCCTTCCTACCCTCCAGCAGATCGACACTGCCGGCCACCTTGGTGTCGTCTGCAAACTTATTGAGGGCGCACTGGATCCCGTCGTCCAGATCATCGGTAAAGATATTAAATGGGACTGGCCCCAATACTGAGCCCTGGGGAACGCTACTTGTGACTGGCCGCCAACTGGATTTAACTCCATTCACCACAACTCTTTGGGCCTGTCCACGCAGCCAGCTTTTTTTTTTTTCCCAGCGAAGCATACGTCCGTCCAAGCCATGAGCAACCTGTTTCTCCAGGAGAATGCTGTGGGGAACGGTGTCAAAGACTTTCCTGAAGTCCAGGTAGACAACGTCCACAGCCTTTCCCTCATCCACTAAGCGGGTCACCTTGTCATAGAAGGAGATCAGGTTAGTCAAGCAGGACCTGTCTTTCGTCAACCCATGCTGGCTGGGCCCGATCCCCTGGTTGTCCCGTAAATGCGACTGTCTAAATGGACAGGCAAAGTCCTTTTCAGACTCAAGAACTGCATTCAAACAGCTTGCATCCTCATGCCAAAATCTAAACAAGTATATCAAGAAGCTCGAGCTCCTTCAGGAGCGTTAGGCCAGCTTTCAAGGTCCAGTCACTGCAGTTTGCTTTATTGCTTTGTTGACGAAGAATCTGCCGAGGATTCAGGTCCTGAGCTGGAGCATCTCTTTCTAGTGATGAAGATGGTAAGATGGTGCTTGTGCTTTTGCAGGCGTTGTAACACTTGTGACGATGTCAGAGAAGCATGCCGGTGGTGAGGCTGGGCCTTCAAAAACCTGGATACCATAGAGCAGCGCACAAGGGAAGGGTTTAGCCAGAAAATGCAAGTGCAGAAGAACGAGGGCTGCCAAGTGTATGGTTTCCTAGAGGTCAGCAAGGCAAGAGATGGGCTTTGCTGTAAACATGCTGCATGATGGTGAGAACTGCGAAAAAGCAGAGTTCCTCTCCTTTTCCAGCTTTAGGTGTTCACAGCACTGTAGTATAATAACCCCTGGGCTCAGCAAGGTACTTGTGCCCGTAAGGGGGTTCAGCAGGAGAATCAGGAAAAGCAGTGGGACGGGGATAATTCTGTGTTGTCGTTGTGCAGGCTGGTGGGAAGCATGCCGGCTGGAGAAGCCTAGCTTTTCCTGCCATCCAGCTAGCGAGTCTTTTTGCCGAGGTTTGTGGAGGAGGAGAGGCAGCTTCTTTGAGGTTACATTGCCCCACCTGCCCTTCTAGTCTTAAAACAGAGACCACCAGTGGATGCTGGAGATAACATTTCATTCTCTCCCGCATCTCTGCTGGCAAGTTGTTGATTACTGTTATCTTCTCTAGAAAAACAGTGGAAGCAAGACTATTTGAGTTGGTTGTCAAAGCTGAACATGCTCAGAGAGCTGGTTTTTGCAACTGGTGTATGAAAATGTAGTATGAGATATACCAAATAATTGTGTAATTACCCTGTCATTTGAAGGTGCATTTGTTAGGCACTTGGAATTTTGCACAGCTCCATTCTCATCAGGTCTGCAGTTAACGTAAGCAACAGGGTTGCACAGACACTGAATGCGTAATGTAGCGCGTGAGCTTGGGATGTTGCGATGTTCCAGGGGAGAGTGTGTATGACTGCTAGGAAGTGTCAGTGAGGACTGGCACCCAATAGCCATATCCCTTTCAAATTCCAGGATGAAGTTTTAACAACCTTTTTATGTGGTGGTGGTGGTGGTGGTGGTGTAGTGCTTTAGTTTTGCATGCGGCTTCTTTTCATGAGTGTATGCATTGGATCACTGTTGTTTACTGTATTAATGGGTTTTTTTACCCTGCTCACTCTCCCTCTCAGTTGCTTTCTCCACTTCGTTTCTGTGATGACTCTTTTGTATTTCCTGCAGCAACAGTCAGTTCCCTCGCAGGAGAGGTGATTCCTCCTTCTTCCCATTTTTATGTCCACTAAAATAATCTGCATAGAGCAGTCATTATCAACATCAGTATATAATGACGCCTTTCAACATGACTGCCTGTGAGGAACAGGGGAAATTCATACCTCTTTTAGGACAACATCTGCTGATATTGGCACCTGTGAAAAGGAGTTGCTCGGTGTCTATCTTGTTTAAACAAAATTTTAAAAATCCAAGCAGTACCGCTGCTTTATTTATACAGATTCAGACCTTTTAAGGAAAGATTACTGTCTCCTGCAGGTAGCTGGAAATTTTCACTTTGCACCAGGAAAAAGTTTGCAACGGTCTCACGTACATGGTGTTTTCTTTTCCCGTTTATCGCGGCCTTTAGCTTCCAAGCGTATCTGACCGTTTCCTTTGAGTATCTTTGCATTGCTATCCATAATAGTAACAGGAGTGCTTCAGTGGGGAGGACGTTGTTGAAGTTTTGTTACAGAGGTTTAGAACCATCAGGAACAAATAGAAAAGTGGTTTCTGGAGGTGCTGCCCCATGGGTGCGGAAGAACTTGGAGGAGACTGAGAGACTGCGCAGAAACAGTCTCACTTCGTCCGTAAAACTGTGCTGCTCTGCTGTAAAACAACCGAAGCACCGAGTAAGGTGTTCGGTCCAGGACCTGAATATCAGTATCTCTGGAAGGGCTACTTTGGAGAGTATCTCAGGAGAATTTTAAAGCAATTCAGGACTTTTGGAGTAACCTGTAACTTGTAAGGGACTTCCGCAAGTATATATATATAAATGCACAGTGGCCGGAGCAATAATGGTAGTTTATGCCTTGTATCCTTAACAGGAACTTGACTAAAAGATTTGTGGTTTAGTGGAACGTTTGCAGTTCCCTTGATCAAGTTTTTGAAGCGTGGAGTTTGTAGTAAAGGCTTCAGAAAGAGCTTTAGTTTCAGCCTGACTTTTTTTCCCCTTCCTATCGCTCACTCCAGTTTAACTTGTACCACTGGGGCAGAGGTCAGGGGGAGAATGTGAATGTGCTTTGTGAGAGTAGCTGGTGTATTTGGAGAAAAACTAGCAAGCTTTTTAGCACAGTTTCTAAAGCTGAAATGAAGAAGCACTTTTGTGCAAAAACCTGGCCTGTTTTTCCCCACAATATCAGTTGTTCTAATGAAATATTTGACTTCTCCCCGCAGAACTTGCTTTATGTGCTTGAACTCGCGTGACAACAGCAACCGTACTACAGCTGTACGGGATTTACAGCTTCACAGCACATATCTAAGTTAACGAGAAGCGTCTCCGCATTGCATCTATTCTCTGTAATAGGCGTGAATGCAAGCTGGCCGTCCTGAGAGCAAGTACTTTGTGTACGTAGAGGAGGGGGTGAGGTCAGGATAGCTCTCTGACTGCATGTGCCCCAGGAGTCTTGCACAACTGAACTGAAAAATGAAGGGCTTTTACACGGGGGAAAATACAGGTAAAAACCAGAAAGGACTACGTAGTTACTGCAAACCTTTTGGAGGCACAGTTAGCAATAGTAGTGTTTTGAGGACAGTGAAGAGGAGCAGGAGGAGGAATGACGGGCAGACAACCTTCCCACTTTCTGGGAATTTTGTCACGTTCAATAACGAGGAATAAAGGCTCCTAATACTGTTCTCCATGTGCAACTGTTCTCAGCTCTCGGGATCTCCCGAGTCCTCAGCGGCTCTCTTCCAGCTACTTTTCCCATCTCCCCATGAACGTCGTAGACCTTCCCTGTGTGCCAGCCTACAGGCCAGGTCTTTCCCCCACTGAGGAGTCCCAGCTTACGCAGATGGTCCTTTGTGGAAGCCGTTCGACCTCTGAGCTTCCTTGCTGCATTTCTCTGAACCTCTTTCAGTTCAGCTCTGTCTGGAGGTACCAGACTGCACCCAGGATTAAGATCCAGGCTAAGCATGACGTAGGCAGTGGCATAATGATTTTCTTCCTTTTGTTCTCTCTTGCTTTCCCAGTTATTCATAACATTTGATTTCCCCCCCCTTTTTTTTTCCCCCAACCTTTTCCTGGACAATGTTTTCATGGCACCAACCAACCACCAGGTTTTCCCTGACCCCCGAGGGAAAGGGACAGCTCAGAGCCTGGTCCTTTTTTTGTACGTGAAGCCGAGGCTTTCTGCCTCAGGAGAACCTTTCTTCATAGTCCTCCTCCCGCTCCCCCCCCCCCCCCAGTTTACAGAAAGAAGGAGGGTTTTTTCCCCTTTGATTACAGATAAAGATCTTCACTAGTATTCGTCAAAGCTCTGTGAGCTCCCCTGGAAATACCTCGTTTTGATCATAAGTCCACGTAAGAACTTAGGCACGTGTGATTTTTGATCCCGTTGATAAGGTCTACATTAACGCTCAGTCCTATTAATACACTTAACAGAACGTCACGCAGACTGAAGTTGAATGTCTAAGAGAAGTCTGAATATTCCAAACCGTTACCATCATAAACCACATTAACAATGCAGTAAAAAGAATAATTTTACTACACCTATTTGGCACAAAACCGTGATGACTGACAGTATTTTTGCTCCTGCCTTCTATTCCCTACCGCTTTGAATCAGTAGAGAACGGGGGGGTGAACAAGAATGTCAGTACTACGGGAAGTTTGCTCCATTGCGCTGCTCTCCTTGCCTCGTGCTGGAGTAGCTATACCACGTTTGTACAACTGATGGTTAGACGTGAGTCCATACGTTTATTTTTTGGCGCTGTCCGAATACTGACGCTAGCACACCAGCTTTTCAGTTTCTTACGCTGTTACTCTCTCCTTATGCTGAGGGTTACTGTTGTTTACTAGATCTCCAGCTAGGGAATCTGCACAGGCGTCTTTGTGACAGCGCGAAGGGTCCCATTCAGAAGCACTTTGTCGATCTGACCGTAAATGTAATCCTGATCTGAGCTTCTGAACTTTGGTTGTGTGCTTGGTGTTCACATCTTCAAAACTGTAACCTCTCTCCTGGGCAGAAGCAAGTTGAAATTGCTTTTTTTCAGAGAGCAGAATAAGAAGAGGCGACACGGGGCTAAGACACATGCAAACCAGAGCCAGCATTGCATAAGGTGCCATTTTATTTCTGTTCCGTTATGTTAGCTTTAATTGTGTGTAGCTCAATCTTTACGTCCTTTTATTTTGTTTGAGTAGCTGCCCTAGGATAGATGCGTCCCAGTAGAAGTCTTGCTCTTCCAGGATTATTCATTTCTTGTTTGGGCTTCCGAAAAGGAGGGTCACAGTTCATACACATGCACAGGTCTCTCTCCTTGCCCGTGTTTTTGTTCTCGCATACTCCTATTTTGTCCCCAGAAATCATTTGCTTTATAGGCTCGAATACTCATCGTAAGGTGAGGCGTGTGACAGCACCAGCTGAATCTGAGAGGAATATGGGTAAAAGGCAGGGAGCCGCCTTGCCCAGAGGAGTTCATCCCGTTTCTCACATCTATGAGCCTTGATTCTTTGTCTCTGGCTTGGCAGAAATCCTTCCACTAAGACAGAGAAGATCAGAGGTCCTGTTTAGACTAGGAGAAAAAAATTGAAGTTACATACAAGTTTGCTAACATTAGCTAAATTCAGTTACTTTCCTAACCAAGAGAATGCTCATGAGTAGCCACCAAAATCACATTATCAGCAATTGCTCGCCAGTTTTTTTCATTTTTAAATACTGTGTGAGTGGGTAAGCCTCATGAAGGTCCGTCTTAAGAGTTACTGAATATCAGGTTTTATTAGTTACAACCACATTTGGATATTCTGAGTTATTTATTGAGGTTATGGTATGTATATTTGTTTTAATGCAGACCTGGATATTGACTAATGGGAATCAAAGTTCTGAAACAGGTAGCCTATGAATCCCATGCTCTTAAGAGATGCAAGTGCATTATCTCATCACAGGGTAACATCTGCTGAAATAGATTCAAACCACATTTCACTGGTGTCTGGCATTCTAAATGTCCTGAGGGTTTTTCATTAAAGAAAATCAAGCCAAAAACATCTCGGACTTTCTCAGATAAAAATGCGTTACCCAACTCTTATGTGACCCCAGAATTATTTCTTAAATATCCTTATACCATGGTAATCTTTATGCCCAAAGGACCTCTGATGGCCTCCTGATAATCTTTTTTTTTGCAAAGTACGGGTTGGACGTTTCACTTGTTTTAACACAAGTTCTCCTCCCTGTCTTTATGCCATATTCATGTGTCTAAAGGAACCAGAAACACTGGAAATGCCAAAAAACTGAAACTGTGTTTAAAAAAAAAAAAAAGTTGGTCCACTAGTAAGAACGAAGTTGTTTTGTCCTTTTTACTTTGTTTTGCTGCTGCCTGCATGAATGTCAAATCCCAGTGAGATTATTTCTCTTCACTTGTTGTTTGCGTGGATGTTTTTCTATGCTTGTACGTAACCTTTGGTCTCATGTTCTTTTGATGTTGGTTCCGTATTTATACATATGTACTCAACCTAGGTGAAAGTTGTTCTGCGCAGTCATTAAATACAACTTTGCATTCCTTTTGGTTGCTCATAATCCCCAGGCCCGGAAGAAAATGTAATTTGGCAATTGAGGCAGGGTGTTTTTCTGTCTTTAGGTAACTGAAGGAAAAGGTCAGGCTCTGCTAGGTTAATTCAATTTTTATCCATCCATCCATCCATCCATCCATCCATCCATCCATCCATCCATCCTTATTCACATTTCTAGTATACCTAACTGGAAGACTCGACAGCTGATAAAAGTTTAACCCCTATTGTATCTAGAAAAGATAAGACTTCTACTGTGCTTTCCCTCTTGACTAGTTCATGAGTAAGGAGAGGCTATGTTCTTCTCAGCTGACCGTTGGAGGCTGAGCACTTTATTACTAGAGGTATTTCTGCAGCATAGACGTTGTTCCTATTATTTTATCTTAGTTTTCATCATTATAGATCTTTTAGCATGTGTTGCTATTCATTCCTCATCTCCGGTCACAGAAATTGTTCTCTTTTGTCTCTTCAGGCAGAGCAGTCGGTAGCAGAGTTGACGGGGGCTCAGAATAAGCTGACTGCTGAAATAGCTGATCTCCGTGGTGCAGCAGCGAACGTGGGCAGCATCAACGAAGCTCTCGCATTGGATGAAGTGCAACTGAACAAACTTGTGCTGCAGGTGAGCAGAGTTGCCAAAGGTCTTGCCAGGTGTTTGTCTCCAGCTGCTGCTTCTTCTCAGACTTCTTGCCTTCCGGCAGCATGGCTGACTGAATATGGAAACGTTGTTCCTTTTTCCGTCCAAGGCAAACCTCCTACAGGGTAAATCTTACTGTCTTTTCCTTCCTCTGTGCTTCCGTGATTGCAGCTGGAGCAAGAGAATGAAGTTCTGTCGGGTAAAGTGGACGAGATGGAGAGAGCAAAGATCTGTGACCAGGAGAAGCTGAACTTGTGTGAAAGAACAAATGAAGAGCTCTGCGCAGAGAAAGCCCACCTGGAGCAGCTGCTGAAGAAAGCAGAGGAGCAACAGGGCATCACTGCAAGGAGATTTCTGCTCAGAGCCTGTGCACTGTTTTGGAGAAATCAGTGTATTGAAAAAATAAAACCAGACAAAAGGTGTTTGTATGCAGTACAGAAACCGACAGGAACAACCTAATGTGCAGGGCTGTGTGGAGACTGACAAGGCACGCTGCGATGGAGTGCTCTGGACGAGAAAGAAATTTTACCTGCTCATCAGGTTCACCCTGCTTTTCCAGGCTTACGACTGACCCCATCCACACAAGCCAGCACCAGTTTTGTCCCAGCACTGCTTCTGCTGGGGAATCTGCAGTGAACACTGTGCTCTGAACCTTCATCTTACTTTGGGACTCATGCCTTGAACCAAGCCCCCTGCCACAGTTCACCTGCTCCAGCAGGTCCCTAACTTGGCTCCTGCTGAGGCCTTTTGCCGTACACTGGTCCTGTTACCTCAGGTCATCGCTTCTGGCAGATCCGGCTGTTGAATGCAACGGCTGTCTCTCAGGAGACTGATGGTCCGGAGGTATCAGTGCCAAGTTAAGGTTCAGAGACCGATCCAGCTGCCGGGTCTCTGCCTCCAGCACAGCAGCTTCGGGCTCCCTGACCACGGCTGCTAAGGAATAAGAGAGCTCTTGGTGAAGGTCTGACAGCTCCTGGCTGGTCTTTGCGCAGCACTCAATATAGTCCTGCTTGTATTTTCGTTCTCGTGCCAGCTGCGTCTGCAGAAGGGACACCTGAAAGAGGCAAAAGGCCGCGCTCAGCCAAGCCCACGCCGTTAGGACCATCCGTAGCCCCACTGTACCGGCTGTCAGGGAAGACGCACCCTCTAACTCCAGCCCTGGCAAAACTTTGTCCTTGTGGAACGGGAAGTAACAGGTTCCCAGAGTCGCCCTGAACTGAACTCAGATTATCAACAGTCCGAGTTTCTCTCTGGCATACCATTCACATGTGCAACACCGAGACATGACATGTATATTAGAGAGAGAGGTTCCTACAGGAAACTTGACAGCTAGCACATGAAAAGGGAGCAAACTCTCATTTTTCCTAACTTTAGAGCATGTCACAAATGAGCTGAGCATAATTTGATGAACACAGCCCAGGGGGGGAAATGAGCCTTAAAAGACTGCCGAAGCCTTGAAACTCCTCAAATTCTATTCTTTCCTGACAACACGGTGTTGTGCCTGCTGGGCTTTTTGGTGGGAGAGACCCAGCTGCTCTCACCTCCTCTTAGGTTTGCAGGGCAGGCAGGCACAACAGTCACACGGGGAAGGGGGTTCAGTTAGTTAACGGTAGCAACAGAACTTCAGACACTGAGGCTTCCTGGTGAAAACAGCCTTAGGATATACCTTGATGGCTTCAGCAGTATTCTCGGCTCACTTGCCAGAGCTAAGCATCATGTACTTTACTGACATAAATATTATATGCGTTTTGCCTTGAACGCCTGTGAAGATTCACCTCCTCAGGGAGGCCAGGCTGTACCAGACCCGTAAAAGTACATGGAAGAGAAGTCTGGCGACTGCTGCTGCTGCTGCCAGTACCGCTCTCAAAGGATGCAATAGGGTTCAGTAGCTGGAACGTACATTCTTACACTGATAAAACAAACGTACATACGGTGCTTAGGTCTCTGACTCGGTCAGATACTGGGATCGTGATTAGCACAGCATGGCAATACGAGACTAACGATTGCCTGAAGGCTCTGATATGACGCAAGCTCCACTGTTAACGGAGCCAAGGGAAAACGGAAACAGTCGACAAGACGAGTAAGACTCAAGGGGAGCACCCTTAGAATATTCTCTATTTTCAGGCAAGTTCCAGTTTTCTGAATTGCCTCCAATCCCTCTCCCACCCTGCCTGACCTTTAGGCAAGCCAGAGACTAGAGCTAGGTGAATGATGTCTGGCCGTGGCCAACAGGTGTGTCGAAGTGACACTGCCTGGTGTAGTCACTTCCTGACAGCCCAACCCAAAACTCGGGCCATAGCATCAGGCAAAGTTGTGCCCATCAGTACAGCCACAGTGGCTTTTGGTGACAGCTTTCCTACTCCTCACCTGGTCCTGTAACTCAGCTAATCGATGACTGCAGTGATCATGAGACTCCTCCTGTGAAGAAAAGGCAAGGATTTCTGTTAAGTCTCCAGTCTGGTCAGGGCCGTGGTCTATATTCAACTTCTATTAGGTCGATACCGGGGGGCTGCTGCTGCCACTGGGATTTGCCATCGTTCCTCCGTACGGCCAGAGCCTCCTCCCACCAACTAAGATTCTGTTCTCACCTGTCTAGAAGCAGGCATCTTGTGCTGGTCAGACTGGGAGAGAGAAAATCCGCATGCATCTGGCAGCGACCGACCACCATAAGCTCTCTTCAGCCTCCTCCGTTCACGTTCCACCTGCACGTTGGATAGGAGAAAGGGTCACAGAAACCTGCCACCAAACAAGGAGCAAAAGGACCTCTGGATGTCGTGGCAAGGAGATGTCCGCTCAGAGACCGTTAATTGCACCAGAGAACGTTGGGGCTAAGAAGTACTCAGTGTAGGCTATCGAAAAGAAAGAGCAAGAGGAAACAGTTCCTGACACAAGAGAATCAAATGTGTGTGTATGGGGACGCTGGTGCAACAAGGGTGGTACCGGCGTGAATGTACATTTGTGAAGGCAACGGGGTGCCAGAAGAGAGAGAAAATACAAAAGTGTGTGTCCACAGGGGGAAGTGGGAGAGGGAAGGAAACAAGCAGAGGACTCCAAAGTGCTGTCTGTGGAAACGTGGTGTTGTTCCAGAGGACCATGAGGCTTTGCAGAGGCAGCGAAAGCCTGTTCTACCTGCTCAAGAGTCCGCCTGAGCTCAGCATTGAGTTGCTTCAACTCCGTCTTCTCCTGCTCCAGCCTTGCAACATCTCGCTGCAGACATTCCAGCCGCTGCGACAGGAGTCTCTTCTCTGAGAGCCAGGATAGCTGCTCGCCTTCTGCAATAGCCTGCTGCGTATTCAGAGAGGAGATTCTGTGAGCTGGTGCCACATAAAGGTTAGGAGGGCCAGAATTAACACATCAGGGAGAGCGACCGGACTCAGCAATGGACAGCGCTAAGTCCCTTCTTCTCCTCCTGGTCCGCGGGCCAAAACAACACACTCTTTTCCTAGGGGCCCTCCTCCCGATCACCTTGGAGAAATGGAGTTGCTTGTTCTGGACATGCTTCCTGCTAGCTTTGTTCAGTGTCCCCCATTCTGGTTTTGAGAGAGACTGGAAACATTCATTTCCTATTCAGCCACTTAATGGTTTTACAAAGGTCCCTAGCATTTCCCGTTCCCTCTCTCTCAGCCATTTCTTGTCCATCATGAAGACTTCCACGTTGACCTGTCCCTCTTGGGGAAGCCATGTAACATCTTTGGTCATCCTCTTTGACCTTCACTGCATGTCCTCCTGTCTACAGTTCTACTCTCTGCCCTCGGACAACCAAACAATATGCAAGATGTGGGTGAAGCATGTATTTCTGCAGTGATAAAATACTACCGTTTTGTTCTCTGTTCCCTTTGCCTGTTACATCATCATTACAGAACCGCTCTTTGGAAAAAATCACGTTACCAACCAAGCCCTCTGCACTGCTCTGAAACTAGCCAAGAGCCCCCTCCCCTCTCATGCGTTTCTTGATGAACTGCTCCTAGAAGCAATTTCTGACAGCATCGATGAATGTAGTCTTGATATCAGGACTATACCGATCTATATGGCTGCAACCGCATTACCTGATCTAATGCTGCTGCGTACCTGATCTATGCGGATGCAGCCGAAATCTCCCATTGTTTTCACGTTCCCTGCCCTTGTCACTGCTTTGCCTCCCATCAGCAGATCACAATACCTGTCACCATCCTGATCAGGCTGGTAGTAATATTCCTCAAGTAACGTATAAATGTATGATGCACAACTAGAGTATTTTATTAGTAGCATTTTTTATATGCCTGTATACTAACGTAATGCTAAAAGTACTGGCAGAGTCCCCGGCAAGTTTGCAGCCCAGGCTGTTGCAGCTGTTCCACCAGCAGCACCCGAGTCAGATCACCTTGCAGAAATCCAAGCAAGTTTGCCTTCGTGCTTTTTGGACTGCGGCACAGGTACATCCTATCCTGATCAGGCAACGGTACGAATTCCGTTCTTTTCAGTACACCAGAAAAGCCGTACCTCAGAAATCTACACCTCTGAAAGCATCCTCTAAGCACCATCAGTGTAGCTGCTGTTCAGCCATCGTTATATAATTCGACTAAGTTTAGTGCGTTAGTCTGGTCAACTGTGCCCTTTCCTTTCCATGCCAAATCCTAACCACAACACGTTGGCTAAGCTTGCCTAGACAGGAGAGAACCAATTACCCACCTCCAGCCTTTGGACTTGATTTAATTTTAACAGCAAGCTCTGCAAAGTTCTTTCAGTAGTTCCGGGCTTGACAGGCAACTTTCTGGCCGGAGCTATACAGACAGGCAAACCTGCTGGCTGGAGTCACGGCTTCTTTGGCCAAGCAGGTCATATATTTATGGGAACATATGTTCCCATATCTTTATGGGAAACATCATGAGAATCCTTTATAGACACATTTTAGTTGACTGGTGATCAGTCACAGTGCCTACCTGAAGACGAAACCGGTCCTTGTCCCTCTCTGAAACCATACTCCGCAGGATAGCTATTTCTTCCCTCAGGGTCTCACTGGCCATTTCACTCTTGGTAAGGGCAAGAGTCAGTGCTCGTGCCTTCTCTTTCCATTTGTCTTCTCCGCTTTCATTCTGCTTCAAAATAGCAATCACGCGCTCCAGTTCTTCCCCCTTTGCTTTTCTCTCATCTTCCAATTGTTGCGTTAGCTCCTTCTGCCTTTTCAAGAGACAGCCTCTCTCCTGGAGACCTTTCCTCTTCTCCGCTTCCTCTCCCTCCCATTTTTGGAGCTTCTGTAGGGGGTCCCCTCCATCCTTCCATCGCAAAGCTGATGTTAATTCTTGCAGGAGTTGACTCTGCCTCCTAAGCTCTTCTTCTCTCCCTGTCAGGCTCTTCTCCAAATACCCGACTCTCTCTCTCTGGTACTTGATCTCTTCATCCTTCTTTGACAGAGTCTGCTGAACATGCTGGAGATCTTCCCGAAGACCTCTTATTTCCTCTTCTAACTCTTTTTGCTCACCTTGAGCCTTGGTCTCTCGTTCCCTCTCAGGCAAGGCTTCTTCCAGGAGCTTCTCTTGCTCGCTGTGGTGTCTAACCTCTTCATTCTTCTTGGTTAGCCTAAGCTGGAGATTCTGCAAGGTCTTCAGGTCTTCTTCTTGGCGCTGGAGTTTTTGCAGAAGAGTTTCATTGTCTTCACCTCTCTTCCTCACCACTTCCTCAAGCAGTTTCACTTGCTTCTGGCACGATGCTAGTGCTACTTTCATGCTTTCTTCACGAAGCTGGAACGTGTTCATTTGCTCTGTCTGCCTGAGGAACTCCAAATGGTTCTTCTTCACTGTTTGGCTCATCTTCTCTAGATCCTGCTGTAGACTCTTGGCCTGCTTGCCTTCTAACTCCTTCTGCGCTTGAAGGTCCTGGACGTGCTCTTGCAAAGACGCTACCTCTTGATCTCTAGCTTCTAGAGAAGATTCAGCATATTCTAGTTTTTGCAGTATGGCTTTAGTCTGCATCGCTGCCTCCTCCTTTTGCTGTTGAAGCTTAGAGATAGCCTCCTCCAGAACCTCTATCTTTTCTTCTCTTTCTTTCAGAGTCCGTTTTGTTGCTTGAAGATTTGTTTGCTCAGCTTCATGCTCTTCCTCCTTTTCCTTGCATGCCTCATGTTGCTTTCTAAGGGATAACATTTCTTGCTCTTGTTCCTTTAGTGCCACTTGAAGATGCTGCAGAGTTTCCTTCTGCCGTTCAGAGTCTTGTTCTTGTTTTTGGAAGGTCTCAATCACTTCCTTCTGAGATTCAATCACGAAATCCTTTTCTTCCAGTATTGCCTTAGTGTATTCTAAGTCTCTACGTAAGACGTTCATCCGTTCCTCTGTTTTCTCCTCATAGTTCCGTGTTTCTTGCTTTTGCATATCTATGAGTCTGTCCTTTTCTTTTAAGGTTTCTAAGGTCTGCTCCAGTTGGTCACGGACAGCCCTTAACTGCATTTCCATGACTTCTTCAGCTTCCTGCATTTGCTTTTGTTGTGACTCGAGCTCTCGATCTTTTTTAGATAAAGAAAGTGCCATCTTTTCTACTTTACCATGAAGCTCTTGCAGGTGCCCCTCTTGCTCTTCCTTGTACTGCTGGAAGAGCTTTAACTGATCCCTTTGAGAATCGCACTCACTCTCTCTGACCTTAAGAACTGCCCTCAGGTGTTCAAGGCTTGCGTGCAGAGATTTCACCTCTTCTCTCTCCTTTTCTAGTTCCCGGATCTGCTGAGTCTGAGACATAAGCTCTACGTTTTTCTCCTTCAAGCTTCCTTTCATACGATCAAGATCCATGAGCAGATTTCTCACTTGTGATGCACCGTGTTGTTCTAGAATCATTATTTTCCCCTCCTGGAATTTGATCTCCTGGTCTCTCTCCTCCAGCTCTTTGCTCATCTTGCTCACAGCAGCCCTCTGCATTTCTCGCTGCTTCTCCAGCTCCGATATCAGTTCTTGCTGGGATCTGATCTCCTGGTCTCTCTCCTCCAGCTCTTTGCTCATCTTGCTCACGGCAGTCCTCTGCATTTCTCGCTGCTTCTCCAGCTCCGATATCAGTTCTTGCTGGGATCTGATCTCCTGGTCCCTCTCTTCCAGCTCTTTGCTCATCTTGCTCACAGCAGCCCTCTGCATTTCTCGCTGCTTCTCCAGCTCCGATATCAGTTCTTGCTGGGATCTGATCTCCTGGTCCCTCTCTTCCAGCTCTTTGCTCATCTTGCTGACAGCAATCCTTTGGTTTTTTTCGTGCTTATCCAGCATTCTCATCTGTTCCTGGTGTAACTTGACTTCTCCCTCCCTCTCTGACAGGATGGCAGTCATACGAGTGAGATTCTCCTGCAAAGCTTTTACCTCTGCTGCCTCTTTCTGTAGCATCTGGATTTTCTCCCACTGCGTTTCCAACACCTCATTTTTAATTTTTAAAAGAGACAGTGTAGTTTGGAGTTCTTGTTCAAGGGAGTGATTCATATCTGTTGCTGTATTTGCTCGGGTTTCAGAGGCTGTGACTGAATCCTGAAGAAGTTTGATCTCCCATACCAGTTTTTCTTTAACTGCTTGCAGTCTGTCCCGTTCATGCTGCAAAACAGGGAGGAAAAGATTCAGTAACTCCATCTATATATGTTTGGTTTTCATACTAGGTTTGAACTCCTGCTCCAGTGGCAGTCAAGGGCTGAAGTTTGAGCTTTTAGTAGAAAATTCGAGCTATTCAGTTGGTTTCCCTGTTCAATGCAAGTTTTCTACTGTCACTGAAAAAAGATTTGAGAACTGTACTGTATTTGTCAAACTCTGTCCATAACTGATTTTTGGAGTCATTGTAAATGGAGAAGGAGGAAAATATTGATCATGTAAGAACAGCTGCACTGGCTCACATGTCTAGGCTAGTATCCTGTACGTAACAGTGCCTCCAAGTGCATACCCAGGGAAGAAAGCCTAAGAGTGGGGTAGACTTCCATGATACCTCCCCTTCCCAACCCCAGCACTGTTCCATCTTGTGAGAACTTTCACAAGTCTCCTCCTGACCCCATATAGACCTGCTGTGTTTACAACGCCCTTTGTCAAGGAGTTCTCTGCTCTGCTGTAAGTATAGCACCTCCTGTCACTTGCTTGCAGCACGGCTCTCACTACCTTCATCAGACGGCTGTTGCTCCTCTCTTGGAAAAGAGAGTGAACAACCGCTGCCCCTCTCCCTCTGCTTCTCAGGATGTTGTAGACCTTTCCTGCGCCACTCTTTAGGTTGCGTCTTTCCTAGCTTACTCAGCTACTCCCACCTTTCTTTTTGCCATTCTCTGAACCTCTTCTGGCTCTAGTGAGTTCTTTTGGGGAGGAGCTGCCAGCACTGCAGCCAGGATTTACAGTCCAGACTAAGCATGATTTAGGCAGTGGCATGACGGTGTTCTCTCTATTAGGAAGGGAAGAGAGACCAACCCAACATTCGATTTACCTTTTTTTTTTTTTTTTTGAGAGCAACCCCAGGATTTCATTTACCTTTTTTTGTTGTTTTTGGACCTCTACTGTGTAGAATTTTCATGGTACCATCCTCTAGAACCCCACTGTCCCCTCTTGAAGGAGTAATGGTCAGATCACAGTCTGTCATTCTATTTCAAATCAGAACTAGTTTTCCCCTCACAGACACACAAATTTAGCTGGATCAGCACTTTGGTTTCTCAAACGTCTCTATTTTTTCCCCACTGTCTGTTCTCAGATGGGCAATGTTGAACAGCTTTCTGTTATTAGCAAACTTGGTCTTCTCACCCCTTTTTCCATATCCAGATATTTAGACATCTAAATATGGATTTGGACACAAACAATTAGAGACAAGTTTGAAGATTACTTTGACTAAAGCTTCAAGGGCAGAAATCTTCAGGATTGAGGAAAATAAGCACCCTGAATCATAACTGAGTTTTATATGGCTATAGCATCTTTTCCTACTTATTCAGAAGAATGCAACTGGAAAAATTAAACCAAAAAACAAGTTGCTCCTTAGGATTATTAACAGAAGGCCAAAAAATATGTAAGAAATGGCCCTTCGTGGCATCTGCCAGCCTCACCAGGACATCCTTTCTTTGCTTCTCCGTGCTCTCGAGTTTCCTTTCCAAAGACGCCACTTCTTGATGTAGAGTCATAGCTTCCTTCTTTAGAGACTCTTCAGAGGCTGCTAGCTGAGATGTCAACTCTTCCACCTCAAGTAGAACAATAACAAAGCAGTCAAAGACTACAGCTTGTCACTGTTAGCCCTACATATACGGTGAAGAAAGGGAAAGAACAACTTTAAAGTTCACCCTATCATGAGAGTACCAGATTCACAATGGATACAGCTGACTTGTTTAAAAATCGAAGTGGGTCACCATATTCCTCTGAAAAACCACCTTAAAAAACAAGGCTAGCAGTAAGAGGCCAGCAGAAATCCATTCTGATGATTGCTGGCAAACAGCCAAAAGGACTAGCCCCTCTGTGCAGGGCAGCAGCTGAGATTCAGCTGACCAGTAAGTCTGCTTCAGACCAGCTGAGAGAGGCCACAGTCTGATGGCAGTCAGAGGGATTACCCCATCAGCCTGCTCTGCAATGGAAAGGCAAGAAGGGGAGAGACCACCTGTTTGATGACGGGAGTTATCTACTGCTGTTTCAGTCACCTGTTTTTGTAGACCATCCCTCTGCTGAAGAAGGATATTCATTTCCTCTTTGATGGTTTTGATTTCTTCTTTGTGCCTATTCTCCACTGCCTTGATCTTACGCTGAGTTTCCTGCAGCTCTGCTTGCAGCTTTTCTGTGATGTTCTGTGAACACAAAGGGAGAGAGCAAGTTACTGGGACCTGCCGTCAGTTTCAGCTTTTTCCTCTTTCTGTCTCAAAATGACATTCCTTCAGCCGCTCCTTTCTGCTTTTCTACCCAGCTCTGCTTCCACTGTCACCCTTCCTCCCTGTTGCTGATCTCTGGAGCTTACCAGGCTCTTCTGTGCTTTCAGTGCCTGCAGTAGTCCTTACCTCCTCAGTCCCTGGACTTACATTTTATTTCCTTGTTACTGCCCTTCACTCTGTTACCTGGCTCTCTCAGTCTCTCCCTCAGCTTATGTCCAATTGCCAACTGCCTGTTCTTTCAACCTGCCCTACTAGTCAGACTTACCTGCCCATTATCTTGCTGCTCTTTCATCCCCTGCCTGAGCTGCTCTAGCTGCTGGCAGGCTTCTCTTAGCTCTCCTTGAGTTTGGAGTAGCATCTCTAAGAGAGCATCCTTCTCACTCTCCTTTTCTAGCAGGACCTGCACAGAAATAAAGACAAGACGGGCTTAAACTTCCCATACAAAATTTGTGTGGCAAGACCCCAATACTGATGGGCTCAGACATTCTCAGAGGACTATGCTGCTGGTCTCCTAGGTCATTATCTGCCCACTTGGAGACACAGCTTCCTAAGTGAGACTGGCAGTATAAACACAGTCCATCCATGGTCCATCTGTGATTGACATTCCAATAAACTCTTAGTCATCTAACAGGAAAATGTGTGGCATTTCTCAAGTGTCTCATCTTGCTGGTGAGGGTATCCCTTGTCTTCTGCTGTGTCCCATTTGTCTTTCAATAGAGACTTTTGCACCGAGTTAACAGTAGAGAAAATGCAAGGCTGCCAGAGGGCTGAAGCTAGCAGCTCCTTCAGAAAACTCCTGTATGCTAAGAGGGGTTTGGTGAAAATGCCTTCGGTTTTAAGGTATTCTATAGACTTTGGTAAAGTACTGACATTACAGGCACACACTGTCATCTCTGAGCACTGCCCTGTCACTTCAATACCTGTAGACACAGTTGGGGGTACCGTCTGCATAAAGAGGACTTTGGGTAGGACATAAGGAGGACTCTCAGTATATGACAGGGTTGCTTTTGGCACAGGAGATCTGGGCACAAAATAGCTTACCAGCAAGTGACTTAAAACACAGCCCAGAAGTCACCTCTGTTTTACTGCTCAGAAATATTTCAGAGGAGTCTTTAAAAAGATTTTTCTTTTGGCAACAATCCTGCTGCACCCCTCCCCGTGCCCCCCAAACAAAAACCCCGTCCTCGTGGGGGTTCAGTCCTACAAACTCTGTTTGGTCCTTAATGGAGTTAAGGCTATAAACACGTATCAATAAACATCAAAAGAGGACCGTTAAGACAACGGTGAAAATACTCTGAGGTAAGTCTTAAAAAAAACCAGAATACAATAGCAGCACAAAAATCTAAAATGAAAGGTGACATTTCTACCTGGCTTCCTATGAGAGGTCTCATTCCTAGTCCCAAAGATAGCCCTGCACACCTTTCACCTCACCAAATTCCATGCAGAAAATATGTAGGGCATGCTCTACACAGCCCGATATCCAGCCACCTCCCACAGCTCTAGCCTTGCAAAAAAACCCAAACAAATTCTCCTTTCACAGTCTTTACTTCTTGCGTGGCATTTTCGACTCTGGTTCGTTCCTCCTCTTGTTGAGCTTGCATGGTAGCAACTTTCTGCTTCATATCTAACAGCTTCTTCTCGTGCTCCCCTTCGGTCTCTGCCTTCTCCTTTTCCCATCTGTCCAGCATCTCCTGCAGCTCTGAATGGTGCCCTTCACGCTCGCTTGCCTGATGAGTAGAGAAAAAGACTTCAAGATGGACTCCCAAACAAGCTCCTCAAAAAAATGTGACGCTTCGTCCCTCCCACAACCCCCCACCTGAACAGTGCACAGTAGTGGCTTTGTGCCCTCCGCAAATCACGTCCTATCGAGAAAAGGAGCTGCGACCTTTCCCTCTCTGATGGTCGCCTGTTTCCTAGCACCACTCTCTTCAGGATTTCTCTCGATTCTCAGAGTCTCCATTTTCAAAGCTTACCTCCCTTTTCATCAATGAAAAGGTGCAGGTGGACTGCAGGGTGAGAAAGAGACCAGTACCCTGATGTCCTAGTTACAAGACAGGCCACAAACTGAAGTACCAGGAACAAGGGGCCTGTTCTATGTGCTTCAAGGCCAAATTCAAGCCCATACCTCTGTCAACCATGAAAGCACAGAACGAAAGGAACAAAGTTTCCATGACTGCAGTTCGCAGCAATGTTAGGAGTCTACTTCATGGTAGACAGGAGTCTGGTAAGATCCTACCCCTTTGCTGCCATGCTTTGGGTGGGGACCACGCAACCTTCTGTCAAACTCGTCTTACGCCCACACTGAATCTGTGGCTGCATTTACTGTCCCAGCATCGTCCTGTGGGTCTTCATGTGTCTTCAAGTATGAGCCATTGGCTCTGCTGCCCGGCCTAGCAACATGTGGCCTATGACAGACGACTGCTGCCAGTTCACACGCTCAGGCTATTATTCTTCTAAAGCCAGCCCACAAAGCTTGCTTGAAGAATTCAGAAGTATATTGTTTCCTACCAGGTCTTGCAGGAGCTTGTTTATTTCCACTTCATGATCAGTTTCCTGAAGTTTGAGGGTACTGTTATACTGCTGTTCTGTCCGCAAGAGCTGTTGCGCCATGTTTTCCCATTCCTGCTTCATGAGGGATCTCTCCGCTTCCAGCTCACACTGAAGGCACTTCACTTCCCCTGCAAATGTGACAAATGACAAGATTCAGAATTTACACAAACAATGGTTCTGCCTTTACTGACCTTAAGCCATTTGAATTTCAGTGTAGGAGGGATCTGCTTCTACCTCCTTCACTCCTCAGGAGCACTGTGGACAGAGGGCTGTTTTTATACCACCTTGCCTAGGCAGGGGGATCACCAGAAACAAGGCTCTCACCTTGTATCACCTCCTTGGCCTGCATGACTGCGTGAAGTTGGATTTCAAGCTGACTCCTGCTGATCTCCAGCTGAGATAAACGCTGCTGAGCCTCAAACAGGCTGGATTCCATGGTCTCCTTCACTGACCTGCAAGTTGTGAATACGGAGAGAAATTAGTCTCTTGCTCCCGACACCCACAGGGAGTCTCTCCAGTAAGAAGCCGTCCAAGATCCCTCCACCAGACTATGGAAAATGGGTAGCATGGAAACCTGTATAAAGAAAATACATTGCTACTGTTTAAAATAGCAGTGCAGGCCCCTCCGAGGGAACGTCTAGGGTTTCCTTATGACCTAGCATAACACAGAAAGCCCAGCCAAATTTGATCTCAATAGCCAAACTTTAAATTGCTGTTGTCTGATCTATGACATGCAGGTAGCTGTGCTCACAAAGTCTGTTCCAGCAAGCAAAAGCCCGGTCTCTGCTCACAGCCCTTATCTCATCAGCACTTCCAAGTTCCTCTGCAGGGGGACAGAATAAGAGTATCTCCCTGGCTGACTCGTGGCTTTTTAATACTGTTCATAGTGTAGGTATAGGTAGGTAATTTTCCAAACTCTCTATATTTAAAAGGGACTAAAGAAATACCTCAGATGATACAGTAAAATCTCATGCTTGTAGCAGCATTTGTAAGAAATGAGAACTAGATTTTATCTGAACAAGAACCATCTGACAGGAGAGACAGGTATCCTTCGGTTTAAGCTGTTGGAAGTTCAAGAGAAAAACTTGCTACCTTTATTTAAGTGTTGCTAACTAAGTAGGCAGTAGCCCAAATGACCTGTCATTCTTTAAAAGGGAAGGTGCTGTACTGCAGATGCAAACTGTTACATCCATAGACTTCAAACAACTGGTGCATGTGACACACAGGATTCTGGAATCAGGAGCTGAAGTTACCTCCCTGACCTAACACAGCGTCCTGTGTGCCAGTTTCCTACACTACACAGCACTGCCTCACTCCTACAGGGGTGCAATCAGGGTAACATCCTTCAAGGTAGAGGGGCACCTGAGTGGTACAACAATAAAACCCACAGGAGAAGGATTTCACTACTTTGGTGGACAATGGAGGATATATCTTCAAGAAGGAGAACAAGCACGTATTTCTAATCGTACCAATCTCTGGCAGTCCAAAGTAAATATGCTCCATTTTAAGGACAAATAGAAGTCAGTCTCTAAAACAGAACAGAAAGGATAGAGTCCAAAACTATGACAACAAAAGGCTCTTGAGAACAACATCTGTCACGAATAGTTGCTGATTTTTGGTTATCTATTGCCAAAGGTTCTTCAGAAATCATTTATCCCTTTTTAAAAAAATAATTTATCCCTTAAAAAAAAAAAAAGGAGGAGCTGAATATTTAATAATCTCATATCAGCCCAATAATTGACCAAACATAATTCAGCTGGATCAAATAAGAGAAGCTGGAGCTCAGAAGCAGCAGCAGATCTCGAGAAACACACTGAGTCAAAATGGTGTTTATAAGCCTTGCTAACAACATACTCTGGAGTGGTAAAGCGTAAAAGTCAGGAAGTGTGACAAACTATTTCTAAAACATCATTTGTACAGCTCTGCCACCTCAGCAGGTTTCTAAACAACACCTAAGAGGAGGACAAATATCTCTATACTTTTTTCCTTTTTTTTTTTCTTTTTCTTCCTTTTTTGCCCCTTTTTTCTTTTTTTTTCCTTTTATTTTCCTTTTTTTCCCCTTTTCTTCCCCCTTTTCTTTCTCCTTTTTTTTTTCCTTTTTCCTTTTTTTTTTCTTTTTTTTTTTTCTTTTTTTTTTTTCTGGAAAAACAGAACTTGTCACAATTAAATCCAGTTGGCAGCCAGTCACAAGTAGTGTTCCCCAGGGCTCAGTATTGGGGCCAGTCCCATTTAATATCTTTACCAATGATCTGGACGACAGGATCCAGTGCGCCCTCAATAAGTTTGCAGACGACACCAAGGTGGCCGGCAGTGTCGATCTGCTGGAGGGTAGGAAGGCTCCACAGAGGGATCTGGACAGGCTGGATCGATGGGCCAAGGCCAACTGTGTGAGGTCAACAAGGCTCAGTGCCGGGTCCTGCACTTGATTCACAACAAGCCCATGCAACACTACAGGCTTGGGGAAGAGTGGCTGGAGAGCTGCCTGGTGGAAAAGGACCTGGGGGTGCCGGTCGACAGCTGGCTGAATAGGAGCCAGCAGTGTGCCCAGGTGGCCAAGAAGGCCAATAGCATCCTGGCAGTGCTACGTTAACGGTTGGACTTGATGATCTTAAAGGTCTTTTCCAACCTAAACGATTCCATGATTCTGTGATTCGATCCTAGAAATCTGATACAGCAGAAGCACAGAATCTTCTTCCTTCCCTATGTAACTTCTCCATGATGTCTGTCCCTAAACAGCAGGTGGTAAGGAGTACAGGACCCCGACATGAATGATGGGCAAGAATCCCCGAAGACTGTTGAGAACTCAAAAGACGTTTCCCTGCTGCTGGTGTAACCAACTCTAGGTCCTGCACCACACTTAACAAGAGTTAGCTTAGAAACAGAAGGCCCTCAGGATTTTCAGCATGAGCCTCTAGCTTCACCCTGAATGGCAGTGTCCTACTCACAACGTCCGTATGTAATAGCCTTGAATTCTGAAGAGCCCACGTCCAACTACTTGAGAAGCAAAGATCTACGTTCAAATGCTCAGAACAAGAAACCAAAACCAGAGAGAAGCTTCAGGTTTCCGTAAACGACTGCACGGTTGAAGTATTACTCAATTCAGGGCCAAGTTGGCTTGCTTTGGACTTCACACAGGAAAACGCAAGGGGGCATAAACATGAGCCCAAGGCTCAGGAGAGCTCTGCTAGCTGTAGCTGTCAGAAAAATAACATCCAAAGCATGGTCTAGGGTTTTTTTCCCCCCTTGAGATTCTTCCATTTTCTGTCCAGGCAAGGTGAAAACATCTGAAAAGCACGCAGGGTGCAATGCAGTAAACCCCCGTGTAATGATTACCACCTTTATAATTACAGACATTAAACCACGTCCTGCCTAGGACATGCCTCCCTGCCTTTACCTGGCCTCTGCCAGCTGCTCTGAAAGGCCTTGTCGGTCCCGCTCCATGGCTGCCAGTCGCACCTCTAGGGCAGCCTTCTCATGCACCAGCAATTCCTTCTCTTTGGACACCTTGGCCAGCGCGTGCCCTTGGCGAGAGGACTCCTGGCGCAACTGCTCCAGACCACTGCTAGCCCACTCTTGCTGGCGGTAAACCTGAAAGCGGGACAAAATACGGTTAGAGTCCTTTCTCTGGAGTTCTGTGCAGAGCCAGCCAGTGCCACTGCAGAATCGGCTAGAGGAGAAAGAGCTCCTGTACTGCGGGCTGAAAGTTTAAGAGCATCTGCTGTATACCGCCCTAATACCCTGGGCTGCCAAAAGGCACTGGCACTGTTAACTTGAAAGGGACGTGTAAGGCCATACTGGGTTGCCTGGGACCAGACAGCTCCTTCACGACAAACATACATACCCCAGGCTATGTGTTTTCATGCAAAAATACTGCATTTTCCAGAACTGCCACCTTGCAAACTAAAATTCTATCAGAATCTATGCCAGTGCTGGACATTTTCAGGAAAGGTTGAGCAAAAGCAACTTTGCTCGCTGAAGAAAGCAAAATGAAACACGTGGTTTCTCCTTCTAGGAAAAACAAAAACAAAAACAAAAACAAAAACAAAAACAAAAACAAAAACAAAAACAAAAACAAGAACAAAAACAAAAACAAAGAAGAGATCAAAGTGTCACCTGCTTCAGTGTGTAAAGCAGTTGGATGCAATGAGGTGATGCTCGGCAGGGAAACAGCCCTTGCGGTGAGCAGTGGCATTTAGTGGTTTATGAAAGTCTGGCTGATGTGGCCAAAGAGATGGTAGGCTCTGTTTGTACAGTAGTTCATGTCAGCAATACCGTTTACTTGTCTCACACAAAGAAGTTGTCTGATATACCTTGCCGGCATTCAAGTTTGAAGGTTAACTGTGATTTTTTAGCTTTTTTTTCTTCAGTGCAACACCTCTGCTGGATATTTGCCAAACATCCCACCTACTCCAAACCTAAGACTACCTAACAGAGAACAGACCATCGGAAACAAACAATTCTCTCAAAGTTATCCCATAACACTGTACACTATGAAACTGATGTTTAAATGATGACAAACTCCCTGGTCTCCTCCAGTGACGTGATTCTCCCAAGCTCTTTTGCCAGGCTACCAAAATCAGTCAGTCCAGAGTGCAGAGTCTTGTGTGATCACCTCTGTCTCATCTTCTTCCTCAAAGCCGACAGAGGTTCTAGCAATTCATAGAATCACTTAGTCTGGAAGATGACCGAGTCCAACTGTAAACCTAACACTGCCAAGTCCACCACTAAACCATGTCCCTAAGTGCTACGTCCACACGTCCTTTAAATACCTCCGGGGATGGGGATTCACCCGCTTCCCTGGGCAGCCTGTTCCAATGCTTCATAAGCCTTTCAGTGAAGAAATCTTTCCGAATAGCCTATCTGAACCTCCCCTGGCACAACTTGAGGCCGTTTCCTCTCGTCCTATCACTTGCTACTTCGGAAAAGAGACCGACCCCCACCGCGCTACAACCGCCTTTCAGGCAGTTGTAGAGAGCGAGAAGGTCTCCCCTCAGCCTCCTTTTCTCCAGGCTAAACAACCCCAGCTCCCTCAGCCGCTCCTCATAAGACTTGTGCTCTGGACCCTTCACCAGCTTCCTTGCCCTCCTCTGGCCACGCTCCAGCACCTCAATGGCTTTCTTGTAGTGAGGGGCCCAGAACTGAACACAGGATTTGAGGTGCGGCCTCACCAGGGCCAAGTACAGGGGGACGATCACTGCCCTAGCCCTGCTGGCCACACTGTTTCTGATACAAGCCAGGCTGCTATTGGCCTTCTTGGCCACCTGGGCACGCTGCCGGCTGATATTGAGCCGGGTGTCAACCAGCGCCCCCAGGTCCTTTTCCCCCAGGCAGCTTTCCAGCCACAAAGTTGCCTCTATGTCTTCAAATGCAATTTCAACCATTTCGGGACGTCATTCCCATTCTCAGCAACACGAGACAGCAGACACTGACTTGCAGCTTTGTCCCGCTCTCTAGGCTCAAACCAATGGAGTTCTGAAACTTGCAGACTTCCCAACAAAAAGCATAAATAGAAACATGCAGCCCTGGGTTTTGCCTCAGAAAAAGGATTCAGAGCATCACGGTTTGTTTCTTTTGCCACACGTGAGAGTAGCAGCCCCACTCAGACTCAGGGACAACACAGTCGTCTCTTTGCAGCTCATCAAAAGCCAAAAAAGAGGCCAACACAGAGAGGTGGATTAAAAGAATCTGTAGAAGCAGAGAACAACTCGGAGAATTGCAGAACAACTCTGCAAGCCATCAACACGTTTCCAAAAAGAAGTAAACTAAGCCTTCTGACCTCCAGCACTACCAAGGGTCTCCTTGACAAAAGCACTGCAGGATCCAACAGGTAAGAGCTTCACTGAGCCAAGCAGCCAAATGCCCACCCAGAAGCACCAGGTTTTTGGTCTCACCTGACTGAGTTTCTCTTGGGTTTCTTCCTTCTCCTCTGCCAGTATCGTCAGCTCTACCCGCAGCCCCTCCTGTTGCTCCTCTGCTTTCTTCAGCAGCTGCTCCAGGTGGGCTTTCTCTGCGCAGAGCTCTTCATTTGTTCTTTCACACAAGTTCAGCTTCTCCTGGTCACAGATCTTTGCTCTCTCCATCTCGTCCACTTTACCCGACAGAACTTCATTCTCTTGCTCCAGCTGCAATCACGGAAGCACAGAGGAAGGAAAAGACAGTAAGATTTACCCTGTAGGAGGTTTGCCTTGGACGGAAAAAGGAACAACATTTCCATATTCAGTCAGCCATGCTGCCGGAAGGCAAGAAGTCTGAGAAGAAGCAGCAGCTGGAGACAAACACCTGGCAAGACCTTTGGCAACTCTGCTCACCTGCAGCACAAGTTTGTTCAGTTGCACTTTATCCAATGCGAGGGCTTCGTTGATGCTGCCCACGTTCGCTGCTGCACCACGGAGATCAGCTATTTCAGCAGTCAGCTTATTCTGAGCCCCCGTCAACTCTGCTACCGACTGCTCTGCCTGAAGAGACAAAAGAACAACGTGACAACAAAGGCAGGAAAATCCCTGACTTCAAGCAGCAACTCCACATCCCCTGCGTGTCTCTGACATACTCCCAGTTCAGCGCTCCCAGTAAGCACGTGGGGACTGACCACCCCAAAGAGCCTGCGTGGTCTGACCACCATTTTCCAAGGAGAACAACATTTTCCCCGTCTTCTGCTGCCAGCAACAGCAGCTGCGCTGGTCTTGCTATCACAACTCCCTCTCCCACAAGTGCCACCCAGGAATAAGGTGACCATACCTTCTCCAGTGCCGTGGAAAGCTCCTGTTTCTCTTGCTCCAGCAGATCCCTCTGAAGGTGCGATTCCTCCAGCGCCTCTCTCGCGACTACCAACTCGCTCTGTAACAATGAATGTTTTCCTTCCAGTGCAGCCAAGTCCTTCAGTCTACGAGAAGGGGAAAGACAAACAAGTTTTTAATGTAAAAACATTCTCATTTCCAAAACCAAGGGCCCGTACTGTGTCCCAGATACGGCAGTTTGAATGGTTCACAACAGCTTTCTATTGACACCTAAAGAACGCCGGCATTTCCTGACTAGAGCTGCATCGCTCTTGGTCATTGATGTAGGTGCAACGTGCGTCACTGAGGAAGCAGAACAAGCTTCCAGAAATCACAGAACGTTTCCAAAAAGTTCAGGTACTCTCAACTTAACAGAACTTCCTGCCGGTTAGTTCTCTCTCTCCTTTTTGATACACTCGATACAAGACTTTCCAAAGTTCTTCTTTGGGTAAGGCAGACTTTTTAAGTCCAGATAAACGTTCCCGCAATTACTCTTGCCTTCGGCAGGGAAACAATGAAAGAGCCTGCAGTCTGTTTGGGGAGGAGATGTGTATGAATTTCCAATCCCATAACGACAGGATCACAGGACGATTCAGGCTGGCAAGGACCCCAGCAGGCCTCTAGCCCAATCTCTTTGGCTCAAAGCAGCTGGGGTCAGCTCTGGGATCAGTCTGGGTTGCTCAAGGCTCTAGCCGGTTGGGTCGTCCGGATCTCCAGGGATGGAATCCGCACCACCTCTCTGAGCAACCTGTTCTGCTGCGTGACTGCCTTCACGGTTCAATTTTTTGTTCTCCTTAAATCCAGTCTGAACCTCTCTGGTTTCAGCTTATGCCTGTCCTCAACTACTCCGGTCAGGTAGGATTTGGAATGATTTTTTAAAAGGGTCGTAAAGAAAGTACAAGCAGGCAGCTATGCTGTACGTTAGTAGGTAGCCAGACCTGCCCGCGTGCTCCCTTCACCCTTCTGTGCTACGAACGACGAGCATGCAAAATTCATTCTTTTACGGCGGGCCTCCTGAAGTCCACCCATGCCCACCCCTGCCCAGAGGAAGCTTTAACACTCACAGGAGCTCCTGGTCACGACGCGCTCTCTCCATCGTCTGTTGCTGCTCCGCCTTTTCCCCCTGGGCTGAATCTTCCTTCAGCTGCAATTCAGCGTTACTTTGACGCAGACGCGAGGCTTCTTGCTCCGTTACTTCAAGCTGTTGCTGTAGCTCTTCCCTGGTTTTCTCGAGGTTTGCACAGTCACTGCAGAGACAAAGCTCGGTCAGAAGAATGAAGAGGCCTGAAGAGTCACGGATCCCATTCTCATCATTCCAGGGTGGAGTTGTGGGGAGCACGGTAAGGAAGAACTTGCTCTTGCCCTCACAAGGAAACTGAAGAGGGAAAGAGAAAGGAAGGCGGGCTTTTGCCTTCATTCGGTGAGAAGCAGTGGCTAGGACAGGGCACCCAAAGAACAGAATTCAGAGAAGCAGCACGTCAAGAGGGAGGCGCCTTGTATCCCAACCTCACGCTGAGTCTGCAAGACAGCCTTAGGATTCACAGCAGAGCACGAAAAGCAGGGACAGGAGGATGCTAAAGTGCCAAACGGAGGCATACGCGTGGTAGGGCAGGCGAGTTCTTTGCCCGTAACACCTCTGAAGTCCCGGAACTGGAAGCAGATTGCCTCTAGAAGGCAGGAGAAGGAGGAAACACTCACCTTCTGAGTGCTTCTACCAGAGACCGGAGGTGCTGCAGGTGGCTGCTGGATGTCTTGCATTCCTCCTCCAGTTGCTCGAGCCTTTGCTGCAGGTTCCTGCACTTCTCTTCCTGCTGCCTGTGCTGGTGCTGCAGGAAATGGATGGAGTCCTGCCTGGCAGAAAGCTCTTCTCTTAGGGCCTGCAAGGAATGGGCAGGGGAAGAGCACAAACAAGCAGTAAGGAGCAGGGAAGATGGCTCCAGGTAGCTGGGAGAAGAAACAAGCAGCGACACAGCTCACCTGAAGGCAAAAGCTGTGATGAGGGGGTGGAGATCAAGGAGAGAAAAGCAGAAGAACACAGAGCTGGTGAGACTGGCAAGGCAATACGGTACCAAGAGTGGGAACGCTTGAAAGAAACTGGCTAAACAGGCTAAAGTGAATGGAAGGGTTTCAAGCTAAGTGAGGCATTAGCAGCTGAGCCTGTGGCCAGTGGTGAAGACAAGCAGAAATTCTCACCTGTGTTGCTCCTCGCCTCCTTGCCAGTGCTTCCTGAACCACTACAAAGGCATGCTCTGCATCAAGGGAGCTCAGACAAGAGAGGATGTTGCTAGACTCTGCGTGCCGGGAACTGTCAGTGCAGATAATGCTGACCGTGCTGGCACTGTCATCTAACACCACCTGAAAGCCCACATCAAGCTGTTACTCTTTGCTCCTTCTACTTGGTTTTCTTCATCTATTCCTCCTTTTTCCCCCACTTCACCCTAGAGTCTTTAAAAGCTCATTTCCTCAGTCAACAAAGAAGTTTTGTCCCTGTGGCCGCAGGTGCTCCAGAGGTTTCTGAGTACAGCTACTATAAACACGAAGAGACAAGTGGGAAGGGGCTGGAGGCTGCCTGATCGCTCCATTTCTTGAAGCTCTCAGGAATGACTTTGGTCTCCTTCAGCTTTTTAGAGCCACATACACGAGCACCAGATCGACACTGGAAATAGCAATGAAAGGAAACATTAACGCTGCCCAGGGAAGAAGGAAGCTGATGAATACTGGAAAACAGCAATGAAAAAGCTGATGTTTATAATGACTCTGAGCAGTAGCACAAGAGGATAAAAATGACTACCTAAGGGGAAAGAACTGACTTTGTGAGAGGCCGTGTAAAAAATCTGATGATTAAACCGCCCCTCCCCAGAGTGAAGTGTAGGACTAAGTTAAAGTTTCCCCCTAAACAGTTAGACCAGTTGCGATTCTGGGCAGATAATAATGGTCAGTGAATGCAGAGTGAAGGAGCAGAGTTGGCAAGTGCGCTGACTGAGTCGGTGACCTTTTATAAAAATCTGAAGAACAACAGAGTCATTGTTCAAGGAGGGTGGGGGCAGCCTGCAAGCAACACTGGAATACAAATGTCAAGTAGGCAGCTCAGAAAGCACAGTCCAAGAGAGACCTTAGCCGGACGGTGAAGGCGAATGTATTGAAACTTGTAGAGACTCAGCTGAAGTGTCACACGGCAGCCAACTTGGAAGTTATAACAGGTTTTATGTCAGAAAAGTGGTATAAAAATTAAACAGCCAGTAGCATTTAACAGAGACAGTCTACAACATACATCTCTGTTTCCTGGGCTAGTCTGTTGCCTTCCACAAGTACTTTTAAATCAAAATTACAGGGGTGTGGTCCCAACTCTGTACTCACCTCGGTTATATCTTTTATCAGCTTTTGGAGAGAAACATTCTCTTCTTTGGCACTTTTAGTCAGCGAAGCTTCATATTCTTTCTCTAACCAACTTGCTTCCTGAGAACAGAATAAGAAAAAGGTGGGCAGTGAAGAGCTGCTCCCCTCTGTAGCGTTCCCATCCTCAGTAGCATTGTCATGCCGATAAGCCTCAGCCCTAGAGATTCCAGTATATTCCTTCCCAGTTCTGTTCAATTTCTCCTCTGCTAAAACTAAGAGGAGAAAGACGAATAGCTACTTTTTACAGACTGCTATGAAGCTGTCAGTTCCAAGGAACTTTGATCCCTAGAGACTTAAAGCCACAGGCAAAATAGCATTGGTGCAACCCCCCTCAGGAAGACACCTCAGTTGTCTGCAGCTCCCCTGCCACTGCCTGAACCTGGGCGGACTCCACGTGTGCCAAACACACAAGGAGTATTTTGGCAATGTGCCTGATGTTAGTTAGACAGTTAGCATCTTTACCACTCTTTCTCTTGAGGTAGCCACACCTCTTTGTGCTAAGGCTGCAGAGCAAACACTGGGCTATCTCCCAGATAAAGGTAAAACATACTAGAATCTCCACAGTGTCATTAAGTGCTTTCATGGTCTTCTCCTTCTCCTCGTTCTGCTTCTGAGACTGTGCAAGCAAGGCTGAGAGCTCCATCACCCTGAGAAGAGAAGGTCCACGTGCCATTCCAAAAGCATTGCACACCGTCACCTGTCAAAGAGCTAAGCAGCTCCCAGAAGCATAGCAGAGAAAGTCCAACCCAGAAAATACAGCAAAGGCAGCGTTCATCTCTACAGCTTAATATGCTTGATGTTGCAAAATGGCACTTCTTGCCCCAAAGGCCGCCTGCACTCAGTCTAGCAAGGAACTGTCAGTACAGAGGTGCTGCATTGCTTACGATGGCCCTGGGCTAATTCCTCCCAACTCCCTTTAGCACAGCCCTGGGTGGCAAAAGGGCTGTACAAGAGACACAGCTCTCTTTATACTGGTCTCAGTTTCTTACCAACAATCAGTTAACGGCAAAAGCATTGTAATACGCAATCTCTTTTCTTTCTTGTCTTACTCAGAAGAGCTTCTCTCAGTCAGACAGTTTTTTTCTGTCCTTTCTGTTGAAGGCAATAGTTTGACTAGAGACAGAAACAAGGCTGTGCAGAATGGGTCTGTTTTTTAAATGTGAACACAGCCCACCTATGAATCAGCGAAGATGATGTTGTTAATAGCAGAGATTAAACCACCTTTACCTGTCTTGAAGCTCCTTCTTCTCCAGGTCCCCCTTGACTTGTAAGCACATCGCTTCCTGCATCGTCTGGCTTATTTCGTGTTCCGCTTGCTGCTGGGCCTCATCCTTCGGGACAGGTCTACCCAAAGTGATGCAATCCCAGCGCTGGACACCAGACTTTAGACGGGAGCAGTTCACAAGTACAGATCCAGAAAGCCTCATTTGCTCTGCCTTCAGCTCTGACAAATCTCTGAAGAAGAATAAAGAAAGAGCTGAAGTTCACACCACCATCTTTAGCAGCTGACACAATTCTGAAGCACGTCATTGCACAACAGTAGCAGCTGGCAGGAAAGACGGCCTCTTTGCCGTCTAAATGAGTCCATTTAGCTGACACTTTGGGATAAGGACACATCTTGACAGCTGAGCAATGACTCGACTGGATAGTTAAGGAATCATTCTGTTCTCTCCTCAGAGACAAGAAGAAATGTATGGCACAGCCAAAAGGTGTCCAGGACCTCTAATTACTCTTATTAACTGTTGCTCCTGCTCCGTCTTCTTAGCATACTCTAATTATCATTAATAGATGTAAGGAATTTACCAAGGTCCCCAGCTTTTATACCTAGGGGATCAGCCTTAAGCGACCGATTATTATCAGCACTTGGACTGCTAAGAGGCTCGTGGCAATATCTCCATAACAAACGTTTCAGGGAGGTGGTGTAAGAATAAGCCTAAAATGTGGTAACAAAAAAGCACAAATAATACAAGAATTAAATAGTAGGTCAGGCGTACTCTCACATGGTGGAAGGCTTATCAGCAAGTAAGATAAATGGCTGACAGTAACCCAGAGTTTGAAATTGCATGCTGACACCAGAAGAATGTACTCTTAAGGCTCCGCTATTTTTGTTTGTGTAGAAGGCAACCTCAGAGAGCCCAAGAACAACAAAACAGACTGTCAAAGGAGAAATCACATCCCTAGCCGCAACTAACATAACACTGAGGCTCAAAAAGCAGGTGTGAAGGGAAGCGACATTTTTTTCTGCAAGAGATCTAGCCTTAACTTCTACTCACCGGTCAGTGGCAGTCTTCATTTCCAGGAAATGACGGCGGAAGGTTACCACCTGACGCCACAGGCTGAGCAGGCGGTTATGTTCACCCTTTAAGTAGTTTTCATAAAGCTAAACATGCAAAGACAAAAAGAAATGCCAATTCAGCCTTCACTGTCACTGTACGAGTCTTTCAGATAGGGGAACGTACAACCACCATCACCAGGTCTTCTTGAATAACTATTGCAACACGGGCATCAAGGACTGAAGAGGCACCAGAGAAGCATCCTCAGTAGACCTGCCGCCTGACTTCATGATTCGTCATCTCGCCTTGCAGAGGTGTCTAACAGTCTCGGTGGAGGAAGACAAAACCAAGCCCCTCCAAGACGGGTGTCAGATTTGCTTACAACAGGCTACTGGTAAGGGAGGCCTGTCTTGTTCTTCTGTTGACTACTCTCAACGTGAAAACACACAGACCTCTCTGGCCTCCCCTGCTCTAGACGGAGATTTAAGAACTATTAAAAAGATGAGCGGCCCTGTGTGACTGCCCTACAGTGCCCAGCAACAGCAAGCGTTTGCCTTTAGGAGCGAGCAGTATGGTCACAGCAGGTCGGCATCTTCCATCACCACAATTTCCTGACACTCCTCCAGCTCACACCCCTGTCTTCTGCTCGTCAACACCACTACACCTTCAACAGAGCCACAACTTTCCCACAGCAAGTTCTCTGTGCCAGAAATAAAACGCATTCTCATTCCACTCTGGCATCGCGTCTGACATCCCTGTAGCCTGTACTTACCTCACGTTCATTGCGCCATTCACTCTCCTTCAATTCCAGCTCCTCCCGGGCCCTCATCCAATCCGCCGTCAGTTTTCCAACATCTTCTTTAAGGGCTGAATTGACCTCATTCGCTTTATCGAGGCGCTCCCGCAGGAGACTGTTCACTTCGGCCAGATTCTCACACCTTGGAAAGGGAGAAACAGCAAAGAGGTCACTGAACAACTGCCATCCACAATTTCCATCTACAGTTTTCGTTTCCCTTTCCTCCTCAACTTTGATGATGCCCACAGTTAACGGCTTGCCTCCCCTTTGTGCTCTCTCATCGCTGGATGCATCACCTTTCTCTAGCATTGTCCCTAGATTGCATTGGCTCACCTACTGAGCCACAGAATAATTTAGGCTGGAAAGGGACCTTTGGAGGTCACCCGGAATAACCCCCCGCTCAAAACAGAGCCGTTCAGCACACAACACTCCTACTGCACCACAGAAAACAGACTGTGGACCTTTCTCGAAACTCTGCTTCAGGGAAACCTAGGGTCGAGCCTGAGGGGAGAGCAGGGGCCCGAGGGTGAGTGTGTGAGTGAGCGAGGAGTCGAAAAGGGGCACCCGTCAGCTCAGCGGAGCTGCCCGCTGCAAGGGGACTCCGGTCCTAGCAGTTAAAGTCTCGGGTGCTGTGCGTGCGGCTCCCTGAATGGTGTGTGAATGCTCGGGCAGCTGCTGCTCCTTAAACGCTCCGTTCAAAGCGGCTGGCCCAACCGCTTCCCTTGGGAAGACGAGGTAGCACTGACAGGTTTTCCCTCACTTCCATGACCATCCAGGATACCAGCTATGAGGGAACGCTTCTTCCTTGTACCTTTGCTGCTCCTCTTCCACCTGAAGCAGTGCTTTCTCCAGGCTGTGGTCTTCTGTGGCTTCCCACCTGCCTGGGAGGGATCCCTAAAGAAGAAAGGAAAGGTTTAGTCAAATTCTTGTGTTCCCTTCACTACTGCTAGCGTCCATCGCTTTCCCCTCCGCTGGTTGGGTATCTCAGGAGCTCGTGGCTTCTTCCAGGCATGACGGTGTCGTGACTACGCAGGGGAAGGGCGTTACTCAATGGGAGTAGCTCTCCTCAGTCTCCCGCTGTTGCACTCTCACAGCTCATGACCTCGAGTGCCCACTTCGACTTGAAGCCTGCAAACGCTCTCCTACTCTCCTGCCTTTTGTTTCCTAAGTTTACTTTAGCCGTGAAGCAGAAAGAAAAGCACAGGGCCAGCTCCGTATGTTGAACGCCAGCATGCTCGCCTTCCAAAATGCCATGTTTCAACCGATCCTTTTTCAGAGACAGCCATATAATGTAACAGACCTAGGACAAAATGTTACGCCAGCAATAAAGCACTCTTTCACAAAACTAAAATCCTTCTCGATAGGGTTTTCTGGACTGGCATTTCTGGGACTACTGGCTGCTCTAAGAACGCCAACGGGACAAAACACTGATGGGCAAACTTACGGCACTTCTTTAAACCCTCAGGCAGCAAAATCTTGGTTTCCTCTGTCATTGCTTTGGGCAGCTTTTTTTCCCAGCGTTAACGAAAGCTGCATACGCTATCTTTAGTTAGCAGCCTGCACACTCACCCCTCCTGCTTCCACTTGCTGCTCCAACTCTCGACACCAAGTCCGGTACTGCAGCACCTAGATGGATACGCAGAATGAAGATGAGCGAATGCAGCTTGTAACAGGCTCACTAGCTTTTCGCTAAGTCTTTACAAGCCCAAGCACAGTACGTTTCACAGTGCTGCTGCTGATACAGTCAACAAGAAGTCCTTACGATATCGGGAAGCTTCACTTTATCTAACAGTAAGGAAAGCGAGACAGGGTTTCTTCTACACGTAGCGCTATCTGCTCATCCTAAGACAGCGATGGCAAGCAGAACGACGAGACAGACGTAGCCAGCCATGCCTGGCCAATGGCCACCAGGTACCCCAGATCATTAGTTCCTGCGGGCTAAAAGGCCAGTGGGTCGCTGAAGCTAGAGAAATGAGTTTTCAAAACTGCTTTTCAATATTTCGCAAGTAAAGTTAGTTCTGACCACAGTCCTGCTCAGCCACTGCAGAATGCGGATTTCTGTTCAGCTGCAGAAGACAAGCACGGGCCACAAAAGCAGGGTGCCCTCACCGCAGCGCCGTGACCACCGCCGGGCGCTGGGCCGGGCCCGGCACGGCCTGCCCCGACCCTCCGCCCAGCTCTGGCACCCTCCTCGCTGCCAGCGCTCCCGCGCCCCGGGCGAACCGGGCCGGCGCCGCCTCCGCCCGGGGCCGCCCCAAACCACCCCCGCCGCCCCGACTCCTGCCTCGGGGACAGCCCCCTGCTCACGTGGCCAAACGCGGGCGTTGGCGGGCCAGGCGCCTGTACTCTACTACGGGGAAGACCTAACGCGAGGCTCGGGAGGGTGGCGGCGGCACAGCGAGGCGCCCAGCGGGCCGGGCCGGGCCGGGCCGGGCCGGGCGGAGCAGGGCGGCTCCCGGGGCCTCCCCCGAGCTCCGGGCTCGGCGCCGGCCCGGCCGCGGCAGCGGCAGCGGCAGCGGCAGCGGCAGCGCCGGGGAGGGCCCCGTTGGGGCCGCGCGTTCGCCCCCGAGATCGCCGCCGCCGAGTCCCCTCTCAGCGCGGCGCGGGCGGCCCGGGCACCCCGACCCCGACCCCGCGGCCCGGCCCCGGGCAACCCCCCGCCCCGGGCAGGCGCCCCCGCTCCTCACCTTCGCCTGCAGCTTCCGCACCAGCACCGCTTGACGGTGCTGCGCCTCCTGCGAGCTCTGCAGCCGGCGCCGCAGGGAGGCCTGGCTCCGCGCCGCCTCCCCGGCCCCCGCCGCCATGGCCTGCTCGGCAGCCGGGCCCGCCGCCCGCGCGGCTGCGCCCCGCCGCCTGACAGGCCCCTTGGCGGGGGCTGCTCCGCCGCCTGCCCCGGCGGACCGCGCTCAGGCGGCCCCGGGCCGCGGCCTGGCGCCTGCCGGGGCGGGCGGAGCGGCTCACCCTGCCCGCCGGGCGCGACCGGGAGCCGGGCCGCGGGGCCGGAGAGCCGGGCTCGCTCGGGGCCGCTCTTTGGCAGCGCTTCGCTTCTCGCTGACGGTGCCGCGCCGGGCTGCGGTGCTATCCGCGGGGGAGAGGCCGCCCTGGCTGCGGTTGCTCCAGCAAGTTCTGCTCGAGACCGTTAACGGTCCCGGAGAACGTTGGGGCAGAAGGCGGTCCCTGTAGAATCTGGGAGAGAAGGAGCAGGAGGAAACGGTCCCCGACACCAAAGTGTTGGATGGGGGGCATGGGGCCACTCAGGCAAGAAAGGGTGGGACTGCAGTGAGAGCAGAAAAGGTCCATCGCGCAGGGAAACCAACTGAATAGCTAGAACTTTCTAGAAAAAGCTTACACTTCAGCCCTTGACTGCCACTGGAGCAGGAGTTCCAATCTAGTAGGAAACCCAAACATACGTAGATGGAATTCTTTAATCTTTTCCTCCCTGTTTTGCAGTATGAATGGGACAGACTGCAAGCAGTTAAAGGAAAACTGGTACGGGAGAGAAAAATTCAAATTCACAGGACAACATCCTCTGTGAATGAAACTTTATTTCATGAGCTCATGAAGAAATGCAACAAACACACATGACAAAGACGGTTCAGTCTCCTTTGCCCAGACTAGTCTGTTACATGAATTCACTTATTCACCACAAAAGTCATGAGGTTTTGTAATTTATAACCTGTAACAATTCGTGTGCTTATGATAAAAAAAAGCCAACAGTGACTGCTCATCCTTCCTCCTCCATCATGGTGCGGGCGTCCCCCGTATCGCTCTGGGAAGCACGCAAGCCTCAGCAGTCCAGCTGCTGTAGGGTCTGCTTCAAAGGCTTTTTGGGTAATGCCACAGAGGTACATCATTGAAACTAACCCAAACGAAGGACAAGCTCAAACACCTTCATTTCACAAGACAACCAAAACCACACAACATAAACCACTGAGAAACAGGGGTAAACCACAATCAATCAACACTCCAATAACCAATGGCCAAGAAGGCCAATAGCAGCCTGGCTTGTATCAGAAACAGTGTGGCCAGCAGGGCTAGGGCAGTGATCGTCCCCCTGTACTTGGCCCTGGTGAGGCCGCACCTCAAATCCTGTGTTCAGTTCTGGGCCCCTCACTACAAGAAAGCGATTGAGGTGCTGGAGCGTGGCCAGAGGAGGGCAAGGAAGCTGGTGAAGGGTCCAGAGCACAAGTCTTATGAGGAGCGGCTGAGGGAGCTGGGGTTGTTTAGCCTGGAGAAAAGGAGGCTGAGGGGAGACCTTCTCGCTCTCTACAACTGCCTGAAAGGCGGTTGTAGCGCGGTGGGGGTCGGTCTCTTTTCCGAAGTAGCAAGTGATAGGACGAGAGGAAACGGCCTCAAGTTGTGCCAGGGGAGGTTCAGATAGGCTATTCGGAAAGATTTCTTCACTGAAAGGCTTATCAAGCATTGGAACAGGCTGCCCAGGGAAGCGGGTGAATCCCCATCCCCGGAGGTATTTAAAGGACGTGTGGACGTAGCACTTAGGGACATGGTTTAGTGGTGGACTTGGCAGTGTTAGGTTTACAGTTGGACTCGGTCATCTTCCAGACTAAGTGATTCTATGAATTGCTAGAACCTCTGTCGGCTTTGAGGAAGAAGATGAGACAGAGGTGATCACACAAGACTCTGCACTCTGGACTGACTGATTTTGGTAGCCTGGCAAAAGAGCTTGGGAGAATCACGTCACTGGAGGAGACCAGGGAGTTTGTCATCATTTAAACATCAGTTTCATAGTGTACAGTGTTATGGGATAACTTTGAGAGAATTGTTTGTTTCCGATGGTCTGTTCTCTGTTAGGTAGTCTTAGGTTTGGAGTAGGTGGGATGTTTGGCAAATATCCAGCAGAGGTGTTACACTGAAGAAAAAAAAGCTAAAAAATCACAGTTAACCTTCAAACTTGAATGCCGGCAAGGTATATCAGACAACTTCTTTGTGTGAGACAAGTAAACGGTATTGCTGACATGAACTACTGTACAAACAGAGCCTACCATCTCTTTGGCCACATCAGCCAGACTTTCATAAACCACTAAATGCCACTGCTCACCGCAAGGGCTGTTTCCCTGCCGAGCATCACCTCATTGCATCCAACTGCTTTACACACTGAAGCAGGTGACACTTTGATCTCTTCTTTGTTTTTGTTTTTGTTCTTGTTTTTGTTTTTGTTTTTGTTTTTGTTTTTCCTAGAAGGAGAAACCACGTGTTTCATTTTGCTTTCTTCAGCGAGCAAAGTTGCTTTTGCTCAACCTTTCCTGAAAATGTCCAGCACTGGCATAGATTCTGATAGAATTTTAGTTTGCAAGGTGGCAGTTCTGGAAAATGCAGTATTTTTGCATGAAAACACATAGCCTGGGGTATGTATGTTTGTCGTGAAGGAGCTGTCTGGTCCCAGGCAACCCAGTATGGCCTTACACGTCCCTTTCAAGTTAACAGTGCCAGTGCCTTTTGGCAGCCCAGGGTATTAGGGCGGTATACAGCAGATGCTCTTAAACTTTCAGCCCGCAGTACAGGAGCTCTTTCTCCTCTAGCCGATTCTGCAGTGGCACTGGCTGGCTCTGCACAGAACTCCAGAGAAAGGACTCTAACCGTATTTTGTCCCGCTTTCAGGTTTACCGCCAGCAAGAGTGGGCTAGCAGTGGTCTGGAGCAGTTGCGCCAGGAGTCCTCTCGCCAAGGGCACGCGCTGGCCAAGGTGTCCAAAGAGAAGGAATTGCTGGTGCATGAGAAGGCTGCCCTAGAGGTGCGACTGGCAGCCATGGAGCGGGACCGACAAGGCCTTTCAGAGCAGCTGGCAGAGGCCAGGTAAAGGCAGGGAGGCATGTCCTAGGCAGGACGTGGTTTAATGTCTGTAATTATAAAGGTGGTAATCATTACACGGGGGTTTACTGCATTGCACCCTGCGTGCTTTTCAGATGTTTTCACCTTGCCTGGACAGAAAATGGAAGAATCTCAAGGGGGGAAAAAAACCCTAGACCATGCTTTGGATGTTATTTTTCTGACAGCTACAGCTAGCAGAGCTCTCCTGAGCCTTGGGCTCATGTTTATGCCCCCTTGCGTTTTCCTGTGTGAAGTCCAAAGCAAGCCAACTTGGCCCTGAATTGAGTAATACTTCAACCGTGCAGTCGTTTACGGAAACCTGAAGCTTCTCTCTGGTTTTGGTTTCTTGTTCTGAGCATTTGAACGTAGATCTTTGCTTCTCAAGTAGTTGGACGTGGGCTCTTCAGAATTCAAGGCTATTACATACGGACGTTGTGAGTAGGACACTGCCATTCAGGGTGAAGCTAGAGGCTCATGCTGAAAATCCTGAGGGCCTTCTGTTTCTAAGCTAACTCTTGTTAAGTGTGGTGCAGGACCTAGAGTTGGTTACACCAGCAGCAGGGAAACGTCTTTTGAGTTCTCAACAGTCTTCGGGGATTCTTGCCCATCATTCATGTCGGGGTCCTGTACTCCTTACCACCTGCTGTTTAGGGACAGACATCATGGAGAAGTTACATAGGGAAGGAAGAAGATTCTGTGCTTCTGCTGTATCAGATTTCTAGGATCGAATCACAGAATCATAGAATCGTTTAGGTTGGAAAAGACCTTTAAGATCATCAAGTCCAACCGTTAACGTAGCACTGCCAGGATGCTATTGGCCTTCTTGGCCACCTGGGCACACTGCTGGCTCCTATTCAGCCGGCTGTCGACCGGCACCCCCAGGTCCTTTTCCACCGGGCAGCTCTCCAGCCACTCTTCCCCAAGCCTGTAGCGTTGCATGGGCTTGTTGTGAATCAAGTGCAGGACCCGGCACTGAGCCTTGTTGAACCTCACACAGTTGGCCTTGGCCCATCGATCCAGCCTGTCCAGATCCCTCTGTGGAGCCTTCCTACCCTCCAGCAGATCGACACTGCCGGCCACCTTGGTGTCGTCTGCAAACTTATTGAGGGCGCACTGGATCCCGTCGTCCAGATCATTGGTAAAGATATTAAATGGGACTGGCCCCAATACTGAGCCCTGGGGAACGCTACTTGTTACCGGCTGCCAACTGGATTTAATTGTGACAAGTTCTGTTTTTCCAGAAAAAAAAAAATGAAAAAAAAAAAAGAAAAAAAAAAGGAAAAAGGAAAAAAAAAAGGAGAAAGAAAAGGGGGAAGAAAAGGGGAAAAAAAGGAAAATAAAAGGAAAAAAAAAGAAAAAAGGGGCAAAAAAGGAAGAAAAAGAAAAAAAAAAGGAAAAAAGTATAGAGATATTTGTCCTCCTCTTAGGTGTTGTTTAGAAACCTGCTGAGCTGGCAGAGCTGTACAAATGATGTTTTAGAAATAGTTTGTCACACTTCCTGACTTTTACGCTTTACCACTCCAGAGTATGTTGTTAGCAAGGCTTATAAACACCATTTTGACTCAGTGTGTTTCTCGAGATCTGCTGCTGCTTCTGAGCTCCAGCTTCTCTTATTTGATCCAGCTGAATTATGTTTGGTCAATTATTGGGCTGATATGAGATTATTAAATATTCAGCTCCTCCTTTTTTTTTTTTAAGGGATAAATTATTTTTTTAAAAAGGGATAAATGATTTCTGAAGAACCTTTGGCAATAGATAACCAAAAATCAGCAACTATTCGTGACAGATGTTGTTCTCAAGAGCCTTTTGTTGTCATAGTTTTGGACTCTATCCTTTCTGTTCTGTTTTAGAGACTGACTTCTATTTGTCCTTAAAATGGAGCATATTTACTTTGGACTGCCAGAGATTGGTACGATTAGAAATACGTGCTTGTTCTCCTTCTTGAAGATATATCCTCCATTGTCCACCAAAGTAGTGAAATCCTTCTCCTGTGGGTTTTATTGTTGTACCACTCAGGTGCCCCTCTACCTTGAAGGATGTTACCCTGATTGCACCCCTGTAGGAGTGAGGCAGTGCTGTGTAGTGTAGGAAACTGGCACACAGGACGCTGTGTTAGGTCAGGGAGGTAACTTCAGCTCCTGATTCCAGAATCCTGTGTGTCATATGCACCAGTTGTTTGAAGTCTATGGATGTAACAATTTGCATCTGCAGTACAGCACCTTCCCTTTTAAAGAATGACAGGTCATTTGGGCTACTGCCTACTTAGTTAGCAACACTTAAATAAAGGTAGCAAGTTTTTCTCTTGAACTTCCAACAGCTTAAACCGAAGGATACCTGTCTCTCCTGTCAGATGGTTCTTGTTCAGATAAAATCTAGTTCTCATTTCTTACAAATGCTGCTACAAGCATGAGATTTTACTGTATCATCTGAGGTATTTCTTTAGTCCCTTTTAAATATAGAGAGTTTGGAAAATTACCTACCTATACCTACACTATGAACAGTATTAAAAAGCCACGAGTCAGCCAGGGAGATACTCTTATTCTGTCCCCCTGCAGAGGAACTTGGAAGTGCTGATGAGATAAGGGCTGTGAGCAGAGACCGGGCTTTTGCTTGCTGGAACAGACTTTGTGAGCACAGCTACCTGCATGTCATAGATCAGACAACAGCAATTTAAAGTTTGGCTATTGAGATCAAATTTGGCTGGGCTTTCTGTGTTATGCTAGGTCATAAGGAAACCCTAGACGTTCCCTCGGAGGGGCCTGCACTGCTATTTTAAACAGTAGCAATGTATTTTCTTTATACAGGTTTCCATGCTACCCATTTTCCATAGTCTGGTGGAGGGATCTTGGACGGCTTCTTACTGGAGAGACTCCCTGTGGGTGTCGGGAGCAAGAGACTAATTTCTCTCCGTATTCACAACTTGCAGGTCAGTGAAGGAGACCATGGAATCCAGCCTGTTTGAGGCTCAGCAGCGTTTATCTCAGCTGGAGATCAGCAGGAGTCAGCTTGAAATCCAACTTCACGCAGTCATGCAGGCCAAGGAGGTGATACAAGGTGAGAGCCTTGTTTCTGGTGATCCCCCTGCCTAGGCAAGGTGGTATAAAAACAGCCCTCTGTCCACAGTGCTCCTGAGGAGTGAAGGAGGTAGAAGCAGATCCCTCCTACACTGAAATTCAAATGGCTTAAGGTCAGTAAAGGCAGAACCATTGTTTGTGTAAATTCTGAATCTTGTCATTTGTCACATTTGCAGGGGAAGTGAAGTGCCTTCAGTGTGAGCTGGAAGCGGAGAGATCCCTCATGAAGCAGGAATGGGAAAACATGGCGCAACAGCTCTTGCGGACAGAACAGCAGTATAACAGTACCCTCAAACTTCAGGAAACTGATCATGAAGTGGAAATAAACAAGCTCCTGCAAGACCTGGTAGGAAACAATATACTTCTGAATTCTTCAAGCAAGCTTTGTGGGCTGGCTTTAGAAGAATAATAGCCTGAGCGTGTGAACTGGCAGCAGTCGTCTGTCATAGGCCACATGTTGCTAGGCCGGGCAGCAGAGCCAATGGCTCATACTTGAAGACACATGAAGACCCACAGGACGATGCTGGGACAGTAAATGCAGCCACAGATTCAGTGTGGGCGTAAGACGAGTTTGACAGAAGGTTGCGTGGTCCCCACCCAAAGCATGGCAGCAAAGGGGTAGGATCTTACCAGACTCCTGTCTACCATGAAGTAGACTCCTAACATTGCTGCGAACTGCAGTCATGGAAACTTTGTTCCTTTCGTTCTGTGCTTTCATGGTTGACAGAGGTATGGGCTTGAATTTGGCCTTGAAGCACATAGAACAGGCCCCTTGTTCCTGGTACTTCAGTTTGTGGCCTGTCTTGTAACTAGGACATCAGGGTACTGGTCTCTTTCTCACCCTGCAGTCCACCTGCACCTTTTCATTGATGAAAAGGGAGGTAAGCTTTGAAAATGGAGACTCTGAGAATCGAGAGAAATCCTGAAGAGAGTGGTGCTAGGAAACAGGCGACCATCAGAGAGGGAAAGGTCGCAGCTCCTTTTCTCGATTGGACGTGATTTGTGGAGGGCACAAAGCCACTACTGTGCACTGTTCAGGTGGGGGGTTGTGGGAGGGACGAAGCGTCACATTTTTTTGAGGAGCTTGTTTGGGAGTCCATCTTGAAGTCTTTTTCTCTACTCATCAGGCAAGCGAGCGTGAAGGGCACCATTCAGAGCTGCAGGAGATGCTGGACAGATGGGAAAAGGAGAAGGCAGAGACCGAAGGGGAGCACGAGAAGAAGCTGTTAGATATGAAGCAGAAAGTTGCTACCATGCAAGCTCAACAAGAGGAGGAACGAACCAGAGTCGAAAATGCCACGCAAGAAGTAAAGACTGTGAAAGGAGAATTTGTTTGGGTTTTTTTGCAAGGCTAGAGCTGTGGGAGGTGGCTGGATATCGGGCTGTGTAGAGCATGCCCTACATATTTTCTGCATGGAATTTGGTGAGGTGAAAGGTGTGCAGGGCTATCTTTGGGACTAGGAATGAGACCTCTCATAGGAAGCCAGGTAGAAATGTCACCTTTCATTTTAGATTTTTGTGCTGCTATTGTATTCTGGTTTTTTTTAAGACTTACCTCAGAGTATTTTCACCGTTGTCTTAACGGTCCTCTTTTGATGTTTATTGATATGTGTTTATAGCCTTAACTCCATTAAGGACCAAACAGAGTTTGTAGGACTGAACCCCCACGAGGACGGGGTTTTTGTTTGGGGGGCACGGGGAGGGGTGCAGCAGGATTGTTGCCAAAAGAAAAATCTTTTTAAAGACTCCTCTGAAATATTTCTGAGCAGTAAAACAGAGGTGACTTCTGGGCTGTGTTTTAAGTCACTTGCTGGTAAGCTATTTTGTGCCCAGATCTCCTGTGCCAAAGCAACCCTGTCATATACTGAGAGTCCTCCTTATGTCCTACCCAAAGTCCTCTTTATGCAGACGGTACCCCCAACTGTGTCTACAGGTATTGAAGTGACAGGGCAGTGCTCAGAGATGACAGTGTGTGCCTGTAATGTCAGTACTTTACCAAAGTCTATAGAATACCTTAAAACCGAAGTAATTTTCACCAAACCCCTCTTAGCATACAGGAGTTTTCTGAAGGAGCTGCTAGCTTCAGCCCTCTGGCAGCCTTGCATTTTCTCTACTGTTAACTCGGTGCAAAAGTCTCTATTGAAAGACAAATGGGACACAGCAGAAGACAAGGGATACCCTCACCAGCAAGATGAGACACTTGAGAAATGCCACACATTTTCCTGTTAGATGACTAAGAGTTTATTGGAATGTCAATCACAGATGGACCATGGATGGACTGTGTTTATACTGCCAGTCTCACTTAGGAAGCTGTGTCTCCAAGTGGGCAGATAATGACCTAGGAGACCAGCAGCATAGTCCTCTGAGAATGTCTGAGCCCATCAGTATTGGGGTCTTGCCACACAAATTTTGTATGGGAAGTTTAAGCCCGTCTTGTCTTTATTTCTGTGCAGGTCCTGCTAGAAAAGGAGAGTGAGAAGGATGCTCTCTTAGAGCTGCTACTCCAAACTCAAGGAGAGCTAAGAGAAGCCTGCCAGCAGCTAGAGCAGCTCAGGCAGGGGATGAAAGAGCAGCAAGATAATGGGCAGGTAAGTCTGACTAGTAGGGCAGGTTGAAAGAACAGGCAGTTGGCAATTGGACATAAGCTGAGGGAGAGACTGAGAGAGCCAGGTAACAGAGTGAAGGGCAGTAACAAGGAAATAAAATGTAAGTCCAGGGACTGAGGAGGTAAGGACTACTGCAGGCACTGAAAGCACAGAAGAGCCTGGTAAGCTCCAGAGATCAGCAACAGGGAGGAAGGGTGACAGTGGAAGCAGAGCTGGGTAGAAAAGCAGAAAGGAGCGGCTGAAGGAATGTCATTTTGAGACAGAAAGAGGAAAAAGCTGAAACTGACGGCAGGTCCCAGTAACTTGCTCTCTCCCTTTGTGTTCACAGAACATCACAGAAAAGCTGCAAGCAGAGCTGCAGGAAACTCAGCGTAAGATCAAGGCAGTGGAGAATAGGCACAAAGAAGAAATCAAAACCATCAAAGAGGAAATGAATATCCTTCTTCAGCAGAGGGATGGTCTACAAAAACAGGTGACTGAAACAGCAGTAGATAACTCCCGTCATCAAACAGGTGGTCTCTCCCCTTCTTGCCTTTCCATTGCAGAGCAGGCTGATGGGGTAATCCCTCTGACTGCCATCAGACTGTGGCCTCTCTCAGCTGGTCTGAAGCAGACTTACTGGTCAGCTGAATCTCAGCTGCTGCCCTGCACAGAGGGGCTAGTCCTTTTGGCTGTTTGCCAGCAATCATCAGAATGGATTTCTGCTGGCCTCTTACTGCTAGCCTTGTTTTTTAAGGTGGTTTTTCAGAGGAATATGGTGACCCACTTCGATTTTTAAACAAGTCAGCTGTATCCATTGTGAATCTGGTACTCTCATGATAGGGTGAACTTTAAAGTTGTTCTTTCCCTTTCTTCACCGTATATGTAGGGCTAACAGTGACAAGCTGTAGTCTTTGACTGCTTTGTTATTGTTCTACTTGAGGTGGAAGAGTTGACATCTCAGCTAGCAGCCTCTGAAGAGTCTCTAAAGAAGGAAGCTATGACTCTACATCAAGAAGTGGCGTCTTTGGAAAGGAAACTCGAGAGCACGGAGAAGCAAAGAAAGGATGTCCTGGTGAGGCTGGCAGATGCCACGAAGGGCCATTTCTTACATATTTTTTGGCCTTCTGTTAATAATCCTAAGGAGCAACTTGTTTTTTGGTTTAATTTTTCCAGTTGCATTCTTCTGAATAAGTAGGAAAAGATGCTATAGCCATATAAAACTCAGTTATGATTCAGGGTGCTTATTTTCCTCAATCCTGAAGATTTCTGCCCTTGAAGCTTTAGTCAAAGTAATCTTCAAACTTGTCTCTAATTGTTTGTGTCCAAATCCATATTTAGATGTCTAAATATCTGGATATGGAAAAAGGGGTGAGAAGACCAAGTTTGCTAATAACAGAAAGCTGTTCAACATTGCCCATCTGAGAACAGACAGTGGGGAAAAAATAGAGACGTTTGAGAAACCAAAGTGCTGATCCAGCTAAATTTGTGTGTCTGCGAGGGGAAAACTAGTTCTGATTTGAAATAGAATGACAGACTGTGATCTGACCATTACTCCTTCAAGAGGGGACAGTGGGGTTCTAGAGGATGGTACCATGAAAATTCTACACAGTAGAGGTCCAAAAACAACAAAAAAAGGTAAATGAAATCCTGGGGTTGCTCTCAAAAAAAAAAAAAAAAAGGTAAATCGAATGTTGGGTTGGTCTCTCTTCCCTTCCTAATAGAGAGAACACCGTCATGCCACTGCCTAAATCATGCTTAGTCTGGACTGTAAATCCTGGCTGCAGTGCTGGCAGCTCCTCCCCAAAAGAACTCACTAGAGCCAGAAGAGGTTCAGAGAATGGCAAAAAGAAAGGTGGGAGTAGCTGAGTAAGCTAGGAAAGACGCAACCTAAAGAGTGGCGCAGGAAAGGTCTACAACATCCTGAGAAGCAGAGGGAGAGGGGCAGCGGTTGTTCACTCTCTTTTCCAAGAGAGGAGCAACAGCCGTCTGATGAAGGTAGTGAGAGCCGTGCTGCAAGCAAGTGACAGGAGGTGCTATACTTACAGCAGAGCAGAGAACTCCTTGACAAAGGGCGTTGTAAACACAGCAGGTCTATATGGGGTCAGGAGGAGACTTGTGAAAGTTCTCACAAGATGGAACAGTGCTGGGGTTGGGAAGGGGAGGTATCATGGAAGTCTACCCCACTCTTAGGCTTTCTTCCCTGGGTATGCACTTGGAGGCACTGTTACGTACAGGATACTAGCCTAGACATGTGAGCCAGTGCAGCTGTTCTTACATGATCAATATTTTCCTCCTTCTCCATTTACAATGACTCCAAAAATCAGTTATGGACAGAGTTTGACAAATACAGTACAGTTCTCAAATCTTTTTTCAGTGACAGTAGAAAACTTGCATTGAACAGGGAAACCAACTGAATAGCTCGAATTTTCTACTAAAAGCTCAAACTTCAGCCCTTGACTGCCACTGGAGCAGGAGTTCAAACCTAGTATGAAAACCAAACATATATAGATGGAGTTACTGAATCTTTTCCTCCCTGTTTTGCAGCATGAACGGGACAGACTGCAAGCAGTTAAAGAAAAACTGGTATGGGAGATCAAACTTCTTCAGGATTCAGTCACAGCCTCTGAAACCCGAGCAAATACAGCAACAGATATGAATCACTCCCTTGAACAAGAACTCCAAACTACACTGTCTCTTTTAAAAATTAAAAATGAGGTGTTGGAAACGCAGTGGGAGAAAATCCAGATGCTACAGAAAGAGGCAGCAGAGGTAAAAGCTTTGCAGGAGAATCTCACTCGTATGACTGCCATCCTGTCAGAGAGGGAGGGAGAAATCAAGTTACACCAGGAACAGATGAGAATTCTGGATAAGCACGAAAAAAACCAAAGGATTGCTGTCAGCAAGATGAGCAAAGAGCTGGAAGAGAGGGACCAGGAGATCAGATCCCAGCAAGAACTGATATCAGAGCTGGAGAAGCAGCGAGAAATGCAGAGGGCTGCTGTGAGCAAGATGAGCAAAGAGCTGGAAGAGAGGGACCAGGAGATCAGATCCCAGCAAGAACTGATATCAGAGCTGGAGAAGCAGCGAGAAATGCAGAGGACTGCCGTGAGCAAGATGAGCAAAGAGCTGGAGGAGAGAGACCAGGAGATCAGATCCCAGCAAGAACTGATATCGGAGCTGGAGAAGCAGCGAGAAATGCAGAGGGCTGCTGTGAGCAAGATGAGCAAAGAGCTGGAGGAGAGAGACCAGGAGATCAAATTCCAGGAGGGGAAAATAATGATTCTAGAACAACACGGTGCATCACAAGTGAGAAATCTGCTCATGGATCTTGATCGTATGAAAGGAAGCTTGAAGGAGAAAAACGTAGAGCTTATGTCTCAGACTCAGCAGATCCGGGAACTAGAAAAGGAGAGAGAAGAGGTGAAATCTCTGCACGCAAGCCTTGAACACCTGAGGGCAGTTCTTAAGGTCAGAGAGAGTGAGTGCGATTCTCAAAGGGATCAGTTAAAGCTCTTCCAGCAGTACAAGGAAGAGCAAGAGGGGCACCTGCAAGAGCTTCATGGTAAAGTAGAAAAGATGGCACTTTCTTTATCTAAAAAAGATCGAGAGCTCGAGTCACAACAAAAGCAAATGCAGGAAGCTGAAGAAGTCATGGAAATGCAGTTAAGGGCTGTCCGTGACCAACTGGAGCAGACCTTAGAAACCTTAAAAGAAAAGGACAGACTCATAGATATGCAAAAGCAAGAAACACGGAACTATGAGGAGAAAACAGAGGAACGGATGAACGTCTTACGTAGAGACTTAGAATACACTAAGGCAATACTGGAAGAAAAGGATTTCGTGATTGAATCTCAGAAGGAAGTGATTGAGACCTTCCAAAAACAAGAACAAGACTCTGAACGGCAGAAGGAAACTCTGCAGCATCTTCAAGTGGCACTAAAGGAACAAGAGCAAGAAATGTTATCCCTTAGAAAGCAACATGAGGCATGCAAGGAAAAGGAGGAAGAGCATGAAGCTGAGCAAACAAATCTTCAAGCAACAAAACGGACTCTGAAAGAAAGAGAAGAAAAGATAGAGGTTCTGGAGGAGGCTATCTCTAAGCTTCAACAGCAAAAGGAGGAGGCAGCGATGCAGACTAAAGCCATACTGCAAAAACTAGAATATGCTGAATCTTCTCTAGAAGCTAGAGATCAAGAGGTAGCGTCTTTGCAAGAGCACGTCCAGGACCTTCAAGCGCAGAAGGAGTTAGAAGGCAAGCAGGCCAAGAGTCTACAGCAGGATCTAGAGAAGATGAGCCAAACAGTGAAGAAGAACCATTTGGAGTTCCTCAGGCAGACAGAGCAAATGAACACGTTCCAGCTTCGTGAAGAAAGCATGAAAGTAGCACTAGCATCGTGCCAGAAGCAAGTGAAACTGCTTGAGGAAGTGGTGAGGAAGAGAGGTGAAGACAATGAAACTCTTCTGCAAAAACTCCAGCGCCAAGAAGAAGACCTGAAGACCTTGCAGAATCTCCAGCTTAGGCTAACCAAGAAGAATGAAGAGGTTAGACACCACAGCGAGCAAGAGAAGCTCCTGGAAGAAGCCTTGCCTGAGAGGGAACGAGAGACCAAGGCTCAAGGTGAGCAAAAAGAGTTAGAAGAGGAAATAAGAGGTCTTCGGGAAGATCTCCAGCATGTTCAGCAGACTCTGTCAAAGAAGGATGAAGAGATCAAGTACCAGAGAGAGAGAGTCGGGTATTTAGAGAAGAGCCTGACAGGGAGAGAAGAAGAGCTTAGGAGGCAGAGTCAACTCCTGCAAGAATTAACATCAGCTTTGCGATGGAAGGATGGAGGGGACCCCCTACAGAAGCTCCAAAAATGGGAGGGAGAGGAAGCGGAGAAGAGGAAAGGTCTCCAGGAGAGAGGCTGTCTCTTGAAAAGGCAGAAGGAGCTAACGCAACAATTGGAAGATGAGAGAAAAGCAAAGGGGGAAGAACTGGAGCGCGTGATTGCTATTTTGAAGCAGAATGAAAGCGGAGAAGACAAATGGAAAGAGAAGGCACGAGCACTGACTCTTGCCCTTACCAAGAGTGAAATGGCCAGTGAGACCCTGAGGGAAGAAATAGCTATCCTGCGGAGTATGGTTTCAGAGAGGGACAAGGACCGGTTTCATCTTCAGGTAGGCACTGTGACTGATCACCAGTCAACTAAAATGTGTCTATAAAGGATTCTCATGATGTTTCCCATAAAGATATGGGAATATATGTTCCCATAAATACATGACCTGCTTGGCCAAAGAAGCCGTGACTCCAGCCAGCAGGTTTGCCTGTCTGTATAGCTCCGGCCAGAAAGTTGCCTGTCAAGCCCGGAACTACTGAAAGAACTTTGCAGAGCTTGCTGTTAAAATTAAATCAAGTCCAAAGGCTGGAGGTGGGTAATTGGTTCTCTCCTGTCTAGGCAAGCTTAGCCAACGTGTTGTGGTTAGGATTTGGCATGGAAAGGAAAGGGCACAGTTGACCAGACTAACGCACTAAACTTAGTCGAAATATATAACGATGGCTGAACAGCAGCTACACTGATGGTGCTTAGAGGATGCTTTCAGAGGTGTAGATTTCTGAGGTACGGCTTTTCTGGTGTATTGAAAAGAACAGAATTCGTACCGTTGCCTGATCAGGATAGGATGTACCTGTGCCGCAGTCCAAAAAGCATGAAGGCAAACTTGCTTGGATTTCTGCAAGGTGATCTGACTCGGGTGCTGCTGGTGGAACAGCTGCAACAGCCTGGGCTGCAAACTTGCCGGGGACTCTGCCAGTACTTTTAGCATTACGTTAGTATACAGGCATATAAAAAATGCTACTAATAAAATACTCTAGTTGTGCATCATACATTTATACGTTACTTGAGGAATATTACTACCAGCCTGATCAGGATGGTGACAGGTATTGTGATCTGCTGATGGGAGGCAAAGCAGTGACAAGGGCAGGGAACGTGAAAACAATGGGAGATTTCGGCTGCATCCACATAGATCAGGTACGCAGCAGCATTAGATCAGGTAATGCGGTTGCAGCCATATAGATCGGTATAGTGCTGATATCAAGACTACATTCATCGATGCTGTCAGAAATTGCTTCTAGGAGCAGTTCATCAAGAAACGCATGAGAGGGGAGGGGGCTCTTGGCTAGGTTCAGAGCAGTGCAGAGGGCTTGGTTGGTAACGTGATTTTTTCCAAAGAGCGGTTCTGTAATGATGATGTAACAGGCAAAGGGAACAGAGAACAAAACGGTAGTATTTTATCACTGCAGAAATACATGCTTCACCCACATCTTGCATATTGTTTGGTTGTCCGAGGGCAGAGAGTAGAACTGTAGACAGGAGGACATGCAGTGAAGGTCAAAGAGGATGACCAAAGATGTTACATGGCTTCCCCAAGAGGGACAGGTCAACGTGGAAGTCTTCATGATGGACAAGAAATGGCTGAGAGAGAGGGAACGGGAAATGCTAGGGACCTTTGTAAAACCATTAAGTGGCTGAATAGGAAATGAATGTTTCCAGTCTCTCTCAAAACCAGAATGGGGGACACTGAACAAAGCTAGCAGGAAGCATGTCCAGAACAAGCAACTCCATTTCTCCAAGGTGATCGGGAGGAGGGCCCCTAGGAAAAGAGTGTGTTGTTTTGGCCCGCGGACCAGGAGGAGAAGAAGGGACTTAGCGCTGTCCATTGCTGAGTCCGGTCGCTCTCCCTGATGTGTTAATTCTGGCCCTCCTAACCTTTATGTGGCACCAGCTCACAGAATCTCCTCTCTGAATACGCAGCAGGCTATTGCAGAAGGCGAGCAGCTATCCTGGCTCTCAGAGAAGAGACTCCTGTCGCAGCGGCTGGAATGTCTGCAGCGAGATGTTGCAAGGCTGGAGCAGGAGAAGACGGAGTTGAAGCAACTCAATGCTGAGCTCAGGCGGACTCTTGAGCAGGTAGAACAGGCTTTCGCTGCCTCTGCAAAGCCTCATGGTCCTCTGGAACAACACCACGTTTCCACAGACAGCACTTTGGAGTCCTCTGCTTGTTTCCTTCCCTCTCCCACTTCCCCCTGTGGACACACACTTTTGTATTTTCTCTCTCTTCTGGCACCCCGTTGCCTTCACAAATGTACATTCACGCCGGTACCACCCTTGTTGCACCAGCGTCCCCATACACACACATTTGATTCTCTTGTGTCAGGAACTGTTTCCTCTTGCTCTTTCTTTTCGATAGCCTACACTGAGTACTTCTTAGCCCCAACGTTCTCTGGTGCAATTAACGGTCTCTGAGCGGACATCTCCTTGCCACGACATCCAGAGGTCCTTTTGCTCCTTGTTTGGTGGCAGGTTTCTGTGACCCTTTCTCCTATCCAACGTGCAGGTGGAACGTGAACGGAGGAGGCTGAAGAGAGCTTATGGTGGTCGGTCGCTGCCAGATGCATGCGGATTTTCTCTCTCCCAGTCTGACCAGCACAAGATGCCTGCTTCTAGACAGGTGAGAACAGAATCTTAGTTGGTGGGAGGAGGCTCTGGCCGTACGGAGGAACGATGGCAAATCCCAGTGGCAGCAGCAGCCCCCGGTATCGACCTAATAGAAGTTGAATATAGACCACGGCCCTGACCAGACTGGAGACTTAACAGAAATCCTTGCCTTTTCTTCACAGGAGGAGTCTCATGATCACTGCAGTCATCGATTAGCTGAGTTACAGGACCAGGTGAGGAGTAGGAAAGCTGTCACCAAAAGCCACTGTGGCTGTACTGATGGGCACAACTTTGCCTGATGCTATGGCCCGAGTTTTGGGTTGGGCTGTCAGGAAGTGACTACACCAGGCAGTGTCACTTCGACACACCTGTTGGCCACGGCCAGACATCATTCACCTAGCTCTAGTCTCTGGCTTGCCTAAAGGTCAGGCAGGGTGGGAGAGGGATTGGAGGCAATTCAGAAAACTGGAACTTGCCTGAAAATAGAGAATATTCTAAGGGTGCTCCCCTTGAGTCTTACTCGTCTTGTCGACTGTTTCCGTTTTCCCTTGGCTCCGTTAACAGTGGAGCTTGCGTCATATCAGAGCCTTCAGGCAATCGTTAGTCTCGTATTGCCATGCTGTGCTAATCACGATCCCAGTATCTGACCGAGTCAGAGACCTAAGCACCGTATGTACGTTTGTTTTATCAGTGTAAGAATGTACGTTCCAGCTACTGAACCCTATTGCATCCTTTGAGAGCGGTACTGGCAGCAGCAGCAGCAGTCGCCAGACTTCTCTTCCATGTACTTTTACGGGTCTGGTACAGCCTGGCCTCCCTGAGGAGGTGAATCTTCACAGGCGTTCAAGGCAAAACGCATATAATATTTATGTCAGTAAAGTACATGATGCTTAGCTCTGGCAAGTGAGCCGAGAATACTGCTGAAGCCATCAAGGTATATCCTAAGGCTGTTTTCACCAGGAAGCCTCAGTGTCTGAAGTTCTGTTGCTACCGCTAACTAACTGAACCCCCTTCCCCGTGTGACTGTTGTGCCTGCCTGCCCTGCAAACCTAAGAGGAGGTGAGAGCAGCTGGGTCTCTCCCACCAAAAAGCCCAGCAGGCACAACACCGTGTTGTCAGGAAAGAATAGAATTTGAGGAGTTTCAAGGCTTCGGCAGTCTTTTAAGGCTCATTTCCCCTGGGCTGTGTTCATCAAATTATGCTCAGCTCATTTGTGACATGCTCTAAAGTTAGGAAAAATGAGAGTTTGCTCCCTTTTCATGTGCTAGCTGTCAAGTTTCCTGTAGGAACCTCTCTCTCTAATATACATGTCATGTCTCGGTGTTGCACATGTGAATGGTATGCCAGAGAGAAACTCGGACTGTTGATAATCTGAGTTCAGTTCAGGGCGACTCTGGGAACCTGTTACTTCCCGTTCCACAAGGACAAAGTTTTGCCAGGGCTGGAGTTAGAGGGTGCGTCTTCCCTGACAGCCGGTACAGTGGGGCTACGGATGGTCCTAACGGCGTGGGCTTGGCTGAGCGCGGCCTTTTGCCTCTTTCAGGTGTCCCTTCTGCAGACGCAGCTGGCACGAGAACGAAAATACAAGCAGGACTATATTGAGTGCTGCGCAAAGACCAGCCAGGAGCTGTCAGACCTTCACCAAGAGCTCTCTTATTCCTTAGCAGCCGTGGTCAGGGAGCCCGAAGCTGCTGTGCTGGAGGCAGAGACCCGGCAGCTGGATCGGTCTCTGAACCTTAACTTGGCACTGATACCTCCGGACCATCAGTCTCCTGAGAGACAGCCGTTGCATTCAACAGCCAGATCTGCCAGAAGCGATGACCTGAGGTAACAGGACCAGTGTACGGCAAAAGGCCTCAGCAGGAGCCAAGTTAGGGACCTGCTGGAGCAGGTGAACTGTGGCAGGGGGCTTGGTTCAAGGCATGAGTCCCAAAGTAAGATGAAGGTTCAGAGCACAGTGTTCACTGCAGATTCCCCAGCAGAAGCAGTGCTGGGACAAAACTGGTGCTGGCTTGTGTGGATGGGGTCAGTCGTAAGCCTGGAAAAGCAGGGTGAACCTGATGAGCAGGTAAAATTTCTTTCTCGTCCAGAGCACTCCATCGCAGCGTGCCTTGTCAGTCTCCACACAGCCCTGCACATTAGGTTGTTCCTGTCGGTTTCTGTACTGCATACAAACACCTTTTGTCTGGTTTTATTTTTTCAATACACTGATTTCTCCAAAACACTGCACAGGCTCTGAGCAGAAATCTCCTTGCAGTGATGCCCTGTTGCTCCTCTGCTTTCTTCAGCAGCTGCTCCAGGTGGGCTTTCTCTGCGCAGAGCTCTTCATTTGTTCTTTCACACAAGTTCAGCTTCTCCTGGTCACAGATCTTTGCTCTCTCCATCTCGTCCACTTTACCCGACAGAACTTCATTCTCTTGCTCCAGCTGCAATCACGGAAGCACAGAGGAAGGAAAAGACAGTAAGATTTACCCTGTAGGAGGTTTGCCTTGGACGGAAAAAGGAACAACGTTTCCATATTCAGTCAGCCATGCTGCCGGAAGGCAAGAAGTCTGAGAAGAAGCAGCAGCTGGAGACAAACACCTGGCAAGACCTTTGGCAACTCTGCTCACCTGCAGCACAAGTTTGTTCAGTTGCACTTCATCCAATGCGAGAGCTTCGTTGATGCTGCCCACGTTCGCTGCTGCACCACGGAGATCAGCTATTTCAGCAGTCAGCTTATTCTGAGCCCCCGTCAACTCTGCTACCGACTGCTCTGCCTGAAGAGACAAAAGAGAACAATTTCTGTGACCGGAGATGAGGAATGAATAGCAACACATGCTAAAAGATCTATAATGATGAAAACTAAGATAAAATAATAGGAACAACGTCTATGCTGCAGAAATACCTCTAGTAATAAAGTGCTCAGCCTCCAACGGTCAGCTGAGAAGAACATAGCCTCTCCTTACTCATGAACTAGTCAAGAGGGAAAGCACAGTAGAAGTCTTATCTTTTCTAGATACAATAGGGGTTAAACTTTTATCAGCTGTCGAGTCTTCCAGTTAGGTATACTAGAAATGTGAATAAGGATGGATGGATGGATGGATGGATGGATGGATGGATGGATGGATAAAAATTGAATTAACCTAGCAGAGCCTGACCTTTTCCTTCAGTTACCTAAAGACAGAAAAACACCCTGCCTCAATTGCCAAATTACATTTTCTTCCGGGCCTGGGGATTATGAGCAACCAAAAGGAATGCAAAGTTGTATTTAATGACTGCGCAGAACAACTTTCACCTAGGTTGAGTACATATGTATAAATACGGAACCAACATCAAAAGAACATGAGACCAAAGGTTACGTACAAGCATAGAAAAACATCCACGCAAACAACAAGTGAAGAGAAATAATCTCACTGGGATTTGACATTCATGCAGGCAGCAGCAAAACAAAGTAAAAAGGACAAAACAACTTCGTTCTTACTAGTGGACCAACTTTTTTTTTTTTTTAAACACAGTTTCAGTTTTTTGGCATTTCCAGTGTTTCTGGTTCCTTCAGACACATGAATATGGCATAAAGACAGGGAGGAGAACTTGTGTTAAAACAAGTGAAACGTCCAACCCGTACTTTGCAAAAAAAAAGATTATCAGGAGGCCATCAGAGGTCCTTTGGGCATAAAGATTACCATGGTATAAGGATATTTAAGAAATAATTCTGGGGTCACATAAGAGTTGGGTAACGCATTTTTATCTGAGAAAGTCCGAGATGTTTTTGGCTTGATTTTCTTTAATGAAAAACCCTCAGGACATTTAGAATGCCAGACACCAGTGAAATGTGGTTTGAATCTATTTCAGCAGATGTTACCCTGTGATGAGATAATGCACTTGCATCTCTTAAGAGCATGGGATTCATAGGCTACCTGTTTCAGAACTTTGATTCCCATTAGTCAATATCCAGGTCTGCATTAAAACAAATATACATACCATAACCTCAATAAATAACTCAGAATATCCAAATGTGGTTGTAACTAATAAAACCTGATATTCAGTAACTCTTAAGACGGACCTTCATGAGGCTTACCCACTCACACAGTATTTAAAAATGAAAAAAACTGGCGAGCAATTGCTGATAATGTGATTTTGGTGGCTACTCATGAGCATTCTCTTGGTTAGGAAAGTAACTGAATTTAGCTAATGTTAGCAAACTTGTATGTAACTTCAATTTTTTTTCTCCTAGTCTAAACAGGACCTCTGATCTTCTCTGTCTTAGTGGAAGGATTTCTGCCAAGCCAGAGACAAAGAATCAAGGCTCATAGATGTGAGAAACGGGATGAACTCCTCTGGGCAAGGCGGCTCCCTGCCTTTTACCCATATTCCTCTCAGATTCAGCTGGTGCTGTCACACGCCTCACCTTACGATGAGTATTCGAGCCTATAAAGCAAATGATTTCTGGGGACAAAATAGGAGTATGCGAGAACAAAAACACGGGCAAGGAGAGAGACCTGTGCATGTGTATGAACTGTGACCCTCCTTTTCGGAAGCCCAAACAAGAAATGAATAATCCTGGAAGAGCAAGACTTCTACTGGGACGCATCTATCCTAGGGCAGCTACTCAAACAAAATAAAAGGACGTAAAGATTGAGCTACACACAATTAAAGCTAACATAACGGAACAGAAATAAAATGGCACCTTATGCAATGCTGGCTCTGGTTTGCATGTGTCTTAGCCCCGTGTCGCCTCTTCTTATTCTGCTCTCTGAAAAAAAGCAATTTCAACTTGCTTCTGCCCAGGAGAGAGGTTACAGTTTTGAAGATGTGAACACCAAGCACACAACCAAAGTTCAGAAGCTCAGATCAGGATTACATTTACGGTCAGATCGACAAAGTGCTTCTGAATGGGACCCTTCGCGCTGTCACAAAGACGCCTGTGCAGATTCCCTAGCTGGAGATCTAGTAAACAACAGTAACCCTCAGCATAAGGAGAGAGTAACAGCGTAAGAAACTGAAAAGCTGGTGTGCTAGCGTCAGTATTCGGACAGCGCCAAAAAATAAACGTATGGACTCACGTCTAACCATCAGTTGTACAAACGTGGTATAGCTACTCCAGCACGAGGCAAGGAGAGCAGCGCAATGGAGCAAACTTCCCGTAGTACTGACATTCTTGTTCACCCCCCCGTTCTCTACTGATTCAAAGCGGTAGGGAATAGAAGGCAGGAGCAAAAATACTGTCAGTCATCACGGTTTTGTGCCAAATAGGTGTAGTAAAATTATTCTTTTTACTGCATTGTTAATGTGGTTTATGATGGTAACGGTTTGGAATATTCAGACTTCTCTTAGACATTCAACTTCAGTCTGCGTGACGTTCTGTTAAGTGTATTAATAGGACCGAGCGTTAATGTAGACCTTATCAACGGGATCAAAAATCACACGTGCCTAAGTTCTTACGTGGACTTATGATCAAAACGAGGTATTTCCAGGGGAGCTCACAGAGCTTTGACGAATACTAGTGAAGATCTTTATCTGTAATCAAAGGGGAAAAAACCCTCCTTCTTTCTGTAAACTGGGGGGGGGGGGAGCGGGAGGAGGACTATGAAGAAAGGTTCTCCTGAGGCAGAAAGCCTCGGCTTCACGTACAAAAAAAGGACCAGGCTCTGAGCTGTCCCTTTCCCTCGGGGGTCAGGGAAAACCTGGTGGTTGGTTGGTGCCATGAAAACATTGTCCAGGAAAAGGTTGGGGGAAAAAAAAAGGGGGGGGAAATCAAATGTTATGAATAACTGGGAAAGCAAGAGAGAACAAAAGGAAGAAAATCATTATGCCACTGCCTACGTCATGCTTAGCCTGGATCTTAATCCTGGGTGCAGTCTGGTACCTCCAGACAGAGCTGAACTGAAAGAGGTTCAGAGAAATGCAGCAAGGAAGCTCAGAGGTCGAACGGCTTCCACAAAGGACCATCTGCGTAAGCTGGGACTCCTCAGTGGGGGAAAGACCTGGCCTGTAGGCTGGCACACAGGGAAGGTCTACGACGTTCATGGGGAGATGGGAAAAGTAGCTGGAAGAGAGCCGCTGAGGACTCGGGAGATCCCGAGAGCTGAGAACAGTTGCACATGGAGAACAGTATTAGGAGCCTTTATTCCTCGTTATTGAATGTGACAAAATTCCCAGAAAGTGGGAAGGTTGTCTGCCTGTCATTCCTCCTCCTGCTCCTCTTCACTGTCCTCAAAACACTAATCTTGCTAACAGTGCCTCCAAAAGGTTTGCAGTAACTACGTAGTCCTTTCTGGTTTTTACCTGTATTTTCCCCCGTGTAAAAGCCCTTCATTTTTCAGTTCAGTTGTGCAAGACTCCTGGGGCACATGCAGTCAGAGAGCTATCCTGACCTCACCCCCTCCTCTACGTACACAAAGTACTTGCTCTCAGGACGGCCAGCTTGCATTCACGCCTATTACAGAGAATAGATGCAATGCAGAGACGCTTCTCGTTAACTTAGATACGTGCTGTGAAGCTGTAAATCCCGTACAGCTGTAGTACGGTTGCTGTTGTCACGCGAGTTCAAGCACACAAAGCAAGTTCTGCGGGGAGAAGTCAAATATTTCATTAGAACAACTGATATTGTGGGGAAAAACAGGCCAGGTTTTTGCACAAAAGTGCTTCTTCATTTCAGCTTTAGAAACTGTGCTAAAAAGCTTGCTAGTTTTTCTCCAAATACACCAGCTACTCTCACAAAGCACATTCACATTCTCCCCCTGACCTCTGCCCCAGTGGTACAAGTTAAACTGGAGTGAGCGATAGGAAGGGGAAAAAAAGTCAGGCTGAAACTAAAGCTCTTTCTGAAGCCTTTACTACAAACTCCACGCTTCAAAAACTTGATCAAGGGAACTGCAAACGTTCCACTAAACCACAAATCTTTTAGTCAAGTTCCTGTTAAGGATACAAGGCATAAACTACCATTATTGCTCCGGCCACTGTGCATTTATATATATACTTGCCAAAGTCCCTTACAAGTTACAGGTTACTCCAAAAGTCCTGAATTGCTTTAAAATTCTCATGAGATACTCTCCAAAGTAGCCCTTCCAGAGATACTGATATTCAGGTCCTGGACCGAACACCTTACTCGGTGCTTCGGTTGTTTTACAGCAGAGCAGCACAGTTTTACGGACGAAGTGAGACTGTTTCTGCGCAGTCTCTCAGTCTCCTCCAAGTTCTTCCGCACCCATGGGGCAGCACCTCCAGAAACCACTTTTCTATTTGTTCCTGATGGTTCTAAACCTCTGTAACAAAACTTCAACAACGTCCTCCCCACTGAAGCACTCCTGTTACTATTATGGATAGCAATGCAAAGATACTCAAAGGAAACGGTCAGATACGCTTGGAAGCTAAAGGCCGCGATAAACGGGAAAAGAAAACACCATGTACGTGAGACCGTTGCAAACTTTTTCCTGGTGCAAAGTGAAAATTTCCAGCTACCTGCAGGAGACAGTAATCTTTCCTTAAAAGGTCTGAATCTGTATAAATAAAGCAGCGGTACTGCTTGGATTTTTAAAATTTTGTTTAAACAAGATAGACACCGAGCAACTCCTTTTCACAGGTGCCAATATCAGCAGATGTTGTCCTAAAAGAGGTATGAATTTCCCCTGTTCCTCACAGGCAGTCATGTTGAAAGGCGTCATTATATACTGATGTTGATAATGACTGCTCTATGCAGATTATTTTAGTGGACATAAAAATGGGAAGAAGGAGGAATCACCTCTCCTGCGAGGGAACTGACTGTTGCTGCAGGAAATACAAAAGAGTCATCACAGAAACGAAGTGGAGAAAGCAACTGAGAGGGAGAGTGAGCAGGGTAAAAAAACCCATTAATACAGTAAACAACAGTGATCCAATGCATACACTCATGAAAAGAAGCCGCATGCAAAACTAAAGCACTACACCACCACCACCACCACCACCACATAAAAAGGTTGTTAAAACTTCATCCTGGAATTTGAAAGGGATATGGCTATTGGGTGCCAGTCCTCACTGACACTTCCTAGCAGTCATACACACTCTCCCCTGGAACATCGCAACATCCCAAGCTCACGCGCTACATTACGCATTCAGTGTCTGTGCAACCCTGTTGCTTACGTTAACTGCAGACCTGATGAGAATGGAGCTGTGCAAAATTCCAAGTGCCTAACAAATGCACCTTCAAATGACAGGGTAATTACACAATTATTTGGTATATCTCATACTACATTTTCATACACCGGTTGCAAAAACCAGCTCTCTGAGCATGTTCAGCTTTGACGACCAACTCAAATAGTCTTGCTTCCACTGTTTTTCTAGAGAAGATAACAGTAATCAACAACTTGCCAGCAGAGATGCGGGAGAGAATGAAATGTTATCTCCAGCATCCACTGTTGGTCTCTGTTTTAAGACTAGAAGGGCAGGTGGGGCAATGTAACCTCAAAGAAGCTGCCTCTCCTCCTCCACAAACCTCGGCAAAAAGACTCGCTAGCTGGATGGTAGGAAAAGCTAGGCTTCTCCAGCCGGCATGCTTCCCACCAGCCTGCACAACGACAACACAGAATTATCCCCGTCCCACTGCTTTTCCTGATTCTCCTGCTGAACCCCCTTACGGGCACAAGTACCTTGCTGAGCCCAGGGGTTATTATACTACAGTGCTGTGAACACCTAAAGCTGGAAAAGGCGAGGAACTCTGCTTTTTCGCAGTTCTCACCATCATGCAGCATGTTTACAGCAAAGCCCATCTCTTGCCTTGCTGACCTCTAGGAAACCATACACTTGGCAGCCCTCGTTCTTCTGCACTTGCATTTTCTGGCTAAATCCTTCCCTCGTGCGCTGCTCTATGGTATCCAGGTTCTTGAAGGCCCAGCCTCACCACCTGCATGCTTCTCTGACATCGTCACAAGTGTTACAACACCTGCAAAAGCACAAGCACCATCTTACCATCTTCATCACTAGAAAGAGATGCTCCAGCTCAGGACCTGAATCCTCGGCAGATTCTTCGTCAACAAAGCAATAAAGCAAACAGCAGGGACTGGACCTTGAAAGCTGGCCTAACGCTCCTGAAGGAGCTCGAGCTTCTTGATATACTTGTTTAGATTTTGGCATGAGGATGCAAGCTGTTTGAATGCAGTTCTTGAGTCTGAAAAGGACTTTGCCTGTCCATTTAGACAGTCACATTTACGGGACAACCAGGGGATCGGGCCCAGCCAGCATGGGTTGACGAAAGGCAGGTCCTGCTTGACTAACCTGATCTCCTTCTATGACAAGGTGACCCGCTTAGTGGATGAGGGAAAGGCTGTGGACGTTGTCTACCTGGACTTCAGGAAAGTCTTTGACACCGTTCCCCACAGCATTCTCCTGGAGAAACGGGCTGCTCATGGCTTGGACGGACGTATGCTTCGCTGGGTAAAAAAAAAAAGCTGGCTGGGTGGCCAGGCCCAAAGAGTTGTGGTGAATGGAGTTAAATCCAGTTGGCGGCCAGTCACAAGTAGCGTTCCCCAGGGCTCAGTATTGGGGCCAGTCCCATTTAATATCTTTACCAATGATCTGGACGACGGGATCCAGTGCGCCCTCAATAAGTTTGCAGACGACACCAAGGTGGCCGGCAGTGTCGATCTGCTGGAGGGTAGGAAGGCTCCACAGAGGGATCTGGACAGGCTGGATCGATGGGCCAAGGCCAACTGTGTGAGGTTCAACAAGGCTCAGTGCCGGGTCCTGCACTTGATTCACAACAAGCCCATGCAACGCTACAGGCTTGGGGAAGAGTGGCTGGAGAGCTGCCCGGTGGAAAAGGACCTGGGGGTGCCGGTCGACAGCCGGCTGAATAGGAGCCAGCAGTGTGCCCAGGTGGCCAAGAAGGCCAATAGCATCCTGGCAGTGCTACGTTAACGGTTGGACTTGATGATCTTAAAGGTCTTTTCCAACCTAAACGATTCTATGATTCTGTGATTCGATCCTAGAAATCTGATACAGCAGAAGCACAGAATCTTCTTCCTTCCCTATGTAACTTCTCCATGATGTCTGTCCCTAAACAGCAGGTGGTAAGGAGTACAGGACCCCGACATGAATGATGGGCAAGAATCCCCGAAGACTGTTGAGAACTCAAAAGACGTTTCCCTGCTGCTGGTGTAACCAACTCTAGGTCCTGCACCACACTTAACAAGAGTTAGCTTAGAAACAGAAGGCCCTCAGGATTTTCAGCATGAGCCTCTAGCTTCACCCTGAATGGCAGTGTCCTACTCACAACGTCCGTATGTAATAGCCTTGAATTCTGAAGAGCCCACGTCCAACTACTTGAGAAGCAAAGATCTACGTTCAAATGCTCAGAACAAGAAACCAAAACCAGAGAGAAGCTTCAGGTTTCCGTAAACGACTGCACGGTTGAAGTATTACTCAATTCAGGGCCAAGTTGGCTTGCTTTGGACTTCACACAGGAAAACGCAAGGGGGCATAAACATGAGCCCAAGGCTCAGGAGAGCTCTGCTAGCTGTAGCTGTCAGAAAAATAACATCCAAAGCATGGTCTAGGGTTTTTTTCCCCCCTTGAGATTCTTCCATTTTCTGTCCAGGCAAGGTGAAAACATCTGAAAAGCACACAGGATGCAGTGCAGTAAACCCCCGTGTAATGATTACCACCTTTATAATTACAGACATTAAACCACGTCCTGCCTAGGACATGCCTCCCTGCCTTTACCTGGCCTCTGCCAGCTGCTCTGAAAGGCCTTGTCGGTCCCGCTCCATGGCTGCCAGTCGCACCTCTAGGGCAGCCTTCTCATGCACCAGCAATTCCTTCTCTTTGGACACCTTGGCCAGCGCGTGCCCTTGGCGAGAGGACTCCTGGCGCAACTGCTCCAGACCACTGCTAGCCCACTCTTGCTGGCGGTAAACCTGAAAGCGGGACAAAATACGGTTAGAGTCCTTTCTCTGGAGTTCTGTGCAGAGCCAGCCAGTGCCACTGGAGAATCGGCTAGAGGAGAAAGAGCTCCTGTACTGCGGGCTGAAAGTTTAAGAGCATCTGCTGTATACCGCCCTAATACCCTGGGCTGCCAAAAGGCACTGGCACTGTTAACTTGAAAGGGACGTGTAAGGCCATACTGGGTTGCCTGGGACCAGACAGCTCCTTCACGACAAACATACATACCCCAGGCTATGTGTTTTCATGCAAAAATACTGCATTTTCCAGAACTGCCACCTTGCAAACTAAAATTCTATCAGAATCTATGCCAGTGCTGGACATTTTCAGGAAAGGTTGAGCAAAAGCAACTTTGCTCGCTGAAGAAAGCAAAATGAAACACGTGGTTTCTCCTTCTAGGAAAAACAAAAACAAAAACAAAAACAAGAACAAAAACAAAAACAAAGAAGAGATCAAAGTGTCACCTGCTTCAGTGTGTAAAGCAGTTGGATGCAATGAGGTGATGCTCGGCAGGGAAACAGCCCTTGCGGTGAGCAGTGGCATTTAGTGGTTTATGAAAGTCTGGCTGATGTGGCCAAAGAGATGGTAGGCTCTGTTTGTACAGTAGTTCATGTCAGCAATACCGTTTACTTGTCTCACACAAAGAAGTTGTCTGATATACCTTGCCGGCATTCAAGTTTGAAGGTTAACTGTGATTTTTTAGCTTTTTTTTCTTCAGTGCAACACCTCTGCTGGATATTTGCCAAACATCCCACCTACTCCAAACCTAAGACTACCTAACAGAGAACAGACCATCGGAAACAAACAATTCTCTCAAAGTTATCCCATAACACTGTACACTATGAAACTGATGTTTAAATGATGACAAACTCCCTGGTCTCCTCCAGTGACGTGATTCTCCCAAGCTCTTTTGCCAGGCTACCAAAATCAGTCAGTCCAGAGTGCAGAGTCTTGTGTGATCACCTCTGTCTCATCTTCTTCCTCAAAGCCGACAGAGGTTCTAGCAATTCATAGAATCACTTAGTCTGGAAGATGACCGAGTCCAACTGTAAACCTAACACTGCCAAGTCCACCACTAAACCATGTCCCTAAGTGCTACGTCCACACGTCCTTTAAATACCTCCGGGGATGGGGATTCACCCGCTTCCCTGGGCAGCCTGTTCCAATGCTTGATAAGCCTTTCAGTGAAGAAATCTTTCCGAATAGCCTATCTGAACCTCCCCTGGCACAACTTGAGGCCGTTTCCTCTCGTCCTATCACTTGCTACTTCGGAAAAGAGACCGACCCCCACCGCGCTACAACCGCCTTTCAGGCAGTTGTAGAGAGCGAGAAGGTCTCCCCTCAGCCTCCTTTTCTCCAGGCTAAACAACCCCAGCTCCCTCAGCCGCTCCTCATAAGACTTGTGCTCTGGACCCTTCACCAGCTTCCTTGCCCTCCTCTGGCCACGCTCCAGCACCTCAATGGCTTTCTTGTAGTGAGGGGCCCAGAACTGAACACAGGATTTGAGGTGCGGCCTCACCAGGGCCAAGTACAGGGGGACGATCACTGCCCTAGCCCTGCTGGCCACACTGTTTCTGATACAAGCCAGGCTGCTATTGGCCTTCTTGGCCATTGGTTATTGGAGTGTTGATTGATTGTGGTTTACCCCTGTTTCTCAGTGGTTTATGTTGTGTGGTTTTGGTTGTCTTGTGAAATGAAGGTGTTTGAGCTTGTCCTTCGTTTGGGTTAGTTTCAATGATGTACCTCTGTGGCATTACCCAAAAAGCCTTTGAAGCAGACCCTACAGCAGCTGGACTGCTGAGGCTTGCGTGCTTCCCAGAGCGATACGGGGGACGCCCGCACCATGATGGAGGAGGAAGGATGAGCAGTCACTGTTGGCTTTTTTTTATCATAAGCACACGAATTGTTACAGGTTATAAATTACAAAACCTCATGACTTTTGTGGTGAATAAGTGAATTCATGTAACAGACTAGTCTGGGCAAAGGAGACTGAACCGTCTTTGTCATGTGTGTTTGTTGCATTTCTTCATGAGCTCATGAAATAAAGTTTCATTCACAGAGGATGTTGTCCTGTGAATTTGAATTTTTCTCTCCCGTACCAGTTTTCCTTTAACTGCTTGCAGTCTGTCCCATTCATACTGCAAAACAGGGAGGAAAAGATTAAAGAATTCCATCTACGTATGTTTGGGTTTCCTACTAGATTGGAACTCCTGCTCCAGTGGCAGTCAAGGGCTGAAGTGTAAGCTTTTTCTAGAAAGTTCTAGCTATTCAGTTGGTTTCCCTGCGCGATGGACCTTTTCTGCTCTCACTGCAGTCCCACCCTTTCTTGCCTGAGTGGCCCCATGCCCCCCATCCAACACTTTGGTGTCGGGGACCGTTTCCTCCTGCTCCTTCTCTCCCAGATTCTACAGGGACCGCCTTCTGCCCCAACGTTCTCCGGGACCGTTAACGGTCTCGAGCAGAACTTGCTGGAGCAACCGCAGCCAGGGCGGCCTCTCCCCCGCGGATAGCACCGCAGCCCGGCGCGGCACCGTCAGCGAGAAGCGAAGCGCTGCCAAAGAGCGGCCCCGAGCGAGCCCGGCTCTCCGGCCCCGCGGCCCGGCTCCCGGTCGCGCCCGGCGGGCAGGGTGAGCCGCTCCGCCCGCCCCGGCAGGCGCCAGGCCGCGGCCCGGGGCCGCCTGAGCGCGGTCCGCCGGGGCAGGCGGCGGAGCAGCCCCCGCCAAGGGGCCTGTCAGGCGGCGGGGCGCAGCCGCGCGGGCGGCGGGCCCGGCTGCCGAGCAGGCCATGGCGGCGGGGGCCGGGGAGGCGGCGCGGAGCCAGGCCTCCCTGCGGCGCCGGCTGCAGAGCTCGCAGGAGGCGCAGCACCGTCAAGCGGTGCTGGTGCGGAAGCTGCAGGCGAAGGTGAGGAGCGGGGGCGCCTGCCCGGGGCGGGGGGGGGTTGCCCGGGGCCGGGCCGCGGGGTCGGGGTCGGGGTGCCCGGGCCGCCCGCGCCGCGCTGAGAGGGGACTCGGCGGCGGCGATCTCGGGGGGCGAACGCGCGGCCCCAACGGGGCCCTCCCCGGCGCTGCCGCTGCCGCTGCCGCTGCCGCTGCCGCGGCCGGGCCGGCGCCGAGCCCGGAGCTCGGGGGAGGCCCCGGGAGCCGCCCTGCTCCGCCCGGCCCGGCCCGGCCCGGCCCGGCCCGCTGGGCGCCTCGCTGTGCCGCCGCCACCCTCCCGAGCCTCGCGTTAGGTCTTCCCCGTAGTAGAGTACAGGCGCCTGGCCCGCCAACGCCCGCGTTTGGCCACGTGAGCAGGGGGCTGTCCCCGAGGCAGGAGTCGGGGCGGCGGGGGTGGTTTGGGGCGGCCCCGGGCGGAGGCGGCGCCGGCCCGGTTCGCCCGGGGCGCGGGAGCGCTGGCAGCGAGGAGGGTGCCAGAGCTGGGCGGAGGGTCGGGGCAGGCCGTGCCGGGCCCGGCCCAGCGCCCGGCGGTGGTCACGGCGCTGCGGTGAGGGCACCCTGCTTTTGTGGCCCGTGCTTGTCTTCTGCAGCTGAACAGAAATCCGCATTCTGCAGTGGCTGAGCAGGACTGTGGTCAGAACTAACTTTACTTGCGAAATATTGAAAAGCAGTTTTGAAAACTCATTTCTCTAGCTTCAGCGACCCACTGGCCTTTTAGCCCGCAGGAACTAATGATCTGGGGTACCTGGTGGCCATTGGCCAGGCATGGCTGGCTACGTCTGTCTCGTCGTTCTGCTTGCCATCGCTGTCTTAGGATGAGCAGATAGCGCTACGTGTAGAAGAAACCCTGTCTCGCTTTCCTTACTGTTAGATAAAGTGAAGCTTCCCGATATCGTAAGGACTTCTTGTTGACTGTATCAGCAGCAGCACTGTGAAACGTACTGTGCTTGGGCTTGTAAAGACTTAGCGAAAAGCTAGTGAGTCTGTTACAAGCTGCATTCGCTCATCTTCATTCTGCGTATCCATCTAGGTGCTGCAGTACCGGACTTGGTGTCGAGAGTTGGAGCAGCAAGTGGAAGCAGGAGGGGTGAGTGTGCAGGCTGCTAACTAAAGATAGCGTATGCAGCTTTCGTTAACGCTGGGAAAAAAGCTGCCCAAAGCAATGACAGAGGAAACCAAGATTTTGCTGCCTGAGGGTTTAAAGAAGTGCCGTAAGTTTGCCCATCAGTGTTTTGTCCCGTTGGCGTTCTTAGAGCAGCCAGTAGTCCCAGAAATGCCAGTCCAGAAAACCCTATCGAGAAGGATTTTAGTTTTGTGAAAGAGTGCTTTATTGCTGGCGTAACATTTTGTCCTAGGTCTGTTACATTATATGGCTGTCTCTGAAAAAGGATCGGTTGAAACATGGCATTTTGGAAGGCGAGCATGCTGGCGTTCAACATACGGAGCTGGCCCTGTGCTTTTCTTTCTGCTTCACGGCTAAAGTAAACTTAGGAAACAAAAGGCAGGAGAGTAGGAGAGCGTTTGCAGGCTTCAAGTCGAAGTGGGCACTCGAGGTCATGAGCTGTGAGAGTGCAACAGCGGGAGACTGAGGAGAGCTACTCCCATTGAGTAACGCCCTTCCCCTGCGTAGTCACGACACCGTCATGCCTGGAAGAAGCCACGAGCTCCTGAGATACCCAACCAGCGGAGGGGAAAGCGATGGACGCTAGCAGTAGTGAAGGGAACACAAGAATTTGACTAAACCTTTCCTTTCTTCTTTAGGGATCCCTCCCAGGCAGGTGGGAAGCCACAGAAGACCACAGCCTGGAGAAAGCACTGCTTCAGGTGGAAGAGGAGCAGCAAAGGTACAAGGAAGAAGCGTTCCCTCATAGCTGGTATCCTGGATGGTCATGGAAGTGAGGGAGAACCTGTCAGTGCTACCTCGTCTTCCCAAGGGAAGCGGTTGGGCCAGCCGCTTTGAACGGAGCGTTTAAGGAGCAGCAGCTGCCCGAGCATTCACACACCATTCAGGGAGCCGCACGCACAGCACCCGAGACTTTAACTGCTAGGACCGGAGTCCCTTTGCAGCGGGCAGCTCCGCTGAGCTGACGGGTGCCCCTTTTCGACTCCTCGCTCACTCACACACTCACCCTCGGGCCCCTGCTCTCCCCTCAGGCTCGACCCTAGGTTTCCCTGAAGCAGAGTCTCGAGAAAGGTCCACAGTCTGTTTTCTGTGGTGCAGTAGGAGTGTTGTGTGCTGAACGGCTCTGTTTTGAGCGGGGGGTTATTCCGGGTGACCTCCAAAGGTCCCTTTCCAGCCTAAATTATTCTGTGGCTCAGTAGGTGAGCCAATGCAATCTAGGGACAATGCTAGAGAAAGGTGATGCATCCAGCGATGAGAGAGCACAAAGGGGAGGCAAGCCGTTAACTGTGGGCATCATCAAAGTTGAGGAGGAAAGGGAAACGAAAACTGTAGATGGAAATTGTGGATGGCAGTTGTTCAGTGACCTCTTTGCTGTTTCTCCCTTTCCAAGGTGTGAGAATCTGGCCGAAGTGAACAGTCTCCTGCGGGAGCGCCTCGATAAAGCGAATGAGGTCAATTCAGCCCTTAAAGAAGATGTTGGAAAGCTGACGGCGGATTGGATGAGGGCCCGGGAGGAGCTGGAATTGAAGGAGAGTGAATGGCGCAATGAACGTGAGGTAAGTACAGGCTACAGGGATGTCAGACGCGATGCCAGAGTGGAATGAGAATGCGTTTTATTTCTGGCACAGAGAACTTGCTGTGGGAAAGTTGTGGCTCTGTTGAAGGTGTAGTGGTGTTGACGAGCAGAAGACAGGGGTGTGAGCTGGAGGAGTGTCAGGAAATTGTGGTGATGGAAGATGCCGACCTGCTGTGACCATACTGCTCGCTCCTAAAGGCAAACGCTTGCTGTTGCTGGGCACTGTAGGGCAGTCACACAGGGCCGCTCATCTTTTTAATAGTTCTTAAATCTCCGTCTAGAGCAGGGGAGGCCAGAGAGGTCTGTGTGTTTTCACGTTGAGAGTAGTCAACAGAAGAACAAGACAGGCCTCCCTTACCAGTAGCCTGTTGTAAGCAAATCTGACACCGGTCTTGGAGGGGCTTGGTTTTGTCTTCCTCCACCGAGACCGTTAGACACCTCTGCAAGGCGAGATGACGAATCATGAAGTCAGGCGGCAGGTCTACTGAGGATGCTTCTCTGGTGCCTCTTCAGTCCTTGATGCCCGTGTTGCAATAGTTATTCAAGAAGACCTGGTGATGGTGGTTGTACGTTCCCCTATCTGAAAGACTCGTACAGTGACAGTGAAGGCTGAATTGGCATTTCTTTTTGTCTTTGCATGTTTAGCTTTATGAAAACTACTTAAAGGGTGAACATAACCGCCTGCTCAGCCTGTGGCGTCAGGTGGTAACCTTCCGCCGTCATTTCCTGGAAATGAAGACTGCCACTGACCGGTGAGTAGAAGTTAAGGCTAGATCTCTTGCAGAAAAAAATGTCGCTTCCCTTCACACCTGCTTTTTGAGCCTCAGTGTTATGTTAGTTGCGGCTAGGGATGTGATTTCTCCTTTGACAGTCTGTTTTGTTGTTCTTGGGCTCTCTGAGGTTGCCTTCTACACAAACAAAAATAGCGGAGCCTTAAGAGTACATTCTTCTGGTGTCAGCATGCAATTTCAAACTCTGGGTTACTGTCAGCCATTTATCTTACTTGCTGATAAGCCTTCCACCATGTGAGAGTACGCCTGACCTACTATTTAATTCTTGTATTATTTGTGCTTTTTTGTTACCACATTTTAGGCTTATTCTTACACCACCTCCCTGAAACGTTTGTTATGGAGATATTGCCACGAGCCTCTTAGCAGTCCAAGTGCTGATAATAATCGGTCGCTTAAGGCTGATCCCCTAGGTATAAAAGCTGGGGACCTTGGTAAATTCCTTACATCTATTAATGATAATTAGAGTATGCTAAGAAGACGGAGCAGGAGCAACAGTTAATAAGAGTAATTAGAGGTCCTGGACACCTTTTGGCTGTGCCATACATTTCTTCTTGTCTCTGAGGAGAGAACAGAATGATTCCTTAACTATCCAGTCGAGTCATTGCTCAGCTGTCAAGATGTGTCCTTATCCCAAAGTGTCAGCTAAATGGACTCATTTAGACGGCAAAGAGGCCGTCTTTCCTGCCAGCTGCTACTGTTGTGCAATGACGTGCTTCAGAATTGTGTCAGCTGCTAAAGATGGTGGTGTGAACTTCAGCTCTTTCTTTATTCTTCTTCAGAGATTTGTCAGAGCTGAAGGCAGAGCAAATGAGGCTTTCTGGATCTGTACTTGTGAACTGCTCCCGTCTAAAGTCTGGTGTCCAGCGCTGGGATTGCATCACTTTGGGTAGACCTGTCCCGAAGGATGAGGCCCAGCAGCAAGCGGAACACGAAATAAGCCAGACGACGCAGGAAGTGATGTGCTTACAAGTCAAGGGGGACCTGGAGAAGAAGGAGCTTCAAGACAGGTAAAGGTGTTTTAAACCTTGCTATTAACAACATCATCTTCGCTGATTCATAGGTGGGCTGTGTTCACATTTAAAAAACAGACCCATTCTGCGCAGCCTTGTTTCTGTCTCTAGTCAAACTATTGCCTTCAACAGAAAGGACAGAAAAAAACTGTCTGACTGAGAGAAGCTCTTCTGAGTAAGACAAGAAAGAAAAGAGATTGCGTATTACAATGCTTTTGCCGTTAACTGATTGTTGGTAAGAAACTGAGACCAGTATAAAGAGAGCTGTGTCTCTTGTACAGCCCTTTTGCCACCCAGGGCTGTGCTAAAGGGAGTTGGGAGGAATTAGCCCAGGGCCATCGTAAGCAATGCAGCACCTCTGTACTGACAGTTCCTTGCTAGACTGAGTGCAGGCGGCCTTTGGGGCAAGAAGTGCCATTTTGCAACATCAAGCATATTAAGCTGTAGAGATGAACGCTGCCTTTGCTGTATTTTCTGGGTTGGACTTTCTCTGCTATGCTTCTGGGAGCTGCTTAGCTCTTTGACAGGTGACGGTGTGCAATGCTTTTGGAATGGCACGTGGACCTTCTCTTCTCAGGGTGATGGAGCTCTCAGCCTTGCTTGCACAGTCTCAGAAGCAGAACGAGGAGAAGGAGAAGACCATGAAAGCACTTAATGACACTGTGGAGATTCTAGTATGTTTTACCTTTATCTGGGAGATAGCCCAGTGTTTGCTCTGCAGCCTTAGCACAAAGAGGTGTGGCTACCTCAAGAGAAAGAGTGGTAAAGATGCTAACTGTCTAACTAACATCAGGCACATTGCCAAAATACTCCTTGTGTGTTTGGCACACGTGGAGTCCGCCCAGGTTCAGGCAGTGGCAGGGGAGCTGCAGACAACTGAGGTGTCTTCCTGAGGGGGGTTGCACCAATGCTATTTTGCCTGTGGCTTTAAGTCTCTAGGGATCAAAGTTCCTTGGAACTGACAGCTTCATAGCAGTCTGTAAAAAGTAGCTATTCGTCTTTCTCCTCTTAGTTTTAGCAGAGGAGAAATTGAACAGAACTGGGAAGGAATATACTGGAATCTCTAGGGCTGAGGCTTATCGGCATGACAATGCTACTGAGGATGGGAACGCTACAGAGGGGAGCAGCTCTTCACTGCCCACCTTTTTCTTATTCTGTTCTCAGGAAGCAAGTTGGTTAGAGAAAGAATATGAAGCTTCGCTGACTAAAAGTGCCAAAGAAGAGAATGTTTCTCTCCAAAAGCTGATAAAAGATATAACCGAGGTGAGTACAGAGTTGGGACCACACCCCTGTAATTTTGATTTAAAAGTACTTGTGGAAGGCAACAGACTAGCCCAGGAAACAGAGATGTATGTTGTAGACTGTCTCTGTTAAATGCTACTGGCTGTTTAATTTTTATACCACTTTTCTGACATAAAACCTGTTATAACTTCCAAGTTGGCTGCCGTGTGACACTTCAGCGAGTCTCTAGAAGTTTCAATACATTCGCCTTCACCGTCCGGCTAAGGTCTCTCTTGGACTGTGCTTTCTGAGCTGCCTACTTGACATTTGTATTCCAGTGTTGCTTGCAGGCTGCCCCCACCCTCCTTGAACAATGACTCTGTTGTTCTTCAGATTTTTATAAAAGGTCACCGACTCAGTCAGCGCACTTGCCAACTCTGCTCCTTCACTCTGCATTCACTGACCATTATTATCTGCCCAGAATCGCAACTGGTCTAACTGTTTAGGGGGAAACTTTAACTTAGTCCTACACTTCACTCTGGGGAGGGGCGGTTTAATCATCAGATTTTTTACACAGCCTCTCACAAAGTCAGTTCTTTCCCCTTAGGTAGTCATTTTTATCCTCTTGTGCTACTGCTCAGAGTCATTATAAACATCAGCTTTTTCATTGCTGTTTTCCAGTATTCATCAGCTTCCTTCTTCCCTGGGCAGCGTTAATGTTTCCTTTCATTGCTATTTCCAGTGTCGATCTGGTGCTCGTGTATGTGGCTCTAAAAAGCTGAAGGAGACCAAAGTCATTCCTGAGAGCTTCAAGAAATGGAGCGATCAGGCAGCCTCCAGCCCCTTCCCACTTGTCTCTTCGTGTTTATAGTAGCTGTACTCAGAAACCCCTGGAGCACCTGCGGCCACAGGGACAAAACTTCTTTGTTGACTGAGGAAATGAGCTTTTAATGACTCTAGGGTGAAGTGGGGGAAAAAGGAGGAATAGATGAAGAAAACCAAGTAGAAGGAGCAAAGAGTAACAGCTTGATGTGGGCTTTCAGGTGGTGTTAGATGACAGTGCCAGCACGGTCAGCATTATCTGCACTGACAGTTCCCGGCACGCAGAGTCTAGCAACATCCTCTCTTGTCTGAGCTCCCTTGATGCAGAGCATGCCTTTGTAGTGGTTCAGGAAGCACTGGCAAGGAGGCGAGGAGCAACACAGGTGAGAATTTCTGCTTGTCTTCACCACTGGCCACAGGCTCAGCTGCTAATGCCTCACTTAGCTTGAAACCCTTCCATTCACTTTAGCCTGTTTAGCCAGTTTCTTTCAAGCGTTCCCACTCTTGGTACCGTATTGCCTTGCCAGTCTCACCAGCTCTGTGTTCTTCTGCTTTCCTCTCCTTGATCTCCACCCCCTCATCACAGCTTTTGCCTTCAGGTGAGCTGTGTCGCTGCTTGTTTCTTCTCCCAGCTACCTGGAGCCATCTTCCCTGCTCCTTACTGCTTGTTTGTGCTCTTCCCCTGCCCATTCCTTGCAGGCCCTAAGAGAAGAGCTTTCTGCCAGGCAGGACTCCATCCATTTCCTGCAGCACCAGCACAGGCAGCAGGAAGAGAAGTGCAGGAACCTGCAGCAAAGGCTCGAGCAACTGGAGGAGGAATGCAAGACATCCAGCAGCCACCTGCAGCACCTCCGGTCTCTGGTAGAAGCACTCAGAAGGTGAGTGTTTCCTCCTTCTCCTGCCTTCTAGAGGCAATCTGCTTCCAGTTCCGGGACTTCAGAGGTGTTACGGGCAAAGAACTCGCCTGCCCTACCACGCGTATGCCTCCGTTTGGCACTTTAGCATCCTCCTGTCCCTGCTTTTCGTGCTCTGCTGTGAATCCTAAGGCTGTCTTGCAGACTCAGCGTGAGGTTGGGATACAAGGCGCCTCCCTCTTGACGTGCTGCTTCTCTGAATTCTGTTCTTTGGGTGCCCTGTCCTAGCCACTGCTTCTCACCGAATGAAGGCAAAAGCCCGCCTTCCTTTCTCTTTCCCTCTTCAGTTTCCTTGTGAGGGCAAGAGCAAGTTCTTCCTTACCGTGCTCCCCACAACTCCACCCTGGAATGATGAGAATGGGATCCGTGACTCTTCAGGCCTCTTCATTCTTCTGACCGAGCTTTGTCTCTGCAGTGACTGTGCAAACCTCGAGAAAACCAGGGAAGAGCTACAGCAACAGCTTGAAGTAACGGAGCAAGAAGCCTCGCGTCTGCGTCAAAGTAACGCTGAATTGCAGCTGAAGGAAGATTCAGCCCAGGGGGAAAAGGCGGAGCAGCAACAGACGATGGAGAGAGCGCGTCGTGACCAGGAGCTCCTGTGAGTGTTAAAGCTTCCTCTGGGCAGGGGTGGGCATGGGTGGACTTCAGGAGGCCCGCCGTAAAAGAATGAATTTTGCATGCTCGTCGTTCGTAGCACAGAAGGGTGAAGGGAGCACGCGGGCAGGTCTGGCTACCTACTAACGTACAGCATAGCTGCCTGCTTGTACTTTCTTTACGACCCTTTTAAAAAATCATTCCAAATCCTACCTGACCGGAGTAGTTGAGGACAGGCATAAGCTGAAACCAGAGAGGTTCAGACTGGATTTAAGGAGAACAAAAAATTGAACCGTGAAGGCAGTCACGCAGCAGAACAGGTTGCTCAGAGAGGTGGTGCGGATTCCATCCCTGGAGATCCGGACGACCCAACCGGCTAGAGCCTTGAGCAACCCAGACTGATCCCAGAGCTGACCCCAGCTGCTTTGAGCCAAAGAGATTGGGCTAGAGGCCTGCTGGGGTCCTTGCCAGCCTGAATCGTCCTGTGATCCTGTCGTTATGGGATTGGAAATTCATACACATCTCCTCCCCAAACAGACTGCAGGCTCTTTCATCGTTTCCCTGCCGAAGGCAAGAGTAATTGCGGGAACGTTTATCTGGACTTAAAAAGTCTGCCTTACCCAAAGAAGAACTTTGGAAAGTCTTGTATCGAGTGTATCAAAAAGGAGAGAGAGAACTAACCGGCAGGAAGTTCTGTTAAGTTGAGAGTACCTGAACTTTTTGGAAACGTTCTGTGATTTCTGGAAGCTTGTTCTGCTTCCTCAGTGACGCACGTTGCACCTACATCAATGACCAAGAGCGATGCAGCTCTAGTCAGGAAATGCCGGCGTTCTTTAGGTGTCAATAGAAAGCTGTTGTGAACCATTCAAACTGCCGTATCTGGGACACAGTACGGGCCCTTGGTTTTGGAAATGAGAATGTTTTTACATTAAAAACTTGTTTGTCTTTCCCCTTCTCGTAGACTGAAGGACTTGGCTGCACTGGAAGGAAAACATTCATTGTTACAGAGCGAGTTGGTAGTCGCGAGAGAGGCGCTGGAGGAATCGCACCTTCAGAGGGATCTGCTGGAGCAAGAGAAACAGGAGCTTTCCACGGCACTGGAGAAGGTATGGTCACCTTATTCCTGGGTGGCACTTGTGGGAGAGGGAGTTGTGATAGCAAGACCAGCGCAGCTGCTGTTGCTGGCAGCAGAAGACGGGGAAAATGTTGTTCTCCTTGGAAAATGGTGGTCAGACCACGCAGGCTCTTTGGGGTGGTCAGTCCCCACGTGCTTACTGGGAGCGCTGAACTGGGAGTATGTCAGAGACACGCAGGGGATGTGGAGTTGCTGCTTGAAGTCAGGGATTTTCCTGCCTTTGTTGTCACGTTGTTCTTTTGTCTCTTCAGGCAGAGCAGTCGGTAGCAGAGTTGACGGGGGCTCAGAATAAGCTGACTGCTGAAATAGCTGATCTCCGTGGTGCAGCAGCGAACGTGGGCAGCATCAACGAAGCCCTCGCATTGGATAAAGTGCAACTGAACAAACTTGTGCTGCAGGTGAGCAGAGTTGCCAAAGGTCTTGCCAGGTGTTTGTCTCCAGCTGCTGCTTCTTCTCAGACTTCTTGCCTTCCGGCAGCATGGCTGACTGAATATGGAAATGTTGTTCCTTTTTCCGTCCAAGGCAAACCTCCTACAGGGTAAATCTTACTGTCTTTTCCTTCCTCTGTGCTTCCGTGATTGCAGCTGGAGCAAGAGAATGAAGTTCTGTCGGGTAAAGTGGACGAGATGGAGAGAGCAAAGATCTGTGACCAGGAGAAGCTGAACTTGTGTGAAAGAACAAATGAAGAGCTCTGCGCAGAGAAAGCCCACCTGGAGCAGCTGCTGAAGAAAGCAGAGGAGCAACAGGAGGGGCTGCGGGTAGAGCTGACGATACTGGCAGAGGAGAAGGAAGAAACCCAAGAGAAACTCAGTCAGGTGAGACCAAAAACCTGGTGCTTCTGGGTGGGCATTTGGCTGCTTGGCTCAGTGAAGCTCTTACCTGTTGGATCCTGCAGTGCTTTTGTCAAGGAGACCCTTGGTAGTGCTGGAGGTCAGAAGGCTTAGTTTACTTCTTTTTGGAAACGTGTTGATGGCTTGCAGAGCTGTTCTGCAATTCTCCGAGTTGTTCTCTGCTTCTACAGATTCTTTTAATCCACCTCTCTGTGTTGGCCTCTTTTTTGGCTTTTGATGAGCTGCAAAGAGACGATTGTGTTGTCCCTGAGTCTGAGTGGGGCTGCTGCTCTCACGTGTGGCAAAAGAAACAAACCGTGATGCTCTGAATCCTTTTTCTGAGGCAAAACCCAGGGCTGCATGTTTCTATTTATGCTTTTTGTTGGGAAGTCTGCAAGTTTCAGAACTCCATTGGTTTGAGCCTAGAGAGCGGGACAAAGCTGCAAGTCAGTGTCTGCTGTCTCGTGTTGCTGAGAATGGGAATGACGTGCCGAAATGGTTGAAATTGCATTTGAAGACATAGAGGCAACTTTGTGGCTGGAAAGCTGCCTGGGGGAAAAGGACCTGGGGGCGCTGGTTGACACCCGGCTCAATATCAGCCGGCAGCGTGCCCAGGTGGCCAAGAAGGCCAATAGCAGCCTGGCTTGTATCAGAAACAGTGTGGCCAGCAGGACTAAGGGCAGTGATCGTCCCCCTGTACTTGGCCCTGGTGAGGCCGCACCTCAAATCCTGTGTTCAGTTCTGGGCCCCTCACTACAAGAAAGCCATTGAGGTGCTGGAGCGTGGCCAGAGGAGGGCAAGGAAGCTGGTGAAGGGTCCAGAGCACAAGTCTTATGAGGAGCGGCTGAGGGAGCTGGGGTTGTTTAGCCTGGAGAAAAGGAGGCTGAGGGGAGACCTTCTCGCTCTCTACAACTGCCTGAAAGGCGGTTGTAGCGCGGTGGGGGTCGGTCTCTTTTCCGAAGTAGCAAGTGATAGGACGAGAGGAAACGGCCTCAAGTTGTGCCAGGGGAGGTTCAGATAGGCTATTCGGAAAGATTTCTTCACTGAAAGGCTTATGAAGCATTGGAACAGGCTGCCCAGGGAAGGGGGTGAATCCCCATCCCCGGAGGTATTTAAAGGACGTGTGGACGTAGCACTTAGGGACATGGTTTAGTGGTGGACTTGGCAGTGTTAGGTTTACAGTTGGACTCGGTCATCTTCCAGACTAAGTGATTCTATGAATTGCTAGAACCTCTGTCGGCTTTGAGGAAGAAGATGAGACAGAGGTGATCACACAAGACTCTGCACTCTGGACTGACTGATTTTGGTAGCCTGGCAAAAGAGCTTGGGAGAATCACGTCACTGGAGGAGACCAGGGAGTTTGTCATCATTTAAACATCAGTTTCATAGTGTACAGTGTTATGGGATAACTTTGAGAGAATTGTTTGTTTCCGATGGTCTGTTCTCTGTTAGGTAGTCTTAGGTTTGGAGTAGGTGGGATGTTTGGCAAATATCCAGCAGAGGTGTTACACTGAAGAAAAAAAAGCTAAAAAATCACAGTTAACCTTCAAACTTGAATGCCGGCAAGGTATATCAGACAACTTCTTTGTGTGAGACAAGTAAACGGTATTGCTGACATGAACTACTGTACAAACAGAGCCTACCATCTCTTTGGCCACATCAGCCAGACTTTCATAAACCACTAAATGCCACTGCTCACCGCAAGGGCTGTTTCCCTGCCGAGCATCACCTCATTGCATCCAACTGCTTTACACACTGAAGCAGGTGACACTTTGATCTCTTCTTTGTTTTTGTTTTTGTTCTTGTTTTTGTTTTTGTTTTTGTTTTTGTTTTTGTTTTTGTTTTTGTTTTTGTTTTTCCTAGAAGGAGAAACCACGTGTTTCATTTTGCTTTCTTCAGCGAGCAAAGTTGCTTTTGCTCAACCTTTCCTGAAAATGTCCAGCACTGGCATAGATTCTGATAGAATTTTAGTTTGCAAGGTGGCAGTTCTGGAAAATGCAGTATTTTTGCATGAAAACACATAGCCTGGGGTATGTATGTTTGTCGTGAAGGAGCTGTCTGGTCCCAGGCAACCCAGTATGGCCTTACACGTCCCTTTCAAGTTAACAGTGCCAGTGCCTTTTGGCAGCCCAGGGTATTAGGGCGGTATACAGCAGATGCTCTTAAACTTTCAGCCCGCAGTACAGGAGCTCTTTCTCCTCTAGCCGATTCTGCAGTGGCACTGGCTGGCTCTGCACAGAACTCCAGAGAAAGGACTCTAACCGTATTTTGTCCCGCTTTCAGGTTTACCGCCAGCAAGAGTGGGCTAGCAGTGGTCTGGAGCAGTTGCGCCAGGAGTCCTCTCGCCAAGGGCACGCGCTGGCCAAGGTGTCCAAAGAGAAGGAATTGCTGGTGCATGAGAAGGCTGCCCTAGAGGTGCGACTGGCAGCCATGGAGCGGGACCGACAAGGCCTTTCAGAGCAGCTGGCAGAGGCCAGGTAAAGGCAGGGAGGCATGTCCTAGGCAGGACGTGGTTTAATGTCTGTAATTATAAAGGTGGTAATCATTACACGGGGGTTTACTGCACTGCATCCTGTGTGCTTTTCAGATGTTTTCACCTTGCCTGGACAGAAAATGGAAGAATCTCAAGGGGGGGAAAAAAAACCCTAGACCATGCTTTGGATGTTATTTTTCTGACAGCTACAGCTAGCAGAGCTCTCCTGAGCCTTGGGCTCATGTTTATGCCCCCTTGCGTTTTCCTGTGTGAAGTCCAAAGCAAGCCAACTTGGCCCTGAATTGAGTAATACTTCAACCGTGCAGTCGTTTACGGAAACCTGAAGCTTCTCTCTGGTTTTGGTTTCTTGTTCTGAGCATTTGAACGTAGATCTTTGCTTCTCAAGTAGTTGGACGTGGGCTCTTCAGAATTCAAGGCTATTACATACGGACGTTGTGAGTAGGACACTGCCATTCAGGGTGAAGCTAGAGGCTCATGCTGAAAATCCTGAGGGCCTTCTGTTTCTAAGCTAACTCTTGTTAAGTGTGGTGCAGGACCTAGAGTTGGTTACACCAGCAGCAGGGAAACGTCTTTTGAGTTCTCAACAGTCTTCGGGGATTCTTGCCCATCATTCATGTCGGGGTCCTGTACTCCTTACCACCTGCTGTTTAGGGACAGACATCATGGAGAAGTTACATAGGGAAGGAAGAAGATTCTGTGCTTCTGCTGTATCAGATTTCTAGGATCGAATCACAGAATCATAGAATCGTTTAGGTTGGAAAAGACCTTTAAGATCATCAAGTCCAACCGTTAACGTAGCACTGCCAGGATGCTATTGGCCTTCTTGGCCACCTGGGCACACTGCTGGCTCCTATTCAGCCAGCTGTCGACCGGCACCCCCATGTCCTTTTCCACCGGGCAGCTCTCCAGCCACTCTTCCCCAAGCCTGTAGTGTTGCATGGGCTTGTTGTGAATCAAGTGCAGGACCCGGCACTGAGCCTTGTTGACCTCACACAGTTGGCCTTGGCCCATCGATCCAGCCTGTCCAGATCCCTCTGTGGAGCCTTCCTACCCTCCAGCAGATCGACACTGCCGGCCACCTTGGTGTCGTCTGCAAACTTATTGAGGGCGCACTGGATCCTGTCGTCCAGATCATTGGTAAAGATATTAAATGGGACTGGCCCCAATACTGAGCCCTGGGGAACGCTACTTGTTACCGGCTGCCAACTGGATTTAATTGTGACAAGTTCTGTTTTTCCAGAAAAAAAAAAATGAAAAAAAAAAAAGAAAAAAAAAAGGAAAAAGAAAAAAAAAAGGAAAAAAAAAAGGGGGAAGAAAAGGGGAAAAAAAGGAAAATAAAAGGAAAAAAAAAGAAAAAAGGGGCAAAAAAGGAAGAAAAAGAAAAAAAAAAAGGAAAAAAGTATAGAGATATTTGTCCTTCTCTTAGGTGTTGTTTAGAAACCTGCTGAGGTGGCAGAGCTGTACAAATGATGTTTTAGAAATAGTTTGTCACACTTCCTGACTTTTACGCTTTACCACTCCAGAGTATGTTGTTAGCAAGGCTTATAAACACCATTTTGACTCAGTGTGTTTCTCGAGATCTGCTGCTGCTTCTGAGCTCCAGCTTCTCTTATTTGATCCAGCTGAATTATGTTTGGTCAATTATTGGGCTGATATGAGATTATTAAATATTCAGCTCCTCCTTTTTTTTTTTTTAAGGGATAAATTATTTTTTTAAAAAGGGATAAATGATTTCTGAAGAACCTTTGGCAATAGATAACCAAAAATCAGCAACTATTCGTGACAGATGTTGTTCTCAAGAGCCTTTTGTTGTCATAGTTTTGGACTCTATCCTTTCTGTTCTGTTTTAGAGACTGACTTCTATTTGTCCTTAAAATGGAGCATATTTACTTTGGACTGCCAGAGATTGGTACGATTAGAAATACGTGCTTGTTCTCCTTCTTGAAGATATATCCTCCATTGTCCACCAAAGTAGTGAAATCCTTCTCCTGTGGGTTTTATTGTTGTACCACTCAGGTGCCCCTCTACCTTGAAGGATGTTACCCTGATTGCACCCCTGTAGGAGTGAGGCAGTGCTGTGTAGTGTAGGAAACTGGCACACAGGACGCTGTGTTAGGTCAGGGAGGTAACTTCAGCTCCTGATTCCAGAATCCTGTGTGTCACATGCACCAGTTGTTTGAAGTCTATGGATGTAACAGTTTGCATCTGCAGTACAGCACCTTCCCTTTTAAAGAATGACAGGTCATTTGGGCTACTGCCTACTTAGTTAGCAACACTTAAATAAAGGTAGCAAGTTTTTCTCTTGAACTTCCAACAGCTTAAACCGAAGGATACCTGTCTCTCCTGTCAGATGGTTCTTGTTCAGATAAAATCTAGTTCTCATTTCTTACAAATGCTGCTACAAGCATGAGATTTTACTGTATCATCTGAGGTATTTCTTTAGTCCCTTTTAAATATAGAGAGTTTGGAAAATTACCTACCTATACCTACACTATGAACAGTATTAAAAAGCCACGAGTCAGCCAGGGAGATACTCTTATTCTGTCCCCCTGCAGAGGAACTTGGAAGTGCTGATGAGATAAGGGCTGTGAGCAGAGACTGGGCTTTTGCTTGCTGGAACAGACTTTGTGAGCACAGCCACCTGCATGTCATAGATCAGACAACAGCAATTTAAAGTTTGGCTATTGAGATCAAATTTGGCTGGGCTTTCTGTGTTATGCTAGGTCATAAGGAAACCCTAGACGTTCCCTCGGAGGGGCCTGCACTGCTATTTTAAACAGTAGCAATGTATTTTCTTTATACAGGTTTCCATGCTACCCATTTTGCATAGTCTGGTGGAGGGATCTTGGACGGCTTCTTACTGGAGAGACTCCCTGTGGGTGTCGGGAGCAAGAGACTAATTTCTCTCCGTATTCACAACTTGCAGGTCAGTGAAGGAGACCATGGAATCCAGCCTGTTTGAGGCTCAGCAGCGTTTATCTCAGCTGGAGATCAGCAGGAGTCAGCTTGAAATCCAACTTCACGCAGTCATGCAGGCCAAGGAGGTGATACAAGGTGAGAGCCTTGTTTCTGGTGATCCCCCTGCCTAGGCAAGGTGGTATAAAAACAGCCCTCTGTCCACAGTGCTCCTGAGGAGTGAAGGAGGTAGAAGCAGATCCCTCCTACACTGAAATTCAAATGGCTTAAGGTCAGTAAAGTTAGAACCATTGTTTGTGTAAACTCTGAATCTTGTCATTTGTCACATTTGCAGGGGAAGTGAAGTGCCTTCAGTGTGAGCTGGAAGCGGAGAGATCCCTCATGAAGCAGGAATGGGAAAACATGGCGCAACAGCTCTTGCGGACAGAACAGCAGTATAACAGTACCCTCAAACTTCAGGAAACTGATCATGAAGTGGAAATAAACAAGCTCCTGCAAGACCTGGTAGGAAACAATATACTTCTGAATTCTTCAAGCAAGCTTTGTGGGCTGGCTTTAGAAGAATAATAGCCTGAGCGTGTGAACTGGCAGCAGTCGTCTGTCATAGGCCACATGTTGCTAGGCCGGGCAGCAGAGCCAATGGCTCATACTTGAAGACACATGAAGACCCACAGGACGATGCTGGGACAGTAAATGCAGCCACAGATTCAGTGTGGGCGTAAGACGAGTTCGACAGAAGGTTGCGTGGTCCCCACCCAAAGCATGGCAGCAAAGGGGTAGGATCTTACCAGACTCCTGTCTACCATGAAGTAGACTCCTAACATTGCTGCGAACTGCAGTCATGGAAACTTTGTTCCTTTCGTTCTGTGCTTTCATGGTTGACAGAGGTATGGGCTTGAATTTGGCCTTGAAGCACATAGAACAGGCCCCTTGTTCCTGGTACTTCAGTTTGTGGCCTGTCTTGTAACTAGGACATCAGGGTACTGGTCTCTTTCTCACCCTGCAGTCCACCTGCACCTTTTCATTGATGAAAAGGGAGGTAAGCTTTGAAAATGGAGACTCTGAGAATCGAGAGAAATCCTGAAGAGAGTGGTGCTAGGAAACAGGCGACCATCAGAGAGGGAAAGGTCGCAGCTCCTTTTCTCGATTGGACGTGATTTGTGGAGGGCACAAAGCCACTACTGTGCACTGTTCAGGTGGGGGGTTGTGGGAGGGACGAAGCGTCACATTTTTTTGAGGAGCTTGTTTGGGAGTCCATCTTGAAGTCTTTTTCTCTACTCATCAGGCAAGCGAGCGTGAAGGGCACCATTCAGAGCTGCAGGAGATGCTGGACAGATGGGAAAAGGAGAAGGCAGAGACCGAAGGGGAGCACGAGAAGAAGCTGTTAGATATGAAGCAGAAAGTTGCTACCATGCAAGCTCAACAAGAGGAGGAACGAACCAGAGTCGAAAATGCCACGCAAGAAGTAAAGACTGTGAAAGGAGAATTTGTTTGGGTTTTTTTGCAAGGCTAGAGCTGTGGGAGGTGGCTGGATATCGGGCTGTGTAGAGCATGCCCTACATATTTTCTGCATGGAATTTGGTGAGGTGAAAGGTGTGCAGGGCTATCTTTGGGACTAGGAATGAGACCTCTCATAGGAAGCCAGGTAGAAATGTCACCTTTCATTTTAGATTTTTGTGCTGCTATTGTATTCTGGTTTTTTTTAAGACTTACCTCAGAGTATTTTCACCGTTGTCTTAACGGTCCTCTTTTGATGTTTATTGATACGTGTTTATAGCCTTAACTCCATTAAGGACCAAACAGAGTTTGTAGGACTGAACCCCCACGAGGACGGGGTTTTTGTTTGGGGGGCACGGGGAGGGGTGCAGCAGGATTGTTGCCAAAAGAAAAATCTTTTTAAAGACTCCTCTGAAATATTTCTGAGCAGTAAAACAGAGGTGACTTCTGGGCTGTGTTTTAAGTCACTTGCTGGTAAGCTATTTTGTGCCCAGATCTCCTGTGCCAAAGCAACCCTGTCATATACTGAGAGTCCTCCTTATGTCCTACCCAAAGTCCTCTTTATGCAGACGGTACCCCCAACTGTGTCTACAGGTATTGAAGTGACAGGGCAGTGCTCAGAGATGACAGTGTGTGCCTGTAATGTCAGTACTTTACCAAAGTCTATAGAATACCTTAAAACCGAAGGCATTTTCACCAAACCCCTCTTAGCATACAGGAGTTTTCTGAAGGAGCTGCTAGCTTCAGCCCTCTGGCAGCCTTGCATTTTCTCTACTGTTAACTCGGTGCAAAAGTCTCTATTGAAAGACAAATGGGACACAGCAGAAGACAAGGGATACCCTCACCAGCAAGATGAGACACTTGAGAAATGCCACACATTTTCCTGTTAGATGACTAAGAGTTTATTGGAATGTCAATCACAGATGGACCATGGATGGACTGTGTTTATACTGCCAGTCTCACTTAGGAAGCTGTGTCTCCAAGTGGGCAGATAATGACCTAGGAGACCAGCAGCATAGTCCTCTGAGAATGTCTGAGCCCATCAGTATTGGGGTCTTGCCACACAAATTTTGTATGGGAAGTTTAAGCCCGTCTTGTCTTTATTTCTGTGCAGGTCCTGCTAGAAAAGGAGAGTGAGAAGGATGCTCTCTTAGAGATGCTACTCCAAACTCAAGGAGAGCTAAGAGAAGCCTGCCAGCAGCTAGAGCAGCTCAGGCAGGGGATGAAAGAGCAGCAAGATAACGGGCAGGTAAGTCTGACTAGTAGGGCAGGTTGAAAGAACAGGCAGTTGGCAATTGGACATAAGCTGAGGGAGAGACTGAGAGAGCCAGGTAACAGAGTGAAGGGCAGTAACAAGGAAATAAAATGTAAGTCCAGGGACTGAGGAGGTAAGGACTACTGCAGGCACTGAAAGCACAGAAGAGCCTGGTAAGCTCCAGAGATCAGCAACAGGGAGGAAGGGTGACAGTGGAAGCAGAGCTGGGTAGAAAAGCAGAAAGGAGCGGCTGAAGGAATGTCATTTTGAGACAGAAAGAGGAAAAAGCTGAAACTGACGGCAGGTCCCAGTAACTTGCTCTCTCCCTTTGTGTTCACAGAACATCACAGAAAAGCTGCAAGCAGAGCTGCAGGAAACTCAGCGTAAGATCAAGGCAGTGGAGAATAGGCACAAAGAAGAAATCAAAACCATCAAAGAGGAAATGAATATCCTTCTTCAGCAGAGGGATGGTCTACAAAAACAGGTGACTGAAACAGCAGTAGATAACTCCCGTCATCAAACAGGTGGTCTCTCCCCTTCTTGCCTTTCCATTGCAGAGCAGGCTGATGGGGTAATCCCTCTGACTGCCATCAGACTGTGGCCTCTCTCAGCTGGTCTGAAGCAGACTTACTGGTCAGCTGAATCTCAGCTGCTGCCCTGCACAGAGGGGCTAGTCCTTTTGGCTGTTTGCCAGCAATCATCAGAATGGATTTCTGCTGGCCTCTTACTGCTAGCCTTGTTTTTTAAGGTGGTTTTTCAGAGGAATATGGTGACCCACTTCGATTTTTAAACAAGTCAGCTGTATCCATTGTGAATCTGGTACTCTCATGATAGGGTGAACTTTAAAGTTGTTCTTTCCCTTTCTTCACCGTATATGTAGGGCTAACAGTGACAAGCTGTAGTCTTTGACTGCTTTGTTATTGTTCTACTTGAGGTGGAAGAGTTGACATCTCAGCTAGCAGCCTCTGAAGAGTCTCTAAAGAAGGAAGCTATGACTCTACATCAAGAAGTGGCGTCTTTGGAAAGGAAACTCGAGAGCACGGAGAAGCAAAGAAAGGATGTCCTGGTGAGGCTGGCAGATGCCACGAAGGGCCATTTCTTACATATTTTTTGGCCTTCTGTTAATAATCCTAAGGAGCAACTTGTTTTTTGGTTTAATTTTTCCAGTTGCATTCTTCTGAATAAGTAGGAAAAGATGCTATAGCCATATAAAACTCAGTTATGATTCAGGGTGCTTATTTTCCTCAATCCTGAAGATTTCTGCCCTTGAAGCTTTAGTCAAAGTAATCTTCAAACTTGTCTCTAATTGTTTGTGTCCAAATCCATATTTAGATGTCTAAATATCTGGATATGGAAAAAGGGGTGAGAAGACCAAGTTTGCTAATAACAGAAAGCTGTTCAACATTGCCCATCTGAGAACAGACAGTGGGGAAAAAATAGAGACGTTTGAGAAACCAAAGTGCTGATCCAGCTAAATTTGTGTGTCTGCGAGGGGAAAACTAGTTCTGATTTGAAATAGAATGACAGACTGTGATCTGACCATTACTCCTTCAAGAGGGGACAGTGGGGTTCTAGAGGATGGTACCATGAAAATTCTACACAGTAGAGGTCCAAAAACAACAAAAAAAGGTAAATGAAATCCTGGGGTTGCTCTCAAAAAAAAAAAAAAAAAGGTAAATCGAATGTTGGGTTGGTCTCTCTTCCCTTCCTAATAGAGAGAACACTGTCATGCCACTGCCTAAATCATGCTTAGTCTGGACTGTAAATCCTGGCTGCAGTGCTGGCAGCTCCTCCCCAAAAGAACTCACTAGAGCCAGAAGAGGTTCAGAGAATGGCAAAAAGAAAGGTGGGAGTAGCTGAGTAAGCTAGGAAAGACGCAACCTAAAGAGTGGCGCAGGAAAGGTCTACAACATCCTGAGAAGCAGAGGGAGAGGGGCAGCGGTTGTTCACTCTCTTTTCCAAGAGAGGAGCAACAGCCGTCTGATGAAGGTAGTGAGAGCCGTGCTGCAAGCAAGTGACAGGAGGTGCTATACTTACAGCAGAGCAGAGAACTCCTTGACAAAGGGCGTTGTAAACACAGCAGGTCTATATGGGGTCAGGAGGAGACTTGTGAAAGTTCTCACAAGATGGAACAGTGCTGGGGTTGGGAAGGGGAGGTATCATGGAAGTCTACCCCACTCTTAGGCTTTCTTCCCTGGGTATGCACTTGGAGGCACTGTTACGTACAGGATACTAGCCTAGACATGTGAGCCAGTGCAGCTGTTCTTACATGATCAATATTTTCCTCCTTCTCCATTTACAATGACTCCAAAAATCAGTTATGGACAGAGTTTGACAAATACAGTACAGTTCTCAAATCTTTTTTCAGTGACAGTAGAAAACTTGCATTGAACAGGGAAACCAACTGAATAGCTCGAATTTTCTACTAAAAGCTCAAACTTCAGCCCTTGACTGCCACTGGAGCAGGAGTTCAAACCTAGTATGAAAACCAAACATATATAGATGGAGTTACTGAATCTTTTCCTCCCTGTTTTGCAGCATGAACGGGACAGACTGCAAGCAGTTAAAGAAAAACTGGTATGGGAGATCAAACTTCTTCAGGATTCAGTCACAGCCTCTGAAACCCGAGCAAATACAGCAACAGATATGAATCACTCCCTTGAACAAGAACTCCAAACTACACTGTCTCTTTTAAAAATTAAAAATGAGGTGTTGGAAACGCAGTGGGAGAAAATCCAGATGCTACAGAAAGAGGCAGCAGAGGTAAAAGCTTTGCAGGAGAATCTCACTCGTGTGACTGCCATCCTGTCAGAGAGGGAGGGAGAAATCAAGTTACACCAGGAACAGATGAGAATTCTGGATAAGCACGAAAAAAACCAAAGGATTGCTGTCAGCAAGATGAGCAAAGGATTGCTGTCAGCAAGAGAGGAGCTGGAAGAGAGGGACCAGGAGATCAGATCCCAGCAAGAACTGATATCGGAGCTGGAGAAGCAGCGAGAAATGCAGAGGGCTGCTGTGAGCAAGATGAGCAAAGAGCTGGAAGAGAGGGACCAGGAGATCAGATCCCAGCAAGAACTGATATCAGAGCTGGAGAAGCAGCGAGAAATGCAGAGGGCTGCTGTGAGCAAGATGAGCAAAGAGCTGGAAGAGAGGGACCAGGAGATCAGATCCCAGCAAGAACTGATATCGGAGCTGGAGAAGCAGCGAGAAATGCAGAGGGCTGCCGTGAGCAAGATGAGCAAAGAGCTGGAGGAGAGAGACCAGGAGATCAGATCCCAGCAAGAACTGATATCGGAGCTGGAGAAGCAGCGAGAAATGCAGAGGGCTGCTGTGAGCAAGATGAGCAAAGAGCTGGAGGAGAGAGACCAGGAGATCAAATTCCAGGAGGGGAAAATAATGATTCTAGAACAACACGGTGCATCACAAGTGAGAAATCTGCTCATGGATCTTGATCATATGAAAGGAAGCTTGAAGGAGAAAAACGTAGAGCTTATGTCTCAGACTCAGCAGATCCGGGAACTAGAAAAGGAGAGAGAAGAGGTGAAATCTCTGCACGCAAGCCTTGAACACCTGAGGGCAGTTCTTAAGGTCAGAGAGAGTGAGTGCGATTCTCAAAGGGATCAGTTAAAGCTCTTCCAGCAGTACAAGGAAGAGCAAGAGGGGCACCTGCAAGAGCTTCATGGTAAAGTAGAAAAGATGGCACTTTCTTTATCTAAAAAAGATCAAGAGCTCGAGTCACAACAAAAGCAAATGCAGGAAGCTGAAGAAGTCATGGAAATGCAGTTAAGGGCTGTCCGTGACCAACTGGAGCAGACCTTAGAAACCTTAAAAGAAAAGGACAGACTCATAGATATGCAAAAGCAAGAAACACGGAACTATGAGGAGAAAACAGAGGAACGGATGAACGTCTTACGTAGAGACTTAGAATACACTAAGGCAATACTGGAAGAAAAGGATTTTGTGATTGAATCTCAGAAGGAAGTGATTGAGACCTTCCAAAAACAAGAACAAGACTCTGAACGGCAGAAGGAAACTCTGCAGCATCTTCAAGTGGCACTAAAGGAACAAGAGCAAGAAATGTTATCCCTTAGAAAGCAACATGAGGCATGCAAGGAAAAGGAGGAAGAGCATGAAGCTGAGCAAACAAATCTTCAAGCAACAAAACGGACTCTGAAAGAAAGAGAAGAAAAGATAGAGGTTCTGGAGGAGGCTATCTCTAAGCTTCAACAGCAAAAGGAGGAGGCAGCGATGCAGACTAAAGCCATACTGCAAAAACTAGAATATGCTGAATCTTCTCTAGAAGCTAGAGATCAAGAGGTAGCGTCTTTGCAAGAGCACGTCCAGGACCTTCAAGCGCAGAAGGAGTTAGAAGGCAAGCAGGCCAAGAGTCTACAGCAGGATCTAGAGAAGATGAGCCAAACAGTGAAGAAGAACCATTTGGAGTTCCTCAGGCAGACAGAGCAAATGAACACGTTCCAGCTTCGTGAAGAAAGCATGAAAGTAGCACTAGCATCGTGCCAGAAGCAAGTGAAACTGCTTGAGGAAGTGGTGAGGAAGAGAGGTGAAGACAATGAAACTCTTCTGCAAAAACTCCAGCGCCAAGAAGAAGACCTGAAGACCTTGCAGAATCTCCAGCTTAGGCTAACCAAGAAGAATGAAGAGGTTAGACACCACAGCGAGCAAGAGAAGCTCCTGGAAGAAGCCTTGCCTGAGAGGGAACGAGAGACCAAGGCTCAAGGTGAGCAAAAAGAGTTAGAAGAGGAAATAAGAGGTCTTCGGGAAGATCTCCAGCATGTTCAGCAGACTCTGTCAAAGAAGGATGAAGAGATCAAGTACCAGAGAGAGAGAGTCGGGTATTTGGAGAAGAGCCTGACAGGGAGAGAAGAAGAGCTTAGGAGGCAGAGTCAACTCCTGCAAGAATTAACATCAGCTTTGCGATGGAAGGATGGAGGGGACCCCCTACAGAAGCTCCAAAAATGGGAGGGAGAGGAAGCGGAGAAGAGGAAAGGTCTCCAGGAGAGAGGCTGTCTCTTGAAAAGGCAGAAGGAGCTAACGCAACAATTGGAAGATGAGAGAAAAGCAAAGGGGGAAGAACTGGAGCGCGTGATTGCTATTTTGAAGCAGAATGAAAGCGGAGAAGACAAATGGAAAGAGAAGGCACGAGCACTGACTCTTGCCCTTACCAAGAGTGAAATGGCCAGTGAGACCCTGAGGGAAGAAATAGCTATCCTGCGGAGTATGGTTTCAGAGAGGGACAAGGACCGGTTTCGTCTTCAGGTAGGCACTGTGACTGATCACCAGTCAACTAAAATGTGTCTATAAAGGATTCTCATGATGTTTCCCATAAAGATATGGGAACATATGTTCCCATAAATATATGACCTGCTTGGCCAAAGAAGCCGTGACTCCAGCCAGCAGGTTTGCCTGTCTGTATAGCTCCGGCCAGAAAGTTGCCTGTCAAGCCCGGAACTACTGAAAGAACTTTGCAGAGCTTGCTGTTAAAATTAAATCAAGTCCAAAGGCTGGAGGTGGGTAATTGGTTCTCTCCTGTCTAGGCAAGCTTAGCCAACGTGTTGTGGTTAGGATTTGGCATGGAAAGGAAAGGGCACAGTTGACCAGACTAACGCACTAAACTTAGTCGAATTATATAACGATGGCTGAACAGCAGCTACACTGATGGTGCTTAGAGGATGCTTTCAGAGGTGTAGATTTCTGAGGTACGGCTTTTCTGGTGTATTGAAAAGAACGGAATTCGTACCGTTGCCTGATCAGGATAGGATGTACCTGTGCCGCAGTCCAAAAAGCACGAAGGCAAACTTGCTTGGATTTCTGCAAGGTGATCTGACTCGGGTGCTGCTGGTGGAACAGCTGCAACAGCCTGGGCTGCAAACTTGCCGGGGACTCTGCCAGTACTTTTAGCATTACGTTAGTATACAGGCATATAAAAAATGCTACTAATAAAATACTCTAGTTGTGCATCATACATTTATACGTTACTTGAGGAATATTACTACCAGCCTGATCAGGATGGTGACAGGTATTGTGATCTGCTGATGGGAGGCAAAGCAGTGACAAGGGCAGGGAACGTGAAAACAATGGGAGATTTCGGCTGCATCCGCATAGATCAGGTACGCAGCAGCATTAGATCAGGTAATGCGGTTGCAGCCATATAGATCGGTATAGTCCTGATATCAAGACTACATTCATCGATGCTGTCAGAAATTGCTTCTAGGAGCAGTTCATCAAGAAACGCATGAGAGGGGAGGGGGCTCTTGGCTAGTTTCAGAGCAGTGCAGAGGGCTTGGTTGGTAACGTGATTTTTTCCAAAGAGCGGTTCTGTAATGATGATGTAACAGGCAAAGGGAACAGAGAACAAAACGGTAGTATTTTATCACTGCAGAAATACATGCTTCACCCACATCTTGCATATTGTTTGGTTGTCCGAGGGCAGAGAGTAGAACTGTAGACAGGAGGACATGCAGTGAAGGTCAAAGAGGATGACCAAAGATGTTACATGGCTTCCCCAAGAGGGACAGGTCAACGTGGAAGTCTTCATGATGGACAAGAAATGGCTGAGAGAGAGGGAACGGGAAATGCTAGGGACCTTTGTAAAACCATTAAGTGGCTGAATAGGAAATGAATGTTTCCAGTCTCTCTCAAAACCAGAATGGGGGACACTGAACAAAGCTAGCAGGAAGCATGTCCAGAACAAGCAACTCCATTTCTCCAAGGTGATCGGGAGGAGGGCCCCTAGGAAAAGAGTGTGTTGTTTTGGCCCGCGGACCAGGAGGAGAAGAAGGGACTTAGCGCTGTCCATTGCTGAGTCCGGTCGCTCTCCCTGATGTGTTAATTCTGGCCCTCCTAACCTTTATGTGGCACCAGCTCACAGAATCTCCTCTCTGAATACGCAGCAGGCTATTGCAGAAGGCGAGCAGCTATCCTGGCTCTCAGAGAAGAGACTCCTGTCGCAGCGGCTGGAATGTCTGCAGCGAGATGTTGCAAGGCTGGAGCAGGAGAAGACGGAGTTGAAGCAACTCAATGCTGAGCTCAGGCGGACTCTTGAGCAGGTAGAACAGGCTTTCGCTGCCTCTGCAAAGCCTCATGGTCCTCTGGAACAACACCACGTTTCCACAGACAGCACTTTGGAGTCCTCTGCTTGTTTCCTTCCCTCTCCCACTTCCCCCTGTGGACACACACTTTTGTATTTTCTCTCTCTTCTGGCACCCCGTTGCCTTCACAAATGTACATTCACGCCGGTACCACCCTTGTTGCACCAGCGTCCCCATACACACACATTTGATTCTCTTGTGTCAGGAACTGTTTCCTCTTGCTCTTTCTTTTCGATAGCCTACACTGAGTACTTCTTAGCCCCAACGTTCTCTGGTGCAATTAACGGTCTCTGAGCGGACATCTCCTTGCCACGACATCCAGAGGTCCTTTTGCTCCTTGTTTGGTGGCAGGTTTCTGTGACCCTTTCTCCTATCCAACGTGCAGGTGGAACGTGAACGGAGGAGGCTGAAGAGAGCTTATGGTGGTCGGTCGCTGCCAGATGCATGCGGATTTTCTCTCTCCCAGTCTGACCAGCACAAGATGCCTGCTTCTAGACAGGTGAGAACAGAATCTTAGTTGGTGGGAGGAGGCTCTGGCCGTACGGAGGAACGATGGCAAATCCCAGTGGCAGCAGCAGCCCCCCGGTATCGACCTAATAGAAGTTGAATATAGACCACGGCCCTGACCAGACTGGAGACTTAACAGAAATCCTTGCCTTTTCTTCACAGGAGGAGTCTCATGATCACTGCAGTCATCGATTAGCTGAGTTACAGGACCAGGTGAGGAGTAGGAAAGCTGTCACCAAAAGCCACTGTGGCTGTACTGATGGGCACAACTTTGCCTGATGCTATGGCCCGAGTTTTGGGTTGGGCTGTCAGGAAGTGACTACACCAGGCAGTGTCACTTCGACACACCTGTTGGCCACGGCCAGACATCATTCACCTAGCTCTAGTCTCTGGCTTGCCTAAAGGTCAGGCAGGGTGGGAGAGGGATTGGAGGCAATTCAGAAAACTGGAACTTGCCTGAAAATAGAGAATATTCTAAGGGTGCTCCCCTTGAGTCTTACTCGTCTTGTCGACTGTTTCCGTTTTCCCTTGGCTCCGTTAACAGTGGAGCTTGCGTCATATCAGAGCCTTCAGGCAATCGTTAGTCTCGTATTGCCATGCTGTGCTAATCACGATCCCAGTATCTGACCGAGTCAGAGACCTAAGCACCGTATGTACGTTTGTTTTATCAGTGTAAGAATGTACGTTCCAGCTACTGAACCCTATTGCATCCTTTGAGAGCGGTACTGGCAGCAGCAGCAGCAGTCGCCAGACTTCTCTTCCATGTACTTTTACGGGTCTGGTACAGCCTGGCCTCCCTGAGGAGGTGAATCTTCACAGGCGTTCAAGGCAAAACGCATATAATATTTATGTCAGTAAAGTACATGATGCTTAGCTCTGGCAAGTGAGCCGAGAATACTGCTGAAGCCATCAAGGTATATCCTAAGGCTGTTTTCACCAGGAAGCCTCAGTGTCTGAAGTTCTGTTGCTACCGCTAACTAACTGAACCCCCTTCCCCGTGTGACTGTTGTGCCTGCCTGCCCTGCAAACCTAAGAGGAGGTGAGAGCAGCTGGGTCTCTCCCACCAAAAAGCCCAGCAGGCACAACACCGTGTTGTCAGGAAAGAATAGAATTTGAGGAGTTTCAAGGCTTCGGCAGTCTTTTAAGGCTCATTTCCCCCCCTGGGCTGTGTTCATCAAATTATGCTCAGCTCATTTGTGACATGCTCTAAAGTTAGGAAAAATGAGAGTTTGCTCCCTTTTCATGTGCTAGCTGTCAAGTTTCCTGTAGGAACCTCTCTCTCTAATATACATGTCATGTCTCGGTGTTGCACATGTGAATGGTATGCCAGAGAGAAACTCGGACTGTTGATAATCTGAGTTCAGTTCAGGGCGACTCTGGGAACCTGTTACTTCCCGTTCCACAAGGACAAAGTTTTGCCAGGGCTGGAGTTAGAGGGTGCGTCTTCCCTGACAGCCGGTACAGTGGGGCTACGGATGGTCCTAACGGCGTGGGCTTGGCTGAGCGCGGCCTTTTGCCTCTTTCAGGTGTCCCTTCTGCAGACGCAGCTGGCACGAGAACGAAAATACAAGCAGGACTATATTGAGTGCTGCGCAAAGACCAGCCAGGAGCTGTCAGACCTTCACCAAGAGCTCTCTTATTCCTTAGCAGCCGTGGTCAGGGAGCCCGAAGCTGCTGTGCTGGAGGCAGAGACCCGGCAGCTGGATCGGTCTCTGAACCTTAACTTGGCACTGATACCTCCGGACCATCAGTCTCCTGAGAGACAGCCGTTGCATTCAACAGCCAGATCTGCCAGAAGCGATGACCTGAGGTAACAGGACCAGTGTACGGCAAAAGGCCTCAGCAGGAGCCAAGTTAGGGACCTGCTGGAGCAGGTGAACTGTGGCAGGGGGCTTGGTTCAAGGCATGAGTCCCAAAGTAAGATGAAGGTTCAGAGCACAGTGTTCACTGCAGATTCCCCAGCAGAAGCAGTGCTGGGACAAAACTGGTGCTGGCTTGTGTGGATGGGGTCAGTCGTAAGCCTGGAAAAGCAGGGTGAACCTGATGAGCAGGTAAAATTTCTTTCTCGTCCAGAGCACTCCATCGCAGCGTGCCTTGTCAGTCTCCACACAGCCCTGCACATTAGGTTGTTCCTGTCGGTTTCTGTACTGCATACAAACACCTTTTGTCTGGTTTTATTTTTTCAATACACTTGATTTCTCCAAAACACTGCACAGGCTCTGAGCAGAAATCTCCTTGCAGTGATGCCCTGTTGCTCCTCTGCTTTCTTCAGCAGCTGCTCCAGGTGGGCTTTCTCTGCGCAGAGCTCTTCATTTGTTCTTTCACACAAGTTCAGCTTCTCCTGGTCACAGATCTTTGCTCTCTCCATCTCGTCCACTTTACCCGACAGAACTTCATTCTCTTGCTCCAGCTGCAATCACGGAAGCACAGAGGAAGGAAAAGACAGTAAGATTTACCCTGTAGGAGGTTTGCCTTGGACGGAAAAAGGAACAACGTTTCCATATTCAGTCAGCCATGCTGCCGGAAGGCAAGAAGTCTGAGAAGAAGCAGCAGCTGGAGACAAACACCTGGCAAGACCTTTGGCAACTCTGCTCACCTGCAGCACAAGTTTGTTCAGTTGCACTTTATCCAATGCGAGGGCTTCGTTGATGCTGCCCACGTTCGCTGCTGCACCACGGAGATCAGCTATTTCAGCAGTCAGCTTATTCTGAGCCCCCGTCAACTCTGCTACCGACTGCTCTGCCTGAAGAGACAAAAGAGAACAATTTCTGTGACCGGAGATGAGGAATGAATAGCAACACATGCTAAAAGATCTATAATGATGAAAACTAAGATAAAATAATAGGAACAAAGTCTATGCTGCAGAAATACCTCTAGTAATAAAGTGCTCAGCCTCCAACGGTCAGCTGAGAAGAACATAGCCTCTCCTTACTCATGAACTAGTCAAGAGGGAAAGCACAGTAGAAGTCTTATCTTTTCTAGATACAATAGGGGTTAAACTTTTATCAGCTGTCGAGTCTTCCAGTTAGGTATACTAGAAATGTGAATAAGGATGGATGGATGGATGGATGGATGGATGGATGGATGGATGGATGGATGGATAAAAATTGAATTAACCTAGCAGAGCCTGACCTTTTTCTTCAGTTACCTAAAGACAGAAAAACACCCTGCCTCAATTGCCAAATTACATTTTCTTCCGGGCCTGGGGATTATGAGCAACCAAAAGGAATGCAAAGTTGTATTTAATGACTGCGCAGAACAACTTTCACCTAGGTTGAGTACATATGTATAAATACGGAACCAACATCAAAAGAACATGAGACCAAAGGTTACGTACAAGCATAGAAAAACATCCACGCAAACAACAAGTGAAGAGAAATAATCTCACTGGGATTTGACATTCATGCAGGCAGCAGCAAAACAAAGTAAAAAGGACAAAACAACTTCGTTCTTACTAGTGGACCAACTTTTTTTTTTTTTTAAACACAGTTTCAGTTTTTTGGCATTTGCAGTGTTTCTGGTTCCTTCAGACACATGAATATGGCATAAAGACAGGGAGGAGAACTTGTGTTAAAACAAGTGAAACGTCCAACCCGTACTTTGCAAAAAAAAAAGATTATCAGGAGGCCATCAGAGGTCCTTTGGGCATAAAGATTACCATGGTATAAGGATATTTAAGAAATAATTCTGGGGTCACATAAGAGTTGGGTAACGCATTTTTATCTGAGAAAGTCCGAGATGTTTTTGGCTTGATTTTCTTTAATGAAAAACCCTCAGGACATTTAGAATGCCAGACACCAGTGAAATGTGGTTTGAATCTGTTTCAGCAGATGTTACCCTGTGATGAGATAATGCACTTGCATCTCTTAAGAGCATGGGATTCATAGGCTACCTGTTTCAGAACTTTGATTCCCATTAGTCAATATCCAGGTCTGCATTAAAACAAATATACATACCATAACGTCAATAAATAACTCAGAATATCCAAATGTGGTTGTAACTAATAAAACCTGATATTCAGTAACTCTTAAGACGGACCTTCATGAGGCTTACCCACTCACACAGTATTTAAAAATGAAAAAAACTGGCGAGCAATTGCTGATAATGTGATTTTGGTGGCTACTCATGAGCATTCTCTTGGTTAGGAAAGTAACTGAATTTAGCTAATGTTAGCAAACTTGTATGTAACTTCAATTTTTTTTCTCCTAGTCTAAACAGGACCTCTGATCTTCTCTGTCTTAGTGGAAGGATTTCTGCCAAGCCAGAGACAAAGAATCAAGGCTCATAGATGTGAGAAACGGGATGAACTCCTCTGGGCAAGGCGGCTCCCTGCCTTTTACCCATATTCCTCTCAGATTCAGCTGGTGCTGTCACACGCCTCACCTTACGATGAGTATTCGAGCCTATAAAGCAAATGATTTCTGGGGACAAAATAGGAGTATGCGAGAACAAAAACACGGGCAAGGAGAGAGACCTGTGCATGTGTATGAACTGTGACCCTCCTTTTCGGAAGCCCAAACAAGAAATGAATAATCCTGGAAGAGCAAGACTTCTACTGGGACGCATCTATCCTAGGGCAGCTACTCAAACAAAATAAAAGGACGTAAAGATTGAGCTACACACAATTAAAGCTAACATAACGGAACAGAAATAAAATGGCACCTTATGCAATGCTGGCTCTGGTTTGCATGTGTCTTAGCCCCGTGTCGCCTCTTCTTATTCTGCTCTCTGAAAAAAAGCAATTTCAACTTGCTTCTGCCCAGGAGAGAGGTTACAGTTTTGAAGATGTGAACACCAAGCACACAACCAAAGTTCAGAAGCTCAGATCAGGATTACATTTACGGTCAGATCGACAAAGTGCTTCTGAATGGGACCCTTCGCGCTGTCACAAAGACGCCTGTGCAGATTCCCTAGCTGGAGATCTAGTAAACAACAGTAACCCTCAGCATAAGGAGAGAGTAACAGCGTAAGAAACTGAAAAGCTGGTGTGCTAGCGTCAGTATTCGGACAGCGCCAAAAAATAAACGTATGGACTCACGTCTAACCATCAGTTGTACAAACGTGGTATAGCTACTCCAGCACGAGGCAAGGAGAGCAGCGCAATGGAGCAAACTTCCCGTAGTACTGACATTCTTGTTCACCCCCCCGTTCTCTACTGATTCAAAGCGGTAGGGAATAGAAGGCAGGAGCAAAAATACTGTCAGTCATCACGGTTTTGTGCCAAATAGGTGTAGTAAAATTATTCTTTTTACTGCATTGTTAATGTGGTTTATGATGGTAACGGTTTGGAATATTCAGACTTCTCTTAGACATTCAACTTCAGTCTGCGTGACGTTCTGTTAAGTGTATTAATAGGACTGAGCGTTAATGTAGACCTTATCAACGGGATCAAAAATCACACGTGCCTAAGTTCTTACGTGGAATTATGATCAAAACGAGGTATTTCCAGGGGAGCTCACAGAGCTTTGACGAATACTAGTGAAGATCTTTATCTGTAATCAAAGGGGAAAAAACCCTCCTTCTTTCTGTAAACTGGGGGGGGGGGGGCGGGAGGAGGACTATGAAGAAAGGTTCTCCTGAGGCAGAAAGCCTCGGCTTCACGTACAAAGAAAGGACCAGGCTCTGAGCTGTCCCTTTCCCTCGGGGGTCAGGGAAAACCTGGTGGTTGGTTGGTGCCATGAAAACATTGTCCAGGAAAAGGTTGGGGGAAAAAAAAAGGGGGGGGAAATCAAATGTTATGAATAACTGGGAAAGCAAGAGAGAACAAAAGGAAGAAAATCATTATGCCACTGCCTACGTCATGCTTAGCCTGGATCTTAATCCTGGGTGCAGTCTGGTACCTCCAGACAGAGCTGAACTGAAAGAGGTTCAGAGAAATGCAGCAAGGAAGCTCAGAGGTCGAACGGCTTCCACAAAGGACCATCTGCGTAAGCTGGGACTCCTCAGTGGGGGAAAGACCTGGCCTGTAGGCTGGCACACAGGGAAGGTCTACGACGTTCATGGGGAGATGGGAAAAGTAGCTGGAAGAGAGCCGCTGAGGACTCGGGAGATCCCGAGAGCTGAGAACAGTTGCACATGGAGAACAGTATTAGGAGCCTTTATTCCTCGTTATTGAACGTGACAAAATTCCCAGAAAGTGGGAAGGTTGTCTGCCCGTCATTCCTCCTCCTGCTCCTCTTCACTGTCCTCAAAACACTACTATTGCTAACTGTGCCTCCAAAAGGTTTGCAGTAACTACGTAGTCCTTTCTGGTTTTTACCTGTATTTTCCCCCGTGTAAAAGCCCTTCATTTTTCAGTTCAGTTGTGCAAGACTCCTGGGGCACATGCAGTCAGAGAGCTATCCTGACCTCACCCCCTCCTCTACGTTCACAAAGTACTTGCTCTCAGGACGGCCAGCTTGCATTCACACCTATTACAGAGAATAGATGCAATGCGGAGACGCTTCTCGTTAACTTAGATATGTGCTGTGAAGCTGTAAATCCCGTACAGCTGTAGTACGGTTGCTGTTGTCACGCGAGTTCAAGCACATAAAGCAAGTTCTGCGGGGAGAAGTCAAATATTTCATTAGAACAACTGATATTGTGGGGAAAAACAGGCCAGGTTTTTGCACAAAAGTGCTTCTTCATTTCAGCTTTAGAAACTGTGCTAAAAAGCTTGCTAGTTTTTCTCCAAATACACCAGCTACTCTCACAAAGCACATTCACATTCTCCCCCTGACCTCTGCCCCAGTGGTACAAGTTAAACTGGAGTGAGCGATAGGAAGGGGAAAAAAAGTCAGGCTGAAACTAAAGCTCTTTCTGAAGCCTTTACTACAAACTCCACGCTTCAAAAACTTGATCAAGGGAACTGCAAACGTTCCACTAAACCACAAATCTTTTAGTCAAGTTCCTGTTAAGGATACAAGGCATAAACTACCATTATTGCTCCGGCCACTGTGCATTTATATATATACTTGCGGAAGTCCCTTACAAGTTACAGGTTACTCCAAAAGTCCTGAATTGCTTTAAAATTCTCCTGAGATACTCTCCAAAGTAGCCCTTCCAGAGATACTGATATTCAGGTCCTGGACCGAACACCTTACTCGGTGCTTCGGTTGTTTTACAGCAGAGCAGCACAGTTTTACGGACGAAGTGAGACTGTTTCTGCGCAGTCTCTCAGTCTCCTCCAAGTTCTTCCGCACCCATGGGGCAGCACCTCCAGAAACCACTTTTCTATTTGTTCCTGATGGTTCTAAACCTCTGTAACAAAACTTCAACAACGTCCTCCCCACTGAAGCACTCCTGTTACTATTATGGATAGCAATGCAAAGATACTCAAAGGAAACGGTCAGATACGCTTGGAAGCTAAAGGCCGCAATAAACGGGAAAAGAAAACACCATGTACGTGAGACCGTTGCAAACTTTTTCCTGGTGCAAAGTGAAAATTTCCAGCTACCTGCAGGAGACAGTAATCTTTCCTTAAAAGGTCTGAATCTGTATAAATAAAGCAGCGGTACTGCTTGGATTTTTAAAATTTTGTTTAAACAAGATAGACACCGAGCAACTCCTTTTCACAGGTGCCAATATCAGCAGATGTTGTCCTAAAAGAGGTATGAATTTCCCCTGTTCCTCACAGGCAGTCATGTTGAAAGGCGTCATTATATACTGATGTTGATAATGACTGCTCTATGCAGATTATTTTAGTGGACATAAAAATGGGAAGAAGGAGGAATCACCTCTCCTGCGAGGGAACTGACTGTTGCTGCAGGAAATACAAAAGAGTCATCACAGAAACGAAGTGGAGAAAGCAACTGAGAGGGAGAGTGAGCAGGGTAAAAAAACCCATTAATACAGTAAACAACAGTGATCCAATGCATACACTCATGAAAAGAAGCCGCATGCAAAACTAAAGCACTACACCACCACCACCACCACCACCACATAAAAAGGTTGTTAAAACTTCATCCTGGAATTTGAAAGGGATATGGCTATTGGGTGCCAGTCCTCACTGACACTTCCTAGCAGTCATACACACTCTCCCCTGGAACATCGCAACATCCCAAGCTCACGCGCTACATTACGCATTCAGTGTCTGTGCAACCCTGTTGCTTACGTTAACTGCAGACCTGATGAGAATGGAGCTGTGCAAAATTCCAAGTGCCTAACAAATGCACCTTCAAATGACAGGGTAATTACACAATTATTTGGTATATCTCATACTACATTTTCATACACCGGTTGCAAAAACCAGCTCTCTGAGCATGTTCAGCTTTGACGACCAACTCAAATAGTCTTGCTTCCACTGTTTTTCTAGAGAAGATAACAGTAATCAACAACTTGCCAGCAGAGATGCGGGAGAGAATGAAATGTTATCTCCAGCATCCACTGGTGGTCTCTGTTTTAAGACTAGAAGGGCAGGTGGGGCAATGTAACCTCAAAGAAGCTGCCTCTCCTCCTCCACAAACCTCGGCAAAAAGACTCGCTAGCTGGATGGCAGGAAAAGCTAGGCTTCTCCAGCCGGCATGCTTCCCACCAGCCTGCACAACGACAACACAGAATTATCCCCGTCCATTTCCAAGAGGATAAAAATGACTACCTAAGGGGAAAGAACTGACTTTGTGAGAGGCTGTGTAAAAAATCTGATGATTAAACCGCCCCTCCCCAGAGTGAAGTGTAGGACTAAGTTAAAGTTTCCCCCTAAACAGTTAGACCAGTTGCGATTCTGGGCAGATAATAATGGTCAGTGAATGCAGAGTGAAGGAGCAGAGTTGGCAAGTGCGCTGACTCAGTCATCACTCTTTCTCTTGAGGTAGCCACACCTCTTTGTGCTAAGGCTGGAGAAGAAATGACTCGGACCAAGCAGGTGCTGGGCTACTTCCCAGATAAAGGTAAAACATACTAGAATCTCCACAGTGTCATGAAGCGGTCTTCTCCTTCTCCTTGTTGTTCTGCTTCTGAGACTGTGCAAGCAAGGCTGAGAGCTCCATCACCCTGAGAAGAGAAGGTCCACGTGCCATTCCAAAAGCATTGCACACCGTCACCTGTCAAAGAGCTAAGCAGCTCCCAGAAGCATAGCAGAGAAAGTCCAACCCAGAAAAAACAGCAAAGGCAGCGTTCATCTCTACAGCTTAATATGCTTGATGTTGCAAAATGGCACTTCTTGCCCCAAAGGCCGCCTGCACTCAGTCTAGCAAGGAACTGTCAGTACAGAGGTGCTGCATTGCTTACGATGGCCCTGGGCTAATTCCTCCCAACTCCCTTTAGCACAGCCCTGGGTGGCAAAAGGGCTGTACAAGAGACACAGCTCTCTTTATACTGGTCTCAGTTTCTTACCAACAATCAGTTAACGGCAAAAGCATTGTAATACGCAATCTCTTTTCTTTCTTGTCTTACTCAGAAGAGCTTCTCTCAGTCAGACAGTTTTTTTCTGTCCTTTCTGTTGAAGGCAATAGTTTGACTAGAGACAGAAACAAGGCTGTGCAGAATGGGTCTGTTTTTTAAATGTGAACACAGCCCACCTATGAATCAGCGAAGATGATGTTGTTAATAGCAAGGTTTAAAACACCTTTACCTGTCTTGAAGCTCCTTCTTCTCCAGGTCCCCCTTGACTTGTAAGCACATCACTTCCTGCGTCGTCTGGCTTATTTCGTGTTCCGCTTGCTGCTGGGCCTCATCCTTCGGGACAGGTCTACCCAAAGCGATGCAATCCCAGCGCTGGACACCAGACTTTAGACGGGAGCAGTTCACAAGTACAGATCCAGAAAGCCTCATTTGCTCTGCCTTCAGCTCTGACAAATCTCTGAAGAAGAATAAAGAAAGAGCTGAAGTTCACACCACCATCTTTAGCAGCTGACACAATTCTGAAGCACGTCATTGCACAACAGTAGCAGCTGGCAGGAAAGACGGCCTCTTTGCCGTCTAAATGAGTCCATTTAGCTGACACTTTGGGATAAGGACACATCTTGACAGCTGAGCAATGACTCGACTGGATAGTTAAGGAATCATTCTGTTCTCTCCTCAGAGACAAGAAGAAATGTATGGCACAGCCAAAAGGTGTCCAGGACCTCTAATTACTCTTATTAACTGTTGCTCCTGCTCCGTCTTCTTAGCATACTCTAATTATCATTAATAGATGTAAGGAATTTACCAAGGTCCCCAGCTTTTATACCTAGGGGATCAGCCTTAAGCGACCGATTATTATCAGCACTTGGACTGCTAAGAGGCTCGTGGCAATATCTCCATAACAAACGTTTCAGGGAGGTGGTGTAAGAATAAGCCTAAAATGTGGTAACAAAAAAGCACAAATAATACAAGAATTAAATAGTAGGTCAGGCGTACTCTCACATGGTGGAAGGCTTATCAGCAAGTAAGATAAATGGCTGACAGTAACCCAGAGTTTGAAATTGCATGCTGACACCAGAAGAATGTACTCTTAAGGCTCCGCTATTTTTGTTTGTGTAGAAGGCAACGGTGAGAAAGAACCTCAGAGAGCCCAAGAACAAGAAAACAATTATAAAAACAGGTATCAAAACAAGCAAAATAAATCGGATAAATGCAGTAACAGGGTAGAGAAGCTATTTCTTCTCTCAACAATGATAGTACAGGAATAAGCGGATACACACTGACCAGAATAAATGTAAGCTGGAAACGAGAAGAAAAAAAAATATATATATATATTCATGAATGATCTTTCCATCGGAAGCAGTGGAAAAAGAAACTCAATGCGATTTATGGCAGATTTTCATCATTCTATGAAAGGGACTGCTCTACGTGCTGCATGCATAGCTTTGGTGAGTCTCTTCCAATGTGTCCATAGTTGCCTGTGTCTTTGTTAATACGCCCAAACATCACCACAGCCCAGTTATCTGTTCAGGGCCTCTGCATTGCTTATAGCCCAAGCCCCACAGTTTTATCTGAGAACCAGCATCAAACAAAAAGATTCTGAAAAGAGCCTGCTTAATGCTTAATGCCATTGCTTCAGACTGTCAAAGGAGAAATCACATCCCTAGCCGCAACTAACATAACACTGAGGCTCAAAAAGCAGGTGTGAAGGGAAGCGACATTTTTTTCTGCAAGAGATCTAGCCTTAACTTCTACTCACCGGTCAGTGGCAGTCTTCATTTCCAGGAAATGACGGCGGAAGGTTACCACCTGACGCCACAGGCTGAGCAGGCGGTTATGTTCACCCTTTAAGTAGTTTTCATAAAGCTAAACATGCAAAGACAAAAAGAAATGCCAATTCAGCCTTCACTGTCACTGTACGAGTCTTTCAGATAGGGGAACGTACAACCACCATCACCAGGTCTTCTTGAATAACTGTTGCAACACGGGCATCAAGGACTGAAGAGGCACCAGAGAAGCATCCTCAGTAGACCTGCCGCCTGACTTCATGATTCGTCATCTCGCCTTGCAGAGGTGTCTAACAGTCTCGGTGGAGGAAGACAAAACCAAGCCCCTCCAAGACCGGTGTCAGATTTGCTTACAACAGGCTACTGGTAAGGGAGGCCTGTCTTGTTCTTCTGTTGACTACTCTCAACGTGAAAACACACAGACCTCTCTGGCCTCCCCTGCTCTAGACGGAGATTTAAGAACTATTAAAAAGATGAGCGGTCCTGTGTGACTGCCCTACAGTGCCCAGCAACAGCAAGCATTTGCCTTTAGGAGCGAGCAGTATGGTCACAGCAGGTCGGCATCTTCCATCACCACAATTTCCTGACACTCCTCCAGCTCACACCCCTGTCTTCTGCTCGTCAACACCACTACACCTTCAACAGAGCCACAACTTTCCCACAGCAAGTTCTCTGTGCCAGAAATAAAACGCATTCTCATTCCACTCTGGCATCGCGTCTGACATCCCTGTAGCCTGTACTTACCTCACGTTCATTGCGCCATTCACTCTCCTTCAATTCCAGCTCCTCCCGGGCCCTCATCCAATCCGCCGTCAGCTTTCCAACATCTTCTTTAAGGGCTGAATTGACCTCATTCGCTTTATCGAGGCGCTCCCGCAGGAGACTGTTCACTTCGGCCAGATTCTCACACCTTGGAAAGGGAGAAACAGCAAAGAGGTCACTGAACAACTGCCATCCACAATTTCCATCTACAGTTTTCGTTTCCCTTTCCTCCTCAACTTTGATGATGCCCACAGTTAACGGCTTGCCTCCCCTTTGTGCTCTCTCATCGCTGGATGCATCACCTTTCTCTAGCATTGTCCCTAGATTGCATTGGCTCACCTACTGAGCCACAGAATAATTTAGGCTGGAAAGGGACCTTTGGAGGTCACCCGGAATAACCCCCGCTCAAAACAGAGCCGTTCAGCACACAACACTCCTACTGCACCACAGAAAACAGACTGTGGACCTTTCTCGAGACTCTGCTTCAGGGAAACCTAGGGTCGAGCCTGAGGGGAGAGCAGGGGCCCGAGGGTGAGTGTGTGAGTGAGCGAGGAGTCGAAAAGGGGCACCCGTCAGCTCAGCGGAGCTGCCCGCTGCAAAGGGACTCCGGTCCTAGCAGTTAAAGTCTCGGGTGCTGTGCGTGCGGCTCCCTGAATGGTGTGTGAATGCTCGGGCAGCTGCTGCTCCTTAAACGCTCCGTTCAAAGCGGCTGGCCCAACCGCTTCCCTTGGGAAGACGAGGTAGCACTGACAGGTTCTCCCTCACTTCCATGACCATCCAGGATACCAGCTATGAGGGAACGCTTCTTCCTTGTACCTTTGCTGCTCCTCTTCCACCTGAAGCAGTGCTTTCTCCAGGCTGTGGTCTTCTGTGGCTTCCCACCTGCCTGGGAGGGATCCCTAAAGAAGAAAGGAAAGGTTTAGTCAAATTCTTGTGTTCCCTTCACTACTGCTAGCGTCCATCGCTTTCCCCTCCGCTGGTTGGGTATCTCAGGAGCTCGTGGCTTCTTCCAGGCATGACGGTGTCGTGACTACGCAGGGGAAGGGCGTTACTCAATGGGAGTAGCTCTCCTCAGTCTCCCGCTGTTGCACTCTCACAGCTCATGACCTCGAGTGCCCACTTCGACTTGAAGCCTGCAAACGCTCTCCTACTCTCCTGCCTTTTGTTTCCTAAGTTTACTTTAGCTGTGAAGCAGAAAGAAAAGCACAGGGCCAGCTCCGTATGTTGAACGCCAGCATGCTCGCCTTCCAAAATGCCATGTTTCAACCGATCCTTTTTCAGAGACAGCCATATAATGTAACAGACCTAGGACAAAATGTTACGCCAGCAATAAAGCACTCTTTCACAAAACTAAAATCCTTCTCGATAGGGTTTTCTGGACTGGCATTTCTGGGACTACTGGCTGCTCTAAGAACGCCAACGGGACAAAACACTGATGGGCAAACTTACGGCACTTCTTTAAACCCTCAGGCAGCAAAATCTTGGTTTCCTCTGTCATTGCTTTGGGCAGCTTTTTTTCCCAGCGTTAACGAAAGCTGCATACGCTATCTTTAGTTAGCAGCCTGCACACTCACCCCTCCTGCTTCCACTTGCTGCTCCAACTCTCGACACCAAGTCCGGTACTGCAGCACCTAGATGGATACGCAGAATGAAGATGAGCGAATGCAGCTTGTAACAGACTCACTAGCTTTTCGCTAAGTCTTTACAAGCCCAAGCACAGTACGTTTCACAGTGCTGCTGCTGATACAGTCAACAAGAAGTCCTTACGATATCGGGAAGCTTCACTTTATCTAACAGTAAGGAAAGCGAGACAGGGTTTCTTCTACACGTAGCGCTATCTGCTCATCCTAAGACAGCGATGGCAAGCAGAACGACGAGACAGACGTAGCCAGCCATGCCTGGCCAATGGCCACCAGGTACCCCAGATCATTAGTTCCTGCGGGCTAAAAGGCCAGTGGGTCGCTGAAGCTAGAGAAATGAGTTTTCAAAACTGCTTTTCAATATTTCGCAAGTAAAGTTAGTTCTGACCACAGTCCTGCTCAGCCACTGCAGAATGCGGATTTCTGTTCAGCTGCAGAAGACAAGCACGGGCCACAAAAGCAGGGTGCCCTCACCGCAGCGCCGTGACCACCGCCGGGCGCTGGGCCGGGCCCGGCACGGCCTGCCCCGACCCTCCGCCCAGCTCTGGCACCCTCCTCGCTGCCAGCGCTCCCGCGCCCCGGGCGAACCGGGCCGGCGCCGCCTCCGCCCGGGGCCGCCCCAAACCACCCCCGCCGCCCCGACTCCTGCCTCGGGGACAGCCCCCTGCTCACGTGGCCAAACGCGGGCGTTGGCGGGCCAGGCGCCTGTACTCTACTACGGGGAAGACCTAACGCGAGGCTCGGGAGGGTGGCGGCGGCACAGCGAGGCGCCCAGCGGGCCGGGCCGGGCCGGGCCGGGCCGGGCCGGGCGGAGCAGGGCGGCTCCCGGGGCCTCCCCCGAGCTCCGGGCTCGGCGCCGGCCCGGCCGCGGCAGCGGCAGCGGCAGCGGCAGCGGCAGCGGCAGCGCCGGGGAGGGCCCCGTTGGGGCCGCGCGTTCGCCCCCCGAGATCGCCGCCGCCGAGTCCCCTCTCAGCGCGGCGCGGGCGGCCCGGGCACCCCGACCCCGACCCCGCGGCCCGGCCCCGGGCAACCCCCCCCCGCCCCGGGCAGGCGCCCCCGCTCCTCACCTTCGCCTGCAGCTTCCGCACCAGCACCGCTTGACGGTGCTGCGCCTCCTGCGAGCTCTGCAGCCGGCGCCGCAGGGAGGCCTGGCTCCGCGCCGCCTCCCCGGCCCCCGCCGCCATGGCCTGCTCGGCAGCCGGGCCCGCCGCCCGCGCGGCTGCGCCCCGCCGCCTGACAGGCCCCTTGGCGGGGGCTGCTCCGCCGCCTGCCCCGGCGGACCGCGCTCAGGCGGCCCCGGGCCGCGGCCTGGCGCCTGCCGGGGCGGGCGGAGCGGCTCACCCTGCCCGCCGGGCGCGACCGGGAGCCGGGCCGCGGGGCCGGAGAGCCGGGCTCGCTCGGGGCCGCTCTTTGGCAGCGCTTCGCTTCTCGCTGACGGTGCCGCGCCGGGCTGCGGTGCTATCCGCGGGGGAGAGGCCGCCCTGGCTGCGGTTGCTCCAGAGTGGGTGTGTGTGCCAGCCTGCCCGCCATCAGTTGTGCCGGTCACACAGGGAAATCCGGAGCGGTGATCACCCATTGCAGCGGGGGTTTCTGCTGGGCATGAGGAGAAACTCCTGAATCGTCTGTGATTGTGTAAGGTCCTCTGCATGCAAAGATAACCTGCGCACCCCGCTCTCACCCAGCGAGTAGGACGAGTGCCTATAGCAGTTTCTGTGAGAAGGACAAAAGTACTTGAACTGCAGAAGGTGTCGCTAAGCCAAGAGCTCTCTGAGCTTTTCCAGCAAAAACCACTCCAGTAAATAGCAGCAAAAGTAGCCACAGCTGCCACAGCCTTCGCAGTGGTTTGTGTGGAAGACATTTTCACTTGCACGTAGCAGCCAGTTGGAAGTGTGGCTGCGTGCAAATGGTGCAAGGTGGTGAAGCAATTACCAGATCATTACTGCTAAGTGTGACTTTCTACAGTTCTAGTGTGTATCTTATTTTTCTTGTGGCTATTAAAAGACTGTCTAGATAATCATCTCCAACACAGTGGAAGCCTAAATATAATTGAGATGGATTCAGCTCCATGTATTTTAACATAGCTGAAGCATCATTAGTAATCTAGGCAAAACCAAAAATACTCAGAACTGGGGTAGTGTCTTGTGAAGCAGTGATTGCAAAAAAGGGTTTAGGGAATGAGCTCTGAAAACTCTTTATACGAAGCGGCTAAGGAGCTCTAGCTTCTTGATCAGAAGATGGAGAGGTTAATTTAAAGCCATAAATTGTAGTCAATTGAGACAAAGATGGGAAAGAAATCAAATTTCTGAAACTGCAGCTAGACAAGTTCAATCTATAAATATGGTGCCCTTCTGTGTATAGCAGTGGTGCTGGGTCAGTGGATTATTTTACACTGTCTCAAATTTTCATATCTTCCTGAAGTGCTGCTCTGTAAGAGCTCAGAGCCTCTGCTTGTGTCTAAGCACCATGTCGGACTCGGTCTCCAAAGGGACTCCCTGTCAGAGTCACAGCAAGCGGCTGGATGGCTCCAACCATGCACTCTCTCACACACCTCCGGGCCTGCTGTGCCTAGGTGTGGGGAGCTCTGAGCACTCTAAGGCTGCTGCGTCCTTGGATCTACAGTGGAAACAAGTTCTCCAGCCTTGCTAGCAAAATGCTGCGGCCTCAGCTGGGCTGTCATCATGGGGCTTGATTCCCAGTGGCCCAGCTTCATTCTTGCCTGTAGTGTTTCAGGTGAACTTCTTGCATAAAGTCTCCTGAGATTCTTTCTTGTTCCAGATCTTCACTGTTTTGAGACTACTCAGATCCCAAGACAACTGGCTTTCCATTGATTCCAAGTAACATCCAAAAATGCTGTTTCCTTTTTCATGCTGTGCCTGACTTTCTGGACCTATCACATATGCATCATTGCAGCAGACAGACACTTTTTAGTACTAGCGTTCTTGAGACAGAACATGTAGTGGATAGTACCCCTGTGCTTTTCTCTAGGCTTGTCGCATCTGTAGCTCACTACTCTTCAGGGGCATAGCCAAGTCTTTTGATAACCAATGACACAATTCTTTCTTTGGACTTCCAATTTTTATTTATCATCACAACATTGTAGCACAGTCTTTTAAAATTATGCCACAATTTCCCATGTTAGTAGGAAATTTATTTTTGTTTTGCTCTGGCCCAAAACAAGACCAATTTTTAATTATTGCGTCTCTGAGTTTTCTGTAATTATTTTATTTCAAAAAGCATGGAGCTGTTAAGTTCCTTCCTAAAGTTATCTTTTCATACTTTTAAAAATCAGTCCCCAAAAAGCTATGGTGCAGAGGTCTAAATTCTCACAGAAATAAAATGTTAATTAGTTTCAATAAGGAAAAGCAATGTGACAGCAAATGGCTTAATATATGGAGTTTACTCAACTAAATCCTATAAGTCCTTTCTGGAAATTAGTTCACCTGGGAAAGGACAATGAAATTCCTGATATATCACTGGAATAAAGATTTCCATGTGCAGCTCAAACCACAAGTTTGCAGCAGTGAACGAATTCTGACTCTTGGGATCACGTATCCAACGGAACCTCCTTGGAGCCATGCTGGGGTTACCGACTGTATAGGGTGTATTTTAGAGTGCACCCAGGGAGTTCTGGGCTCTGTGGGCAAGCCCAGCATTTTCTGTTTGGCTCAGCCCCTGCCTTCGTTTCACAGCGTCCTCTGGCAGATCAGGCAGGTGATCTGAGCTTTCCCTGGAACGACCCTGCTGCTGCCTGCTGCAACACTGGGTAGGATGTCAGCTGGCTCGAGTTCAGCGGCAGTGCGGCATCCCAATGACAAACATCTACAGGTGGCAATATGATCACAAGGTGTGTGTTTCAGGTGTTAGTGTGTGCCTGTGCCCAAGCATTAAAGAAAAGTATACACAGAAGCCTGTATCCTGGAAGGGGCCCGTGCACTGTGGCTTCAGCGTGTACCTCATTGTCGCATGGAACATGCAAGTACGTTGACGTGGGTAGAGCATTTTATTGTCAGGGAATGGCAACTTTTTCAACACCAGTTCCTTTGGCTCCCCAGAGTGGATGTCCAGAGGGACTCACTGAAATTGTCTGTTTGAGAAGGTGGGACAGCTCATGTGGACATAATCTTACCATAATCTTACCGTCTGGAGAACAGGAGGCAATGCACTTCCAAGGAGCAGGGACCCAGGTAGTCCTCCCTTTTCGAATCCCTACACACACTGTGTGAGGAGCTGCCTTTACAGAATGGGCCAAGAATGGTCTTATTCAAGGCCAATGTTCCACTCCGGGGGCCATGGGGCTCAGTGCACTCTGTACATCAACCCTCCTTCCATGGCTCCAAGCACCTAGATGGAGAGTGCCTCAAGAGAGCCTCTTCTAAAGAGAGAGAATAGTTTGCACAGCTTGCTTTGCTTGCTTTTGCTCTTTTTTTTTCTGTCTAGACCTGACCAGCCCACTAAGATACATTGATCTCAGACATGTAAATATTGTTTGAACATGTGATTGATAGTGCTTTTAATCTGATTTACTAAGAGACAAGGCCCGTGTAATCACATTGTCTTACCTCCTGCTCTTTCCTGTCCATCTCTTAAATAATTTGTAAATCTGTTTGCAAATCTCAGCCAAGTTTGATAGAGCAATAGAGCTCTTAAAGATATTAAATTCTTACAAGTGGTGTGAAAACTGGAAGCTGGATAGATTAAAAGTGGGAACTCAACATTTAGCTGGTTTTGTGGCCTTTGGCAAGCTAATCAATACCTCCGTAGCTCAGAACCAGACACAGCACACTACCTCCTGCCCAGCAGGAAGGTGGGCGATGTGGGAAGGATAAAAGGATGGCATGGTTGGGGGGGCCGTGGGGACAGCGTGGAGTGACTGCTGGGGAATGGTTTCGTCAGAATTAATTCGGTGAAAAGCTGCTTTATTTTGATGGGGAATATCAAAACTACAACTGACATCAGAGGAAGGGCCATTAGATCAAAATCAGGAGGGTGGGTTTTTGGATCTACCTTATTTGTGACATCTGTGAAATCACTGAACTCTTCTATCCTTCACTTCCTCCATCAAAACAAGGTAGAGCATTCAGAGCTCCTCATGGAGAAAGGGCTGCAGGTTGTTATTTATGGAAGTAGTTTGGTGTTTCTGATATTAGTCAGGGTGGGAAGTGCTACAGCATGCACAAATCAAGCTAAAAAGTGTTCTATCTTTTCCCTTCTTGCTTCAGAAATAAAAACAACTGAGGGAGGAGGACTGGGCTTAGCATCAGTGCAAGATGAGAGAAGGGTCCCATTAATCCCTGTTGAATCCAGCCCAGTGCCTCATTTCCCAAAGGCTCATTTAGAACAACAACAGCTCATTTTTTTGCAGCTTATGACAGACACGCTTGCTCCACACTCTCTTTTGTACGGCTGAAAGCAGCAGGATAGCCTTGACACGTAAGTAACGCTGGTTTCTAACTACCGGCCTTCTTGTGGCCGTGGGGTAGGCGGCTCTTGAAAATTTTGCGTCTAATTTTAAAACAAAGGCTGGCGTTCAGCAGCCTCTGGAGGAAAGACTGGGCTTTGGGAGTGTCTCCAGCTCCCCGAGCGGCTCCGGCCAGAGGAGGAGGTTGGCTGCCTGCAGGGTGCACTGCTGCCCCGCACTGCGCCGCCGCCCACCCGCAGGGCATCCCCACCGGCAGAAGCTTCTCCTCCACCTGGGCTTACATGGATTTTTTTAAAGCATAGCAATAAATACACCAAAAACCACTGACTGCAGGCATGGCTGTGTTGTGTTTGTGAAAAATTAAACTTTACCCTTGTTAAGTGCCTGCGTTGCCAGCTCAGCCCTTGAGTCGCTGGAGGACAAAGTGAAGCCACTGTTACAGTTCTCTGGAAAAAGAGCTAAACGAATCATACTTAGATATTTTAATGTATGTGTCCAGTGGACTGTATGACAGGTCTCAGTTGTTGATCTTGCAGTTTGTCCTGTTTAAACGTGAAGTTCACCGAAGGCTAAGGTAGAGGTCGTATTGCCACTTGAAAAGTCATCCTCTGGAGTTTTGAGCCTGTGGAGCTGTTTCACATGAGGCAGAGTATGACTCATGCTAATGAAAAGGGTAAAGAAGATTTTTTTAAAGAAATATATCGCAGTTAAATTAGTTTAGACAGCATGACATCAGAGAGTAATTAAATAGGTTTGTTGGAATTCCGTTTCCAATTCCTGAGTTCAGGTTTGTAAAAGATTTCTGAGCACCTGCAGGTCTCTGTGTGTGAAATATTTTCACTGGAAAGGATTCAAAACTTTAAAAAAACCTTTTAACACAGAGGCAGCATTACGCCATTCTTCCTTCTTGGAAAAAAACCCCTTGGATTTAAACAGGACTCCTTCAAGTTTTCAGTCAGTTTTACAGAAGAAAACGAGGTGGTAAACTTTCTCTTTTCAAGAACAAGTTCTTTATAGCTGCTAACTGAAGTCAGGGGAGATCGTATCTGAGTACATGAGCATTTCCACTATGGGACTGGATACAAGTATTGAACAACGAGATTTGAAATGTTTTAATCTCAAACGAAAACCATTTTTGCTGACTTTGGTTTTTAATTTCTTTCATGTTTTCTTCTGCCAAACTGGAGGAACCTTTTCTGATTTTTTCTTTAGTGGCATTCAGAGGAAGACCAGAGGATGAAAATCCTGCATTTTCTCACTTTACTGCTTTGGCATTTGACTTGGCTGTCTCTGGATCTAGTTCCTGGAGCGCTGAGTAATTCTGAAGCAGGCCAGAGTAATCCAGGATCTAAACTAGGTTTTTTAAAAGCAGAAGGAAAAGAGAGGAATCCCTCAGCACGGGCAGGTACACTGAGGACTGCAAGCCATGGATATAGTACTGGGACCTCAAAGGCTAGGACTAAAAGCAGTCCTGTTCAGGCTGGAGCTCTGTTGGCCAAGAACGATGAATCAAAGAAGGTTCTCTCAAGAACAGCAGCCACGGAGGGCAAGGTAGGACATCTTCCCAGCAGACCTTCTGGAGTAAGGACAGTGACTCCAAAGGTTCAAAATCTTAGCAGCAAGGTGGCTTTGAAAAAAACTGGCACAAGCAGTACTGACACTGATTCTTTCAAAACCAAAAAGACTAAAGAGCCTATAACCCAGAGGGAAACTAAGGAAACTTTCAGACATCCCCCTATAACGCCACATGAATACATGCTCTCTTTGTACAGGACTCTCTCAGATGCAGAAAGAAAAGGTGTCAATGGAAGTGTAAAACTGGAGGCTGGACTTGCCAATACAATAACCAGCTTTATAGACAAAGGACAAGGTAAGAAGGGAGCTCGTGTGTATGTGTGTGTGGACAGAGAGAGATGTCTGAGTGTCTATATACATGTAGAGAGTATTAGAAAATAATCATACTTTGTTAAAGTCAAATAGCTCTTTTTAATGTAAATGAAATCGTACAACTCTGCTGCAGATTTTGTCTTCCTGCCTTATCTTGGAAAATTCATTTAGAGGCAGATCTAGATGGTTGTGTGGCAGCCAAACAAAACATTTACAAAATATTTTAGATGCATATTGTTAAAAATCAATCAGTCTTTGCATGCTTAGGTGTTTGAAAACCTTTTACATTTTTGTCTTATTTTCTTTCCATAACTAGCTCCTGGAAACTGCTAACATTAGATTATTGTAAAGTATGTCTGAAAACACATGATATGCTAAGAACAGGGCTATTCCATGAAAAAAAACCCCACCAAGTTTCAGTATCAAAGGGTCAGCCTGACTCGTTCAAGGTAGAATTGAGAGGAACTGCACTGTAGACCCCGGATTCATTATAGCAAAGGGTGGTGTATCTGTACTAGCTTGAAGCTCATGCTTTCAGGTACCACCAAACTTCTATCCACAGAAGCCCACAGCTAAGCACAGACTAACAAGAGTAAATAACTTCTGGGACTCCAGAATTTGCAGTTCAACATTCTGGTTCCACACTTTTTTTGGAAATTTGGACTAGTGTCTGCTTTCACACAAGAAATAACCAGGCTCCCAAAGAATGATGTTCACCTTACCACTCTGGCTGGAGAGCCCCATGTTGCTTCCAGTGACGTTAGTAAGAGTTTTGTCAGGTACTTAAGGAAGCAACACAGGCTACAGCTGATAAGGTAATGGTGATGGAAGACTCAGCCAGAACTGGATTTATTTGCCATTTATTTATTAATAGCTTGGCTTCTGGGAAGGGATGATACGCTGCTGCTCACAAGTGCTGCACTCAGGTTCTCAGCTCGCCACTAGAAGGCATTGTTAATGTAACGTTGCTAAAATGTTGGCTCAGCCATGTTCCTTGTTAGTGCTGCTCATGAGCTTAACCAAGCAAATGTAACATCAGGTTAAAGGGAGGTACGGTTTTCTGCGCAATTTGAAAAAGTTGTGAATCATGTGGAGTTAAGTTAATAAGGCAATTATCCGTGTGTCTGGCAGTTCCTGAGGGATGTTGGTTTTAAAGGACTAATTCACTATTGTATCGTCTAAGGGTAAATTTGCTCATGTTTGGAGCCAGCATGAGGCCTGGGCACCACTGAAGCTCTGTTTTGGTAATTTAAGTAGGATATAAGTGGTGAATAGGCCCTGTGAGTGCTCAGCCTTGAAAAAGGACTATTTTTCAATTGGCTAATTGCTACTTTGAAGCTAGAAAATGCCTGTTGGTGAAATAAATGAGATTCCTACAATGCAAACTCAGAAACTCATTTTCCTGTTGATTCACTGAGTTCTTCTGGGTCCCTGCACAGAGCTGATCCCTTAGACAAAAATTGCTTTTTCTGTTTGGTGGGCTAATTAAGAAAACTTCTAGGCTTATGAGCAAACTTCAGGAAAATCATTAAGAATTGAATAACTGATATTGATCTGTGCTTGATATACATTTTAAAATGTGTGTGCTTTTTTTAGATGAGCGAGCGCCAACTGTAAGAAAACAAAAATATATTTTTGACATCAGTGCATTAGAAAAAGATGGTTTGCTGGGAGCAGAGCTTCGAATATTGAGGAAAAAGCCTTCTGATACGTGGAAGTCTCATTCTTCTGGAAAAACTTCCCAAGTGAAGTTATTTAGTTGCTCTACAAACAGACAAGCAGCAACACTCCTGGACTCTCGTACTGTCAGTATCACAGATACACCAAAGTGGGAAGTGTTTGACATCTGGAAACTTTTCAGGAACTTTAAAAACTTGGTTAACTTGTGTTTTGAACTGGAAACTTTTGACAGGGGGAGAGCTGTTGATCTCAGGAGTGTGGGATTTAACAGAACAGGAAGACAGGTCAATGAAAAGGCTCTCTTCTTGGTATTTGGGAGGACAAAAAAAAGAGACTTATTCTTCAATGAAATCAAAGCTAGATCCGGCCAAGATGACAAAACTGTTTATGAATACTTATTCAATCAGAGGCGGAAGAGAAGAGCTCCTCTAGCAACACGGCAAGGGAAGAGGCCCACTAAGAATCTGAAGGCAAGGTGTAGCAGAAAAGCCCTCCACGTGAATTTTAAGGATATGGGCTGGGATGACTGGATAATAGCCCCTCTAGAGTATGAAGCGTATCACTGTGAAGGGCTTTGTGAATTTCCCCTTCGATCCCATCTGGAGCCCACCAATCACGCAGTTATCCAAACATTAATGAACTCAATGGACCCAGAATCGACACCCCCGACTTGCTGTGTCCCAACCAGGCTGAGTCCTATTAGCATTCTTTTCATTGACTCTGCAAACAACGTGGTCTACAAGCAGTATGAGGACATGGTGGTGGAGTCATGTGGTTGTAGGTAGCAGAACAGTTGCTCATGTGAATATGTTATGAAAGGTAATATGACATATTGAACATAACCTCTCCTCAAACAAGGTTAACTAGACTTCTTACCTCTAGGGTAAGTACGTTTACAAGGATGTAGCAATAAATCCAGTGCTTCTATGTCTCTCCACCGTGGGCTTATTTCAGTAACATTTGGATGCTGTCATGCGGCCTGATAGAAGGCCTTGTGTCGGTGACACGAGACCGGCTCTAACTGAAGTCCATGATAGAGAAGATTATACTGCCACACCTCTAGATCGCCTGCTTTTAGCCTCGAGGCAGTGGGTAAAGATGGTATCAGTGAGCTGTGGATATGACCTGTTTGAGCCTTTGAACAATGTTCTTGAGACTGAATTTATGTCCGAGTCCCATGTGCTTTGTCCATTAAGAAATGTAAGAAAAGAGTCCTGATGTCTAGAAGAGAAGGTTGTGTTCTGGTGTGCTCCCATCTTGGTGTAAATAGTTACACTGTAATATGATTTCTTTGTGATTAGCTCTTGAAACTATGCATATATAAAAAAGGAGTCATTAAATAGAATATGTTGATTTAGTTTTAAGTTTTACATGGAGCAGGAGGTGATGCAGGAGGTTATTTGCTTCCATGTATGTTTTCCTCCAAGCTACATATCTTTCTTAAGTATCCACCTTTCCATTATTATGTAGCAAGGTATATTACTCTGTATAAGGTCCAAGTTGTTCTCAAATGCTCATAGTAAAAGTGTTCAATTATGGCATAAGATGTAATAAATTATTGACACAGTGCTACATTGTGTCTAGCTGTCCAACGCTGCATAATTATAATGCTATTAAGAAATTGTTTTTAATGTTTTCGTACAATAAATACACGTGAAAGGGACTTTTCAGTGCAGCAGGATACCAGTGGTATGCAAAACCTGTCCATGTATTTTGCTTGCCTCTAACTTTGCTGCCACAGAGAGAAACTGGGGAAACATTGGAAGAAAGATCTGAAAGTATGGCATGGTTTGAGCTGGTGGGGAATGCCACTATCACTTGATGTAGCTGGGGCAAAAATGAGTTAAGCAGATGATTGCAAAAGAGCTCTGGTATCCTTGTATTCCACCCTCCAAGGGCTGTGTGTTTGCAGATCCCCTTTATCTATTCTAGACACGGATTATAAATTCATTGTGGGATTACTCTGGGTATGTTTCCACCTACAAAACTAGGTACCAGATGTTCAACTGTAGACAGATCAGAAAGGCCGTAAGAACCATCAGAAATTATTGAAGTAGCTTATTAGTGGTATAAAATATAAATGCTAGGTTTTGATATTCTTTCATCACAGTTTAAACCATCAAGTCACATGACTTTCTGTATCTGAGCTCTCCTCTGCACAGCATCACTGGTGTGGGTAGTGACAGAGAGCTGAATATGGCCCCTGAGGTCCTCCTGGTCAATACCCCAGACTGAACATGCTCTAGCTCACACTAGCGGCAAACCGTCCTAAATTCCTGGTCAATAGCCATAGAGAAACAGTGACAAAAAGCTCTGCCCTTCCTCCTGCACTCGCTAGGCAGCTGAGCCTTTAACCAGCTTAAAATACCTGGTTAAGCAGCCTTGCTGCCAGACGCATGGGGTTCCCCTCTGCAGGCAGACCTGCATAACCTACAGCACGGTGATAAAGAAAAAGCACTGCGGGGAGCTTTCATATGTATGATGTCTTTGTAATAGCTTAGCGCCATGATTTCTACCTGCAGGAATTGATATTGCTTGGTGCAGGCCATGCGATAACACAAAACGAGATGGGTCAGAAGGTTGTGCTTGACCGAAGGGTGAATTACTAGTTAGCAGGTTAACAGGCATGTAGAATGACGATCACTTGAAGCTACTTTGTAACACGTGCATGAGAAATTCTGGCATCTTATGGATCTATTTTGTGGGTGAGGGCTGTCCCCAGGGCTCCTCTGTCTTCCTACTGGACTCTCAGTGTGTGCGCTTCCCAGGTCCTGCTCTTCCTCGTCCTGATGGAGTCTTAGGCCAGGACCAACAGTTACTGTCCTCTGCACTAACTGCTTATCACCAGCCAGTCCGATATGACTTTCAAAACAACACGGAGTTTTTAATTCTAAGCTTTACTACAAGCTTATTTAGATATAATTTACCATTGCTACAGTAGGAGATAAAACATTCTCCTGCCCAGTCCACAGCGAAGAGGGCACCTCAGACTTGTTTTGCCCATTCTGTTCAAGCAGTTCTTTTCTTCTTGGTGGCTGTTTTCTAGGTGACTGGCTTGCAACTTTTAAGGATCCCTTCTTTAGCACTGACCACAGCTACCTTCCGGAGAGGTTGGCTAGAAGACCATGAGAAAGGGTTGTCTCCTTTCCTCCTTGTGTGAAAGAGTGCTGCTCCCCATGCGTATGCCTGCTTGCACATTCCCAGTGAAACCTCTGTTCTCACGTATGACAGACACAACTGTGCCATGCCATTTATTAACCACACGGGCACATTCCTCAATGGCTTAGGGTGATCAGTTTAAAAGAGCAAATACTGCCTATTTAAATTCACTTGAAGCAAATCTATGTTGTCTTAACAGAAGTTAACTCCTGGGATTATAACTGCCTGCAAAGGGCAGTTTGCTTCAGTTCCAGCTGGGTTTGTGAGATGTTGCAACAGCTTTGGAGGAAGGTAGCGTTGGTGTTACACGCAATCCATTTTAGTTTGGAAATCCGAGAAGGAAAATTGCTATATGCTTCACGCTGCAGAGCTGTTGATCAGCCTGAGGATCCTGGTGAGGCTGGTCATGATAAAAAGTTTTAAAAACCTCCTAAGTATCTCTCTGGGGTTCTTGCTTCCTGTCCTTGTATGAATTTCTCAATACATGAATAAAGCAAGATAAAGATTCAGGTAAATGGTAATTAAATTGAGTATGTATCAGCATCTAAATGGAAAAAAATGCTAAGGTTTTCAATTATCCCAAAGTGAACCGTATGAACTGAGAAAAAATTAAAATAAATACTGAAATACTGAAGTCTTAAAAAGCACCCTTTGGTCATGGTTCAAAAACCAAAATTCTGCTAGGTAGTAGTTATACCTTGAAGGGAAAAGGAAAAAAAAAAAAAAACAACTAGTAGGTCTTTAATATCAGTTTAAACAAATTTGAAAGTACAGACACTAAAATGCTAGAATTATAATGGATTATTACGGCATCAAAATTGCCAGATATTGGGTTTGCTGTAAACAGAAGCAATTGCGGTCGAAGTGTTCGGGTTAGGAGGCAACATGACATTCACTTTGCTTAGCTGGTAGCTCAAATCTGGTGACATCCAGAAGGGACGGTCCTGGCACTACTCAAGTTTGGTCCAGCTCAAAGTGAGGAGTTCATAATGGTGGGCATAGTAGATGGCAGGATTAGGGTAGTTTTTTCACTTTTAACTCTCAAATTTAATATCCTTGGTTTATAGCACTGGTTATAAACCAGTGCTGCAATGTCCAGAGTATCCTTTTGCATTTACGTTACTGAAATTGTTTGATAACTCTGGGAATTCCAGTTCAACGCTATTTTATTCTGGAGTGGTCTGCTGACTTTCACCATGGTGTAAATGTAAACTAGCCTATAGGTGTTTTATTGGTTTATTGTTTGAGCCATTGGGATCATCTGGCATAGACTTCTGTCTCTGTAATTAATTCTACGATACTTAGTGAATGGTTATGATCACTTAAATCTACAGTGTTGAAGGGAGTGACCTCTTTCACTGCTCTTCTCAAGGCAGTTTGTTATTCTTAATTCACTTAAAATTTCAATAGCAACAAAAAGATGCCGTCCCAGTGGGCGGTCATTTTTGTTCTGAATTCCACATACCCATTCAATTTCTACTCACAAACCATTGCAAATCTTGTCAAGACTTTACGTGGATATCTACAGTGTCAGTTATCTGGCGTGAGGACAGAAACACATCAAATCTTCCCAAGATGTGTGAATGGTGGCCGTTACAAACATTCATTATCACCGATAAGCACGAAAGCACAACCCAGGCGGACCTCACTCAGCCCTCATTCCTCTCTGAACACAGAGGTTTAGGGATAGGGCACAGTTCGGGGCTGACACACAGCAAAGAACTGGAAAGAAATGGAGGACCTTGAAATTGCAGGTTTGGCACAACTTTCTTTAGCCTGGTCATTATAAAATGTGCAAAGATAGACACCCTAAATTATTGTTATGGCTTTCTTCCCATGGGTGAATTGGTGTTAGCAACGGGATGGTAGAAATGCAGAGAAACCTGAGCTGTAAAGCAATACAGGTTAAAAGTTCAGCTTTCCACCTTTATGATGGCAGGTTTCACTCTCTCACTGAGAATGCTTCATTTGTATTTACTTTTTAGGGTCATTATCTGTCCCATGAGAGTCTTTGTGAAGGTCCAAATTTCAAATAAACAGTACACTATAAGACAGGTATGTGTGGATAATTTTTGTTGTATTTGGCTAAAATATGGGTACTAAGCTCAATAGGTAAACATAAAAGTATGCCATTTAAAACAATGCATTCCCATTAGTGTTTGAATATGTGCCTAAACTCCATGTACACTTTTACATGGTTGTGTCATTTCCTGTGTAAAATGTGCTTGTTTATACAGCAGCCATATGAAAGATGCAGTAACCTGCTATGTGGGCTATTTGAAGCTTTCTTTAAGAAACATAAAAACCCCTTGACCCTTGTATAATAAAAGGTGTTAAAAGATACTGCTTTTATAACATCTTAGCCAAGACTAATAAGAATGTACAAAGCAAACAATTTCTTTTTACTTCATAGTCCTGGTTAATCACGTGTTATTTTATGAATTTACTGTTGCTGTTGGGTAGTAAAATGATATTTAAAAATAAAATTGCATGAGATTTCATTGCTTCTCAACAAATTTAATAAACAAAGAAATCTTAACATTTTTTGAAAAACAGTAAATACAGTGCAGTAAATATACTTCGCTGAGTGCTCAGAATAGCCCATTTATTCTGTCATTCTGAGTTCACTGATGTCCCTCTTTTGCTGGGCTTTTATTTTTTCAGAACTAGTTTCAAGTTTCTGCAATGATTTGGCTAGCTGAAGTAATGCAAATGGATTCGGTTTTCCCTGATGTCATTTTGAAGGCCACAGCTGTCAAGAAAAAATCACCCCATTAATAATAATAATAGTGATTAATTGGCTGACCCTCTGCTAGGGGACAGAAAATGCTCTTTTCACTGTTTTTTCTCTAAGAGTCTCTTTGCTATAATATCTCGTGCCAGGCTTTGCCATTCAGGAATCCAGGCTGAGCAGACTCTGCCCATTGTAGTGCCAGAGAAATGCCATTAAACCGAGGGTATCGCTTCTGCACGTTCAGTTACCGTCTGCCTGGTTTTTACAAGTTGCCATTTATCATGGCATAAAGTCAGAAATAAGCCTTTTATTGATAAAAGCAGACACATTTAATTTTATTCGTGCAAATGGCTTCACAACATTAATCTTTCTCCAGAAATGCTGGAAGAGAAACACAACTTGGGTCCTCCACGGGCTTAGAGAAGGGGCTGTATATCATCACAGGAGCTCTGTTTTCTGCGAAGGTGCAGTAAGACTCATAAACTTTAGATGGCAAAGAAGCCATTAACTCACATGGTTAGTGATCAGGTTACAGGAACCCAGCTAGAGAGGATAAAAGGCTAACAGTAGCGTGGGGAGAAGCACATGCTGCAGGAGGAGGTGCTCCAAAGAAACACTCAAGGGAATGTGGCTTGGGAGAAAGGACTCACGGAGCAGCAGCTTTCGGGGGGAGGCAGACAGGCAGTCCCACAGCAGTGGAGGACAGCAGGGGCTGAGGACTGGGTGAAAGATTGAATAAGAAGATGGACTGAATGCAGGAGCAACTGTAGAGGGAAGGTACACCCAAATGGAACAAGAGATGGGTTGGGTGGCAGTGCTGCTGGTGGGAATAGACTTGTCTACATGCCTACCCAGAAAAAAAACTTTTTCTGAGGGCTTGGTGTGAGTAATTCTTCTTTCTTTCCACTTGCCTGTCCTTATGCTAGTGGCTTTCAGGGCTTTACTCAGACCTCTGGCCCAGAAGCTGCTGCAGGCTTAGAGCAAGAGCAGGCTGCTGAAGTCCAGCAAAGGCAAATAGCTTCTGACAGTGGCATTGAACAGCCAGAAACAGTGGTGGCTTTAGCACAATACTGACTGTGGCCATGTGCGCTGTTGTGGGAGGTCGAAAGCAACAGAGCTGAGAAGCCTGAGCCTGGATGATGAGGCACTTTCATTTACAAGATTTTCAGACGGATCACAAATTTCACTGCTGGGCCACAGACAGACAAGCAGTCTGTCTTCTCCAGGCCATGTGCAGCCTGAGGTTAAAAAGACTGATCATGCAGCTCTGGACAGTTACTTCGAGTGCCTGACTTTGGCATTTTGGAGCTTTTCACAACAGCCCTTGTCTCCAGCAGGCTGATTCAGAGCACTAAAGTAAGTGGCTTCCCAGAGAGTCAGAGGGAAGAGCCAGGCCCTGGGAGAGCAAACTGAAGCATCTGTGTGCTGAGCAGTGAGCTGATGGGTGACACCAGGCACAGTGCCCTAAATGAGTCTCCTCTCTGGGGACAGGTACATGCAGATTGGGTCCCTCTGTCCTTTTGGGAATCTGCTGCAGGCATGAGAGGGTCTTAGTGTCTAGGAAACAGAAACAGTGGTGAGGCTCCTCTTAAACATAATAGTCCCTGGTTTTGTTGGTTTTGTTTTTTTTTCACTTGCCCAGGGTGTGGAGGGCTTGGGCCCAGTTCCTTCTCCCTGCTGCACTTCCACCTGGCTGGAGGCACCTGGAGGGGGGAGCTCTTCATGTCTCCCACCGCTCACCTGCATTTGGACTGCTACTTGGGAAAGTTACATTCCTGCCTGCACCCTACAATATGAAGCCAGACAGCTTGCAAACGAGGGCTGAGATAGACATCTACCCCAGCACACCCTGCAGGGAGTGTGCCCTTTGGGGAACAGGTGGTCTGACCTAGATTGCTGATATAAGTCACACAGAGGAAGAACTTGTACTAAATGCTTCCACATTCAACTGATTCCTTTTGCTGCTGGGTCCTTACCTGAACAGCTGTGTTACAGACAGCCTGATATTTTAGATGCATTGCAAGAACAGCTGCTGGATGAGTCCTACAGGCAAGAAATACCGAGCGTGAGGAAGGAGAGAGGAGAGAAAGAAAGGACCTGAGCAATTGGCAGCAGCATAGTTGATACTCGGGCGCCAGGCACGCATCCAAGCAGCTACTCTAGCACATGAACGCGTTTGCAAGAAGGTGTCACTGACACCAGTGATGACACATGTCAGTATTTTTAAAGATACCTGAGCTGTAGCCTGGCATCCAGGCTCAGTCAAGGCTGAGATGTTTGAACATCTAGTGCCTATAGTTCATGCATCTTCACTTCGTAGCATCTCTACTGGAATTTAAACCCACTTGGTGTGGGTCGGTGATGGAAGATGAATCTCAGATGTATGCAGAAATATTACAGAAATGGGGCAAGTTTATTGATGACTTCATTTTTTTTCGTATGGAAAAATGTTGTGTGAATAATATTTGATCAATAAGTTCCAGAAAATGTAAGCTGGAACCTTTCTGAGGCATAGAAACTTTAAAAACAGATTGATTCTTTGGAGTTCTAAGAAAAATGACCTGCTATTTATCTCAAAATATAAATGCAGTGGAGCTATCTGTCTCCCAAAACATTATAATATTTTTGGTAAGAGAAAAAGCCATAAGAAATAACTCACTTCTTGCAACAGTAATGAAATATTCCCCATGCCAGTAAGATAAGAAAGTGATGAGGAGCATGTGCTGGCGTTGTCAGAGTTTTAAAACATTTAACCTGCACCAATAAGCCTACTGATTTTTAATAAATCTTGGAATTCTGGGGAAATTCCAGAGGTTTGGGAGACTCAGGAGAAGGAATTTAATTCAGTACTATAAAGCGTCACTGTGCTGACCTGGCAATTATAAGAAAATTATGGGACTGTTGATACTGACTGAATCTTATAATGTGATTGAAGGATGGTAGTTTAATTCACAGGTGGTAAGGGCAGGAAGAACAATTAAGATCATTTAGCCTGATGAGCCCTGCTTACCCTAGGTAAAAAATTTTACCTCTGAGTCCCTGAATGTCAGCTCATTTTCTACAGCAATCAAGGTAGCAAACACAACTTTAGGAATTACTGGGAGAGAAATAGAGAACAAATGAGAAAACAATATGCAGGCACTCCAGGGATTTACACGACTCTTGAACACTTTGTGATACAGTAGAGCTGGAGAAGGGCAATAAGGATGACTGAAAGTATGAAAGAGCTTCTGTGAGAGGAGTAATGAGATAGACTGTAACCCTTCAGTGAGAGGTGACTGGGGCAAGAAGGAAAAGTGATGAGGGCTAAGAGTGTGAACTGGGAACAAGTTTTCTCCCAAATAAGAACCACAATGCGCCAAATGAAACCAGTCCAGAACAGGTTTGAAACAAGCAGAAAGATACTGATTCCTACAGTGTAGCCCAGCTGCAGAACTCCTGTCCACACCCTGGTTTGGATGCTAAAAGTCTATATATGTTTAAAAATAACGCGAATAAGTTCATGGAAGAAAAATCCATGAAAAGCTGCTGAACATGAGTCCATGGGACTTTCTGAGCCACTGGTACCTGGAAGCTGAGAAGCCGTGCTGGGAAAACCTCACTGCACATTTGTCCTGTCCTTATTTTCTTTTCAGGGATCTGCTGTTGCCTATAGGAGATGGGCTAGATGGATTCATGGTCTGACTTGGCAAAACCATTCTTATGTCCTACATGAAGCCCAAAACTTGCAGTGAACAAGTACAGTGGAACCTCCTGGCTTAATCTGTTGAGTAGGACTTAACAGGGCTTTTGTCACTGTCCTGTTAGAGAAGCATGGCTTTCTGATGTGGTATCTCTTTTCCCACCATTTCTTTTTTTAAAGGAAGCATATTTTTGAAGTTCCTTGGAATTAAATGACGCTACAAAATAGCTGGGTATTATGTATTTGGAAAGAGAGATCCAGGATTGATTTAAAGACCAAAAGTTTTAAAAAGCTCACCACATTCAGGTCTAAGCTAATTCTGTGAATATTAGTACTTCATTTTTTAACAAGCTGCTCTTTTTACCTACTGTCCAGTTTCCACTTTGAATCAGTGAATTGGCTTCTTTGTCTGCTACATGAAAAAACTTACTCCCATGGGCATTGTTCTACCTATGCAGACTGTGATGAGTTTTTTCTTTTGTTTTCTATGGAAGAGGTAGATCAACTTGGTTATGCTTTTGCTGGACACCTTCCTTACCAGATTTTTTTTTTCTTCTTCTTGTGTTTTTTTCTTTAGACTCACTTCTCCAAGTACTTTTTGTAGCGTGAACACCAGAACTCATTTAATGTTGCAGTTACAGTCTCATCAATACCACAGAGACACTACTAGCTCTGTACTTGTACTGGATTTTGACCTGTCCAGGGTTCAGCTTTCCCGCTCAGCTACAGCACAGGAGTTCAAACTCAGCCTTCTGTTATGACCAACACTGCTTTTCCATAATCACTGCTTTCTAATGAAAAATTTTCCATTTTATAAGTTCTTGCCTCATAGTTGAAAATCCTTGTTTACAGCTGAGTTAAAAAGCAGCTTAGTCCCACTACAAAGTTCCTGCTTGACAAGATTTATTCCAGTTGCTCATTATGAAGGAAAAGTTACTTTGCTTTTTGGGGTGAAGCATTGAGACAAGTAAAGGTGCAATCTCGCAAGCCCTGTCAGTGCTAGACTCAGGAGCAGAGGCCTGTGTCCCAGACTGGAGGGCTCACCACCTTCCTGCACCTCCAGGAGGAGAGAGCTCTTCAAGAAATAATAGAAGAAAGATGCTGGCAGCAATCTGTACTTCTTCAATGTTGAAGCGCTGGGCTTCAAGAGCTGGGCAAAGGAGACAGACCCTCTGCTGCTCACACCTATTTGCTAAAACCCCTTCTCTTGGGACATTCTCCAGACATCCTGCAGATGTGGAGATCAAGATGTGCTCTTTTTGGCACGGATTTGAAGGTTACTTGAAAGCTGCTCTGGAGCAGATGCCTGATTCATACAGATTTTGTTCTGCTGTCAGTCCTGAGAAGCACATGCTTTCTGATCACTGAAGGAGGTTTGCACCTCTTGCTGCAAGTCCATAGGGCACCTCTGTAACCTGCTTGCAACCGCTTATTCCTGGCCAGAGTACACGGCATGCAAAAGTTCTCACTGGTGCCCTGCTCCCCCTGCACAGTGCCGGCTGTCTTGAGGAGGTTTTAATTCTGGACATTGGGCTGTTTTTTTTCCAGCGGTCTCCAGTGCAGACAACACGGAAGCTCAACAGCAGCGCTCGCTTCCCTGGCCTGGCAGGAGTGGTATGGGGGACACCGAGGACTCCTGTGCTGCTCCTGCTCACCAGCCTCGGAGAAGCTGTGGGAGTGCACTGCTGGGCACAGCCCCCCTAAATGAGGCTGGGCCTTTTGCTTGGGTTTTTTTGGGATATGGGCAATACATTGACACTGCCTGAGCCGTCCTGTTGCTCAGTCCCTCAAGGATTCTTCAGAGCAACAGGAGCTTCTTGCTGCCACAGGAGAGGGCCACTATTCTGCCCTATCCACAGCACGTGGCCAGCTCCTGTGGCTCTTCTTGGGAGCCACGTGAAGGGAAGGAAGAGGGAATGACTGCTGGAAGGTGGTGGGGTAAGGGATGATGGGGACATTTCTTAGTGAAAATTGCTCAGTCTTTGCTAAGAGGGACTGACAGCATGCCTCTGATAGATTATCCCGGATAGCCAAACCTTGCCCCATATTATATGGTTTTCATCACAAACATAAATGTACTTGGTATAAAACAGAAGGTCAGGAAGGTTTAAGACATGGTATATGAGAAAACATTTTCCAGATTTCAGCTTCCTCCAAGGTAATATGCGAGTGTAATTAAAACAGAACCTGGAAATATAGAGTACAGTACCCTATTGAAAGTGTGTTGTATGAGCTGAACTCCCTTCATTGATAGTTTTCCAAAACACACAGCTGCAATAATCTTTATCCAGGAGAAGGGAATAAATTAAGTCTGAACACCTCTGCATATAGTACAGTACAGTGTATAGGACTGCACCCCATATAACCTCTTAGTGGTAATGGAAAGCTGAAGGAGGCGCAAGTGGAAAACCTCGCTGACCAGCAAACACTTTCTTCCTCAGAAAGCATACAGATGGGAAGAAAAGCTCATGAAGCAGAGGCGGCTTAAGTACTGGGATGTCTTGTTTCTGAAGCGGTCTGCTCAAGTCGTTGAGACTCTGCAATGGCAGGGTGCCAAAGCATACTCCAAGTTTGACAGGTGGGGAGGGAAACGTCCTGGGCTTGCCCCAGCAAACAGTGAGTACTGATGGCAAGCTAAAGTGAACAAATAGGAGTTTATCATATTTAACAGTAGCAGCAGCCACCAGGATATAGAAGCTCGGAAAAAGTAACCAGGTCCTATTTCTGCTTTCCCTGAACAGTTCAGTCACGGAGTTCAGGTTTTGCTTGCTAGGCTTCACCAAACTCAGTGAGGTGCAGCACTGAGGAGCCTGTTCTGTTCCACGTCTGCTTTTCCTCCTGCAGCACTGGAGCAGGAGAGGGGTAACTCCCTCCTGGAGACCAGAGCAAGGACCACTTTGCAACACTAGCCAAGGAATTCCAGGTCAGGGAACTGATCTCCATATTTCCCAAACCTTTCAAGGTCCATAATGCATTGTAAGGATTGTACTTTTATTGAAAAATTATCTTATTTTCATATTTTTAAATAGCATTTATCCTGGGAAACAGCAGTAGCAAATGTATGCACACTAACACCCCAAAGTGAGTATTCAGTCTTATGGAGAGGACTTATCTTTAAGTTTCTAAAAATATAATTAGCTTCCATTAAAAGTCCTTTTCCAGCTTGTAATGTCATCCTAAGGGTGGGCTTGGTCTTAAAGTGTCCAGATTTACTCTGTATGCAAAGAAGAAAAAATTTGCGAAAGTGAAACATGACAAATTTGTTATAAACTACCAGTTCAACCTTAGAAATGCCATTTTCCTTCAGCACACAGCCAGAGCAAGAAATACAGTGGAACCTGGGTTTCCCTATGTGGTCAGACGGCCCCTCACTGCATCTCTGGAACTTGGAGTTCTGGTAAGAGCAGTGCAGAGACATTCAAGTAAGCTCTGGAAGAAGTCAATCCACATATACCAGGGCTCCAAGGGCCTGTTATCACTGATCTATGCTTCAAGTCCTAAAAGGGTGCATTAGACAGGACGTAGTGCCAGACCTGCACTGGCTCCCTTGGTACATACAAGGCCCTTTCAGAACCTGGAGCACCAGGAAAGTATGCTGCAAAGGCACTCAAATAGCTGCGGGGGCCAGCTGGCAGTCTTGCAGTATTGGCACTGAACCACAGTTAATAAGCCCTGCTGGACCTGAACCGAGTTTTTGCAATTGGGTTTCTCTTTATCATGATCTCCAGAGCGTCCTGGAATACCCATATGGACTCCCTCTTGTTATCTGGAGTGCCCCAGCCCTGCTTGTTCCAGGTAACATGGAGAGATCCTGTTTCCCCATATCATGAGATTTCCTTTGACTTTTCTTCTGCAGAAGCAGGAACGGGTGGTTAAGAAGGAAAATGAATATAATTTTAAATCTGCACTTAGACAGGAATTCTAGACTGAGCAGAGGAAAGACTGAAGTTGAAACATCTGTACTTTTGTCCTAGTCTAAAGTATGTTTGTTTTTCAGAAGGAGGGAGCTCTCCACAGCAAATGTTGGGCTAACAATTGGCTTATCAAGTTGATTTTGATTCTTCATGTGACTGAGAAGAGAAAAATACAAAAAGTTGTTATGAGACTTTATATATTTACAATATTTCAAAATGGTTGATTAACCTGCATATTTACATTTTAAAATATAAAACCATAGGCCAACATAGAAATGATCAGTCTGCTTTTCTGTGTGAAAATAGAAAAAGCATGTTCTATGATAACATTTAAAATAAAATTATGTGCTGATAGGAAATTAGGAGGACAGGAACCTGTAAGGAAAGAAGAGTTCCTGTTGCAACAGGAACCTGCTGTTGCCTGCAATTAAATGGGGTCCTGAAAAACAGTGAAGTCAGTAGAAGGCCACCTGAGACTGGATCAAAATAGCAGTAAGAATAAGATAAAAATTCCTATGCTGGCTTACATGTGCTAAACTAAATCAAAATTGGTAAAAAGAAATGTTAGACACAACTTGGATCTGTCAGTTGTTTCGAAAGGCTCAGTTTTGTCAATCCACTTGATTTTGGTGTAGTATTTTAACACTGAAGAAATGCTTGTGTGATTTTAACCCCAGCCCTTCACTGCCAGCTCCCTCCTGCTTTTGGCCTAAAAAAAGTCACAGTCCCTTGGTGTCTCCATTCTTGGTAATGAGGGGATTTGCACCCTTATGCCATCCTCACATATCTGGATAACAGGTGAATGTGGAATTTTTCCTCCGTGAGTTTTTTCAAGTCTGGATAAGCTTCACGCTCACCCTTTGTGTTTGGATGCTTACTGGACTGAGGCTTTAACGAATAGGCTAGAATTATATCCCCCTTCCTGTTCTGCACAGTAGTTCACTTGTCAAAATGAGGCCTTGCCAACCACCACAACAGCCTTAACCTAGACCCAGCATGCTCTAAAAGACCTTATGCTCTGTAGAACCAAAGTTAAACTCAAACTGAACCCAAAGCAGGGCCCAGGACAGTGCCTGTTCTTGCACAGCTTCAGGAAAGTGTTAGTCATTCTCTCATCTGGGCTAGAATGATCCCAGAAGGGCCTGGGAAGGCATCCTGGGCCTGCCTGGGTTCTGCTGTGAAATGTCAGCACAGGATCTCATCAAGAGCAGTTCAAGTATCCTGGTGCCCAAAACAGCCACCTGGCAAAAAACGTTTTTCCCTGTGCTGGCCTGTTCAGGGACAGGGCTTCAGGGCGATTGTTACTACTGCTCCTCTTACCCCCTTCTATTATCTGCAGGAAAGGAATCGCTACTGTCACTACCAGCACAAGGACTACTGCTTACAGCAGCCACAGTCAGGATGACTCAGTTTGACAATATGGCTAAGCTGACCGAATAGCTGGCTGCTGCCAAAACAGCCAATCTGCTCTTCCCGTCCTGTCCCCAGGTACAGATTCCTGGAATTCCTCTGATCCTGAAGACAGCTGGTTCAGGTAGCTAAGCTCACAGAAAATTAATCCTACTAAACACAACAAAAAGACAATTTTCTGCTGGTCTAGCTCCTTCAACCAGATCATTGGCTCAGCATTCATTAGATGAATGCTAGTGCTACCACAGCCAGGCGCAGGACCTCTCCTTTCAGCAATTAGCCATTTTATCTGCTTAGTTGTATTGTCAAACTGTATTCTTACTTCATCCACCAGCCCCATCTAACCAGACAGGCAGGAGCAAAGGGAGGCTTCTTGCACCATCCTGACATGTGTGGATCATCACTGCACCCATTTGTACAGACGCAGCATGTAGGACTGCACAGCATGGCCCCAGCCACCAGAAGCAACCATTCCTGCTGCCATCAGGCTTTTCCTCCACCACCAGTGTCCTAAAGAGAGGACTTTGTGGCTAGATCGTAGAGGGTCATCTCTCCATCCGGCTTGCACTTGCCTTCTGCACCCTGCTTCTCTGCCTTTAGCAACAGCAGTCCCATATCCCTTCTTGGTCACACTTAAACAATGGCAAGCATCACCTGTTTGGAGGGTTCTGCAAAGCCTTACTCCCTCCCTTCTATGCCTCTGCCCTCCCCCAAACTCTGAGTCTGTGCTCATTGCTGTCTCCATGCGCTGGTGCCAGATTAGTATCCTCTCTCATTCTCCATGCACTCATACGTCCAGCCCCAGCACTGCTGCTCTCCAGCATGTTTTAGTACATTCAGTGACAGTTTCTCTGTCCCTCTTTGTTTTCCATTTCTCCTTCACTTAAACTCCTCTAGACTATTTTCACTCAGCCCATGATTTGTGGCCCCTAATCTCCTCCCTCTTAGTGGCTCCCTCCAGCCACTTGGAATGGCAAACTTGAAGCCAGCTGCCAGGCCTGAAAGTAAGAAAGAAGACAGGGTTGAGGCCAAAGCAGGAGGCCCATTACATATAACTTTATTAATAAATTAATTATTATAATAAATAATGCAAAACTTTTAATAATAATTTTAATTTTAGTAATTTTATAATTCATTATGTAAATTAAATATCATCATATCCTTTCTGATTCTTCTTTCCTCTTCAGTCACCTGGTTGCCAACACACCTAAGGCCATTGTTAATGTTCCCCAACATGTTTTAACACATTTGTGAAAGCGAGTTTCTCTGCCATTGTTAATGTCCTCGGATGAAAGAACACCAGCAGTTAGATAGGAACTTTGCTGCCCTGTCTCTGGGACTTCTTGTTGTTGCTGGTTAAAATGCTCTCTCAGGAGCAGTTCCACACAGACGATTCATTATGACTGAGATGAGAGTCATGCAGTCGTGGAGCTGCCCAGTGAGCAGAGCTGAATGGTAGGAACTTGAGGACAGCAAGGATGGTGTACATAAAGGGGCGTAAATAGCCAGTGCTCTGACTGAGGAAATCCCCTTAGAGTTGAAATCGAAATTCAGATCCACCTCCAACTCTTCCGTCTCCACCTCCCCTTCAGAGGCAGTCTGATGTGCTGTTCTGCGCATGTGAGGTAGCTGTGTTCAGCTAGGCTGACATGAAAAGGGCTTAGCGCTACTTGGAGAATGACATAACAGTGATAGGCAGAGGAATCTTAAGTAAGACAGTAATTTTCTCCAATGGAAATGTGTCAAAATCCTCCTGTGCATCATTAAGTAAGACTAACACAAACCCAGGTGAGTGTCAGGAACTGGCATACACAACGTATTTATCAGACACACAGCTCCGAGTTAGAAAGTGTCTGCTATGGTGGACGGACTACTGCACAACACCGTGAGACTCCTCTGCCACTGACAGAAGTCTTTTCTCTGTATGACTCTACACTGTAAGGGTTCTTGAGCTTCATCACTTTTAATTACTCTAACTCATTAATGGCAAAGAGACTTTAGAAAAGTGTAATCATTCTCCTCCATCCCCTTCTCACAAAAAATTTGCTGTTAAGAATGGTACTTAATATTGCTTGGAGTCTAATACACGGAGGAGAGCTAAGGAAATAGAAAGAAGCAGAGCTAGCTTTAACCTTCCTCCCTAGAATTAGCCACAGGCACAAGAATGAAATGAAACGTAGCATATCCCTGAGAGAGATCTACAGTTCCCTGCATCATTCAACATCCAGCCCCATGTCAGAACAACTCGTTCACTAAACCTGTTGTCAGATACAGTTAAACCTATTTCAGCAGATAGCTGCGGTGAGTCAGAGTGTCTCGGAAAAGACCAACTGCAGGCACAGGGATCTGGGATGCCTGTGGAAAGGAAGTCCAAGCAGGTGATTCCATTGGCCCCCTGAGGCCTGACATTTAAGAACATATGAAAGATTTCTAAGGACTACTGTGGAGTTTCAGGGCCATTAAAGCAGCTGTTACTGCCCTCTTGAGAAGCTGACATCCCAGTAAATATGCTGGGAAAGAGATGAGTAAAATATTATAGTTCCCCAGGCCCTTTAAGCCAGCACTGCTGCTGAAAAGAGCAGCCTCGCTCTCTTCCGCAGCTGCTGTTGCTCACATCTGCACCAGCCTCCCATGTACCAGGACTAACATTTGTGAGGTGATGTGGATGTGATCCAGATTAAGACTAACCTGGCAAAACAAGCCAGCTCATTTCAACCTGTTGGGTTGCTGCTCAGGTTCACTCGGCAGCCTCATGAAAGCTGGCGCCAGCAGAAGCAAGGAGCAGGGAATACGCACCGCAGACAGGTGGGATCGCTCCTGGCAGCAAGGTGCTGGCTCCAGGGCCTGTGGGGACACTGGCATGAGGGGCTCTGCGATGTTCTCCTGGTACTAGCACTGTGAAATCCCTGCGCTGGCACCTGTGCAGGCTCACACACATGCTGCCTCCTGCTTGGGGCAGCCAGAATGGCCAGATCAACCTCAGCCAGAAGAAACTACCGCTGCTTTCACGCTGCTCTCTCTGCTGCCAAGCGGCAGAGTAAAGCACAGCCACCATCTCCCTTGTGGGTCGGGCCTTCCAGAGGAGAGGGCTGACAACGACGGGCGGGCACGGATTTGCCACCTTTCCCCCTTCCGAACCAAAACCCAGCCCAGGCCCGGGACCCTCCCCTCCCGCCCTTCGACACCTCCCGCCTCACGCCAGGGGAGGTTTAGGTTAGACATTGGGAAAAACTTCTTCACCGACAGGGTGGTCAAGCACTGGCACAGGCTGCCCAGGGCAGGGGCTGAGTCTCCATCCCTGGAGGTATTTAAAGAACGGACAGATGTGGTGCTCGAGGACATGGTATAGATGGACTTGGCAGTGACAGGTTAACGGTTGGACTCGATGATCTTAAGGGTCTTTTCCAACCTTGACGATTCTATGTTTCTGTGATTCTATGACACCGCTTCCCGCCGGCGGCACAGCCCCTCCGTCGCGCGCCCCGCCCCGCCGCCAACGGCCGCCGCGCGACACAGCCCCCGCCAGGCCCGCGCATGCGCAGCCGGCGGGGCGGAAGGGGCCGCGCGGGCTCGCCGCGCCGCCGGAAGCGGCGCCCAGGATCCATGGCGGCGCTGGCGCGAGCCGCGGTGAGTGGCGGCGGCGGCCGGGGTCGCCCTCTCCGCCCCGGGAAGGAGCGGCGTGTGCGGCCGGGCGCGTCCCCGCGGGGCTGTCCCAGCGCCACCCCTGTGGTGCCCGGGCTGTCCGCACCGTCCCGCCAGTTCCCGCGGGCCGCCCTCTGCGCGGCTTGTCTGCGGCCTGGCCTCTCCCCGAACGACGTGCATAAGGAAGAGGCTGCTCGGCGGTGTCTGGCTGCGGCACCCAGCGGCTGTTCCCGCCTCCCCAGGGCCCCCTCCCCCGGCAGTGGTCTCTGGTGAAGGAGCGGGTCGAGCTTTTCCTTCAGAGTTTGTGTTTACATAAGAATTACGGAAGGCTTTAGTACTCCTGATTGGGGCTTGAGAATTTTTTTTTCAGTCTGGTACTTCTCTTTTTGCTTTGGGCACAGTGTATGTACCCTGTGCGGCGGGGATTCCCGTTCTTAGAGATTCCCTTCTCGCTTTAAGATGTTTGATAGCAAGGACAATATAAAAATTCCAGTTTCTGTGTTAAGTGGAAGAGATTGGGTTCCTATGAATGAGTGAGAGTGGATTACTAATCATGCAACTCTTCTTTATCATGCATTTGTGTCCTTTTTTTCTTTCTATTAGCCTTTAAAGTCTTTGCAGCAGAGTACCAGTTCTTAGCATATAGTCTAGAAAAGGGAAGTTTGCGCCTGGGTCTGATATTCTGTCACAACACAAATACAGGGATAGCCAGTGCTGCTGGGTGGAGACAGATTTGTCAGGAAGGTGAAAGGCCTTTAGTCAGAGGGCAATATCCACATACGAAATTAATCCACTAAGTTCTTGGAACGGATGTCTCAGGGTGTGGTTTTTACAAGCATGGTGAGCCCTGTCCTTTCAGCTCTCAAACTGAAATCAGGTGAGAGCAAACCTGCCTGAGAGCAATTGAAATGCAGTGAGCTTGAGTTCCTGCTTCCTCCTCCCATTCCTACTCTTTCTCCTTGCTCATGTTTTTGCATTGTTGCCTACCATTGCCTCCTCCAGCATTTTTCTTGGCCCCGATGCTCCAAATGCTGGAACAGCAGAACTGTGGCAACATAAAAATAGTTTCCTGCAGTTTTAATGTGTTAAAGAGGCAATCACTAGCAGAAAGGGAGGGGGAAGCCGGGCAGGAGGGGAGCAGGGAGAGCGGTAGAGAAGCAGTGAGTCACCAGATGGGTTCAGCTGTCTGTGGAGCTGTACCCCCAGGGTGCGGTTTGCAATGAAAACTTAACTTGCAGAAGGTGAAGGACTTGTCTCCTCGGCTTACCTGTCCCTGGGCAGCTCCTCCTTTCTCAGCTGCTTCTGGCATTCATATGGCAAAGTAACCTGATTGAACTTTCCAGCCTGGCCAGAAAAATTTCTCTTTGCAGGGGAGATGTAGTTTGCTGTTTTTGTGATCAGAATTGCCTTACTTTGTAATCAGAGAAGCACATGGGCTGTAGTAGGTGGTGGGAGTACACGGTCGGGAGGCAGGGGACTTCTGACAGCAGCGACATGCTTCAGCTCAAGCTTTGCTGATCCTTGGCATTTCCCAGCATCTGCTTTTGCATTAGAATTTAATAGCTGTCTAATTGTATGAGAATAAGTCTTCAGACTTTCAGTGTCTCTTTTTTGTGCTTGACATAAGAAAGGAAATTTTTTTTTTCTTCTGTCTTCAAGCCTTCTCAGGAGCTCATAGCATTTGGCACAGTCCTGGTTATTGTCCAAACATTTCAGCTCTACTAGTTAATACTGCCATTATGATAAAGCTGTTCTTTACCTAAGAAGAGATCTTGATGAATAGTTTGTCTGCTACCTAAGGCTTTCCTAATGGTTGCCAGGAGGATTTAGAAAAGTGTAGTGATATTCTTTCATCTGTATCTTGACAAGGCAGCTAGCTGCAGGAGGTGCTTGCGCTGTCTGCAGACCATTCCTGAGTAATCCTGTTCAGTTTGTGCTTGGTACGTTTTCTTTCGGCCAAGTGGAGATATAAAAGTACCGCATGTAATTTGAAAGGAAGGTTGTGTTCTGCAAACAGTGATGCTGGCTTAGGGAAGATACCTTAACTCATCGTGTTGCCTTTCTGTTGCTCTGCCGCTTTGTGCATTTGTCTTTTTCTTTATTACTTGATTGTTTATCACATCTCACCTTTTAAGTGTGCAGATGCTTATTTTATGTTTTCATGTGTCTCTGTTCAGTTTTGTTGCAGTGGTGCTTTTCAACAGCTATAAACCCCAGTATATTCAAGCTCTAAGACATACTGCAACCTAGGCATGTTTTCCTTCTTAATACGAAGAAAAAGCCTCAAAAAAATTCTGTCAGATGCCTCGGAATCTTGCAGTAATTATTTATTAAAAATGGTGAATTTTCTTTCTCACTTAAGTGTTTGTTGAACTGTTTATGTCAGAGCACTGGATTGCCTCAAGAAGTACGTTGTGGTACTCAGCTGAAATGTCTTTTTCGATAGAAATGTATCATTTTCATAATTTTATTTGCTAGGTAGTGATGTTACAGAGAAAGAGCAGAAACTAAGTAGTCTCACTACAGTAGAATTGGAAAGGTGTAGTAGTGAACACTAATCACATTTGTTAAGGTAGTGCCTCTGTCCGCAGTTTTTAAAAACCCAAATCAATTCCCTTAATGGATTAGAAGTGCAGCTCTGTGAGAGCCAAGGAGGCAGTACACTGCACCTGAGGGACAGCAGTGACTGTACAGGTACAGGGAGCGGGGAACAGGAACTCAAGTTGGTTTTGTGTCTGTTCCTCCTAGTCTTTGGGCAGATTTGCTAGTCTCATAGTTGTCCTTTCACTGGGCACCACTAAGAAGAGTTTGACTGCCCACCCCGTCAGGTATTTATAGAAATTGATAAGATTTGCCTGCAGTCTTCTCAAAGCTAAACGTGTCCTCATATGTTGGATGCTTCAATCTCTGTATCATCTTTGTGGCCAATTGAAAATGAAGCTATTTTTATTAGAAAAAAACCATATCCATTCTAATAATATATACATTATTTCCAGTATTCATGTAGAACATGTATGAAGGAGGCAAATGCGCTAACTTGAATATTGCAGAAAATGAAAGGTGCAAAGAAAACCTCACCTCTTTTCCATATTACCTGACATTTTCATTACAGAAAATAATTATCTTCACTGAAATTTATTGGGATAATATACGCTTTTGAAATACTAAAATTCTTAGCTGTGCCTGAGTAAAGTACGACAAAGATACATAAAAGCTGAGAGTTGGATGAGGGCTTATTAGAGATCACTCAGTTGAAGAATGCTGCTTAAGCATTTGAATTTATTGTATAGATATAAAAATTGTGGTCTAGTTTTATGATGCAGACAGCCCACTATTTCCTTTGCCTGATATGTTTCTGCAATCAAACCTGGGTTGCATGCTTATACTGGAAGGGAGGATTTTTTTAAAATCAAAATTTATCAAGTGCAAGTTGGGAGTTTAATCTGAGGATTGTTGTATAAATGAGTAAAACTTGTGGAAGCAGAAGGACAGTTAAACTGTGTCTGAGTATTAGGGTCCTTCTCTTCATTGCTGGTCTCTCTGTTCCAGAGCTGCCACACTGGAGTAACGCAATGGATAGCAGCATGCAGTGGATTATTACAGACAACCGCAGTCCAAGGCCAGTGTAGACAGATGCTCTTTGGTATTTTCCAGGTAGGATATCAGAGTATGTTAAAGTGTGTAAAAAATGGGATAAGTTTAAATTAGTAAGAAAAAGTCATGGTTTTCAAACAAAGAAGCTTCCAAAAGTGATGTCTTCGCTGTCTGTGTATTGCTGAAATATCAAGGCAACTTAAAAGCTTTCTGCTGCTAAAAGGGTGAGCTCCCACTCTTTATTACACAGTTGTCTTCATTCCAGCTATGTAGTCTTTTAATGGATCCAAATGATCTGTTGTGAGTAGATTAAATGCAGAAGTCCAAATGTAGGTGTCATTTTTTCCAAAGCAGCTATTACAAGGTAGTCATGATTGCATGTAATTTCCAGCACTTTATAGAACATCTCCACTTTACAGTAGCCTGGGATTTTCTAGTACTTATGGCATGTTTACCTAGCACAGCACAACATTAAGTAGTGTTGTTTCAGTGGAAAGCACCGCTTTGCAGTTTTGCTGCAGTGTCAGATTGTGTCTATCCGTAATAAATTAACTAGAACATCATGTAATAGCAGTTAATAATAAAGAGGTGAAAAATGTGTAGAAAATGGGAATAGATGCAGGCTATCTGAATAGAATTAGAGTGTATCTCTTGGTGTTTCCTTCTTGCATACAATGAAACGAGCGGAGATTAAGCCTCTTCCTTGTCCTCCTATTTATTACAACTTGTATCACAGAGCCATGACTTACAGGTGAGTTTCTAATTCTGTAAGCTCTTTGGCTTGGATGTCTTTTCTCAGATAAGACCTTCCAGTCCTGGGAAAATTGCCTGTGTTTTTGTGACACAACCATACCATTAAGGCACCAGTCCATATGAAGTAGCATACAATGTTGGGAGTAGAGAGGGAAATGAGCAGTTGTGAAGTTGATTGATAAATTGGGCTTACTCTGAGCCACCAGTAGGTTCGGTAGACTTCTGGGGATGACTGCTCTGCACAAACCAGCATATTTACTTTGTCTGAATTTATTCATAAACAAGTTATTGCTAATCTGGGTGTACTGGGAGGCTATGATAGATGTTCTATTCGGTGTGCAGCTTCTTACCTAGAGATACCACTCACTCCTACTTGGTAGTTTTCTTTATTGTGCAGTAGCTCTGTAATATAAATCGTGCTGTGAAGTTATAGTGGCTGTAGTGATACCTTTTACCCCATAATTTGTTTTGCTCAAGTCCTGGCCACAAGGACAATTGAATGGTCAATAAAGTTGTAGATAAAAATAGCATAAACTCTGTTTCTCTGCAAGACCAGGAAAAAGAATTATTCTTTATTTAGAGATAGAACCCATAATTAGAAGTAGTGTGTGAGAAAATCAAAGCAGATAGCCTGTGTTTTTTGAGAGTGAAGTGTTCTGCCATTCCATTCCATCAGTACATTTACAGAACACTAGAAAATGTGTGGTGTGGAGCCTTAAGCATGGACAACCATTTCATTTGTAACAGTTATGATAATAAATTTGTGCTTTTCGTGATATAAAGTTTTTCAGGATTAGACTGAACTGTAATTGACTGGGGAGCAAACTAAGGGTAATTGGGGTAAAGTTGTTTACTAGACAATGGTCTCTTCTTTTTCTTCTTTTCTTTTCTTTTTTTTTTTTATCATTTTTGCTAGAGACGCAAGGCTGGCCAGTTCCGACTGTCTAATTCCTGTGGTGGATTGATTCAAGCCAATGGAGCCATTACACAGCAAAACAGATCGTTTTACAATACAAATAAGGTTAGAAAAGTTTGCTGTTTTTATTGTCGGAGGGCACATTGTGCTAGGGATTATACAGATACAGGTAACAAAACACTTTTCAAAACCTGTAGGAGATGATTCAACTTTTATATAAAATGTTTTAGTATAGCATGAACAATGCATCCAATAATTTGAGAAGTGCTCTCTGTTCCTTTCTAGAAAATGAAGTGCTAGCACAGGAAGGTGCAGCTACAGTTGGGATATTTGGGGTGAATTTTCCAATTATAAGCTTAAGGGCTTCTTTCCAATGAGGAAAAAAACCAAGGAGAATAGTTATTAGGGTGGGAGACATGTTCCTTTCTTACTTTTAAAAAGGGAAATATGGAAGTTGCCCATACATATTACAAGTTGCAAGATGTTTCCTGATTCTTTAGCTTGGGACTAATGTGTAATGACAGTTTTGCTATCTGCTAAACACTGAAAATTGTCATGCAATCTACTAATAACGACTAATTATTGTGTAATAATTTGTTTACTGTTCACCTGTACTATTTTGTTAATTTGTGGCCTCTGCATCTCTTACATTTATTGTCTTTTGTCTTGGAATAGAAGTTTCCTGGAGCATGAATCATCTCCATAAGATTAGTTTAGCACTTAATCTAAGGCAGTCAGCATCTCTCAACTAATAAATATCCTGATCCTGCCCTTGTTAATGCAATGTGAAGAAAATGGCAAAATGGAATGTGTGCACAAGAAATGAGAGGACAGAAGGAAAAAGAAAGTTAGGGATTGATGGGTAAAACTTGCATAAAAGCAACAATCCCAATTTGCTGTCTGCCTAACTGTGTATTTTGTTGGTGTAGAGCTAGAGGTAAATATTAAGAAGTATTTTAAATTGGTTATTTTGACATGGATGGACAAAATGAAGGAAAACAAGATGTGTGGAAGGAAAGAACCCCTGGCTGCTCTTTTGCATCTAGTTCTTAACCAGAGGTTTTCTTTTTTTTAGTAAATTTTCCAGTGTTTTTCAACTGGTGAGGTAAACCAAACATTTTGCAGACAAAGAGATTGAGGCATACAAATGACTTGCACAATTTACCATGGCCAGAGCTAAGTATAGAATCCAGGCTCTCAAACATGGGGCATACCCCTAGTCCTTATGCCTGCCTGCGCCGCCCCTCCTATACCTGCACAAGCATCGTTTGCAGAGCAGGTCTGGGAGAGCAATGGATGACAAGATGGTAGATCTAACAACCCAGGAGTGGCATGAAGATCTTCAAGGCAGGGGTCAGAGACTTGCTTTTTGTGTATTGGAAAGAGCTAGGGGAAGGGTACAGAAATTGCAAGATGAATCGGGAAACTTCTTGGTTAAAATAGCCTTGGTGTAAGAAGCCAGGCAGGATTTATGACCAGAGAGGAAGCAGTTTACAGCAGTGTAGGTAAGGTTTGAGGTAGGTTTTTGGACTGCAACCTTATTACTTTGAATAGAGAAATACTTACTCATCTTTGAAATGTGAACTTAACTATGCACTCCTGGTGAGAAATTGGTTTAGAATTAATAGTGAGCTCCAATCGTTTCATTTTTATATTTGGCGTCAAAATTCAGAGGATTGTTCGCTTTGAGCACTGAATTTCAGGTATTGAGCAGGAAAGTCAGCCTGAGGTGGGCTTATGTCCCTTTCAGTGTCTTGATGATCTTGTTCTGAGTGAGTTATAAAACATATTTTTGAAGTTTTCTCTATATGTTTTCTATATCTGATTTTATATACGCTTATAGGACTGTTTAATTGCATTTGGCTGCAGTCCTAGCATTTGCAGGGTGAACTGCATACCTCTATCCATAGGTTGAACCAAACACTCACTGCTTAAATCCCCTCTCCATCTCCTGAGCTAGTCCAGGCAGACTTGCAGAAGAATGAAGCAAGAATCATGGCGTTTCTTACAAAAAGACTGTTTTCCAGTCAATCATTTTTTTGGTGATGAACTAACAACAGTTGAATCAAGATAATTTTGGTTTTTAACTTAACTTTCTCTGCATAATGAAAAATCCATACTGAGGGAGACTTCATAGTGCATTTGTAGATGAGAAGCATGTAGTAAAACTAATCTGCCTAGATTCACTCGGGGGTTTAGTATGATTTTAATACCTGTGGAGGAGATGAAAGTTGATTTACTGACTTTGGTTTGGCAGTGGTTATTGGGACACAAGTTCTGCAGTGAGCATATCCTATCATTGCCTGGCTAGAGGGGGGCTTATGGAGTTATCTTATGGTGTAAGGTTAGGTGTCATATTTAGTGCAGAGGAGAAGAGTATTGCATGGGATAATCTTGAGGAGAAAGTACTAAAAATTGGTTTAAATATTCACATACACATCAGTAGACTCACTGGGTCCATCACATGTGGCAGAGAGTAGGAAAGTGCCTTTGCAGATGCTTTTGTTCTGGATGATAATAGGGGACTTGGTGAACAAGTTTAATGGTCAGCATTCAAAGCAAGGATCTGAGTATTAAAGGAGGTCTTGGACAGTGTTATGCTGGCTTACTAGGTGACTGATAGATATGAAAATGGCACTGAGCATGTTTCTTCCTATTTACCTGAATACTAGGCATGATGGGGTTCAAGACATTAATAGCCATCTATGGACAGTTCACAAGGGCAAAGCATTTTATTTGAAATGCTAAAGCTTGTGTGTGGATATACATAGGGATTGATTATGTCCCAAAGCTACAATTTTTGTCACCTTTACAGTTAGTTTTTAATTAAGTATAGCAACTTGTGCAGGATATGTGTCTGTATTTTAATATGTCTTTATTTATCATTCATGCCATTTCAAAAATTACTATACTAGTGCTAGGAAAGCTATAGAGAGTACAGCCAGAATGATCAGAAATGTGATCATTCGTATGAGAAGAGGCTATTCTAGGACCCTTCTAAACTAAGGAGAGATAACTGATGGGCACATGTATGATACTGGCCTATAAAAGTCATAAAAGATACTGGAAAAGGGAATAGCAAATGGTTGTTTGCAGTTTCTTATAGGAAAATTGGGAGCATCCAATGAAATGGCAAGGTTGGATTTAAAACAGGCACAAGGGAATTTTTTTTACGTAACTAAACTGTGAAACTCATGTACCACGACTCTGTGTGGTATGGAGGTTAAATAGTTTCAAACACTGGGGTGCTGAAGGTGCATCCAGTTGTAGCTGCCAAAAATGAGTGTGTGGATACCTTTTCTACTGCAGGAATGACTGTCAGAAGCTGGGCAAGGTACCCCCCAGGAAGCTGCGGCACGTGTGCCATGTTTCTCTGCTTTTGTGTCTTGTCCAAGTATCTGCTACTGGTCCATGTTGGAGATGGCATCCTGGTCTAAGTGTTTGTTCTGGCCATGTATGGCCATCCTTATGTTGCTAAATTGCTTCCCTGCTAAGACAATTATTTTCTTAGTATGTTCATGTGTTAGGGGGAAGTGTTTAGGGTAAAATTCCAGCAACTTAAAGCAATTGAACATTTCTTTGATGAGAGAACTTTCTCAGGTTATAATGGTTCTCAGCTGTATTCCTCAAGTATATGTAGGAGATTCATATGCATTAGATTTTGGTTAGATGGGTTAAAAGTAGAGTAATTTGTTAATAACAAAATGTTTGTACTGCATACTTAATTCATTAGAAATTATTTGCTGGAGTACAAGTGGTAATTACTGATGGCTGATTGCTACTGCCAGGATGCTTAGAGGCAGAATGCCACGAAGATTTCTTATCACTCCAATGGTGTTTAAGGTGTGTAGTTAATCTGGAAGAGAACATTTATCTTCGTGTTTGCAGACACTGCAAATCATTGAGGACTAAATACTTTCCTGATCTGGATTTTCAGCAAGTACCATTTAGATTAACTGTAGGGGGAATAACAATCTGGGGGAGCTTTTCAGTAAGAATGGTGGGTTCATGTAGCTTCATTAGTTTTAAGACGGAGCTGATTTGTTCATATAATATATAATTACTCTAGAATATGATATGCCTGTGAGAGTAAGAGAGGGAATGTGAAAGGTTAGCTTTATTTACTCTATTTCTGTGATGTGTTTGCTCATTTTATCTGCAAATATTTAAGCCCAAGTAAAGACGCATCTAGAAATAATATGGGAATCTAGAATGGGAGCCGTATTTTGGAAAGCAGGTTTCTGTACAAAATATTGGAGCCTGAGCTTCCAATGGGATGCTTTTATCAAAAAAGTTATGCAATGTTTGCATTCATAAACAGAAGAATGTCACCCAGGAAAAAGTGTAATATTTTGCAGAGAAGACCTAAATATGTATTTGTTTTGTTGAACAAAGTAAGTGAACAAACCCCCTAAAATTCTCTATTAAACTTGTAGCTTTCTAACTACAATGATTTGTCAGATGTAAATGTTAAAACTGAAGTATGTGATATTTCCATTTTACAGCATCTTTCTGCAAAAGATTCCATGCAGCCATCTGAAGAGAAAGTGGGTGCTTTCACAAGGATAATAGAAGCAATGGGTTTCACAGGACCACTGAAGTACAGCAGATGGGTAAAGCATTCATTTAATAATTCTTTTGGTTGTTTGATACTTTCAGAGTTCTAAAAAGCAAACAAAAAACCCACACTTTTTTTCTTATGATAGGAGCAGTATTTAATGGAAAAGTTCTAATTATTACCCATGTAAATTCCTGGTTTGTGATGTGAGGAGTAATAATCCATAGCTTGAACCTCCCTCGATCTGTGTATTGCCATCATTGACATAAGTAGGAATATTGTATTTGGTTTGTAGAGTCTTAAGCCTTCTTGAATTTCTTCAGATATCTTATTTTTCACTTCATTTGTGCACCAAAGAACACAGTAACAGCCTCACGATCTAAGTCAAACACCCGTATAGACCATCATCTCTCTAATAATGACCAATTGCAGTAATCTAGAAAGAATTTAATTACAGGAAAAGCATAGTATGATACTTGTTTCATGTGCTCCTCCAGTTTACAACAGTTGTCTGTTTCAGGACTTCCTGCATGAAACTAGGCATTTTTCTGTAATATCTATTAATGGGTTTTTCTTCTATGAATTTGTCCAGTTGCACTTTGAACTCTTGTAAGTTTATAGCATCCATAGCATTCAATATCAGGGAGTTCCATAGCTTGAGTACCCACTGGGGAAAGAAGTACAGTTGTTTTCAGTTGGTGCCTTTTAATTTTGTACTTAAAAAAAATGGTGATTATTCTTTCCTTGGAGTGTATGTTCACATTCTCCCTTCCACTGATGATTTTATAGACTCATATATTCCATAATATCTTAGTCTTTCTCTGGACTGAGCAGGCTTCGTCTAACTTGTTTCTGTTATTGAGACTCTTTCATGTTTTGATT